>NC_092414.1:78156959-78883625 GCF_040894005.1 Engystomops pustulosus | reverse complement strand
TGTAAAATAAAAACTTCCAATGAAGTAGAAGCTGTAAAAATGCAGATAGTCTATTCATCCTATGGTAAACTTTGTAAAATAAAAGTTTTAGTACATAACAGATGATAAGAGGTAAGATAAGATTGCCATGTAAGCTCAACAGGACCCAAGTACAAGTCTGTTGACATCTTGATACAAGATAATTGTATATTGTACTTTATATTTGTTGAAATGTTGCCCTCTCTAATATGAAAGCGGAAAAGGAGATCTGTAGAATATAGTGATTAGCACTTTCTATCACAAAGAATTTCCTTTTTAATTTAAAACGGTAAACGGCAAAGGGCTTTCTGTTGGGTCACATCTCTGCACTGTATATCCTTTGAGTGCCACCTTTTTCCCGCAAAAATACTAATCTGTGCCACATCTCATTGGTAACAAAGGTTTATCTCTTACGTGCTTAAAGCATGCACAATATAATTTCCATTTCATGTGCTATGTATTTGAATAGGGAACATGACATTTGAAAGCAGTATCTTAGGAATCATCTTTCATTGAATTCACAGGATATCTCTAAAAACCGTGACAACTTGATAATACTTACTTTCTCTTGCTCATTTTATGCAATGCATTCTTTTTCTTGACAATCCGAAGCTCCTGATAAGGAGGTTTCTGATATAACAATCCAGCTGGATTTTCTTGTCTGCACAGCTCAGGATGTTCTAAAAGGCAGCAAATCATTATATCATTCACCTTATATGAATGGGGGGCAGACACTAAGAACTACCGTAAATGTGGGAATCTCCTATTAGCTCTAAAAATGTCTTGTACCTAGTATTCAAATGTTTCATAGACTGAGAATTGACAAGAAAAGGAAAAAAAATACCGGTGCATGGATATTGTCCAACCTCATACAGTATATAGGAGCAAGAATCCGGAACCCAGAATAAGTAGAATTCTCAATGGATAATTTATAAGTTTTATGATCAGCTTTATATCATAGGACATTTCAGTCCTATTTTATGACCTTCATCAGAATGCTGATAATAGGAAGAAGAGGCATTCAGGTTATGAAGATTGCAAGTAGGCTTCAGGGCCCACTGGCTGGCCTAAAAAAACGTGGGTCCTGATTAGGCAGTGTGTCGTATGTAGATAGGTTGAAAAATAAGATCAATTCTTTACTTAGCGTATTTAACAGGAGAGAATACACTTTAATTAGAGGCAACGCTGCTTATGTATCATGTTGTGTGATTAGTGCTTTGGGTTTTTTGCTCCAAGCACATTGATTCTTTAAAAAGTTGGTCTATCAGGGTGTGGAACAAGGAGGGCCAGAGCATTGACACCTTGGCCAGACAAGCTGTATTCTGCAAAAAAAAAAACTGGAAGAGGTTATAGTTGAAATCTTTCCCTGCCCAGACCTGGAGTACATTTTCTTCCGGACAGTGAGTTCTGAGCCATAATCACTAAGAGGCCAAAACCGTTTAGTAATTCTGTCATGTCGTCCCTGGTATTCTGGGTAAAGGGGTATTCTCATCTGGGCATTCACATTCTGTTTCATTAATCTGCCATTTATAAACATTTCTTCAATTAGATGTTATTAAAAAAATGTACCTGGGTGAAGATAATTTCTCATAAATGTAGTGATATGGTCCCTTAGAAACGAGACTGACTCCTTGGATATGGCCACCTCTGCTGGAGGGATTGCACAAACAAATAAAATGTTTTTATATATGAAATGTCCAGGAGTTACTGCATGTCCCTCAGCCATCCTGTGGTAATGATTGCAGAATCCAGGAGGTCAGGCAGGACTCAATATCACATGTGTGGCCACTGCTGCCAAAATGTGTGGCGGTCGTATCCGAGAAAGCTATCTCGTTTCTAAGGGACAACATGGTTACATTTATGAGAAATTATCTTCACACAGAAACATTTTTTTAATAACATCCAATTGAAGAAAAGTTTACATATAGCAAATAAATGAAATTAAATGTAAATGTCCAGATGGGAATATCCCTTTATCTAAGGAGATAGTTATTAATGGGGCTATTTATGTTAAGCTTTTTTATATTTTTTTCTTAGCCACACAAGAATTCCAATAAATTTCTTATTTCTATGTCTAGCATTTAACCAATTTAATTTCCTTCTGTTGATTAAGTTTAACTGAAAACTGCTTTATCTCATGTATACTCTAGATAAATACACATACACTTTGGCAAATGTATCAAATGCGGTTCAAACAAATACTCTTACCGGTCATAGTGTTAAGTTTGTAGACAGAATGTGTTGAAAAATCTCTGGCTGCTGGGCTATAGTTGTTGGCAATTGAATCACTGTAAAGCAAAAAAAAATGTAAAGATAATATTTCAGGTGATTTACTTATTACAATGAAAGTAATTCCAATTAATCTACAGGCTAAGGTATCATGTACATGAGCATAGTAGATAGACGTCTATGGCACTCTGTCATGTTGCAGTGAGCACATGCTTTCTTACCGCACCATGACTGTGCACGGAAATCTATAGGACATGTCCTATATTTTGCCGTATTACAGCACCAGCCTCTAGCCATTCTATGGTGAGGGGAGGGGTCATGGGAACTCACCCCTCCTCTCTCCTGCAACCGGCTGGATGCTCCTGGGCGAGCATCCATTGGTGTGCATGAGGTCTAAAATTAAGAGTTTTATAGGTAAAAAACACTTTACTACTCTGACAGTAAAATTCCATACATTCTTCTGTAGTCCTTCAAAGATCACAATTAAAGGGAAATACTGTAAAATGTAGCAAATTTAGATGTATGGTGCAGCGTTACATAAAGTATACTAAGTGTTAGAATTACATATCCATATTATGTAAACATTATAAAATACATCTCCATTTCTATAGCACCACCATATTACTCTGCGATGTACATATCATGGGGGGACAGATACAAACAAAATGAGACATTACAGAGTAATAACATGTACCGACCCTACTGATGCTCTTCATACACGTAACTACGAGCGCTCATGGATGCTCCAGACTCCCGATATGTATAATAAATATCAGATTTTATTGATTAAAAAATCTATATATTACAACGCGTTTCGGTCCGGTACTCGGACCTTCGTCAGGCAATCCATATTCAGAGCGCTCGTAGTTACGTGTATGTAGAGCATCTGTAGGATCGATACGTTGGAAAACCTTCCCCGGGTGACCCTAGAACACGGAGGACGGGATAACCACACACGTCGAGCTGCCGGATACCCGTGACTTTAATCCTATATGCTGAATACTGATCATCGATCAGGTGAGAGTCCCACTGGACAAAAATCTTTTTGTTATACCAAGTAACATCGTGTAATGCACTAGGAGAACGCTCTTCTTTTTCTCTCTGTCTCTTTACTATTTACTCTGGAGGAAGATTGCACCATTGTGCATCACTCACTCCAATCCCAGGTTTTCATAGAGTAATAACATGGTGGGAGGAAACAATAGGAGTGAGAGCCCTGCTCACAAGAGTGTTTAGTCTATGAATATACATGATTTTAATTCCCTTTTAAACATTTAATTCCATTTCATTCCCTAACACACCTTTCAAAAACATTGACATTGGGTACATTAGCCTCTTGCATCTTGATCTTTTTCAGGCCATTTTTATAAAACAATCATATAATAATAGAGCAAGGAACAGTAGGAGTGTGCAGGTGCTATGATTCAAATTATAGATGCCATGGACATTAGATCAATACAGTTTCTGAGAACAGAACAGTACGTTTTGTGATAATAATATAATAATATAAACTAATTGCAAAATGAACATACTGTGATTAGAAAAAGTAACAAATAGACCAAGACTTTCTTTTCTTTTTCAGTAGTATTTACCAGACTACAATCCCACCAACTATAACTCAATAAACCCTGAAATCACTTTTCTGAATAATGATCCTCTACAACTCAGAGAGACTGCTGGCTGGCTGTAGCTTCCTACGGGTGGCCGATTCCTTCAGCAAATATCACAATGGATTAATGAGTCAACCCGGAACAGTCATTAGCCAAGTTATCAAAATGTAACCTAATTTCTTTCTCATTTTGTGATAGGAATCTTGATGATTTCCTTCTAAAACTGTTCATTTTTTTTTCTTTTTCCTTATCTTCGTCCAGCATGTGTTTCATATTTTCTGCTTTGTTTCCATCTGCACTAAAGATATGGGTATATAGGCAGTCCCCGGGTTACGTACAAGATAGGTTCTGTAGGTTTGTTCTTAAGTTGAACTTGTATGTAAGTCAGAACTGTATATTATACAATTGTAACTCCAGACAAATTTTTTTTTGGTCCCTGTGACAGTTGGATTAGTATAACAATAAAGCTTCATTACAGAAACCTTTAATAAATGTTGTAGCTATTTATTGTAGCCTAGGGCTAAAGTACAGTAAAATACCAATTACAAGAGGTCCGTTTGTAACTAGGGATCGTCTGTAAGTCAGATGTTCTTAAGTAGGGGACTACCTGTATTCTATTCTATCTGTCAGATATGGCCTTTCCTATATGGTTCTCAATATGTTTCTTAAAGTCAGCATTTAACAACAGTTAGTATTTTGTAAAGACACTAGTAAGCCACAAACTTGACATGAGTTTCTGTGCAACATTCTTAACAAGACAAAGGTTCAGAAGTCTATGCTACATATAAGTAATTAAAAGAATGCAAAGAATAATCTAGGACTACATTTCAGATTAAAGTGATTTATGGTAATGCAAATAAAATATATTTTTGTGTGGATAACATTTACACTATTGAAAGAAAAATACATTCACTATATATTTTTGACAAATGACAATTAGAGAAGTGTATGCGATGAGAAAAAAGGTCTATACAATTTTATTCTCATTTCATAATCTCATATTATTGCTTTCAAAACGCTAAAAAAAGTAAGTGTCAAATTAATAACAATCTATGTGTGATCTTTGTTAATCTCTCGGGTAATTGTCACGCATGTCACAATCTTGATTTTTTTTTTTAATTTAAAATAGATATTAAACGGGTTGTCCACTTTCAGCAAATAATTGACATGGTTTGTGTAAGGAAAAGTTATTTCGCTTTCCAATATAAGTTCTCTATTATCAAATTTACTATTGGTAGTGAGAGCTGGAGAGAAAATCTCACTTACAGACCTTTAAATTAAGGTGTGCTATATGTTAAAGGGGTTGTCTGTTTGCTGTCCTTCTATAGAAAGCTTCTATGTTTACTTCCAGTTTATAGAAATACAGTTTATAGAACTCTTATAGCACACCTTAATTTGAAAGTCTTTTATCACCTCCAACATCTCCAACTAGCTGCATCCTTGAATAGTTGCAGCATCACTGGTTCTAGCATAATGAAAGTGAGATTTTCTCTCAATCTCTCACTAACAATAGTAAATTTGATAATAGAGAACTTAAAGAGGTTGTCCGAGACTTTATAAAAAAAACAAAGATGGCCCAGGAGGGGGGCTGCTTAAAAAAAAAGGCGTTGCATTCAGCTTCCCGCCAGGCAAGTTTATTGGGTCTGGTCGGCGCTGCTTCTGTGGCCATGTTTGTTCACATGGGGTTCGGACCAGAGCAATAGCAGCGCAGGAAACCTGGAGGGCGCCAGGAGGTAAGTACATGTTTATTTTTTTAAGCAGCCCCATTCCCAGCCACTTTTGTTTTTAACCCCTAGGGGACACAGCCTATTTTGGCCTTAAGGACGCGGCCCCATTCTTCAAATCTGACCTGTGTCACTATAAGTGGTTATAGTTTTGGAACGCTATGAGATATCCATGGGATTTTTAGATTGTTTTCTCGTGACACATTGTACTTCAAATTAGTTTAAAAATTTGGATGATATCTTTTGTGTTTAGTTATGAAAAAAAACAAAATTTGGAAAAAATTTGGAAAAATTCTTTATTTTCAACGTTCTAAATTCTCTACTTTTGATGCAGATAGTCATAGCACCCAAATAAATTCATAACTTACATTTCCCAAATGTCTGCTTTATGTTGGCATGGTTTTTTAAGATTCCACATATTTTACTAGAATGTTATGAGGCTCAGAATTTAGGTATCATTTTTCACATTTTTTGTAAAATCACCAAAACCTGTATTAGATGGACCTGCTCAACTTCTAATTGACACTGAGAGGCCAAAATAATAGCGAGACTCGTAAATTACCCCATTGTGGAAACTACACACCTCAACGTATGAAAAACCACTTTTAAGAAGTTTGTTAACGCTTTACGTGTTTTATAGGGGTTAAAACAAAATGGAGGTGCAGTCTGCAAATTGTAATATTTTTTCACAATACACCCATTTTGGGTGGAAAATTAAACATTTACAATGGATTAAATAAAAAAAGGCTCCACAAAGTTTGATACCCAATTCCTCCCGAATGCACCGATACCCCATATGTGGTGGTAACCTGCTGTATGGGCGCACGGCCGGGCATAGAAGGGAAGGAGGCGCCATCCAGATCAGATTTTCTATGTCACATTGTACAGGCTATAATTTTTTTCTTTTTTTTAATGTGGACCTATAGGGGTTTATTTCTTTTGCCACATGAGATGCACTTTTCTGGTACGTAATTTAGGGGAATCTATAGGCTAATTGGTGAGATTTTATTAACTCTTTGTTGGTGGAGGAAATGAAAATCATCACTTTTCAGGAAGATTTTTATGGGTTTTTTTTTTTGCCCGTTTACCATACCATAAAAATAGTATATTATTTTTATTCTATGAGTCGCCACGATTACAAAAAGACCTCATTTATATAGATTTTTTATTTTTTTCCCATTTTTACTGCATAAAAAGTAATTTGGCAAAAATGTTGTTAATTTTAGCATCACCGTCTTTCATATGCATAACTTTTTTATTTTTTGCCTCACAAATCTGTTTAAGGGCTTATTTTTTGCGAGAAGGATTGTTCTTTTTAGTGGTCTTATTTTAGAGTGCATAACATTTTTTAAATCCCTTTTTAGAGCATTTTTATAGGGTATTAATTGAAAATGATCTTTTTTATGGAGCTTTTTTTTGTTTTGTTTTTTACGGGGTTCACTTTGCGGAACTAATAACGATTCTGTTTTATTATGCAGATTGTTACGGACGCAGGGATACCAAATACGTGGGGGTTTTGTGTATTTTATTCAATTGTACTGAATAAAAACCAATTTGGAGAAAATCTTGTTCATTTTAGCATCACCATCTTTTCATATGCATAACTTTTTTATTTTTCGGCTGACAAATCTGGTTAGGGGCTTATTTTTTGCGAGAAGAGTTGTTCTTTTTAGTGGGCTTATTTTGGAGTGCATAACATTTTTTAAATTACTTTTTAGAGCATTTTTGATAAGGTATTAATTAAAAATTATCTTTTTTCGGAACGTTTTTGCGTTTTTTTTCTACGGCGTCTACCGTGCAGGTCCAGTAACGATTCTGTTTTATTATACAGATTGTTACGGACGCGGCAATACCAAATATGCGGGGTTTTTTGTGTTTTTGTGTTTTTTATACTTTATTAAGTGTTTTTATGGGAAAGTGACATTTTAGGGGCTTATATTTTTATGTATTTATTTTTTATTTATTATAATGTGTAGTGTTAAGTGTTTTTGCATATTTTTACTTCTACATACTTGAACTTAAACCAGTGATGCTCTGATCACTGGTTTAAGTTCAATACACTGCTCTACAATACTATTTTATTGTAGAGCAGTGTAAACTGTCTGAGCAAGCTTGCGCATGCTCAGACAGTTTACAGCCAGACCCGGAAGGGGTCTGGCTGCCATGGAGACTGGGCAGCTCCGGGGCACATGCCAGTCCTCGGAGCTGCCCAGAAGTGGATCGGATCCCCCGGTAAGCGGCACGGGGGATCCGATCCACAGCGCAAACACCCTTACACGCCGCGGTCATGTTTGACCGCGGCGAGTAAGGGGTTAACACCCGCGATCGGAGCCGGCTCCGATCGCGGGTGTTAGCGCAGGCTGTCAGCTGTACTAGACAGCTGACAGCCGCTGCTTCTGGTACCGGCTCCGTTCGTGAGCCGGTGCCAGAAGCAGGACGTTATAGAACGTCCCCGTGCGCTAAGCATCTAGCGCCGGGGACGTACTATAACGTCCTGGTGCGCCTAGGGGTTAATAAAGTTTTGGGCAACCCCTTTAATTTGAATATTGACGAATCTACTATTAAATCATGTTAATTAGACTATTTACGGACAGATGGGAGGTCCTGGGCAAAAAGCTTTGCACCAGCCTTCTTTGGGATAAGCCCCCTCCCCTTGTGTTTAGTTTCTCATACAACAAATTACCATGTCCACTGCCATTTGCCATCCAATAGCAAATTGAATGGGACCAATCTTTCCAGTGATCCAATAGCAACCACATGGTCCTCATGAAATGTATATCTTTAACCCCTTAACGCTGAAGCCACTTTTCACCTTCCTGACACGGCCCATTTTTTCAAATCTGCCCTGTGTCACTACAAGTGGTTATAACTTCGGAACGCTTTAACATATCCAAGTGATTTTAAAATTGTTTTCTCGTGACACATCGTACTTCAGGTTATTTGAAAAATTTTGGTGGTATGTTTTGCATTTATTTATGAGAAAATCAGATATTTGGTGAAAATTTGGAAAAATTTTTGATTTTTGAACTTCAAAATGTTCTACTTTTTCCATACATAGTCATAACCGCAAAAAAACGTAATAACTAACATTCACTAAATGTCTAATTTATGTGGACATGGTTTTTTATGCATACTCTTATTTTTGTAGGATGTTATGGGACGTTAGGTGCGATTTTTCACATTTTCATAAAAAACGCAAAATCCTGCTATTGAGGGACCTGCTCAGGTTTCAAATCACTTTGAGAGACCTAAATAAAAGTAAACCCCATAAATTACCCCATTATAGAAACTAAGCCCCTCAACGTACGTGAAACAACTTTTATGAAGTTTGTTAACCCTTTAATTGTTTTACAGGGGTTAAAACAAAATCGGATGCAATTTTGAAAGTAAAATTTTTTTGGCTAAATTAATATGTTTTTCAAAAAATGTACAAATTCTCAGTGGATAAAATACCAAAACGCTCCACAAAATTTGATACCCAATCTCTCCCGTTTATAACAATACCCCATATGTGGTGGTAACCTGCTGTATGGGCACACGCCAGGGCATCGAAGGGAGCTGCGCCATTCAGAGCAGATTATGCATTGTCAATTTTTATTGGCTATACAATCTTTATTTTTTTTGGCAATTTGGACATATAAGGGCTTATTTTCTGCGACATGAGATGCACTTTACAAGTACTTCATTTTAGTGGGTCATTAGCTTATTGATGAGATTTTATTAACTCTTGAATGTATGGGTGAAAAGAAAATTGTCAATTTTGGTTTACTTTCTTTTCGTATTTTTTGGGGGTCGTACACCGTACACTAAAAATATTATATTATCTTCATTCTATAGGTCACTACGATTACGGTGATACCTCATTTATATAGTTTTTCATTTATTTTTACAATTTTACTGGATAAAAACTAATATAGAGGAAATCTCATTTGTTTTTGCATCGCCATCTTTTCGGAGACGTAACTTTAATATTTTTTGGTTGACAGAGCTAGTTTAGGGCTTATTTTTTACGTGTTGAGTTGTTCTTTTCAGTGGTACCATTTTTGCGCACATAACTTTTTTTGATCACTTTTTAGAACATTTTTGTGCAGAGATTTTATGAAAAATGTAAATTTTTGGCGTGTTTTTCGGGTTTTGTTTTTACGGCGTTCACCGAGCGGGTCCAATAATGTTTCTGAGTTATTGTACGGATTGTTACGGACGCGGCGATACCAAATATGTGGGGGTTTTTTGGCGATTTTGTGTTTTTTTCACTTTATTGCATGTGTATAGGGAATATTTGTGTTTAGGGGACTCTAACTTTATTTAATTAATTATTTTTATTAAAAAATTATTTTATGTAGTGTTTTTAACATTTTTATTAACTTTTACAGGTTAGCTTGAACAAGTGATCCACTGATCACTTGTTCAAGCTCTTCTTCACATTACACAGTGTAATACAGATGTATTACACTGTATAATGTAACACACTGAGCATGCTGCGCATGCTCAGTGTGTTACAGCCGGGTCCTGTCAGGAGGCAGGGACCCGGCTACAGGAAGGAGGATCGCGCAGCCCCGGGCACCGGCAGTCCCGGGGCTGCGATCGGTGCAGCGGACCCCCCCGGTAAGCGCCGCGGGGGGGGTCCGATTCTTCTGAAATGCCCCTTGCTGACCGCGGCGTGTCAGGGGTTAACGTCCGCGATTGGAGAAATCTCCGATCGCGGGTGTTAGAGGCAGGTGTGGGCTATAAGATATAGCTGACACCTGCAGCTTCTGGCGCCGGCTCCATTCAGGAGCTGGTGCCAGAAGCATGACGTAATAGTACTGCATTTTGCGGGAACGCACCTCCCGCGATGCAGTACTATTACGTCAAATGTCGGGAAGGGGTTAACTAAAGTTTCCTATTGTGGGAAGTATTACAATAGCTAACACCAAGGATTTTCAATGCAAAATATATTACTGTAATAATGGATCCAAAGGGTAGGTTATTTATATGAGGCGCAACTCCCATTTTCCACACTAATCAACTGATTAGAAGATGGTTACACATTGGCTATCTAATTGCACGAGGTGTAATGGACCCAAGGCTGACATCCTCCATATCCTATGGGATTGTCCGGCAATTGAGAAGTACTAGTTGGAGATATTTAAGACCATTGAAGTACGGGCAGGTTGCGCCCTGGCGCGAACAGCAACCCTCGACCTTTTAGGTTTAATTCCTACTATTATAGGCTCAAGATCCAAGTGTGACCTGATCTTGAAGGTTCTGTTCTTGGCAAGATTGGTGTTGATTAAACACTGGAAAGACAGCATTGCTCCAGGGGTGAGAGAATGGCAAAACATAGTAGAGCGCACTAGGTCTTATGAATGTGCATACGAAAAAAGATATTGAGGTAGTAGAAAACTTAATTAGTTGTGGGATCAATGGGAGTCTGACTAAAGCAAATAAACCTGTCTAAGTTTTTTTTTTCCAGCTCCAGCAGGGTCTTTTTTTTTTCCTTGGGATGAGATCTCATTCATTGCTCCTCCATAAATCTCTCTTTGATAATAATGTATAGGGGGTAGGGGGGTTAGGGTTGAAAATTGTATGATATCTTGATTTACTGTGTTGTGATGAACAATATGAACAATGTAATACTATTAAGTATGTTATGTGTATATTTTGTGAAACTCCTATTGTGGGAAGTATTACAATAGCAAACACCAAGGATTTTCAATGCAAAATATATCACTGTAATAATGGATCCAAGGGGTAGGTTATTTATATGAGGCGCAACTCCCATTTTCCACACTAATCAACTGATTAGAAGATGGTTACACATTGGCTATCGAAATCAACAGTTTGTTGATGTATTACTGTAAGTAGAGCTTCTCTCTTTGCAACCACAGACTGAGAACAACATCTTTTAAATCTTCATATATCCTGTATAGTAGAGTTGTGAAGCTTGGCTTATAAAGTGTTGGTGTCAGTGCCATACCTTGACTAGATTAAAAAAGGAAGCTTATTGTTTCATGCCATCTATATCATAAAATGATACACTTCAAGAGGAAAAGTAAGAAAGGACACACCTGTGGTCCTTTTATCTTCTTTGTTTTAGCCTTGCACCTTATTGTTAGCAGCACTTGTGTCATAGCCTTCTTTTTTACAATGATTTTTACTGGTGTTTTACTTGTTTTCCAATATAAATCCAAATATAACATCATGTCAATAAAAGTAAAAAAAAAGGGGGAGATGAAGAAGGGGAGATAAAAATGGAGATACCACTATAGTAGTTTGTATATACAGCACAGCTGCCTAAAGCTTCATTACAGTAGTCATTTGAGTGGTAAAGATACATATATTACCTAGATTATAATTGTGTAAATCTCTGTATGAGGCTCAGATGCATTGTAATTTAGTCTTTTTAATACAGAAATGGAATGCCTACAAACTGTCACTTTGTTAGACACATGTCATGAAGACATATGCAAAAAATGACTTACCAAACGGTATACAGCTAATACAGTTGATGAGAAAGCCCTGCTCTTGATATTACACGCCTTCTTTGGATCAATGAAGAAACTCATTATGGGACAGCCATAAAATTTTGTGTGTTCTGGCTATTTCACTTGAGCCTGGGGCAGTCACTGTCAGCTAGATTCCAAAACAGGGCTGAAATGTGCAGCCACCACCAGTAGACAATGTTAATTAATGTTGGCTATGGGCATGGTTTGCTATTTAAGAAATTCTACAGAGACTAGTTAGGAAAATGCACGAACAGCTTATAATTCACATTTTATAGCAATTTATACGAAGCGAGGTTATTCCAGCCTGAAATTTCAACACAGATAACAGTCCAAAGTATAAGATGTATTAACTGCATTGTGAATTAAATATTTATTGCCACTAGCACTGAGATCAGTGTCTTGCTCCCACTTGTTGCATCCTAGTCTGGCATCTTAACTGCTTATTGCAACCACGGGCTCCTTAATGTAGCAGAGCACCTCCCTTAAAGGGATTTTTCCACCAAGCAAGTTAGGATAGCACCTAACTTGTTGATCAGTGGGGGACTCAGTGATGAGTCCCCCATAGATCAGTAGAACGATCAGTAGTCCCTCCATCGGACCCCTTGTTGCTCCAAGATGAATGGAGCCGCCATGATCTGTGAGGGTCTCATCACTGAGAACGCTACCGATCAGCAAGTAAGGCCTATCTTGTGGATAGTGCTTACTTTGTGGGGAAACCCCTTTAACATAGCGCGGCACCGCTATAATGTAGCGAAGAAGCCCCTCATCATGTAGCACAATACAATACAATTAAGCTTTATTGATCTCTTAGGAAATTGTGGTGTACATGGCTCCAGCATTTAGAGTACACAAAAGAAAAATCATAGACAGTTAGAAACACAGACGATAACACATGAAATAGTGGTACCTTAAATATCATATATAGTATTCATTACTTGTTCTGCAAAATGTTTAATGTCAGATTCATGTATGTATTCATATCTGTCTATATATATATATATATATATATATATATATATATATATATATATATATATATATATAGGGGGTTGCATTCACTACAGGTGGCTCAAGTAATATTACCAAGTACTAGGTAATGCCTCCTTCCTAATGTAGCCACAAGTCAAGTCTATTGAAACAATTTAACAGTGGATGTTTTTTCTACTTTTAATGCTTTACAAAAAATACTGGATAACTTATGCTCTAAAACACAAAACATTATTTTACATGTAAACAAATTTCCATGTGAACCACTTGCATATTGCATATTTGTCTCTCATGCATAGCAGAGTTCCTAAATTTCTTTAGAACAGTATTCCCCAGCTTGGAGTTCAGGCAGAACTATAGACAATAAATATATTAATGGCCCCTAATTTTTTTTATCAGACTTTACAATTGTCAGCAGCGCTTATATCCCCCCTCATGTTTGTCTTGTTAGGTTTTGTTTTGTTTCACTGTATGTCACACACTTGGTATAGACAGACCCAGGTTTTGGAGTAGAGAATTAGGTCAAGTGGGCCTCTTTTGAGTAGCTGACCTGGAATTGTATGTAAGTCAGCCTTGTTCTCTTTTCATGTCGACAATTGGGTGATGAGTCTGATTTTTGGTGTTCTTTATGACAAGTACAAGTGTTTTATATGCTCTGGATTTGTCAAGTTTACAATGCACCTTTGCTTCGTGACTACAGTGTACTCAATATTTTTCATATGTTATGATATGCTACAAATGCCTTTTGAAAGATAATCTTAAATACTTTTATGCCTCATTTTCTTTGTTAGCTCATTGGAAGTATTAAAAAGAAAAAATAACAGTGAACACTTGTTCCTAATAAGTGGCCCAATAATATCCAGTTTAATGATCACTTAAAAAAGACCTTTCACCAGAATTTTACCCCTCACACCAGTAATACTTGCTGGTAAAAGTCCTCCACATATCATCTAAAATTATTTGCCAATAAGGCACTGTACCTTAACTAAATCAGTTTTTCTGTTATGCAAATGAATAGACATGAGTCAACTTCTGAAGAGAAGAGTCAAGTTTTATCCAGGTTACCAGTGAACCACCCCTCCTGCTTTTACCAGCTCATTGTCTCTTCAAATTTTGACTTGAGCAGACAAGAAGTCCTCTCCCTTTCCTTACCAGTATGCTGTCATGCGTTAACCTGCATGATAAATTTAGCAGAAAGTGCAGATCTTCTCACCATTTCACGCACCCTGTGGTTAGAAGAGCCATTTGGTAGTGGTGGTAAGTCCAACATAGACAAAGGGAGCTAAAGTTTTGGGAACAATTTTACTGGTGGGAGGAGTCAGACGAAAGCTCGGTCCCTGCACTATTCAACAAAGGCACAGTGGGAGGGTGAGTAAGGTTTATTGTGCCTGTTCTTTATGTCAGGTTCACTTTAAATTGATTTTTAACCAGTTTGAACCAATTTTAAAAAACCTACCCCTTCACCTAGCCAGACTGAAGGTCGCTTAGAAAATTGGATAAAGAAAACTTAATTTTCCAGATACTTAAAGTGTGAGGAAGTATTCTGGGGAGACCCTATACCTCCTCATCTAAATTAATAAAACAAGCTCAAACATGAGAAGCAGAATCTATTTGTGACAGATTACTATTTTCTGCAAACAAGCATATTATCACAGTCCAAAAGTCAACATCAGACATGAGAAAAATATATATATATTCTGTGAACCTTTTTGGAGAGGCCAAATTTGACATATTCTGTTTTGATTGAAGATGGTAACGAACATAGCACAATATATCCACATTGTAATTCAAAAAATTTCAGCTGATAAAATTCTTTTCTAAAATATTTTATCCATAATACCTACCCTAAACTATAAACCAAGCCATTCATCTAAATGAATCTGAATGTACAGGATTAAGCCTGGTGTGCATCAAGTCATTTGTAAAGAATGTAATTTAAAATGTGCACTACTAAACCCAAAAGATGGATTAAACCCTTTATTAAAATTTATAAACAGTGGGGAGAAATGCACAAAAGTCCATTTATAATGAAGTGCTCTATAAAAAGAGAAATCTAAGTCCTTGAACAGTAATTTTCAGCTCCTGAGTGGTGAAATGTGTTCGGTGGCTAAATATGGGTGTCGTATTCATGCTATAATTTCACAATCCAACAGATCATTTTCTATGTCCGCATCCTTGCAAATGAGGCAAATAATATGGAATGTGAAAGAATGATTTGTGCTATCAATGACATCTGGAGCTTTGGTACTGCAGTTATTAGCTGATATTTTTTCACCCGGCAGCAGAGACTAAAATCAATCATTGTGATAACGAAGCATGGCACAAGTCGTCTGCACTGTCATTTCAATCTGATTAATCACACATCCACAGACCTTTACCTTAAAGAAGCAATTGTTCCCATTTCATCAAAAAGAAACATTCATGCTAATATGATACATTAATAAACATAATTGAAACTTTAGGCATTAAATGAAATCCGAGACACCAGTCAAACACATTGTGGTCTTCAGTGTAGAAATACGTAAACATGCTGAAATCACAATGTAGCTGTAAATGTATCGATATATGTCTTCTTACTGAAATTATAGTGTTCATGGGAAGAAAATAACAATGCTGGTTTCATATTATCTTTAAGGAGGTATTTGTTGCTTAATGACTTAATGACTCAAAAGGTGCATTTTTCTGTAAAAAAAAAGATGTATTTAAAAGAAATTAACCATCCATGGCCTCCTTCCTTCAAAAATTATCCTTTAACATTATGGTAATGAGCCTGATGAGCATCTTTGGGGGCGTTACTAGAGCCCCACCATGCGGAAGCTGCAAAGGTTGTTACACTTTGAAGAAGTGCTCTCCCCATGCTGTGTGTCCACTGCTGCCAATATCACAGCTGAAAATTGGAGAGGACCTATTGCAGGGGGCACATTATGAGGGGGAGCTGCTGTTGGGGGGCACAATATGAGGGGGAGCTACTGCAAGTGGCTACAATGTGACAGGGAGTTGGTGGGACACAAAATATTCAACTGTTCTGTAACATAATACCTTTATAAAAAGGAAACCTGACACAAAAATTTCTGTCTACAGACTACTACCAACCTTTGTCCATTAAAAGTGAAGGAATTATGATGAAGACTTCTATATTCTAGGAGATTCAGTATTACACAGAAAAGGGTGTTTGAACACTGAATTCAAATAACTATCCCTGGTGTTAATAATGTTCTACAAGCTGAGAACATAATCACAAGTCTCACATTACCAAATGTGGTATGGTGGCTGATAAATAAGTATATAACATAATATCAGAAAACAGGATAAAACTCCAGCACACCTCCAACTCATTGTGTCTCACGTATGGAGCCGGCACAGGACCCACCTCGTTTGGAAAGGTAAAGTAGCAATTGAAAATGATCCAATGGTCCAGCCAGGTTCCAAAGTGTATTCAAATTTTATTCGATTATGATATCAAAAGAAAACATCCACAGTGTAGATTCCATCCACCAACGCGTTTCCAACGGCTTAACCGTCCTTAATCATGGTCTGATGGTCCTTAAGACCATGATTAAGGACGGTTAAGCCGTCAGAAACGCGTTGGTGGATGGAATCTACACTGTGGATGTTTTCTTTTGATATCATTATCGAATAAAATTTGAATACACTTTGGAACCTGGCTGGACCATTGGATCATTTTCAATATAACATAATATACCTGTAGGACAATATTTAAGCCAGGAGATAAGAATACACTCCTGTGAAGACTTACCCATCAGTTGTATGCAGCATAATACTGTATAAATTAGTACAGGTGATCCCCTACTTAAGAACACCCGACTTACAAACGGACCTCTGGATGTTGGTAATTTACTGTATTTTAACCTTAGGCTAGAATAAACAGCTGCAAGATTTATCAAATGTGTCTGCAGTTAAGCTTTATTGTTAATCCTTGTTCTTATGACAACACAACATTTTAAAAATCCAATTGTCACAGAGACCCAAAAAAATTTGGCTGGGTTTACAGTTATAAAATATACAGTTACAACTTACATACAAATTCATCTTAAGAACAAACCTATAGACCCCATCTTGTATGTAACCTGGGGACTGCCTGTACACTTTCAGAATACAGGAGGGTAAAAACCTATTAACCTGTTATTGATTACAAAATAAAAACCCTCCCCAATTCCACCCATGCTACACATTTCCTTGAGTACAGGATTTATTCTGAGAAACACATTAACCCCCTAATTCACAGGGAAGATAATAAATGGATGATTATCAAGAACCGCATTGAACTGACCCCACTAATTTCAAGAATGGTGTGCCCAGTCCTATTCTAAAGAAGATTGACTTCATCAGTGGTCATATGTGGTCATATATTTCTATTTGGTTATCGTAAAAAGCCCAGTGTTTGGCTTCCAGATACTGAATGAAGAGTGAGGATGTAAACTTGGCCGATGTTCAATCCAAATTCAATCTCGGTCCGGACTTGGTCTTGGCTCTTTTTTTTAGTAAAGTGATCATATATAATCAAATAACCTGTTAATGACTGATAAAAGGTTTTTAGGTAGCCTACTTGGATGTATACAGCTCATTTATATATAAGAAAGTCTACTGGGAAAACAAAGAATTCATGTGTACAACTTTTAATAAAAATTGTCCCAATTATCAATAGGATTTTAAGTACATAATTACATTAACTACAATCACTACTGTGATGGATTTCCTTGTTTTAGCCAAGGAAAATATAACAAAACAGGAAAACCTTACAATGTTAAGAGAGATGAAGGCAACAACTGATGCTTGTTATCCATGATCTTTCTGATATTTTGTACTACATGCAGGAGAACAAGACACTTGAGTTAATCGTTTACTCAAAACAGCAACATTTTGTTGAAGAAATAAACTTTTTAAACAAGTACTCTAAGGCTAGAACACAAGCTAGACACTCTACTTCTTCAGACAAAATGCTGATTTGAAGACTTTCATCTGTAGACAGGAAGAAATTGAAAATGAATTTTTGGAAGCAGTCATAAGTGAGCCGGAGACAGCCTGATAATTGACATATATGTCACTTGAACAGCTGCTTTTTTGATTGAACATTCTTCCTTATTAACTGTAGCGAACAGAGGTTACTTTCCTGCACACACACCCTTTTTTGTTGTGCAAGGCAATAACATTTGAAAGACAAGTTATTATATTGGAGCAGATACACAATAAAAACTTTATAGGAATTTGGAAAGGCTTTATTCTAAGGTGACTGACTAGTATCAAAACACTTTATAGATGAGCAACTGTCCATGTCAAATAAGAAAGGGTGTCAAAATAAAACGGAGGAATGAGCAGAATAATGCTAAGATTTGCTTCACTGTTCAGTAAAAGTGGAAAAATTGAAATCCAAACTGTATTAGAGGAGATCTACCAGTAGGATTCTTAAAAATAAACCAGCATCACTTATGTTCTTTCATGCTGTCTCGTTCTGCATGTACTGTTCTTTAGCATTTTTAGGGCTTTGTTTTGCTGATAAATGTGTTTTAAAATCATGCAAATGGGACTGAGGGGCTCTGGTGGGTGTCATTGGAGCTACTATGGGCTTCGTCATCTCTCGCCCCATCCAGAGAGCTGCTGATGTGCCACGACTCTGGGCAATTCCTGGCATTTGTGGTCATCTCTGTCGTGCATTGCCATCTGCTCCTCAGTATGGCTATGCAAGTGAAGGTGGAACCATTTTCACAGCATCCCATGTTCACTGCAGAGAAGATCATGAGAATTGTTGAGAGCCGGGTAATGTTATCTGATCTCTGATGGGACCTCAGTGGGAGGAGGTGGAATGTGAGATATTGGGGGTCATTTACTAAGGGCCGATTCGCGTTTTCCCGACGTGTTACCCGAATATTTCCGATTTGCGGCGATTTCCCCTGAATTGCCCCGGGAATTTGGCGCACGCGATCGGATTGTGGCGCATCGGCGCCGGCATGCATGCGACGGAAATCGGGGGGCGTGGCCGAAAGAAAACCCGGCGTATTCGGAAAAACCGCCGCATTTAAAAACCGAAAAATCGCTCGGGAAGCGCTTACCTTCACCTGGTCCGAGGTGGTGTATTCCGGCGCGTTGAGATGATTTTCAGCGCAGCAGCACCTGGTGGACGGCGGAGGAACTACCTTAATGAATCCCGGCCGGACCCGAATCCTGTGCAGAGAATGCGCCGCTGGATCGCGAATGGGCCGGGTAAGTAAATGTGCCCCATTATGTAGCCTAGAATAAATCTGATGAGACCAGAGCCCTTCAGACTCATTTGCATGATTGTGAATCATTTTTAGTAAAACAAAGCCATAAAAACTCTAAAGTAGAATACATGCAGCATGAGGGGCAAAAAGGAACCTGTGAGTGAAACACAGGCTTGTTTTTCGATGTCAGGTGTACATAATATTTTGAACATTTTAATAACTTTACACTTATTTCCATCCATGCGAGTAGATAGTGTAGTAATTTAATTGTAGAAGATTCATCACAAGAGACACAATTAGTTTTAAAAAATAAATGTAGTTTTACAATCATTACATTAAGAATTAGAACACAAAGGGGGGGGATTATCACAACTATGAGGTGTGTCTTTGCACCCTAAATGGCTCTTATTGCGTTGGTTTTTTGCGCCATTGATGCTGTTTTGTACTACAAAATGGACATGCAAAATATTATCTATTTATGCACATAAAAGTGTTGAATGATGCTTTATAATTTGAGATCTATAATAATTAAGAACAGATCTATGCTTCAGCTTCATTGATTTAAAAAGAAGAAATGTTTTGGATTAATTCAAGTATCTCACTAAGAACAAAGATGCATTTGTCACTTTCCATAAGTCTCCAGTTATTTAAGTGTAATCCAACTACTTTCATATATCACCCTTTTAGATTTCCTATAAATGCTATCAGAAAGCAAAGTCCAAAGATACATCCTTTTTCCTGCTGCTATTCAGCAAAAAGGATTTTACCATCTCTATCGTTTTATGAAAGTACCCGATATTCTAGTAAAGAATAATGGCAGCTAAAAACATAGTTTATTACTCAGACTCCTGTCACCAGCTTTTTGTTCTAAAATCCTTTTTGCAGAAGTATAGGAAATGGGAGCTTCTTCAGGACTTCCTCATTATTCAACCTATTTTATAATATTACCAAGTCCAATGGAGACAACTGGGGCTGAAGATGACTTTAGTAAAAGAGCTGACCAGGTATAATGTGAAGCATAAAATGTCAATCTCAGATATTGTTCAGGAGAAATGAAAAAAAAATAAGTTCAGCTGTGAAAAATGGAAAATAAATTTTGCCTATGCCTGATGGAGATATAACATCATTTGCATATCCATTTATTTTATATTGTCCAGGTATGATTCATGTGAGTTACCACCTCATTTGGGTCATGTCATTTTTAGGTCCACATTTCTGTGCTGTGTTATTTCTTAATATATTTTTACAATGGTTGGAGCTCTGTTTTTAATGAAAAACTTGATTGACATAAACAATAAGGATCAGGTTGTAAATTTCATGGGGAGAACTTTGGGAATTCAAAGCATCAATTTAATAGTTTAGTATAGTATAGTATACCCACAGTGAGCAACTTTAAAGTATTAATACAGCAATATTTACTTTCATATTTAAAGTAAACATAGGCTAAATACATTAGTAATGCAGATCACCACTTGGTTGAGCATTTATTAATGATATGATACATTTCAGGCATGTATTAGTCTCTTGAAATGGACCTGTTTGTGTATGCATCTTTTAAGGTTCTCAATAAATGTTCAGTTTTTAACTAGAACAGGTGCTGAGCTGTTTTTATTTTCACAAATTTTTTTTAAATGTTCCAATAACACCTACCCATACTGGCTGTTATTAAAGAATCACTAAAGCTTTAAAGCAGGGGTAGGGAACCTATGGCTCGGGAGCCAGATATGGCTCTTTTGTTGGCTGCATCTGGCTCTCAGGCAGATCTTTAATAAATAGTGATGGCTTCTGTGTGTCTCTTAGACTGATCACAGGACACAGGCAGCGATTTTACCGCTGCCTGCATCCTTTGTACGACCCAGTAGTGAGTGGAGTAGTGAACCCCCTGGACCATAGCGGATGATGATGTAAGCAGACACCTGGGACCGGAATCTAAGTGGCACCCGGTCTTCACCAGAGCCAGCCGCAAAGCAGGATGGTC
Organism: Engystomops pustulosus; assembly: GCF_040894005.1. NCBI lineage: Eukaryota > Metazoa > Chordata > Amphibia > Anura > Leptodactylidae > Engystomops > Engystomops pustulosus. The sequence goes on along the minus strand of NC_092414.1, from coordinate 78,862,373 downwards.
TTGCTGCAGCGTGGTACCAGCAGGTCGTTCCACAGGCATGACTTGTCCATGTTGACAGCCAAGGTCAAGGTACAGGATCACTAGGCAGTCTCTTGGTCAGGAACAAGTAGACGGTCAAGTCAGGCGGCAATGATGCGAGGTTGGGGACGGAGTAAGAGGTCAGGGCTGGCAGCAAAGGAGCAGAATCAGGAACAGGTCCGGGATCACAAGGGGAGGTCAACATTTGGGAAGGAAACACTTTGGAAAGCTTCCTCATAGGCATGAAGCACTAAGATCTGTGTGTGTGTGTGGGGGGGGGGGGGGATGCTGGGAGCCACCGGTCTTTATAGGAACCCGGGAAGTGGGTTGTGCCAATCAGTGCTGGCCAGCTGGGACAGGAGCTGGAACGTAGAGAGGTGAGTGAGCTCGGAAAGGGGCACCACCACATACAGGGGCATGGGTGTGCCTGCGATCAGAGAAGTAGATTGCAGGGGCACCCGTGACACTGGGACTACCTATCTACTTGGGGGCATGTACATATTGTACGGCTCTTACGGAATACCTTTTTAAAATATGTGGAGTTCATGGCTCTCTCAGCCAAAAAGGTTCCTGACCCCTGCTTTAAAGGAACATCAGGATCATGGATTGTAAACTAAGCACACTTACATGCTGATCTGTGTCCCCTCTGGCAGGATCTGCTCTTTAAGCTTTGTATGCTTTTTTATGGAAAAAAGGCTTTAAAAATTATGCAAATAAGCCTGAGGGGCTCCATGCTCCATAGGTGTTAATGATAGGCCTAGAGCCCCACAAGCTCATTATTTTAATAAAAACAAGGGCATAAAAAGCTAAAAGAAGAGTCGTTCCTCATATAAGAAGTAAGAGTAAACAATCTTTCATCCTGGTAGTAGATATCCTTTAAAACCATTTTTATAAATAGTAAATTTGTAAGTAGTAAGTTTTACAATCTAGCTTATTAAGGGAAAAAAGCTACCCTATCCCATATTTATGCTCCTTGTTTCCAATACAGTGGGCAGAGTATCTGAAAGGCGTCTCATGTCCGTAAACAGCAGTTTAATAAGGAGAAGGGGCTGAAGATGAACTCCTTGCACGTGTAGAGGATATTTCACTTAGTAATTCTTTTTCTTTCAAGTTTCTGTCTAGAAGTATTGAAGTCATTACAAAATATCAACTTCTTCTTATCTTTTAGCTGCCTGCACCAAATTTCAAATTCAAAATCAGCTATTTTAATGTATGAAATGTATGCTTCCCCTTTTTTAGCATACCATCCTCCTTTTCTGCCAAGATATTGCAGCCTTGATTTGCCATGGTCCAGCAATATTTAACATGCTCAGACTGTCAGTGCTCTATGCCTTTCGCCTGGAGCTGACGTCCTACTATAAATACCCTGTGTGTGCTCCCCTCTTTGCTGCTTAGATTTTCTTGCTAGATCTATTATCTGTGTTTCATTTGCTGTCCTTTTGTGTTTCTGGTTTCCAATATTTGGCTCTTGTTCTTGACTATTCTTTACATCAGATATTTTGTGCCTTATTTGGAATCTCTGCCATGATCCAGATTGTTGACAATTTTTTGTTATTTGTTTGTTTTATTTTGTTTGCACAATTTGGCGCAGGGAGAGATGGTTGCTGAGGTTATCCCATATCACCTAGGATATGTGGAGGTAAACAGACAGGGCTATTGGGGGGCTGGATATCTATGGTTTACTGTTTCCGTAGCCCAGTGTCAATGTTAATGTCCAAACTCCATGGTCCAATTTGGCCACTTTGATGTGCAGGTACACCCTGCTACCCTATGCACACAATGACAGGCACGTCTTGCATTTTCAGTTTATCACAAAGCTAAGTTTATTTAAAATATATGTATGTACAGTGAATCGTAAGCTATCTTGAATCCATTATACAAAGAAGAAAGGGGTTTCCTTTCAGTTTGGGTAAAACATTTACTGGTAGGTTAACTTACAGATAAAATTTTACTGGTGAGGGTCCAAGTAATGGAGAAATCTTCCTATAGTTTAGCACATTACCTGTACTGTAATGCATTGCCTATATACAGAACAAAGTATTCACATATCTTTTCCTTTTTACTGTCCTTATTAAATGATAGGAAAGCTTTGAAACATGGCCAACTAAGTAATACACAGCTAATGTAATAATACAAATGGTGTTCTTGTACTGTACTGTATATATGTAATTAGATATTTTACAAAGCCAATGTACTTTACTATTAGTATTTTTCACAAAATTATTAATACTACAATTTCGTGTGATGTATACTGGCAAAGTGGATTACACAGACCATCATTGTTTGCCCTTGTCTAACTATAGATGATATTTTTCCTCTCTAAAATGCCCTCTCTTCTTATTTTACAGCTCACAGAAAATTAATAAATTTAGGCTTCTGGCACATACTGCACAGAGGTTACGCACAGATGACACTGGCCTCTCAAGCAGTCTGACACGGGCCACTGCATTAACCCCATTAAAGTGTGGGGGAGGTCTACAACAGCCCTGCCATAGAAGTTAGCTACATCTGTTAGAGATACTTACATATTTCTACTGCTTTATGAAGTTAGTTGTACTAAGTAAGAAATGTGTGTAAATATTCCATAATGAAGAAGGAAAGTCCAAGAAAACACAGAACATTTAGGAGTGTTCATGCAATGTTTATTCATGGCATTATTCTCCACTAGTCTCTAAATGAAATTTGACATTCATATATTTCCATTTGAAGATGTTATTACTCTATATTATCTTATTTAATTTGTAGATGCCACCCATGATTTCTAAAGCGCTGTAATATATGATAGTGCTATATATTGGGACACTTTTACTTACCTGTCCGAGGAGTTCACCTGAAGTGCATTGTTACGACGATAATGTACTCTGGCACGATTCAGTAAGATCGTGCGCCCGATATCCTGCATCTGTCGCTTCCCCGCTTAAGTCCGCCGGAGTTCACCTTCTGCTTCGCGGTGCATGTAAGTTCATGTCTGCGACCTCCACCGACCTCTTCCGTGTCCGCCCACCTCCAGTCTTATGGATACCTTCTGGTCACGTGAGTGACGTGACCCGGCACGCTTGAAGCCTGGAGGAGCTGTATGCTCCCACCACCATTTTTAAGAAGCCAATCTCAACTTCTCAGGGTAAGGTGTGTGAATACATATATGTGTATATATATATATATATATATATATATATATATATATATATGTGTGTGTGTGTGTGTGTATGTATATATGTGTGTATATGTATATATGTGTGTGTATGTATATATGTGTGTATATGTATATATGTGTGTGTATGTATATATGTGTGTATATGTATATATGTGTGTGTGTATATGTATATATGTGTGTGTTACCAGCATTTAGACCTTTTGTTGGGTAACACACTGGTTACTCTGTTAGAACAGTTTAAGCCTCCTGCTATTAACCTTTATTCTTTTGTTGCCTCTTACATAATGGGGCACATATATGGGTACATTCACATATTTCGCCATAGATGGCAATGGCGGCATGGGGGCGGTACATTCCACGACCCTCTATGGAGAGGGGAGGAGTCACCCTTTCTCCTGTCCAGCACGCAGCCCTATGCCCGCCTGGCTGTGTGAACGTACCCTAACTGTGTGTGTATGTAAATATATATTAAACTTTCTTTTTCTTTTATTTTTCTCTTTCAGTTCCGTGAATGCTGTAGACCGATTTGGCGGACTACATCCATGGCCTGGATTATTTTTTACTAAAATGTTTGACAAGGGTGTGTCTAGAAGTTTTTATTTCAATAAAATATATTTCCTTGAGTGTGTAATAGACAAAAAAGGCTAACATTAACCCCCTTATCATTACGCTGACCATTTATAGATGATTAGGTACTGGGGTGGCTTAAAGATGGTATTATTGGGCTGTGTTGGCCCAAAAACTGACATCCCAGTAATGTCAGGGTGCTGCTGTTTTGGTTATGAAAATTAGGGAGGTCCTACTTCTTCTTATTTTCAACTAATTATTTATTTTTCAAAAAGGGTGTAGGGTCCTCATTTTATATAACCAGCCAAATACAGCAGCAGCACTTTTTTTGGCATTGGGTAAGGCGAGTTTTGTGTTAAAAAAAAAAAAAAAATTTAGGAAATATATTTTATTAAAATAAAAACTCCCCGACACACCCTTGTTTAAAATAAATCATCCAGACCGTGGATGTAGTCCACCAAATCAGGTGAAGTCTGCAGCATTGACACACACATACAAACACCCATATATATATATATATATATATATATATATATATATATATATACAGGCAGTCCCCGGGTTACATACAAGATAGGGTCTGTAGGTTTGTTCTTAAGTTGAGTTTGTATGTAAGTCGGAACTGTATATTTTATCATTGTAATTCCAGCCAGAACTTTTTTGGTCTCTGTGACAATTGGATTTTAAAAATGTTGGGTTGTCATAAGAATCAATATTAACACTAAAGCTTCATTACAGACACATTTGATAACTGTTATAGCTGATTATTGTAGCCTAGGACTAAAGCACAATAAATTACCAATATCCAGAGGTCCGTTTGTAACTAGGGGTCGTATGTAAGTCGAGTGTTCTTAAGTAGGGGACCGCCTGTATATATATATATATATATATATATATATATATATATAGCAAGAGTTTGCTATGGGGCCCACTCATTCCGAGTTACGCCACTGATTTAAAGCATGGTATTTTATTCCATGGCCAAACCTATGAGCTTGACATGTTAAAATTAAGTTTAAAAAACTGAACACAACTCGGGTGGTGTATCCCTTCTAGAGAAATACACTATTTTGTGCACAGTAGCAGCAGCAGGGTGAAATTGGTAGCTGCTTTAAGAATATGGCCAGGTTGTTAAGGAACACACACACCAGAGATGAATCCCCTATCACCCCTGTAGTCACTGGAATGGACCTTGGTCCAGCTGTCTTCTGCTGACAGGGCAACTGTGGGACACGGTTCTAATGTTTCCTGCTGTCTGGATTCAAGTCTACAACAAATTGAGTGCGGTTGAGAGATCCACTGCCAAACTAACTGCCTTTACCAAGGCAGGTAAGAAGAACGCTGTTTGTTCCATACTCTCAGCAGAAGAGTTACCTAGACTCCAGATGACACTTTAAGCTTGCTGCTTTGGCTTCACTACCTGACAGCACCAGCATCCATGACAGCAAAAACATCTTGGCATTTAAAAGGTTAAAACACCTTAACCAGTATTGTCATTTTATCGTAGGCATTTTGTGGGGAGAGATGTACACTCATGGCTAATAATAATACATGCTACTGCTTTGGGTGGTGATAGATGCAGAAGAAAGGTTTGATTCCATCACATGTGAGACAATATTTGCCACATCTTTAGCTTTCAATTTGACGTGCAGTTTAATTGATGGAAAATTGTATAACATAACATGCAATTGGAATTTTTTGGTCTCGGGCAGGACCTTCCTCAAACTGCAATAAAGCAAAACACAATAACAGCCAAAGGGGGGAACTGCACAGCTCTAAATGTAATACAATAGCCAAAATAGAAAAGCTAAAATACAAAGCAAAATACAAGTAGTGTGTCATGACGTGGCAACACTGAAGTGACAATGCAAAATGCTTTATTTATCATTACAAAAGGCAAAACATACATAACAGAAATATAAAAACATTTAAAAAGTACACACATGTCTTACTACCATCTCAAGTCTGCACTGGATGAAGAGGCCCAAGTATACACATCTAATAATATGCCTGGTCACTAGGTGTCTGGCTGGCACTAATGAGTTAGATCCCAACTCCCGGGCTGAATAAAAGCAGTACATGCAGTAAAGTGCAAAATAAATATAGAAAGCATATCTCATGAACCGAGATTCAATAGTATCAGGTTCAGATAACAAAAGTCAGAAATAAACCCAAGAGTGTAAAACTGAAGTACCAGTCTAACAGTGCACACAGCAGATGCTTGTACTAAAAGGTTAGGCCCATTGTCAGGGCAGTGAATGAACGAGACCTGACAAGAGGTGGGAGGCACCCTACGTGTATGGTCACCTTCCTCATGGAAAAGAACTTGCACAACTGTAACTGTGTGTTACCAGCATTTAGGCCAAGATTTAGTAAATGTGCCCAATATATTTATGTCTGGTCCTGATGATTTTTTTCCATCCACTATAAATACATCATCCAGCAAAACATCAATAAGGCAACAGTATACTATGCTACAACTACAGGCATTATAAGTGTTTTAACAGTAAAAAAGAAACATCTTGAAAATAATCAATCAAAATGTGTGAGCTAATATATATATTTTTTTTCTTTACCGAATACAAAGTAAATAACCCTGTGGAGCTCTCGCAGTGTTTCAAAAATAAGTAAAAATAATACATGTGAAAGTCAAGCAGAAAATCTGCAGAGCATGTCTCATAATGAGCAAAGATAGACAGTGGGCAGACAACTTTGTGGAGGACCATAGGCACAATAGGAACATATTGCTTTAGCTGCAAGAAACTGCTAGACTAAACTGCCAGAGTACCAGTTCACAGCAGTGCCCATAAGCTGCATTAAATTTAATACTTAGCAAATTTTATGATGTACATTATATATTGTTATTAATAAATTTAAACAAAGTTATATAGTCCAAAATTAAAGTACATAATTCCTCCACCTTAATTGTAATTATTAAATTATCTCTGTGGAGGCAAACACAATCTTACTGCACAGTTGGGCACAGTTATGTCATTGACTTTCTCATAACTACTGCTGCCCCATGTGGCCACCTGCACTATCCTATCATATTCTTTCAATATATATTTATTCTGGAAAAGTTTGTGTAAAAAGAGTTGGAAATCTTCACACAGATAAGGAGGAATTCTGGCGTAATTTGTGCCAAACAATGTTGTGCAAAACATTTATAAAGGTGTTTATTAAATATCAAGTGTTTATTAAAGTAGTACATAAAGTATGTTTCAGTTAAGTGACCTTTAATTACGTTTTTATGTAGCCAAAACTTTTTTAAATGCTGTAGGTATTGGTGTCATTGGTGTCTATAAGAGAAACAAGAGTCCTTCATTTGTATTATCTTATTTTTACTCTACTCCTTAAACTTTTGCTTCTGGTGCCTTCATTAAAACAGGTAATTTGTATTTTGACAGCCAATATTCCGTTCTGATGTGGAAGGAAGCTTAAAAAAGTGGGATCTGGGATGCAAAAACCTGTGGCTAATATCAACAGAGGCAGCAAAATAAAGAAATTATCCTACACTATGGGCACCAGATGAGTTCATGAATACCAGACTGCGCATGGTCTGTTTTCATTGACTGAGCACAGTCATGTGGCAATGGCCATATAGGGGTTGGCCACTTTTCAATAAATCTGTTCCATTAGACATGTATCTAAAAGTAGATGTACCTGTTTATTTGCCTTGTTTGATAGCTTCAGCCTTTTCTTTTCACAGTCCATCCTCACTGACAAAGTCAGGTAGAAGGGAAGGTAGGGAGCAGGATGAGTTTTATCTCTACTGCTGCAGCTCATCCCATTAAGCATAGCTCATAAACTTAACCAAGCACAGAGGGTCTTCACACTGTACAAAAGTAAGTAGCTGTACTGCAGAATCGCTTGATGAACATTGAGTGATTATCCACAAGGTAGTAAAGGCCCATAGGCAATATATGTAAAAGAGTGGCCTCTCTCCTCCAGGTTTTCATATGTGAGCTAGAACCATTATATGAATTGTATAAAATGATTACCATATAAATTGGAGTGTAAGCCATGTTTTTCAGCACAAAAAAAAATTGCGGAAAAAAACAAACTTCGCTTATACTCAAGTCTACAAAAGTTGATAGTCACCTTTACAATGAGGCCAGCGAGCCCCTACTATGGTCTGGCTGGCTAATATACTTTAGGCTGGCTGGCTGGCTATATACAATGGGCTGGCTGTTTACTGAGGGGGAAGGGGACTGGCCAGCCATATACTGAGAGGAGGCTGTGACCAATGAATTTCCTACCCTAGGCTTATAATCAAGTCAATAGGTTTTCCCAGCTTTTTTGTGGTAAATTTAGATACCGCAGTTAATATTCAGGTCGGCTTATACTCATGTATATACAGTATGTTATTAAATATTATAAAATATTTATCAATTAAAATTATTATTTCAATATATTTTGTATGGAGCTGCAGTGTTATCAACGCCTCATGCATTAAACATGTATTATAATAGGTTACTAAAGCCATGATAGAATTTTTTTCAAAAATTATGAAATTCTTGTAGAAACATTCATCATGAGATAATATAAAGATGAAAGATAACAAAACTTTATAATTCCCCTTTTTCGCTTAAGACAGTAACCTCCTTGTCCTTGCAGCTTAGTTGTACGGATTTGCTATTTGAAACCATTACAGATGAGTTGTATAAAACTAATTCTGGAAAGACAAAGAAATCCTAAATTAACATGTATTTAAATTCAGGAAATGTTTGGTTTATACATTTTGTCCTAGGAGTCCAATTAACATAGAACATTGGAACATGTATACATCTGGAAGTAATCTTATCATTTGTTCAATGGAGACTACAAACAAACAAGGGCTGAGTAGGGTGCTAAGGAAAAGCTGTCAATCTATTGGGTTACCATCATTTAAGGATTACAGGAGCGTGAGATGAAATGTCAATGAGGAATTAGACAATAAAATTGACTGCATCACTATCACTGTGGCCATATATACTGGTTTACCTATGATCAGACTGAATGTCCCTGCAGATAAACACTTGATGAAACTTTGGCACAACTTCTAATACACTACATGTTCATAGTAAGCCAAGTCTGGAACTGAATCAATACTGTATAAAGCATCCACATTTTCAGACTAGTTGTGAGCAATGAAAATAGGGCAATTTAAACATCATTTTTAAGATTTTTTTTTCATCACTCTATATATATTTGCTACAATCACCACTGTATATTCCGCAATTCTCACACTAGGCCTAATTACTACTGACATTACAAGTTGGTAGACATTTTCTATGCAACGCCTCCTGAGAAAGCAATAGGCAAAACCCGCGTCGGGGCGAGGGGCAGACGGCAGTTGCAGCAGTAAGGTAATAACCATGTTGATACTCAACTAAGATAAGGAGTCAGGACCTAATAGTGGACAAACATGATAGAGGTGTCATTATGAATTAAGATCAGGGATACAAGACTATTACTAATACTTGTAAAGTGCAATACCGGACTGTTGTTGTTGGTTGTCTTGCTCCTTCTATACTTGGGATACATTTTTAAACCAGTGTAAGACTATTTGAAAGTGTTTTTCTGTTTTTAAATTTGATGAAATAAAAAATATTTTTTAAAGTTTTTATTATATAGTTGATGAGTTCCCCTTCTTTGTAAGGCGCTTAACATATGGTTCGGGGGAAGTCATCCTGACTTTAGGATACCTTTAGGGACGCAATAAATTTGGGTTATATTTTCTATGCACCGCTTACAGCTTTATTACACCATATTCAAGACCCACTGACAATAATTGATTTTACCAAATATCTACACTCCCTCACCATGTGGGTTATACTATAGGTTTTCATTATCGATCAGTGATACCAAATATGTGGAATATGTAGTAGTTATTTTAATCTCTATTATAATAGAATATTTAGAATGAGTTTGGTTCAAATGAATGTAGGGCGATTTGTTGTTTCATTTTTTCTTTAAAGTTTTTTTTGTCTTTAAACATTTTCTTACTTTTTTTTGAGGGGAGTAGAGTAAGATGGTATTGCAATGTATTGTGGCTGTCAGTATATTAAGTATAATAGTATTTTAGGTATATTAGTATGTAAGGTCCTGCCAGAGGCCTTTGGATGCCATGGTGGTAAATTCCTGCATGGCATTCGATGAAGAGGGTGTTTACAATTTCTTAGATGCTGAGGTCAGTGCGGAAGACTGCATCTATGGGTTTAAATGGGAACAATCAATGGGCTCCATGGTCATGTGCAGGACATGCAGGTGCAGGAGTTGTTATTATCACACGGCTCTGATTACTCTCTGTGATAATAACGGCTCCTGCACCTGTGTGTCCATCACATCAACATGGACAGATTTCTATCCACTGGAAGCAAATATAGAAGCTTTCTATAGCAGGACAGCAAGCAGAGATCTAGAAAACCATGAGGAATTGATACAGAATGTATACTCGAAAATTGTATAACTTTTCTTTACACAAGCTATATCAATTATTTGCTGAAAGTGGACAACCCTTTTAATGGATGTTCTACTCATGTTTTTTCTTTAACTCCAGGGTGCATGCACTTTAAACGTCTATTGTTACCTGCAGTGCAGCCAAGATTCCCTACTGAGGAAAAAGGTTGAAAACTAGTCAATCATTGGGATAGTTTTCATGTGTATGTCCAGAAGCCAACCTGGTTAAGGGACACAGAGGTGGCCATTTATATTTTTTTTTTCCTTTGTATGTATGTTTTTTTCTGTCTACATCAGTCCTGATGTTCACAATTTTGGTTGCCCCGGGATCCGACTGTAAATTTTCTTCTCATGAAAGTCTTCTCCTTTCTGCTTGCTGCAGTCTCCAGCCCTTCCCCCAGCATTCCAAAATGAGCTCACACACACATGTCCTGCCTGCAAGTAGCAGTGTGAGGAGACTAAATCTACCAGCTACAGGCAAGATAAGATCTTTATAGCAAGGGAATGAGTTTTAGAAGAGCTGACTGTGTGTTTCATAGCTCAGATGTAGCAGAGACATAGCAGAGCTGAATTTTGTCATTGTGTTTTATATCTATCTCATGGATCTCATCATCTCCCATCTCTGATGTCTCATTTCTCTTTCTGTGTTTCAGATACCAGTAAATGTTTATAGGCTAAATGCATATAAACCTGTTTATAAATGTATATAAACCTGTACCCCAATAATCTAACCACATTGTCAGCTCACAACTTCTCAGAGCACAGAGGAATCATGAAGTGTCTGCTTAGAGAGTCCCCGCCCACACTCTTTTACATGGATCATCGCTGAGAGTTATGGGAGGTAAAACATCAACTGTGTAAAAGACAGATATATAACTGTTGTAAGGAGCCAGTCTAATGATAACACAACTACTTCCATTACAACAAACCTTGAATAAATGCCTTATCCATACAAGGGCACCCTACAGACTGGTGACATCCATTTAGTGTAGGGATGGTCATGTGTATTTGAAAGGTTATCGTTTCATGTCACATTTTCCATTACAGGTGACATAGTAGTAGTGAGGAGGAACTGGATTTACAGTTCATGGATGATAACCTTTGATCCTATGTACTTATATTGGTATTTATATTGTAGTTGGTATTTGGGTATTACTATTGTTATTCGTATTGAGGCGCAGACCCGTATGATTAAAAAAAAAAAACTGTTACCAAACCAGGACCCCAACCAGTACTACCTGGGATCAGTGCTGGTGTTTAAAGAGGGTGGTTTCTAAACTTCTAATGAAGTTTCAGCACATGGAAGCCTAAACAAGGGTTTTCCTAGACTTTAGATATCTGGGATGAGTCAAAACTGAATGATAAGTTTGCCTTCGTCATTTAAAAATTGCTTGTCTTGAGCCAATTTCCTTAAATATTTTTAATTAAAGTATATTTTTCCCTGTTCGTTTTTTCTCTTTGGTATTGTTAATATCTCTATAAACACTACTGTTGGTTAAATATTATATGGAGTGCCATGAGGATAAAAAAATGCTGACAAATTTTCATTTTTTTATTGCCTGCAGACACAGCCTTATTATCCAGCCTGCATCCGCCAGAGAGTATATGCAATGCCCCTCCATGTAGATATTTTAGATAGGTGTAATTTTCAAAATGACAACATAATTGTCAATATTGCAAGTGCCTGGAAGGCAATATTATGTCTAGACTGGAGTAAATGTTCAATTTATCAGATACATCTTAAGCAGCAGGATATGATGGCGCACCGCTAATAGATGTATTATTTAAAGCTATGGCAAAGAAATTTAAGATTCTTAACGACTGATAGGCCAGCGGGAATAATCCCAGGCATAACAAAATGTAATTGTTTTGTAACTATGCATATGTCCCTTTGCAGGAGAAAGGATGCAGGAATTTGCATTTTAACCAACTTAAGTCGTGATAAATAACTAAAATTTAGCTGTTTGTCTCCATTAGTAATTAAGAAAACCCTGAAACATTGTTCTCTGCTGGCATTTTTTCATCAAATTTTAGTGTAGCCTCCAGTCTGTTTGTAATTGCGCTGTACTGTAGGCAGCTTGCCTCAAAGCACAGAGCATATGGCATCCTCACAGGACTGGATATCATTTTTTTCCGAGGATGTGCTAGTCAGTTGGTCACTGTCTTTCTCTCCAGAATAATTGAAACAGCTGATCTAATCCATTTTGGAGGTGAGAAATTCTCTTTTGTCTTTCGCCTGAACATTTTGACTTGATTCTGTCTGAGCTGCAATATATCCTTGAAGACACACAGAAACACAGTTGATAGCAAATCAGTTGACGGTAAAGACAGATTACATGGTGTCTATGAAGTATTGTACACCATACTGTGTCATGAAACCTACCTATATTTACTTCTAGTGTTCAAAGCCCAAATCATATTAAAAAAAAAAAGGAAAAAAAAAATCCTCTATCAAATATTTAAACATTACACTGTGGATGTAGCGCTCCTTTCATTATTTACCATTTTTTGCCTCCTACGCTGAGAGATTACACATTTTTAATAAAGCTCAATTAAAAATTTAAGGAATGCACAGAGGAGGAGGAGGAATTACGCAGGGAGGAAAGAAAAAGTCCAGATCTAATATTAATAGCAGAAAATCGCACCGTTCAGAACAGTGAATTCAAGTTGTTAATCACTGGCAGAAGCAACCTGTTTATAAGAAACAGTAAATCAGGGGAGTAGGAAAACGCGCAGAAACTCTCCCAAATGGAAATGTTTTTCTATTTTTAGCTTTTATTGTCTTATGTGCATGAAGCAGATATGACGCCGTTGGATGTCTATAGATAATATTAACCCCCAGTTTGAAAATTTTCTTCTACTGTAGCAAAGACTTTTGTCCAGTCTGCACAAATAATCTCTATGGCAACAGTTCTGCGGCTCCAGAATTGTTTCATTAGTTATGATTCTACGTTCTTTTTAATAAAATCAATCAGGAGAAAGAGTATCCCACAGCATTCTAAGAGGAATGAGCACATCATCAGCTTTCGCACATTAAAAGATTTAATTAAGGTCTAATTAGGAAAATGAAGGAATTGCAAAATGAAATGCAAATGTAGATTTATGTAAAGTAATAGGAGCTAAGTCAGGTTTGGAATGACTTGTTTATGCCACCTCAGGTCACACACTACAAAATAGAAGCATATTCATTTGTCTTGTGGCTTTGTTTGTTTCTTCTAAAGCGAGAATTATTAATCTTCTGGAGCTATGTCACAACCTTTTGATCGCATACCAAGTTTATGAGCTTGGAGAAGAGCCAAGCCACTACTGCAGTGTGTGTTGAAAGAAACTTTCAGTTCATGGTACACTAGACACTTGGATTTAGTTTCTATCACAATAGATTGTGTGAACAGACTAATACAGTCATGCAAGACCCAAAAGGAAATCTAGATGCTAGTTTCACAAACTTCTCAGGTTTCTTTGATAATTGCCCAAATCTATTTTTAAAAAAGTTGGTAATAAAGATACTGCTCACTTGTACTCAATATTGTAAACCACAAACTACAATGCAATACAAGAGGTGTGGTCAGAAGGGGGAGGGGGATATAGCATATGTCAACAAATATATATCTCCTTCTACTTGTCCCTTAGTTTCTGCAGTATAAACTAAACTTGTTTGTAAAAGGTACTTTAGGAGTTAAAAAATCTTTACTATCAAAGAGAGTCAATAGTTTAAACTTTGCAAAGCTGCAAACAGAACAGTGGAAAATGCATTTATATTCCAGGATGGTACCTGGACTTGGACTAATACTGTGTGAAATCTTGCAGCACAAGCCATTCCCTCAGAAGACATCTGATTAGATGTTGTAGCAGATAAGGGGCTGGAGAGTAGCTGGAATTAAGAGATAGAAGAACACAACAGCTTGAGTAGATGCCCCCAGTGCTTCAAGTCCAGTTACAATATTAACAAACACTTACCCCCCTCCCTTCTTCATCGGGCCATGTGCTTCACCTGTTGTTATGGCTCAAGTGAGCACACTGACATGTTCATGGAGCCTAACAGGGAAACATTCTTGTCTCTCAGTGCAGGACTACAGAAATGAATGGGTCCCGTACCATTATGTACTCTCAAATACTGTCAAAACACTTGGGTGGCAATGACCATCTTTGGATAATCTGAATTTACTAGTAGACAGATAACCTCTTTGCTTTTACATTCCAAGCTTTATATGGAAAACTTAATTATAGACAGAATTTCTCATGTAGAGAAATAATGTGTGTCCATTGTTATGATATTCTAAGGTGGTAGATCATAGGAGACATTGTGCCCTAACAAGTATCTATTTCTGTCATTTCATGTCCATAGCTCTATTTGTAGGCGAATATGCAAAAAACCTTTTCCAACAGTAGAATTACATTTCTGTTCCTTCAAGGAGGGGAAGAAAAGAACAACCTGACAGCAATGTGCCAGGCTGTAACCTCAGTTGACATTTGCCCTTAAACTTTTAAGAGGTGAAATGCACATTTTAAATCCAACATGAACATGCTATAAAAACAGCAAAGATTCTGTAATAAAAGGAGCCCAGAAAATGTATCAGACAGAATAGAAAGAAAGATCTGCAAATAATGGAATCCTGTAAGTCTTAACGGCCGGTGATATTTTTTTTGGTGTTTAACCACTGGAATGATGTCACACCTTTTATGGTAATGGTGTTTAGCTCTTTTGCTGCTCTTTGTATTTGAATGCCATAATATAGTATTCTAAAACAGTTTTACATACCAGTTTAATTATCAGAAACAGATTCCCCTACCCTAGAACCCCTAGTAACGGGTAACTAAGATTTTACCTTAAAGGGGTATTCCCACAAAGGACAAGATTCTTAAATATACTCAGGAAAACACATTCTCTAATTCACTGTTATTAACAAAAATACAATAATTTTAAATATATAACCTGTCTATATAATCAGCCCCGGTGTTTGCAATTTTGGTTATCCCTGGATCTGACCATAAATCTTCTAACTATTGTCATACAATTCCATCTAGCATATCTTGCATTACATGAAAAAGGGAAGGAGTAGGAGGCAGACAGCACACCTCAGACACAGGCACTTCCTGGTTCAGCCATGCTTCTAGCAGCATAGAGAGGACACAGCAGCAGCTGCTCTACAAATAAGATAAGCTTTGTATCCCATGGAAGGGGTTACATAGCAGCGCTGACTTATTGATTAGATGAGGCAGCAGAGCTCAATTTTCATCATTGTCTCATCTCTCTTTTTCTATGTCTCAGATACTAGTAGACTGTTTAGAAGCTAAATGAAAGTGTAGCTTAACCATCTACTCTGATAATCTAAGCACATTGTCATCACACAGCATCTCACAGCACAGAAAAATTATGAAGGGTCTTTTTGTCTGCTCAAAGAGCACTCTGGAATTTTACAATGACCATTGCTGAGTTAACAAACTGAGTAAAATTGCAAAGTAAAGGGTCAAAAATGATCTTTATTGTGAAAACATATCTAGGGGATCAACATTTGAGAACTTTCATTCAAGAGCAAACCACTTTAATGCATTTGGATAATTTTCTGTTTTTTTTTCTCTTTTATTTCAACAGGTTAAATGTATTTAAATTGTATATTTGCAATTGCATCTAATTGCAACTTTACATATCTAAATTATTGGTAAATGTAATTTATATAGATTTGTGTCTGGTTGACCTGGGGACTTTGATATTGTGAAGTCATCAGTAGATACATAACATGCAAGGTTACTAGTGGACATATTGGGGGAGTAGTTCATCCTTTACTTAAGATTCATGACAGCTAAATTACTGTACTTACTTACTAAGAGGCTAACATGAGAGCCATAGGAAACTTGTAATCTCTTTGACTGCATTGCTTTGTTATCTGAAAGCTTTATTGCAAAGGGAGTAATCCTTCTGCACACATCTAAAGTCTACACTTTCCACTCAAAATAATACGCATATATATTCAATAGACTTATGGTAGATTTGTATGATTACATAATTCATCTGGATTACAAAAAGTATGATTAAATACCCATACAGTGCAGAAATCTACAGATAAGTCAGCCTTCATTTAGTAAAAGCAAATATCAGGCAATGTACACATTCTTATCAGATACATCATTGTCTCTATGCTACTGGAACAAACATAAATGAAAAGTAACTGGTGAAACAGTTGACACAGCTACCAAGTGTATAGTTACATTTCAGTTGATAACTAAATGCAACAATTTAGTGGTGCATCCGAAGTTATCCTAAATAAGAGAAATGGTTTACATGGTTTTCATTTTGTGTGACTTCTCCGAAGGGCAAATATGCAAAGTTTTATGCATAAGGAAAACCCAACCTCTTTTAGCTACCTTGTAAGATATCTCCCTTGACATCAAGCATGAACTACAAGAAGCCTTATGACATGATGTGGGATTAAAACCAAACCAGTATATCTATTCCAGAAGGACAGACTCCCAACTGTAGACAGCACACCTGGTTGGGTCTCTTCAGTACAGCGTAGGGAACTGGTTTGGCTGAGTGAGAGGCTTGTGACTAGGGTCGGGAAGTAAGAGTTCTCCTTACAGAGACTGCAAATTGAGGCCACCGTGTAGGCGTGTGGAGCCGAGGCACCTAATTTTAACATGAAAAAATGGGAAAATCTATTGACTCAAGTATAAGCCTAGGGTGGAAAATTCATTGGTCACAGCCTCCCAAGTATAAAGCCAGCAAACACATGCCCCCTTCTATATAGCCAGTAGTCCCCTGCCCCCAGTATATAGCCAGAAGCCCATATCCCTCAGTATATAGCCAGACGCCCCCTGCTCCCTAGTATATAGCCAGTGCCTGCCCCCAGTATATAGCCAGTGCTTGTTTGCCAGTATATAGCCATTGGCTGCCCCCCAGTATATACCCAGTGCCTACCCACTATGCTCAGCTTAAAAAAAACTCTGTCCTCTTCTGTCTTCCGCTCAGGCTTCATCTTCGGGTCACTGCACGCAGGGACCCACAAGACGAGCCGCAGCTGAGGACAGAAGAGGACCTGCTGGGGCATCGGAAAGTTGACTACAGAGTGGTTACAGAGTATAAGCCAAGTTAGGGTTTTTCAACACATTTTTTGGTTTTTGATCAAGTATATACAGTAGTAAATTTGTATGATACACAGGAGATGTTTGTAGGAGATCCTTCCTAGAGAAGGATATGCAATTATTTGGAACACTGTCATTATAATAAGACCCTGCAATTGCTCCCATTATTCCTGTATGTTCCTGCCTTGTTATATTATGCAGCAGAGCTCCTCAGTGACTTGGAGATATAATAACGTAGCCATGTACTGCTTGTCATTATCAAACAGCTATTTACTTTTTCTTCTCTATACTCATACAAAAGTCTCTGGATAATGGGTTTCCACATTGAATACCTCACACATGCTTTGTTTCATTATCCAGAAATGATAGCACCCAGTACTCCCTATTCCCGTACAGTCACCCTAGAACCTGCAATAACCTGCCAGGATGCATTACAATCCAGCATTGTTCCAATCACTTCTGACATTGCTACACGCTTTCAATCACTTACTCATTCTTTTCCATCTCAACATTAAAAATTGGCTGTAAGTACTCACCTACACAATAGCCCAAACACTATGCATTTCACTTATAATACATTTATTACAATATTATTACCTCCTCATTCTAACTTTGTACATGTAATTGCTAGGTTTATGATGACTGGAAGAAAAGAAATCTTGGCAAACATGAACTGCTGTTTTGAAACACTTCTCCAAGGAAACTTAAGGAGGTACAAGCTGTGTCATACCAATGGCTATGGAAAATATTGAGTAGAAATTGGTGTATATAAAAAGACACCAGAGACAAATACTCGCTGATTAAACCATGAGCACCTTCAGCTAAGTATACACTGCTAAATGTCCAATCAACAGGTTTTTTATCTACAATAATTCATTGATATCTTACGGTCAGAGCACGTCTATCAATGTGTGGTCCTACGACCCAGACATTGACAGATGTGCAGAACAGAGACCCTGCTGTAATCCAATGGCTGCTCAGGAACACATGTTCATAACTATGCTAAATGTTAAGATAAGCTTCTGTGTCTGAAAGAACACTGAAGGGATCATACATAGCACTCCAAAAAACAACACAGCCCCTTAGTTTTAGTGTTCATATGGTTCCTATTTGCACATAAATGGGTTGTGCTAAGAATGGGTGTGTTTTCATGAAATCCCTTTAAGATTAGATATTGGAGCATTTCAATATTGCGAATTAGCAATAGTACAAACACAACTTCCACTAACTCCTCTGCAGTCTGTTTTCTAACAGTATTCTATTATAATGAAAGGACTATGGTGAGCTCTCAAAGCTAACCTGCTCTTTCACCAGTTCAGAATAGGCATGATACCAATCATATTAAATGGGTTTCCAGTTTCAACAAATTTTTCTATCAAGTTCTTATGTTTTCTAACGTCCATAGCTCAATTTTGGTGGATTAAAACCTGTCCATTTTCTTGTGATCATGTCACACAGGTGCACAGCGCATTACAACACACAGCTCTGATTACTCTGTGATATAACGAGACGTGCACCTGTGTGATATCGCATGACCATGGATAGATTTATATCCATAGGAAGTATGCACCGAATGGCAACAAGCAAAGACCTAGTAACTATATCTGTATATTGGAAAACTGTATAATGTTTCATCATACAAGAAAGTAATATTTTGTTGCGGAAACTGGACAATATTTAAAACTCAATGGGGTAGATATATAAAGGTGTCCAAATGTAAAATACTAAATTGAAACAAATCACTGGACTACTTGTATTTCTAAAGAGTAATGTGCAAAATAAAACCTGTTTTTTTAATTGGTATGGTCAACAAAGGCAGTTTGTTATAAAACAGTTAAGACTGTTTTTTTTTTATTTTTTAAACTTTTTGAGCAATGAAGATGACATAAATTGTAATATGTCTACCTACCTTACGTGTCTGTGGAATTTTTCCTCCTTGAATGGAACTGCTTGAGTGAAAGCCCCATGTTGTAGTATTTTGGGCTTCTCATTGTCCACAACCTATGATAAGTAACAAAAATTGTCATTCACAAAGCAAAGAATGTTAGAAAGTACTACACAAAAGAGAAAAATAATTAGATAAGATACAGCTCACCCCTGCAATTTTCTGAGGTTTTAAAGTACAGTTCCAACAGCCCTATGAGTGCTCCAAGAATATCCAATTGCAGAAAAATGGTAATCCCAGCACTCTTTAAAACAACTCCTTTATTATTTCAGTTTAGAATGACATATCCATGCAGTACTTAAGTCAGCTTATGCGTTTGAAGCCTACAAATTCCCTTTAGTCATATCCTAGTCATATACTATGAATAAGGATGTTTGTACACGAACACTGTCTTAAGTAGTGCATGGATATGTAATTTTGAAAAGCAATAATAAAGAAGAAGTTGTTGCTGGGATTCCCTTTTTTCTGTAATATTATAAAGTGGTGCCATTAAGCGAGATAAGCAAATCATTCAAGATATAAGTTTTTCAAGCTTTTTCAAATTTGTCAAAAGAATCAGTTCAGGTTGAAATGAAATTGGTATGAACTGTTGTTGATCCAATATGCCTCCAAATTAGTATATAACACTCTTGTCTTCTAAATTACTTTGTCAATTTTTACCATTTTTTAAAATATTGCCTTGACTATTTTTTGGATGAATGCAATGGCAGATCAAGACTGCTGCAGGCGCTAGAATGTATGAATATTATAGCCTCTACAAGTTCAGAATTCACTTCCTACATATGGGACTGGAATTTAGCTTATTGGAGAATGGAGGGTGTGTCCCTTCTATCTGCTTTCAATCTGCAGTTTCTGAACCTTTGGAGGACCTTGAAAGTTCCTAAAAGGGCACTTGTGTGCATGTGTATTGAGAGTAGGAACAGATGTACAATATTAGCATGGGTGAAGGTCCTTATCAGTTTAAAATTTGATGTATGGTTTGTGGGGCAATGGGCCCACTACCTGCATCTACTACTGAATGGATGACAATATAAGGAAGCCTACATTTTGAAAGACTCATTTGAAGCAACTTTAATGAAACAAGTGCAGATGTGCCAAGGATTTCTGCTGTCATTTTATTCTCGGGCCTATAGTTAATGTGTTAAGTTGACTGTCTGACATTGTCAACTACCACACTCAATCCTGGCATGTAGTTTTCAAAGTGCCTCCTACTGTGTCTGTAATCTTTGACTCCAAATTAGGCAATCTAGGAAAACATTATCTAAAATAAACCACCCTCATCCTTCTTTTAAGGCTTCCTATCCACCATGTGGGCATTGCACAGTAGTGGGCCAACATGGAATGTTGTAGTTTTGCAATTCAGTTTTTGTCACTTTGCCTTGTACAGGCCAAAGCAAATGCTTTTAATGTACTGCGGTGGCAAGAAATGTGTAGAAATTCACCATAAAATCTATGTAGGTTTGTGATGCAACCTTATAGATAGAGTTTTTTTAGTTTGATATAGCCATGCTATTTACAGGCACCATACATTAAGTGGTCACCTAACAACTTATTTACATTTGATTGTTGCAAGAGATTTCACTTCATCTGTCAGGCTTTCATACAACCATATTCGGGGCAGTGGGGGCTGTGATCTGGCCACACTACTTGCGGGCAAATCATGGCCCACATTGAGTCCTATGACACGGACTCTGCTTTTTATGGAGGGGAGGGGGGTGAGGAACATTCGCCTCTTCTTTACCCAGGTGACCACACATTTGTGTGTAAGGGGGCTAAATCAAGAAGATGTCAGGTACCTTGGTGGATCACAATGGCACTCCTAATTAAGGCATAATAAGGCAGAGCTGTCCCAAAGAACTGAACAGAGCAAAAGTTTAAAGACTTTCAGACTGACTGTTCTCCCGGCCACTGGCTTTCCAGAGGTCTGACACCTTTGATCAGAATCTTATCCCCTATAAATGTCATTTATCTTTGCATATACTTCTAAAACTATGTACAGTACATCATGCCTAGATAAATGCGAGAAACAGTAAGTACCATCACAACAGGGCTCTCAGCTGAAATTATAACATGTCTCAGCACTACATAATGGTTGTAAGAGACACAATAATATAAAATCGAAGTGCTTTTCTTTTTTCTTCAATGCAAAGATGAGAATTCCAAATGTATAGAAAATAAAGCACAATTAAGAAATGCAAATTAAGCCACATGTGACCTTTTATCAGTGCCCTACAGATCATTCATAACAACCGCCTCCAGTAAACTATGTAGAAAATGTGTGTAATCTTTGGGCAAACATCTCCAGGTTTTGCCGTTTGATTTGGAGGAGCCTTTAACAAAGCAACCTTTAAAAGTTGTCAAACACTTCAATGCAACAGAACATGCAAGAAAGTCCACATGCGTGTACAGTTTCTTTAAATGTGTCAGTTGCTGTTTGCTGAACATAAAACTGTTTGCATCAGCTAACAAAAAACTATACTGCAGTGGTACAACTTTACCCCCTCCTCTTCATTACCGGTGCAAGTGCTATCGAAGAATATATTATCTTAGCAATCAATATATATTTATGCTGAAAGGAGTAGTACCCTACTCGTGTGTCTTTTTCCCCGTAGTAGTGACGTGTACTAAGATTAAAACCAAGCGCTGTCGTACATTTTTGTGCAGAGACTTTCTTGCACAATTTTTTGTTACTTTTCCACATTTGCTCTAGAACTGGTGGTGCACTGTTTATTAATGTATTCACTGTATTTATCTAGCTGTATCCAGCTGTTGAGACTAAAGTTAGTTTTATTGGCCATATGTGACTTTTTAAAAAGTCACAGAAAATTGTGCAAAAGTGAGCCTGATCTTGGCAGGAAGAAGCAGGACAACCAACCTTTTTGCGCAAAAATGTGCAACTATTTATTTATTTTTTTAAGTCTCATCCTCCACACCAGGTAGAAATGTAAGACTAACCAGCACAGGTCCAATTTAACACAACTAAAACTAACCTAAGACAAATTAGACTAAGAGACAAGAAAATAAAGGAACTATACTAACAGGAAAACTAGAAAGAGAAAAGATAAATCTCCCCCATAGAGTTGGTCACAGCATTGGTCACATGGGGGGATATTTATCAGGACCTCTGCGCACGCCAGTGGCGCAAAGGCCCTGAAATAATGACAAATGCTAGGTTATTGCTAGCTTTTGCGATTATTTGCCCCGATCCGCCACCTTCACGCCAGTGGGTTCGTGAAGGGGGTTGCGGCCAGCCGAGCGGAGGGCGCGGCCGCCCGGGAGTGGGCCGGCGCGGGGCGTTACTGTCCCCGCGCCTGCACACTTGCTGCTGCCGGCAACTTTTCATACGAGAAGCCTCTTGATGTATCAGGCTGCGAATTTGCAGCGGCGGGGCAATCATACGCTGGCATACGAGCTGTGTATAGGATTATGCACGGGCAAAGTATAGACTGAATTTTTAATCAGGGACATGGCTCAGGGCACATTTTTATAGCAAAGTGTGACTTTTTTATTGCATATATAGTGAAGAGTACTTTTTAATTTAAACAAAAAACTTTTTTTGTTTAGGGATTTCATCCTGGGGTAAATTTTTTGTCAGGGCACACTATATGTCACACTAATATGTGCACTGTTTGTTATCTATGCACTACAAAAGCAAAGAACTGAAAACTTTGGAAAACAAATTGTGTCATTAAAGTCTGGAAAGGATGAGGAAACAGCAGAAAACAACTCCAATCAATCACTTGTGAGTTGCTATATGTAAATGTCTATACTGGTACTGAATGCCTGAGTAGTCACAATAAGGCTCTGAGCATATGAACAAGTTTTTCTACCTTGTGCTTTTTTTTTAAACAGATAGCACATGGACACATTAATTTCAATGGGGCTAATTACAAGACAACGTTTATCATAGATTCTATTCTTGACTGTGTTTGCAGCTCAGGCTGTCCCATAGTAGTCAATGAGAATATAAAAATGATGATTCACAAGCACATGGCACTGTGAATCAAAGTTTTGTGCTGCCTCTCATGCTTCTGCTGATCATTTCTCACCTATACGTGGAGAAACTCATCTTCCTGCTGCATTTGCCTATAGCCTAAGGCAGTGGTGGGGAACCGATGGCCGGGTGGCACTCAGAGTATGCTCAGTAGCCACGAGGGCCAAACCCAAGCACAAAGTTCAACAGACAGGTCTAAAGGCACCCTTCTGTAGTCCAAAGATGCCTGGGATTATCATTGAGGGGTTGGATTATTAATAAAGCTATAGAACCTCCTGCTCTGGGCCTCACAATTCTGCCTTTGCAGTTGGCACTGGAGGAACAATGATAATCTGAATCACTCCATTTTCTTTTACCTAATATTGGTTACCTAAGAATGACAATACTGTTGAAGCTGTGGCAGAGCTGGGAGTCATTAGTTACTTTTTAATTGACTGATGGAATTTTGTGATGAATAAGTGGGTTCTATACACAGTTATAATGAGTGGTATCAATATCATTTGCAATATTAAAACTACATGTCTCTGCATATGGTTTTTAAGATCTTGTGTGGGTGTAATATCTACTCTATATACTCTTATGACAGGGTTAATTTGGTTATATTTATATTTATTAATATATGTATATTTCTATAAAAATTGTAGATTCACACGGAAGGCATCAAAACTATGAATTAATACATGTGGAATAATATACTTAACAAAAAAGTGTGAAACAAATCAAAATATGTACTTATAAGTGAGGTTCTTCAAAGTAGCCATATTTTGCTTTCATTACTGCTTTGCACACTCTTGGCATTCTCTTGATGTGCTTCAAGAGGTAGTCTTCCAACAGTCTTGAAGGAGTTCCCAGATATGCTTAGCACTTGTTGGCCCTTCTGCCTTCACTCTGAGGTCCAGCTCACCCCAAACCTTCTGAATTGGGTTCAAGTCTGGTGACTGTGGATGCCAGGTCATCTGGCGTAGCACCTCATTATTCTCCTCCTTGGTCAAATAGCCCTTCCACAGCCTGGAGGTGTGTATGGTGTCATTGTTCTGTCAAAAAATGAATGATGGATGCTGTGGTATCCATGTTGGTTCAGTATACCTTCAATTTTGAATAAAAACCACGGTAAGAACCATGATCGTACAGTCCATCTGTTCACCTTTTCTGCATTGCACAAAGACACAGTGATTGAAACCAAAGATCTTAAATTTGGACTCATCAGACCAAAGCACAGATTTCCACTAGTTTAATGTCCATTCCTTGTGTTCTTTAGCCCAAACAAATCTCTTCTGCTTGTTGCCTGTAGAAGTGGTTTCCCAGCAGCTTTTTTACCATGACTGCACACAGTCTCCTCTTAACAGTTGTTGTAGAGCTCTGTCTGCTGCTAGATCTCTGTGTGGCATTGACCTGGTCTCTAATCTGAGCTGCTGTTAACCTGTGATTTTTGAGGCTGGTGACTCGGATGAACTTATCCTCTGCAGCAGAGGTGACTCTTGGTCTTCCTTTCCTGGGGCAGTCCTCATGTGAGGCAATTTCTTTGTAGAACTTGATGGTTTTTGAAACTGCACTTGGGGACAATTTCAAAGTTTCCACAATTTTTCAGACTGACTTCCCTTTATTTCTTAAAGTAATGATGGTCACTGATTTTTCTTTACGTAGCCTCTTTTTTTGAGCCATAATACATATTCTGTATAGGTATACAGAACTTGGTCTTGGTGATATAGTTATGTGCAGAACTTGGTTCTGGTGTACTTAGGTCAGGCCATACTTACTTGGCCAACTGCAAGAGTGGTATCAAGACAGAAAAGGCCACTTTTCCAAACAGCCCCTATACATTGCGCTAAGCATTGCTTTTTATATATCTAGACAATGTGGAAACTGGGACCCAATACAACTGTGCCCTCTTTTATCTATAATGTATCATTTGTATTACTAGTGCCTATATATTGGCTGCAGATTGAAGATATGACCATCTAAAGCTCAGGATTACTTTCATCTTTCCTGTTTGTGTAGCAGAGCACAGCAGTTTCTATTTATCACAGATACTTACAATCACAAAATTGAAAACAGTAAAAACAGAATATAAAGAAAAATAAACCATGTATGCTTAAAAACGAATTAATGAATGTAATATGGTGTGCAATAGAAAAAAAAATATGTTCTGTAATATGTAAAAAAGTGGGGCTCTTTATTTCAGCTGTAATAGACTTTTCTGTATACTATAGATTCAACAACATAAAATCATAAACTGCAGACTATTTGCTGTATAAAGTGTATGTAAAAAGCTGACAATCTATCCAGCCTGAGTTCTGCTCTTCCAAGTATCTTTTCCATTGCTTAGTATGGAATGGGAATTATATGTAACGTAATGAAAGACTTGTGGGAATAAATATGTAAAGATCTGGGGATATGAGACTCACTCAACTTTAGAGATAAGAGAGAGAATTTGGCATTTAGGGAATGCTTCTTTGTTCATGAAACATGTAAGCTCTGGAGAGTGATGTTCCATATAGACCAAAAGTGAAAAGTATACAGAAAGTGAGCAGAAATATGAAATTCTAGCTGAATTGTATTGGGACTGGAAGTGCAGAAACCAACAAAGCCTGAATCTCCTTGGATAGCTTCACCATCTATTCAGTTCCTGTTACATATGTATACCAACAGAATAGGAAACTCAGCTAAACCTCTAGACGACTCCTACTATTATAAAGTCTTACAAACAGAACTGCAAACATTCGATGAATTTCATCCAACTAAACAACTGTCTATGTTCCAAAAGCTCAAGGTGATCTGCTCACCATATAGATCTTAGCCAGCAATTTGCCACTGCATTTGCACTAGACAAGATATTTTACTTCTAAAAACGATATATTTCCCTTTTATGTTTCTCTGACCTTTTTGTAACTAAGGATATGAGCTTTGTAGCTGCAGTAGTGTTATAGCCCTGATGTTCCAGGGCTTTCAACAGTGACTTTCACATTCGATGCCATCAACTTCAGTGCATATAGAATATGTTCATAAATCAAAACAACACTTGAGCTCTGTAGTTTGCTTATGCCTTCAGAAAATTCAACCAAGGGCAAAATAGGTCATATGGTATTTGAAAAGCATTACTTTAAAGGCATTTCATCATTTCAAAGTCTTCTAATGCAAGTTATGCATGCCACTGGCTACATGTCTACATATCCTGCAGGCAACGCCATTTAGCTACATTCTATCTGACCAAGTGATCCTCAAACTAACACCATGCTGAATGGTATCAGGTGGAGCTACAGTACAAAGGTCTTACAATTATATATGCATGTCATTGGAAAGCAGCATATAAATAAAATTTATATGATAAACACTACATAAAACTGATCTCCTCCACAGGATATACAATTAGAGCTTCATTCACACAGCAGTTAGTCACATCTGTGTGCAGTATGAATAGAACAGACCCTCACATGCTGAGCAAGAGAGATAAAACAGTGTAAATCTGCCCTTTGTTGAACACCAAGCCGCTGGCCCTCATTTATTATTAGTGAGGCAAACTGCACTAAGAGCAGCGCGCGCCACATTCATGGAGACCTGAGCAAATCTTCATGAATGTGGTGCTCTTTGCACATTAGTGAGGGGCATTTAATGGAATTTCCAACATAAATATGGCAGTCGGGGCTAATATGCACCGGAATTCCCCTTTCTGTGCACAGTATTGTGTTGGGGTGTGACACTGCAGCCACGACCCAATACAGCAACGACATAAATACATGTGCAACCAGTTTGCACATGTATTTATGTGCTATCTATACCAGAATAGGCATGGGGACACTGTCTTCATACCGGAAAGGACAATGTTTAGTTTTTTCCTAAAGTTTTTGAACAAAGGGGCACATTTACTTACCCAGCGGAGGAGTTCACAGAAAGCATATTGTCCAATGATAATGCACTGTGCCGCGATTCACTAAGATCGTGCACCCAAAATGCTGCATGTGTTGCTTCCCTGCTCAGGTCCGCTGGAGTTCACCTTCTTCTTCCTGGTGCATGTCAGTGCTTGGTCTTGCGACACAATTTGAAAGTTAAATCCCACACTCAGTCCGAATGAGTCAGATCGTCCCATGCCCCCCCCCCCCCCCATTTCTGATGTATGAAAACTGATCGCGTGCAACACAATCCCCTGTGAAATACCTGTCACAGCCATCCAAAACCCAAAAACATTATAAAGTCTGACGAAAGTGCGTCCATGAACCCTTAGTAAATAAGTCCCAAAGTGTTCAATTTTGATGTCTGGCATTGACCATAGCTCCTATTTACATGTACCCCATTTACAGGCAGTCCCTAAGTTCTGTAGGTTGAGTTAAATTTGTATGCAAGTTGAAACAGGTATATTTTGTGTTATAAGGTATATTATGTGTAACTCTATAAAAATTTCATTGGTCCTGGTGACAATTGGGTTATTAAATTGTCAGAAGAACAATGTTTATCAAAAAAGTTTCATTGCAGAAACCTTTCATAACTCTTATGTTTTCATGACCATTGCAGCCTGGGGCTAATGTTCAGTAATTACCAGCATCCAGGGAGCTTCACCAGAGGTCACAGGGGGCAGAGTGGTCTGATTGTAACTAGGGGCCATCTGTAGGTTGGGTGTTAGGGAATGTCTGTATAGGATCTTGCTGCCTAGAATAAACCATAATATGCATACCTTCCCACTGTCCCAGATTTGGTTGGACGGTCCCAGATTTTAAAGGTCAGACCAATTGCCATGGGTGACATGAAGCATGTCCTCTGGATCCAGTGTTGATTGCAGTGGTAAAGCAGATAGCTATCTGCATCAGATGCCGGCTGTTCTTGCAGATGCAAAGTGATAACATTGCAAATACAAGCCTCCAAGTTAAAAACTGCAGCAGCAGTGAGGAAATAGGGAAAGGTGAGTAACTAATTATAATGGAATTATATTGGTGGGGTCTCAAATGAAGTTGGCATTTTTCTATGTGGGGGCCACTTATCAGGCATTATACAGTGTGGGGGCATTGGTATTGTACTGTGCAGGTGCACAAGGTGTGTCCTAGTAAAGGAAGCGCAACTTCCTTACGATTTTCCATTTTTAGTTGGTATCGGTGTGGTCTAATAAACTGCCAAAATATATATATAAATCCAATAATAGACCTTATGCACACTGTGGAGCCCTGTGTTAGATGCTGCATGCTCCACACATACTCCTTCTAGGTCTATACTACAGAATTACCAGCAGATTCCAAAACATGGTGCCTGTTGTTTGTACTACATTGCAAAACATAGCATTTACTGCTAAATAAATGCAGGCATAATATCCAGTCTACTACAACATGGCACATTTTTCTGCTCTGTGTAGGCACAATAGGGCTTTTAAATTCAATCTGATCCAGCAATAAACCTCAAACAATAACTGGGCATTTTAAAGGTAAAAACAGTAAAGTTGTCACCATACACACATATTGATCATATATGTTATATTACACCTCTATACTGCGCACCTCTTAGTTATAATTAGACACAGTACAAATACTAAAAAACTATCAGGTGTCTTACCGTTACTTTTCTATTCTATTTCTATCATTACTGTACCTTTCCACCGGACATAATAAAAGTGAGTGTGACGTATGCTAGTGGGTGTAAAGACACAAAAGCGAGGGTGAAAGTAATACACCCACTGAACCCTTTATGGGAACATGTCAATACATTTTCAAATATACAGCAATTGACAGGTTCCTAGAGCCCTATTAACTAAAGGACACGTGGAGTCCCTATGGGTGGAGATAAGGGGAGGGAAAAAGAATAGTAAAATATTACTAGGGGTTTGTTATAAGGCTCCAAATATAATGGAGGCAGCAGAGGAAATGCTGATAAGTGAAATGGATGTGGCTTCAAAGCTTGGTGAAGTACTTATCATGGGGGACTTCAATTACCCAGATATTGACTGGGGGGCAGAAACCTGCAGGTCCTTCAAAGGTAGCAGGTTCTTGTCAACAACAAAAGACAATTACCTGTCGCAGCTAGTCCTGGAGCCAACAAGAGGGGGGGCAATGCTGGACCTTATCCTAACCAACAGACCAGATAGGGTATCAAAACTACAGGTTGGGGGGAACCTGGGGAATAGTGATCATAATATCATTGATTTTGTATTATGCTTTACTAAGAACGTTAGGGAAGGGGCAACCAACACTCTAAACTTCAGGAGGGCAAACTTTCAGCAACTAAGGGAAGACCTTAAAGGCATAGACTGGGATAATGTTCTCAAAGACAAAAGCCCCCCCCAAAAATGGGACTTTTTCTCATATATTCTGAAAAAGTCCTGTGAGAAACACATACCTTATGGGAAAAAGCATAAGAGGAACAAGAAAAAGCCTATGTGGCTAACTAGTCTTGTAAGGAAAGCAATAAGCGAGAAAGATAAGGCATTTAAGGTGCTAAAAAGTGAAGGTAGCGATGAGGCCGCAAAAATAGAGACTGAGAGAAATACTGCCAAGGAGAGCAAAAATAGTCCCAAATTATTTTTCAAGTATATAAATGATAAGAAACTAAAAACAGAGAGTGTGGGTCCCCTTAGAAATAACATGGGGGTCATGGTGGAAGGAGATGAGGAAATGGCCAATCTACTGAATGTCGCCTTCTCAACTGTCTTTACCCAGGAAAATCCCCTGGTGGAAGACACAATGAGGAATAATGTAAATTCTTTTTGGAATGTCAACAGTTTAACCCAGGAAGAGGTACAGCACTGCCTCGCAACCACTAAGATAAATAAATCACCGGGGCCAGATGGCATTCACCCCGGGTTCTGCGTGAACTATGTACGGTGATAGACAGACCGTTATTTTTAATATTTGAAGATTCACTGAGGACTGGTTATGTTCCACAGGACTGGCGCATAGTAAATGTGGTACCAATATACAAAAAAGGTTCAAATAGCGATCCTGGAAACTACAGACTTGTGAGTAACTGTTGTGGTAGGGAAAATATTTGAGGGGTTTGTTAGAGATGCTATCCTGGAGTATCTCACTGTGCACAACCTTATAACCCAGCGTCAGCATGGGTTTATGAGAGATCGGTCCTGTCAGATTATCTGATTGGTTTCTACGAGGAGGTAAGTTCAAGACTGGATCTGGGGGATGCCGTGGATGTTGTATATCTGAACTTTTCAAAGGCATTTGACACCGTGCCACATAAAAGATTGGTATATAAAATGAGACTGCTGGGAATAGGAGAAAATCTGTGTATTTGGGTAAGTAATTGGCTTAGTGATAGAAAACAGAGGGTGGTCATTAATGGCACATTCTCAGATTGGGTTGACGTTACCAGTGGAGTGCCACAGAGATCAGTATTGGGGCCACTTCTTTTTAATATTTTTATTAATGACCTTGTAGTGGGTTTACACAGTCAAGTTTCAATATTTGCAGATGATACTAAGCTGTGTAAAGTAATAAATACTGAGGTCGATAGTTTAGCATTACAGAGGGATTTGTGGAAGCTTGAGGAGTGGGCAGAGAAATGGTTGATGAGGTTTAATGTAGATAAATGTAAAGTTATGCACTTGGGCCATGGAAACAAAAAGTATAATTATGTTCTTAATGGTCAATTACTTAGTAAAACTGGAGCTGAAAAGGACTTGGGGGTATTGGTGGATGGCAAACTTAATTTTAGTGACCAGAGCCAGGCGGCTGCTGCTAAAGCAAATAAAATTATGGGATGTATCAAGAGAGGAATAGATTCTCATGATAAAGACATAGTTTTGCCCTTATACAAATCCCTGGTCAGACCACACATGGAATATTGTGTACAGTTTTGGGCACCAGTGTATAAAAAGGATATAGTAGAGCTGGAATGGGTGCAGAGGAGAGCAACCAGGATTATTAGGGATATGGGGGGATTAGAATACACTGACAGATTACAAAATTTGGGATTATTTTGTTTAGAAAAAAGACGACTGAGGGGAGACCTCATTACTATGTACAAATACCTGAACGGACAGTACAAGGATCTCTCCAAAGATCTTTTTATACCTAGGCCTGTGATCAGGACAAGGGGGCATCCTCTACGCCTACAGGAGAGGTGATTTTACCATCAACATAGACAAAGGTTCTTTACTGTAAGAGCAGTGAGACTATGGAACGCTCTGCCACAGGAGGTTGTTATGGCGGACTCTATGTACATGTTCAAGAGAGGCCTGGATGCCTTTCTGGAGAGAAAAAATATCACGGGTTATGGGGATAAAACATTTATTTAATTCTTAAAGGTTGGACTTGATGGACTTGCGTCTTTTTCCAGCCTTATATACTATGATACTAAGTGCCCAATAATGTAACAGAGCTCTCTCTCCATGTTCTATACAGCAGAAAACCACAGCACTTAGACCTGTCAATCAGAAACAAGGATGCAGTGAAATTTTAATATGCGTGACTCACATCAGGTGAGTTGATCATGAGTTTACAAACTGATTTTTGTAACATTGCAGCCATGGAAAGCAACCATTTAGGGATAAGGGCAATGCTTTTTAATCAGCGTTTTTAATTAAGTCTTTATTTTGGGTGGGATAATTTGCATGACAATTCATATCTTGTGTCTTTCTGAATTTTGTACACTTTGCATAGCACCTTACACCTTGAAAATTTGGAATTAAGAATCAAGCACTGAAGTCAAGCTCTCCCCACCTTAGAATACTCCCCTCACTGTAATTTACAGCCCTGTATCCACAGACATTTGTAACAGCTCTCCTGAGGTCTGGTGAATGGTGTCAATAACAGCTGGAGGGCATCCTGAGGCGAAAGAGCTTAACTCCAATGCTAAACTCACCGCATCTATGACTTTATGCTACCAATTTGCATCTCACTACAGAGTTGATTTTCTGGATGATGCCACCACACTGGGCCACAAAAGGAACATGATGTGGAGGGTGTTAATCTACTTGACAACCGACTTGTAGTTGTTTACTAGGCCCATCCCTTATGACAGGTTTTCTTTTAAAAAATAGAAAACAATAGCACTACTGTATAAGCGACGCAACCAAAATTTCTGCAATGAAAGGGGTTTTCCAGTGCACAGTCAGACAGTGCAACATGTTTATCATGTATCTGGTGCCCTCTCCACACTACACAGCACCTAATGCAGTTTGCACTGTTTTTGATGAATGTGGGCCACTATGTATTTCAGCACTCATCTGTTTCAATCCTCAATTTAAAAATTCACTTTTAAAGTATGAGATTTGAATATTCAATAGTGTATTACAAAACACAAGTTACAATACTATAATTCAAACTACAATTAAATAGTAGAAAAGTAATTTTTTTAAGTAAACTGTTTTGCAGTATGTGGATGAATGCTAATGACAAAAAATATACTGCATTGCACACCTGTACAGAATGTTGATGTCCAGATGCATTGAATATAATACTCTGTAATCATTATACTTTTGTAGGTCAACTGATTTGAGAAAGTACTTACACATATATAGCTTAGCCCAGTGTTTGTAATATAGTATTTCATTGCTTTATGTTTATATATATGTACATATATTTATATTTCCCTGGTGCCTTGTCATTTAATTTTATCCACTGTTGGGACTCACAAATGTCCGCAGCACTAAAGATCGGGCATTGCAATTTCAATGGTGCAGCCCTTTCAAAATCTTTCCATGTACAGTGGAAACAAACACTGCTGTATCAGTAAAACCACAGGAGAACCTTAAAAGGAACCTATCTGCAGAAATTGATCTAATAAACCCCTACCGGTATGTTGGCAAGCAGCTGAACACCTCCCAGGTTATGTTTCCTTGATGACATCAGTGTGGTGGCATCATCCAGAAATCAACTTTGAAGTGAGATGTAAATTGGCTTTATAAAGTCAAGAAGGCAGAGATCAAGAAGTCTAGCTCTCTCTTCCTCAGAAAGATACGTTCACTGTAATCAAAGGTCTTGTATCCAGAGACATTACTAACCAGTTCTCCTGATGTCTGATGCATGATGTCAATCACAGAGAAGGAGGCATTCAGAGTTCCCCACCTTGACTTCAGTGTTAAACTATCCGCCTCCTTGACTTTATACAACCAATTTACATATCCCTTAAAGTTGATTTTCTAGATGATGCCACCACTTTGGGCCATTAAAGAAACAAAAACTAGAATATATTATGCTGTTTGACAATATACTGGTAGTGCTTTATTAGGTCAATTGCTGATGACAGGTTCCCTTTAAGCACTTAATATGTGCCGCAGGTCCCCAAAGTTCAATCCCTTACAATGACAGTGATGAAATATCCCATAACAATGGAAGTCTACAGCCCACTCCTAAAATATTCTACATGCATTGGCCAAGATCTCAGGTGAATGCCACTTGATCAAGAATGCCGTGGGTCTACAAACAGAAATCTAAAAATAGGATGTCAACATCCAGCGGGTTATAAAATGATTACTTCTTTATTGGTTCATTAAAATTGATCACACACAACGTTTCGACTCCTTGACATTGAGTGGTCATTTTTGTTGAACCAGTAAAGAAGTAACCTGCATTTTATACCCCTTCTGACTATACATCTCTATGTGGGAAATTTCCTTTTTGTTTAAAACAACAGATAACATATTTTTTAACTTGTAGAATATCTTAAAATGAATTATTTCCTAGATTAAACATCAGATTGAGATATTAAATGTGTAGGTCACGGGCCAGCTTGGTAGCGGTCTCTAATTATTTTCTCTGCTGTGTTCACCTTAATCATTTGTCATTTACCATTGTAGCAACTGTCTTAGCAAACTATGTTCTTGTAAGGCAGATGCTAAGAAAGCCGTAGTACTAAAACTTAGTTATTGCTCTGAAACCATTGTTTCCCAGTTCTTACAGAGAATCGTGACCTTTCTGACTGTACCTCTCGGCAAGATTATCTGGACACATACAACACAAGAACAGCAGGAACTAACTTTTTATATGTCTGTGTTTCTATTATTGCTTAAATGACAGTCTTTGTTATGTGTGTCTTTTTTTACTACCTTGTCTTCACATGCATTTTCTCCTGCAGTTCCTTCCACTTTTATTGGAGGCAGTAGGGGTCACCTTTTAAGCCTTGCGTATTAGATAGCAATTAGATTGATATTACAGGAAAGCAGCTTTGTGGAATGCCCATTGTACTCCTTAGAAACACATTTGTATAAAGGCAAAAGCATCCTGTGTTTGGAATTGCTAGTCACTGTGCTAAAGTCTGGTTTATTCACTATTATAAAAGTAAGAAATAAGTTAAAAGTAAGCCCTCATTTTTCAGTTTAATCTATTCTATGTTTAGCCCACAGGATACATTACAGATTTACAATCATGCTCACAGTTGTTAATTATCTTAGCAGGTGCTTTATTGACAAAATTAAACATTCCCTTTGTGACTTTGTTGCATATTGTAACCTGCACTTTCAGTCTCTTTGGATGTGTGGGAAATATGCAAAAATGTTTTCCAGGATGGGATAAGTAAAACAATGACTCTTTTTCCAGGGTTCTGACCCTTACACAATCCCTGGAGTGATGGGATAAGTTATTAAGGGCAGATATGTTTGCCCTAGATTTTTAATCATAGGTGTTTTAGGCTCCAGGAAATGTATTATTTATAGTCAAAAGCAAAGACTTTCCAAAGCTGTCTTCTTGTAAAAGCCAAGCATTTAGAGACATATGACCGGAGTCAGCAATATAAATCAATTTTTCTTTATATCCAAATGTGAAAAGACATAAAACACCAGTACATCACCAAATCTTCAGCAAACAGTGTCAATTGTCCATAAAATTGTAGCACGCTAGGAGATCATGGCTTTTCACTGAGCAACCGACGCCCGTATGGTCTAGTGTGACGTTTCGGAGGTGTGTCCTCCTTCCTCAGACATGCGTGATACTAGGTAAGTGGAGATTTAAATGCTTTCTTAATACTCATAGTTATACATAACTTATTATATTGCAAAATCTACATTAGATACCACTAACCTAAAAACGAAATACAACAGACATACATACTTACAAAAATACATTAAAGTGACATTGTTCGTTCAGACCACGGGGCTGGACGGTGTCCAACGCTGTAATCCAGTAAACTTCACGCTGAAGTAACTTTTTCTTAAGAGCGGTCTCTTCTTTTATTTCCACACTCTCTAGCACTAGCCATCTAAGATCACTGACATTGGAGCAGATTTATCAAGCTGTCTGAAAGTCAGAATATTTCTAGTTGCCCATGGCAACCAATCGCAGCTCAGCTATCATTTTACCAGTGCTCATGAATATTTTAAAGGGGAGCTGTGATTGGTTGCCATGGGCAACTAGAAATATTCTGACTTTCAGGCAGCTTGATAAATCTGCCCCATTATGTCAATACTCACGAAAGTGTTTGGCAACACCAGTCTCATGTTTAACCCTTTCACTGACGTTTTTAAGCTCCTCCTCCGTTTTACTAAGGAACTGTCTAATAAAAGATCTATGTTCATTAAGTCTAGTTTTGATGGATCTTGTTGTTTGCCCTACATATGCCAAGCCGCACGGGCATTTTAACAAATACACGACTGACTGAGTATTACAGGTAAAAAATCCTTTAATCTGTATTGGTGTCCCTTTCCTAGGGTGGTTGAAAGTGTCTCCTTTAATAATACCTGTACAATTTTGACAAGATAGGCAAGCAAATGTACCCTTTTTATTTGTAGCTAAGAACGTTTGTCGTGTTTTTTTCTTTACTGCGATGTCAGGTCTAATTAACTCATTGGCGATCGAGCGCCCTTTCTTATAAATGAATTTAGGACAGCTTTTGAATAGTGATCCAAACTTCGTATCGTGGGAAAGTATAGGCCAGTGTTTGGTTATGGTCTTTTTAACCAAATGGGCATGTTTATCGAATTAGGATATATACGATATCCTCTCTTGGTTATTCTTAGGTTTAAATGACCTAACTTGGTCTCTGGGTAGACGGGAAACTTCGATGCCAACTCTTTCTACTTCTTTTCTCGGATAGCCTCTCTGTACAAATTTTTTAACTAATTTTCCATCTGAATCAGATATTCACTATCATTACTACAAATCCTGCGAGCTCTTATAAATTGCCCTTTCGGGATCCCTTTAAACGTCTGAGGGGCATGGTAGCTATCGTGTTTAAGCAGGTTATTTCGATCTGTTTCTTTAGTATATAGAGTAGTAGTGAAAAAATTATAGTATAGTAGAAAGGGTGTGCTTGGCCATTAAGTGGGCTCTTCAGTCTCTTAAAGGACACCTGTCATCAGGTCTCTGTCACTAGTCCTGTCAACACTATCCATTGGAGCAGCTCACAAGGATTCTATCACAGCCTTAATCTAGTCAATTCATACATTAATCATACAAAATCATATTTTCTTTATTATGTAAATGAGGCTGGTCACATGGTCAGAGGCAGTCATGTCACTGCTTGTACCCCTCCCCTCTCCTCCACCTGCTCATGTCTGTGTGTAATGTATAGTATAGTATCAGCTACACAAGCGCCTGGCATGTTCTGCTATACACATGTGAGACACAGGCATCAGCTACACAAGTACCTGGCATGCTGTATTCTCCTATACACATGTGAGAGACCCTCACATCAGCTACACAAGCACCTGACATGTTCTGCTATAAACATTTGAGAGACACAGACATCAGCTACACAAGTACCTGACATGTTCTGCTATACACATGTGAGAGACACAGACATCAGCTACACAAGTGCCTGACATGCTGTATTCTCCTATACACATGTGAGAGACCCAGACATCATCTATACAAGTACCTGACAAGCAGTGTTCTCCTATACACATATGAGAGACACTGACATCAGCTACACAAGCACCTGACATGTTCTGCTATAGACATGTGAGAGACACAGACATCAGCTACACAAGTGCCTGATATGCTCTGCTATACACATGGATGCATCCTAGAGAAGTTGAATACACACAAAGGCTGCAGAGGGCGGGACGGCCAGCACCAGGAAGTACATAGAGGCAGACAGCTTTGCATACAGCTTTAGTACCTCACAGCGGTTCGGCGTATTCATGAAGGGGTCCAAGGTTTCTTCCCTAGACCACCCCTCCCATGCCATAGGCCAGTGGTGACTGCCGGGCTTCATGCCGCAGTCACCGCCTCCTCGGACTATCCCCTCATAAATTTGCTGGAACGCTGCTAGCTCGCTCTGGAATTCCTGTTGTAGGGTACTGCAGTGTCTGCTTACTTTATCTGAGGGTTCTGATAAAGGTAGCAGTTTATCACTGCCTACTTTAGCAAGCAGCTCCTAATGAATTTTTTTTGGGTGACAGGTCCTCTTTATGTTTACAGGCATGTAGAGAGACAATGAAGGGATAGGGGCAATACTTTCTAATGACAGTTTATGAAAATATAATTAGTTTTGAGGGTTACTTTGCCTGGAGCTGGATTGGGAAAAGAGGGTTCATCTCTAGATTTTTTACCACAATGCTGCATCAGTTGCACTGGCCTTGTCATTAAGACTCTAATGCACTAAACTCTTGATTAGACCAGAAATTAAAAATACTGTATTTACACATAATTTATTTTTCTCTTTTAAACCATGCAACTAAAATTACTTCTACAGCTTTAACCGAGGATTATATGTTTTCTACGTGATGGAAATACACATTTTTTTATACTTGAACTTGTCTCCATTCTCATCTGAACCCAGCTGTAACATACCCATTAATTCTTTTTTTCCTAGATAGGGTAGCTCTTCTCCCAATCTGGAAAGGCCATAATTCATGCCACCTTGATTGCATGCTCAGAATTCACAAAAGCTCTCCTACAGAGAGGACACCATTTATCCTCATTTCACTGGGATATACAGGCACATTGGTGTTATATTTTTTCACAGTAAACATTGTGAATAGTGACAATGGATTGGCCTGCTTCAGTCAACCATATTGCTGTGTAGATTTTAGCAACCAAGCACACCATGTTGTATCAAAATAAATTACTGCGGCTCAGGTGAAGGCAAGGGGCGCATCTGTAAAATATCAGCCAATCTGAAAATCTGATTATGCTGTGCACTTGACTGTATTACTCAGTATCCTCATATTTCACAACCATTCAGTTTTTTTTTTGTAAGATATTTTTCACACAGATTCAATATCTATTTATATAGAAAATGTATACGGAATATATATATTCCATATATATTCCTTATAAATTCCGTATATATATATATATATATATATATATATATATATATATATATATGTAAATATATATATATCTATATATATATATAATAAATGTCAGTTATGGTAATTGTTACAATGGCAAAGCAATTACCAAAAAAAGATTTAACATAATTTTCATCTTGTAACTATGCAAAAAGAAGTGTTTTATACATAATCACATTCATTTGACTCAATGAGGATTACTTATTCAATTAGAATTAACTTTGTTACTAGGAAATGGACCTATCGAGTATACAATTATTGAATGTGGGCTCATTTTTCCAGTCACCTGGAAACTAATTAGCACGACATAATCACATACTTGCTGTCTGGTAAACATACAAGTCCCAAAGGACCAAATGACTTGAATCGTGAATCACTAGCCACTGCTTATATGTAATTATCATATAAATGAGGTGCTTTGCATTGGCCTTTGATACCCAAATTCTCATCAGAGGCAAGGGATATCATACAGTTTATGCAAAACTGCAAGAATATGAGAGTTTGAATGTCAAATACATCCTAAACTAAATCTATCTAAAATGTAAAAGTTTGAAAGTGTAAAAAGAAAAAAAAGAGCCAAATGAGTTTGAATACTATAGGAGACAAGTAATATGAATGATGATAGTGTTTCTGTTATAGCCGAGAGGAAGAGCAGTAGATAAATTACGACACATAATATTGTACAGAAACATTACAAAGTAGCATCTAAGGAGGATCCCTTCACATTTATGGTCTAAAGAATTATCAAACACTGTCTCTGACAAAGTTAACATATCTGACAAATCTATTAGTGCACTTACAAACAAATTTCTCTTGACAAGATTACGATGAAGTTGAGACACAACTATCTTAACATCTATAAGAGTAGATCTGTGGAAACCCAATGAATTTTAAGTCCACAAATATACCGTGTTCAGAAGACCCTGAAGAACATAAAAAGTCATACCTTGCTTGATTCAGGATATTCATACATCTTCCCTATGTCAGAAGACTGAAGGATGTAAGCTCTGCAGTCTAGTACCAAAGTACATCAACTGTCTGCACACACTGTGAACTACAGAGCAGGAAACTCCTTGGCTGTAAATCTAACAAACCATTCTAAACAGCGTTGCTTACTCAAGCGTAGCAGTCGAGTATTTTTATAAGGTGTGGCTCTTTTTCAAGAACAATATAGAGTTACTGAGGGATAGCAATACACTGTTATCAACAGTAACATAGATGATTGTCCTGTCAGTCAGATTTTTATTAAGCATGTCCTATATGTAAGCAAAAATGAATGAGATAAATAGGTTTAGTTTTCTTAATTGTTACTTAAAATACTGTCCTGAAAACTGTGTAAGATAAATGCAAGTTCATTTGTTTGGATAAGAGTGCCGCAAGGTGAGCAAACCATTTTACTACATAAAATTTCATTTAAAACTATGAGAAAATGTTCAGGAGTACAACTCAACCGAATGGGTTATACCATCCAAACACAAAAAAATCTGCTTCATTAAAGGGAACCTGTCTCCAGGTCCTAACCCACTAAACTGCAGGTCTCCTGTAATGAAATGTCCTTTCTAAATTCCCTCTTTGGTGTGAAATCTCACACGTTTAGCTATAAAAAAAATCTCCTTTATAGTCAGGCAAATATGACTCTTCTAATCCCATTTTCACATGAGCTTAGTCAGGTGGTTTAAGGGTTAGTGGCAGTTCAGAAGCCTGTATCGTTGGTAATATAGTTCCTAGAAACAAGCAATTCATATCTTATTAAAGATAAGAATATCATCTTTCAGAAACCATAATGCTTATGGTTCTGTGAGCTACAGAATTGGACATACAGGCAGTTAAGAAATAGGCAGGAACTGGATCCTAATGTGTAGATTGCATTTACAACAGTGGGGCTCATTTACTAAGGGCTCCGCGGCCGCAGTTTCATCGGGTTTCCCGACTTTTTCCGTTTTGCGACGAATTCTGCCAGGATTTTGGATGTGATCAGATTTCAGCGCAATTGCGCTGGCTTTCACGCGACAGAAATGGGGGGGTGTAGCCGTTGGAAAACCTGACGGAATTTAAAAAACTAATTGTGTCGCAAAATCAATCACTCACATGCACCAGGAATAGGTTGGTGAACTCCGGCGGAACTCAGCGCAGCAGCGACACCTGGTGGACATCGGGCACACAACCTTAGTGAATCGCCAGAAGACCCGAATCCTCATCGGAGAACACGCTGCTGGATCGCGACAGGACCGGGTAAGTAAATGACCCCCAGTGTCTTTAGCTGTCTGTATAATAATTATTTGTATCTCTGGTTTTGTAGATCACAAAGCCATAATCCTGGAAAGATCTGAAAGATGTGATTCTTATTATTAATATGGCACAAAAAGCATGTTTCTAGGTACTAAAAGACCAAAGATAGCGGCTTCTGAAGGCACACTACCACGCCAACCACTAAACTTGAATCATTTTATATGCAAATGAGGTAATAAGAGTCATATTTGCCTGACTTTGGGTACCTATTTTTATAGGTAAATGGGTAAGATTTCATATAAAAGGGCTCATTCTTGAAAGGGCATTTCATACTCTTCCGGACGGGACTAGTAGTTTAACGGGGTAAAACCTGGTGACAGGCTCCCTTTAAGGAAAGGCCCATCTTTAGTAACAGTAACAATGTTTTCCCCAAATACTATTTATCCCCTATCCTGTAGATAAGTGAAAATCGTAACATCTCTAAAACCTCCCCCAAAAATCATTAGAATTATGTGAGAAGGAGTTTGAATATACTGAGAGATCCACTTCTGTCTATGGAACTGACAAATTCTTAGTACAGCCCTCAGCTAACAATCACATAAAGTTCGAATGATGTTGCACGTAAAAAAAGCTGTATTTAATATTTTTTATTAAAGTTGCACCTGAATATTATATTGTATATTTACAAAAGTATACCGAACAGGTTATTGTCTGACATTAGAAAGAATTAAACAGTGGCAATCTCCATCAGCTACAAAGATGAAAATATCTGGTTACTATGGAAAACGGCCTATAAATAGTGTGTTGCTACCCAAGTAGTAAAGCTGGGTAATATTAAATACATTATTATAAAAAAATACACTAACACACATTAGTCAATCACCAGGAAACTAATATACATACATATAGAACATATAGCAGAGGTCCACTGCTCCATCTTTTCATTGCAATAGTATAGCATCTTGTAAAGATAGGGGTCAACATCGATCGCCCTCATTTTCTTTTATCAACATTTAGTAACTTCGCCATGAGGGCCCATAAAAGTGTAGCTATGAAGATTTCTGATAACTAGTTATATTCACATAATCCACCCCATCTCAAAAAAATATTCTGATTGAATTTGTTTTATAACATTGAAGTGGAGAACAGCATAAAGAAATATGTAGTCTGCATCAGGCAGGCTATTATTATGGAATATATTTAGAATAGTAATTGTGGGATCAAAGCTAATCTTATATTTTCCGTCGCACATCTACAACCATAAATAAATAAATCTAGGATGAATGTTTACTGTGAAACTCACATTATTAACTTGAAATATATTTGCTCTTTATTGCAAAACTTTAAGAGTCTGAGGCATGCTGAGCATACTAATTGTCTATCGCTTAGATTTCTATTGAAATCTACTAAACATTCATTGTGTTGGAGTCGTTATAATTATTGCATTGAGTGTTATAGTAATTGATGAAGTTTGGGGGGAGGGAGCTTGACAATGAAATCCCAGAGTCTAAGGCCATTAGTTATTCCTTTGCTACCTAGTTACTACATAGGACTTATTATAGAATTTATTATACTTATTAACTTATTATATAGAATTATTTCATGATTTCAGTGCCTTGGTGTTTCTCTCTTAATAGATTTAGATGCCTGACAAGAACTAGCCATGTGCTCCAACAATTCAAGCAATAAGTCAGACAGTAGATAAAGGTTATCTGACAGAGTCAGGCTAAGTCATTTAAGTATCAGGACCCATAGGTGTTGTTTAAATAATTGCTCTAAAAAGGTCCAAAATTAAAAAGTCTTATTTGGAGTTTACTTATTTGGAGAAGCTTAAGTGCTTGGATGGGGGGGGGGGGTCATGACACTAGGTGACACTAGCAACATTAACTGTTAATACAGCTATAAACCAGTTGTAAATTTCCATTAACTAGGTTATATCCTGATCATTCTCCATTACCTCTCCCCGGGGAAAATGTAAATGAATATTTTATTGTATGTTGTGTCCAATAGTCTTCTTTAGCTCTAGACATGCAAGCTAAAAGGTGTCAAATGATTATGTGAAAAAAAACTCATGATTTACATCAAGGAGGGATGATTTAGCCATCCATTACATCTCATGCTGCTGCCAATTTATTGTTTAAAATGTAACTAAACCATGAGGCTTTTTATTTCAGAAATGAATAGTGCAGGTGATAATAGTAGACTTTATAATATACTTTCTTCAGCAAAGAAGATTTTCTGTTTTTTCTTGCCTCACTTTTATTTTGCAGTGAGCAGTGTATCTGAAAGAATTGAGAGCTCTGTCCACCACAGGCAGATAAGAAGACTAATAATTGACTCTTTCATACCTACAACATATTTCCCTTGATGATTCAGCTCTTAAAGAAGAGTGACTGTGACACTGTATGTCAAGAGTTAAAATCATAAGGAACATTATCTGATCAACTGGCAGTAGTGTATAGAGAGCGGGATTTAATTTATAGAAACTGCTTAAATAAGGAAGAAAGGTGAGGGAAAAAGAAAGAAACAAGAACAGATACAAAAATAAATATCATCATGCACTACCAATTTATCTTTTTTTTTTCAAAAGTTTAGCTACACTTTAAGAACATGAGAATATCCATGCAATCTAGGCAGATGGAATGGGACATATAATTGATATCTTCTTTGTGATCTTACAAATACAAACCCTTACCATATGCCCTTTTAACAGGTATTTATTTTTTTCATTTCAGTTTTAATTAAAACATGAAACACAAAATTAAAAAAAACAAGAAAAGTGTGTGCTCTTCCTTTTTAAGACTTTTTCAAGACTTTTGTTATCTTATCTGAGTTGTCATAGGTTTACATCTATATTCTTCATTTTAGAATAACCTAGAGCACTGCTCATCCTGAGCACCCCCATTTATTAGTAGAATGCCAGAATGACTAAGAAGGACTGGCACAGACAAGCAGTACCAGTGAGATATATTTCTTCATAGCAATGGAGATTTATATGCTATTTAGGGCCATTGAAAAGCTGAGTGGCAGCCCCTATTGGCATTTTAATGGTTGCCATTAGTGTTTGTCACCTCTGAAAATCCAACATCTGTTAGACCAACATGAGTTAGAAACCGCTGAATAAAATATCAGAGAACACAGAAATTGGCAATATACATTGCTGATTTTATACTGAAGACAAGCGCTCACAAAGTAAGTATGTCAAATAACCTGTACAATGTATCTAACACACTTTCAGGTAAATTAGCTTTTTAATTTCACAATATGTCTTCATCTCCAAGCAAATCTATTTTCATGTGGATATTTTCAAAATCCGGCAGATTAACAAGAAATCCACACTAATCTACAGGAGGGAATTTTCCCCAGGCAATGGTAATGGCTGGATAACTCGCTTCATGAATTAAATTACATAATTTGAATGAAATAATAAATAAATATTTCAGTGACATATTGGGAGGCAGGTCTAATAAAGTACATTAATAATGAATGAACAGAAGCACTGCCATAGCATATTAAAAGGAAATCTGGTGTATAATGTTGTCAGAGAACAAGTAAGAGGCCCATTTTGATTAAAGGAAATGGTCGCTTAAATATCTCTTTGCAGATTCATATCTTCCAGTTAAACAATCTATCAGTTTTGTTCTACTGCACTTCAGTTAAAAAACAAAACTTTTGTTTTCCTTGTAAACTATTTAGCAGAACAAATAACTTTTTTTCTTTGAATAGTTTTGCCAAAACAGGAGCTTTCAAAATATTCTCTGACCCAAACAATTTCAGAGCAGTCAATGTCAATATTTTTGGCACTCTTCTGTCAATTGGGCAATGCCAGGCTGTCTGCTACAGCCAAGAACCACCTATTTTACAGTGGGGAACCCAATTGGAATTGCTCCAGGATAGAATATCATATCAGCATAGTGAAAATATAGGAACATAACCTTTAATGAGCATGCAATAAAATCAAATTTGATCAGGCTTTTAGCTATTGGCATACAACCTAAATTTGTTTCAGGATAG
This sequence comes from Engystomops pustulosus, assembly GCF_040894005.1. Classification (NCBI taxonomy): domain Eukaryota; kingdom Metazoa; phylum Chordata; class Amphibia; order Anura; family Leptodactylidae; genus Engystomops; species Engystomops pustulosus. The sequence continues at coordinate 78,817,768 of NC_092414.1, read as the reverse complement.
TTTTACTACCAAGTAGTAATGGTAGGTTTTTACTCTTTATTGGTGAAGCAGACAATTCCCATGAGACTGCAGAGATCCAAAAGATTAGCAATGATTTATTGAGAATAGTGGAAGCTGGATGGGGTTTTGTACCATTAAAAATGTTTTCCAGGTTAAAACTATTGCCATACAAAAGGTCATTTAACAATCAGTGAGGGTAAAACACCAAGCAAACACACAAATCATCTTTTCTGAACCAGAAGCAAATAGCTATGTTCTCTGGCATTTGAGATAGTAGGTGGTAAACAGAACAGATATTTGAATTTATTGTACATAGTGTTTTTCCAAAATAAATGAGATCATTATTATGAACCTGCTAATGCTCTGGTGGAAAGATTTGTGGTTAGGAACCTTTTAAGTTACAGTGTCCACCAGTGGCTGACCTAGGAGAGGAAGGGCCCCATAGTGAACTTCTGAATGGGGCCCCTTACCCTGTAAAAATATACATACAGTGTATACACACCATAAACACAGACATACAGTATATACACAGCACATACACATTTAGAGCATATACACATCACAAATACAGCATATGCACACCAAATACCCCAGATACTGTGAGCCCCATAGACGCTGCTATGGCTGCTACCACTGTAGTTACGCCCCTGGTGTCCTCGATCCACAGGATGGGGGAGAACTAGCTGGTTAGTGATGGGCTGACTGCTGAGACCCCAGTATCATGAGAACAGGGCCTCCTGCAATCCAGAGTACTGGGGTCCTTCCCTAATTGATGGAGCAGCAGTTCAAGCGTGTCTGGTAGTGTCAGAAATTGTTGAGCATAGTTTTAGGAGCAACCATTAGTGATAATGGGACCCCTATTATCGTAAAAGGAGGAACTTTGCAATATATGTCCCCAAAATCTGATTTGATGTAAAATATCTGCATTCTGTGTCCTCTGAATATGTTTGAACAACCATTTACATCGTAATCTGACAGTAAAACAGAATCTTGTAAACTCAAACTTCAATTGGGAGCTTTAATATGAATTTTCTCCTACATACTGTAATAATGATTTGAAAGGTAAAAATATTTTCTGTAGCGCAGTTTAATTTTCTTGGGAATAGTCTTGTCAAAACAAAGAATGGATGCAGTCAAACTAACATAGAAAGACTTGACTGACAATATCTACTGAGTTATGAGTATATAATGCTCCATGTCATATTCAGTATATTCCAATTACCATCAAATAACTCAGACGCTTATGAACAGGAGAAAACTTGCTGTAATAGACTCTTAATCATTAATAGTTTTCCTCAGTATGTATATTTTAACAATCATCTTGTTCTAGGACACATTGTCAGTATGACAGCTCTTTGGCCGTGTACGCTAGCTGACAATAAAGAACTCATATTGGCTTATTTTACAGGAAAACACCTTGAGTATATTTATTTCATTAACTTCCATTTGTTCTGTGAGTCTTATATTCAGATGGTATGAATAAAATAAAAATGAAAAATTGTGTAGCTGCACAGATGTAGTGCAATCTAATGACAGAAATGAATATAGATTATGGCAATCAGAATGAATGCCTGGATCAACGACCCAGCAACGGAACCAATGTACCTATACTTTAACTTTTTATACTTTCAATAAAGACATGAAGTTGTTTAAAGAATAAGCTATTACAATATCTGGTGACAGAAAGTTCTGTGGTCTTTGCAGTGAACTCCAAAACAATAACAGTCAAAAAAAATCTTAATTCTAATTAAATTTAAGAACGGAAAAAACTTTGAGGTACAATGTAAGACTATTTAAAGGTGGTTATCTAATATTAATGGATTAATGTTGTAGTAAATAAGTCTTGACTGTGTAAGTAGTTGGGTTGGGTGGTGGGTTTGTATATTGTGGACTTCTGTTTCACTAAAGTGTAGTGCTTCCTGCTCTATAAGTGCAGTAGGCAATGGTAACCGAGGAGAACCAGTCTTTTAATTGAAGATTGTCTAAAGATCTTGGCTCTATGTCTTTGCAATCTCTCCCCTTCTGCAAACAATCTTTGGAGAAGAAAATCAGGACTCATTTTAATGGAAATTCCATAAGAATACAAGCAGTAGTCATGGAGACAATGGAAACACTATAGAGCCATGTTGAGTTGCATAGTGATTTTTTCATGTTGAAAGCCCTAGAAACTATTCATAGACACAAGAGAAGTATTGTGGTGGTATATATGAGAATTCAGAATGACATCAGTAAATAACAGTGGTCTTCTAATAAACTAGTGCTGTTTGGGACTTAACAGTCTTTGGTTACACAAAATGTTTAACCAAATGTAACCAAACATATCCAAAACTTCAGTACATCTATGTGACTATTTAAAAGCAGATTTAAGACTCATGCTAATTAGCTAAATGTGCTGCATACTGTGTGATGGCCACTCAAGACACATACACTATTTATTTGAAATCTTTGCTTCAATTTGTAGCTACAACAGAACACATTTCTGTGAAGATATTTATTACCTGATATCATGTATATGCACACTTCTATTCTGGATCTAAGATCTAGACATTGGGACCCCGTGTCTCCCTGACACTTGTTTCATCTCTTGCTTCTCCTCAGAACTCTGCTTTAGTCTTGACTGTGCTCCACATATTCCACCTCTTTCTTACGATTCACAATTTGCTACTCCAAGAAATCTGCTCATGTGGCGCGCTCTAGTCCAAGCTATGGAGAGAGAAAGCTTGAGTGCATACTTAAAGGGCATTAACATTCAGTTTGATTAATCTGCCATATATACACATTTCTTCAATTACATGTTATAAAGAATCTTCCTGTTAGAAGATAATTTCTCATAAATGTAGTCATATGGTCCCTTAAAAACAAGACTGTGTCCTTGGATACGGTCACCTCTGCTGGAGGGATTGCACAAAGAAACAAAAGGTTTTTGTATATGAAATGTCCTGGAGTTACTGCAGGTCCCAAAGCCATCCTGTGGTAATGATCGCTGAAGCCATGTGGTCAGGCAGGACTCAATAGTGCATGTCCGGCCACTGCTGGAAAAATGTGAGGTGGTCGTATCCGAGGAAGCCATCTTGTTTCTACAGGACAACATGACTACATTTATGAGAAATTATCTTCACACAGGAACATTTTTTTTAATAACATCCAATCGAAGAAATCTTTACATATGGCAAATGAATTTAATTAAATGTGATTGCCCAGTAAGGTGTGGTCACACTTGGACCCAGGAGGCTTAGGAGATTATTGTTTTACGGTTTACTGCAAATATTGCTAGTTTATTACTTACAGAATTATAAGCCATAGTCATGTATCGTTTGTAATCGTCATGACTTAATAAAGTGTAAGGAAACTTTAAAAGCTATTTTTTTATTTTAGATATTAACCCCTTCCCGACATTTGACGTAATAGTACTGCATGGCGGGAGGTGCGTTCCCGCAAAATGCAGTACTATTACGTCATGCTTCTGGCCCCGGCTCCTGAACGGAGCCGGGGCCAGAAGCTGCGGGTGTCAGCTATATATCATAGCCGACACCTGCCCCTAACACCCGCGATCGGAGATTTCTCCGATCGCGGGTGTTAACCCCTAACACGCCGCGGTCGCGCTGACCGCGGCGTGTTAGAGGCATTTAAAGTTTAAGAAGAGGGAATCGGACCCCCCCGCGGCGCTTACCGGGGGGGTCCGCTGCTCCGATCGCAGCCCCGGGACTGCCGGTGCCCGGGGCTGCGAGATCTTCATCCCGGTGCCGGGTCCCTGCCTCCTGGCAGGACCCGGCTGCAAGACACTGGGCATGCGCAGCATGCTCAGTGTCTTACATTACACAGTGCAATACGTCTGTATTGCACTGTGTAACCTGTAAAAATGCTTGAACAAGTGATCAGAAGATCACTTGTTCAAGCTTAGATGGCAGTAACTGTAAAAAAAGTAAAAATAAATAAATAAAGGTTTTTTTTAAATAAAAATAAATAATAAAAGAAAGTGAAAGTCCCCCCAAACACCACATTTCCCTGTACACAAGTAATAAAGTATAAAAAACACTAAATCACAAAAATACCCCACTTATTTGGTATCGCTGCGTCCGTAACAATATGTACAATAAATCCTAATCATAATTGGACCCCCTCGGTGAACGTGGTAAAAAAAAAACCCCAAAAACATGCCAAAAATTTAAACTTTTTATCAAATTGCTTTACAAAAAATGTTCTAAAAAGTTATCCGAAAAAGTTACAAGCACCAATATGATACCAATGAAAAGAACAACTTGTCACGCAAAAAATAAGCTTACAACCAGCTCCGTCAACTAAAAAATACTATAGTTATGCCGCTATAAAAATGGAAATACTAAAACAAATGCAATTTTTTCTATTCTAGTTTTCCTTCAATAAAATTGGACAAATATGAAATAAACTATATAAATGAGGTATCACCGTAATCGTAGTGATCCGTAGAATAAAGATAATATATTATTGTTATGCTACAGTGAACACCCCCCAAAAAAATGCTAAAAATCCAAAACAAGAATTGATGATTTTATTTTCCTCCACACGTAAAAAGTTAATAAAATTGCTTCAATAAGCTAAAAACCCACTAAAATTAAGGTTTTTTTACAGTGCATCTCATCTCGCAAAAAAAATAAGCCATTATGTGTCTAAATTGCTTAAAAAATAAATAAAGATTGTATAGCCTATTCCCAACGAGCGTTGTTATAGAACGGTGCGGCGGGTAGTGACTTGCCAACACGGTTCAGACACAGTGATCGGGGCAAGACGGCGGCTGTTCCTGACGTCCATCCATCCTGCCCCATGGAACAGAAGGGTTACGTCCCCCCCACATGATCGCTGCTACTGGCTCATCAATTCAGACGAGCCAATAGCAGCGAATTTACTTATGACGTCAGTAATACCGGTCACCATGTCTGTAGACACGGTGATCGGGGCAGGGTGGCGGCTGACAGCCACCAATTTTGCCTTGCGGTCCAGAGGGGTTTTGTTGCCCCCCTCTGTCCATGCTTGCCGCTATTGGCTGGTCGATTTGGTCCAGCCAAAAGCAGCAATATTCGTCACAATGGGCATCGCTAGGGTGAATAAGAGCAACACTTGGCGAAAATTTCCCTACGAAAAAACAAGATTTGGTACAAAAGCGCTGGCCGTGCACATTGTACAGATTATGCTGTACAACTCTTACGAGCAGTTCCAATGTGCACGTCCTGCCGTATCATTTCTCCATTTTCAAGAGGAAGATATTAGGAAACTAATATTGGGACAAGAAGGACGGGGCCCCAGTACCTCTGGTTTAGATGTTCCTGTGTTTTGCCAGGACAGCATTTTCCCGGTGAATTCTGCTGCTTCTAATGGTAGGACTCAATAAAGAGTCTGTTCCAAAAGAGAAGTTAGGATGGACACTACATACTAAGGATGGACACTACATACTACTAAGAGACCTGCGACAACTCCAGAGTGACAAAAGTTTAGTTGGTCCCCTGGTATATTCCACCTCCTTATACGCAACACATTCACAATTCACGCCCAACCTGTTGTGAATTAATTTCGGTAAAATGAATAAGTGTAATAACTGTTAGGTTACGATGCTCCCTATAACCCTCCATTATTTCATAAGGGGCGCCACATAACGGGCACTGAACGTTCCAGAAATAATTGCAATTTCCATCTCGGACTCCATTGCACATGATATTTGGAAACCACCTATATGTTCAAAATGCTCATTTCACCACATGTATTACACTATACCACATATTACACCTTGCTATATTCCCCAAGGGGTGTACATTCAACAATTAGGGTCCCTTTTCGGGTTTTCCTCTGTTTTGGTACCACTACGGCTCTCCAAATGTATCCTGACACATGTGAAGGATTTCTGTCAAATTTGGCCTCTAAAAGACAAACATCCCTCTTTTCCTCTACTGTGCGCCCATAAAGTATTTTATATGCACATGTGGGGTACTTCTACACTCGGGAGAAATAGTTTCACTCCTTTTTTGGGGTTATTTAATATATTATCCCTTGTGGCTTACAAAAATTAGGGGTAAAGTGACATTTATAGGAAAATTTTCACCTTTTTAATGTTTAGGGCCTAATTGGATCATTCACCTGTAGGGGCAAATACATATATTACACATTGCAAAATTCTCTAAGGGGTGTGCATTCAAAAATTAGGGTCACTTTTCGGATTCTTATCTGTTTTATACCACTAGGGTTCTCCAAATGCATGTCAAACATTTCTGTCAAATTTGGCTTCTAAAAGGCAAACATTCCCCTTTCCTTTTACTGTGCGCCCATACAACATTTTATATACACATGTGGGGTACTTCTACACTTGAGAGAAATAGCTTTACACATTTTGGGGGGTTATTACATTTTTTTATCCCTTGTGGCTATAAAAAATTAGGGGTAAAATGACCTTTATAGGAAAATTTTTAACTTTTTCCTAATTAAGTCCTAATTAAATCAAACACCTTTATGGACAAATACACATATTACACCTTGCTAAATTCTCTAAGGGGTGTGCTTTCCAAAATGGTGACACTTGTTGGGGTTCCCCTCTGTTTTGGTACCACTACGGCTCTCTAAATGCATCCTGACATATGTAAAGGATGTCTGTCAAACTTGGCTTCTAAAAGTCCAACGCCCCTCTTTCCCTTCTGAGCTTCACTGCGTACCCATACAACATTTTATTTGCATGTGTGGGGCAATTTTATACTCGGGAGAAATGCTAGTACACATTTTTTTGGGGTTGTTTCATCTTTAATGCCTTATGGGATACAAAAATTAGCCGTAAAAGTGACTTTTCCACCTGTGGGGGAAAATACACATATTACACCTTGCTAAATTCTCCAAAGGGTGCACTTTCCAAAATGGTGACACTTGTTGGGGTTCCCCTCTGTTTTGGTACCACTAGGGCTCTCCAAATGCATCCTGACACATGTAAAGGATGATTGTCAAATCTGGCTTCTAAAAGGCCAAAGCCCCTCTTTCCCTTCTGAGCTTCACTGCGTACCCATACAACACTTTATATGCAAAAGTGGTGCAGTTCTGTGCTTAGGAGAAATAGTTCTACACATTTATGGGGGGTGTTTCATCTTTTATCCCTTGTGGCTTACAAAAATTTGGGGTAAAAGTGACTTTTTTGAGAAAATTTTCACCTTTTTTCCTTTTTGGGGCCTAATTGAATCAAACACCTGTTAGGGAAAATACACAAATTACACCTTGCTAAACTCTCCAAGGGGTGTACTTTTCAAAATGGTGTCTCTTATTGGGGCTTTCCTCTGTTTTGGTACCATTATGGCTCTCCAAATGCATCCTGACACATGAAAACTTTTTCAGCCATATTTGCCCTCCAAAAACGAAACAACGCTCTTTCCATTCCAAGTGCCCCCCTGTGCCCGTACAGCAGGGTACAGTGACAAAAGGGGTATTGGCATACTCAGGAGGAATTGCCCTCAACATTGTAAAATGCATTTTCCTTTTTAACCCATTGTGAAGGTGCAAATTTTAGTGTTCAACGAATCTATAGTAAGATAAAATGACATTTCTCTAATTTCACTTTCATTTATCTTTCACGCTCATGAAACGCTCAAAGGGTTAACAAAATTCCCAAAGGTTGTTTTGAATATTTTGAGGGGTGTAGTTTCTAAAATGGTGTCATTTGTGGGGGTTTCCTGTCATGTGGGCCTTATAAAGTCACTTCTAACTAAATTGACCCTCCAAAAGTAGGTTTTGATGATTTTCGTGAAAATCTGAAAAATTGCACCTAAAGTTATAAGCCTCCTAACATCCTAAAAAAAGGAAAAGATGTTTGAAAAATGATGCCAAGTTAAAGCAGACATATGGAAAATGTAAGTTATCAAGTTATTTTAGTGATATGACCAACTTTCCAAAAAGTAGAAAATTTTGAATTTGGAAAACATAGTTTTTTTCAAAATTTTTGCCAAATTTCCATTTATTTCATAAATAAATACTAAACATATTGATTAAATTTCTCAACCAACATGAAGTACAATGTGTCACAAAAAAACAATTTCAAAATCAACTGGATATGTTAAAGTGTTCCAAAGTTATAACCATTTATAGTGACACAGGGCAGATTTGAAAAAATGGGCCGTGTCAGGAAGGTGAAAAGTGGCTTCAGCGTTAAGGGGTTAAAGAAGAATACAATTCGTGATTTAAAACGTAGCTTTTACTGAAATATTTAAAATCGAACAATCAGTATTATAGCTTCAAGGCAACTGTGTGAATGCATGGTACCCATCTTTTTAGGTTACACATCTTGTAATGTCAAGGTTCAATATCTACAGTCCGGTCTCCGGATATTCATCCGTCATGATGCCAATATGTCAGTAAAATGGTTACGGGCACCTTGTGTCCATATAGAGTGCAGAAAGATATAGAAAATCAGGGTGTTATGACTGTTGGCATTAGAGGCAAGGGTCAGAATGGCTATCACTCTCCCTGTTGATGCCCTATATCCAATGTCTAATACACCCTGATGACCTAACCTCGGAGTAGTGGCCCTAGATGGCCACAGCCCCGACCGAAACCTTACCCTAGATAACTGGCCCTGTTAACGGACCTAATCTATAGGTGTAGTCCCAGTCAAATGCAGGTAAGTAAAAAATGTGTGTGATAGTCTTTATAGACAAAGAGAAGAATATGTCACAGGATTCTTGCGTAACCAAATCCCGACAGGGCCTATTTCACCCTTTTGGGCTCATCAGGGGATAATTAGGTCCGCCTTTAAGTTACCCTTACACTGGTATAAAGTGCATGAGTTGCGGTGATTTCCCTTAAGGAAAAGGTGGTTAGGTGCTGTAGAGCTAGTGGGTCCTCCTAGATATTAAGCTTTATTCATTCATCCTGTTGAGACACACATCATGTAATATATATAAATACCGTTCTCATCACAACCGAGATGCGTAGTCCTTGTACTCAATAAACGTATCCATCTGGTCATTCCTTGGAAAGGCATGTTATTTCCAATGTAGATTGTGAGCCCTCATGGGCATATTTGGACCTACAACGTACTTTGTAGACTGTTGGACTAAAAATTAATGGCAACTGATGTTTTTTTTTCTTGTTGTGGAAATAGCAAAATAGCCGGATGGCATTTTTGCATTCATTCAGTCATCAGTGGTGATAAGGGTAAAAAAACTGATGCTGACTCAACGTTATATACATCATGTTTTCCATGACAGAAGAATGAGCTTGCATTAAATAGAAATACAGGGCAATATTTATCAGGGCCTCTGTGTCACGTCAGTGGTGTAGATCAAGCCATATGATGGATACTAAACAGAATATTTCCCTTCCGACTACAACCATATTAAGATTGGACTTGTTTCTTATAGTAAACAATTCATGTTGTATGTATTAGTTACTTAGGGGATACAAAGACTGTAATCACATAGACCAGTTGTGTCAAGCCAGTAGTTTTAGATACCGATCTGAAGTTACTGCATGCTGGGCAGAGACTTAACTACTGGTGGAGGGCAAAGACGGTAACTCCTAGGCCCAAGACTTTGTATTCATCTCTATCCATATCTCTAGGACACACAGATCAACTATCCTGTATATGATCACTGCAAAGTTCCACTACTCCTATCCTGTATATATGGGCACTGCACAGTACTAATACTCTTGTATTTATATATGAGAACATCAGAATATTAATTCTACTCCATTCCTTAATATATGGATACAGCACAATAATACTTCTACTCCTATTCTATATATACACTGGAGATCAAAATTTGAAAACATGTATGATCGCTTGATTTTGTTAAGAAATAATGTAGATTGTTTAACATTTGAAGGATTTTTGTAAGGAGAACGCCATGACACTAGAAACAAAATAACCTACGTACATAAAACCTTTTTATAATAAGGTAACAGCAATAACTATATCACAGAGAAATTCTCTGAAGGTTACACCAGTCACAGATCAGTAGGAAGTGCAGAGGCCTTTGCTTTGAATAACTTCCGCACATCACTAGTCTCTCACACTGCTCTGGTTGTAGGTTTCTTTGCCATAAGTTTGTCACCAAAAATTATCCAGGAGCGTTCTACTGGGTTTTGATTAGAAATCTGGGCGGAGCATTTCATTGTTTCAATGATTTTTGTTTGACTAGCCATTCTGCTGTGTGACACGGAGGTATCGTCCTGCATGATAATAGTTGCAGGTTGATTGAGTAATGAACACATGGAAGGAACTATGTGTTGTTAAAGACAGGTTCTGATACACACATGCATTGCAGAAAACATTCTCCAACCATGACATTTCCTCCACCACTTTTCACAGACTTACTTAAAGACTTTGGGTTCACAATTTCCCCAGTTTGTCATCGAACATAATGTTTCCCATCAGACGCAAATAAGTTGAACTTGCTTTCATCACTAAAATAAACTGTGGACTACTTCTCCTCTGCTCACACAACATGCCCCTCAGCAAAGATAAGTCCAGCCTTTTGAATCTGAATGCTAATGAGAGGTTTGGTCACTGCAGAAAGGGTATTCACTAAAAAATGCTCTTAAACTTTGTGACACTGTATGACAAGACAGATCCCTACCCTTGTCAGTGCTGAACTGGTGAGCAATTACAGTTGCAGAGTTGAAATGCAAAACAACGAAGATTCTCTGCATTATCCTGTCCTCTCTTGCATTGTTTTTCAAGAGCACCTAGACTTCTTTAGGGACTTGTGATGTGGTAAAGTTTCAATATTCTATAAATCGAAAGCTTGGAACAACCAACGTCTCTTGCTATGGTCACCCCTTTGGCCTTCATCCAGACAACTTGCTGCCAGAGGAATTCAGTCACTTTGGAATGGCACACATTTTTTGCATAGTCTGTGCCAACTGGAATGTTTGGCTGCCAGTTAAACAGGGTTTGAAAGATAATTAAAATGCCAGATTAACACCAGTAACTTGAATGTATCTGAAATTGTTTTCTAATTTTGATCAGGGTTCTTTTCCAATGTTCTCATTTTTATTCTGCAGTAAGAATATGTGCAATATCTGAAATAAACTTAAAAAAAATGCTCTTTTACTCAAGTTAGGATATATTTACATATGACTACACAAGGACCTTGACAATTAGGAAATTGTGTGTTGTCATCTGTAGTGTATACAAGTATATATATATATATATATATATATATATATATAGATAGATAGATACAGCACAGAACTATTACTCCTGTCCTATATACATAGGCACAGAAAAGTACTGCTACTCTTATTGTTTATATAGGCACAACACAGAACTACTACTCCTCAATAAGAATGGCAGGTTGATAGACATAGATGGATGACATTCCTTTCATACCTGTCAACATGGGCAATATTTTTACATGTAAAGATCTTGATGCTTAACTCTAGACAGAAAATAAAAATTAGTCGCCACTAATAAAAAGAATTTAATTAATAGGTACTTGTAAAAACATGGTTAGAAGAGAGTATAGAACACATAAAAAGCCATTCATTATATGAGACTACAGTGAAACTATAGAACATACTAGGGTTGAAGGGTTTTAACATTGGCAAGAGTTTTTGACCTGGACAAGTAAACTAAATCACACCGAAAAACCTTCTCATGAATTTAGCCACTACTAAGGTGAGTATAAAACTCATAATAGTAAAGTTTTGTAATATCCATTAATTCTCAATCTATACCATACAGTTAAACCAAACCGTATACAAACCTTTATTTTTCTCATTTATAAGTACAGGTGGTCCCCACGTTTATGTACAAGATAGGATCTGCAGGTTTGTTCTCAAGTTGAATTTGTATGTAAGTTGGAACTGTATACTTTATAATTGTAGCTCCAGGCAAAGATTTTTGCGTCTTTATGACTATTGGATTTTAAAAATGTTGGGTTATCATAAGAACCAGGATTAACAATAAATCTTAATTACAGACACCTTTGATAACTGTTACAGCTGTTTATTGTATACTAAGGCTAAAGTACAGTAAATTACCAAAATCCAGAGGTCCGTTTGTAACTAGGGGTCTTCTTAAGTAGGGGACCACCTGTATTACTTAAAACTAAACAAGTCGCTAATTACCATTTCCTGTTGTCACTTTATAAAACACAGAGGGGTAAAAAAGTTATAACTTTAAAACGACTATAATGGTAATTCAACCATCTCTCATGTCAAAGTTGCAAACAGACAAGTAAAAAACAATAATTTGGAAAAGTTCTGGTGCTGGTACATACAAATGATTATGAAGTTAATTCCCCCCTCTGATAATTTTATCTTGAGGCACCAAACCTCTTTCTTCCTGTTAGTTTAGGCACCAGTTTGGTGTTGCAATACATTGTATTTAATAAAAAATTTAATTTTCCACTTTGCATTTGTATCCATTTTTGCCAGAGGTGACTTTAAAATGTATTGCTTATGTTATCATGTTACCTATGTGTGTTTATCTTTTTATTTAAAGACAGGTTTGTGAAGTCAATCATGGCTTATGCTCTGTATTAAACTTAAAGGGGCATTTCCAAGTCAGGTATTTATGATATTGCCATATAATTCCATAGGTGCAGGTCTCAGAGGTGGGATTCAAACCTATAATGACATTATATTCCATTGAAGCAAAATTGTTTTTGCACTGCGCTATTTAGTTGGGTGACAAAACTAAAAAACTAGGGTCTGTTTTATTTCCCACCACTGATTATTCTGATGGAAAGATAAAATGCATAAAATGTTATCCTTAAATCATGAATAATAATGGTTACATTTGGAAAATGTATGATACATAAGCCATTAGTGACTATTTTTATTTTCGAGATGTACCTACTGAGAATGAATGTGTAACTGTAAAGTTTATAATGTATTTTGTATAGCTGTAATAGCTAAAAACATTTTCTAATATACATTTGTTAACTTATTGAAACTGATTGTCTGTCACTGCTCTATGTTTTGCCTGCCTTTTTCCTCTTCCTTTAGCCCAGCACTCTGGTTGTCATGATGAAAGGATACAGGAGGCAACAGGAAAAAACTGTATGGTCGGTAAAGGGGTGGGACTATGCACTGTGCTCTCTCCTGCTCAATAGCCCCTGCTCAGTAATAACAGGAAGCTAGGAGCTGAGGTAGATGTTTGCCTGTCCATCATGTTTCCACACACACACAGTCTACCTCCTCCCCTGCTGCTGTTTAGTTTAATAAAGAATCTAGTATGTGCAGTATGACCCATCACCCTCTTCTCTTTATGCTTTGACAAGGTTACAGTCAAGTCTGTGAGGAAAAGGTGGGAAGGGTCAGCACAGCAGTATTACTTCTATGTGTGCTCTGTCCTCTCCTTCCCTCAGCATGCCAGCAGCTGCTTTCTTATAATTTTCAGTACTCCACACACCCCACTGTTTGAGAAGAGGGGAGAATGATGGCAACTGCTAAACAGCCTGGCTGACATATCCATCATAGCAGGTAGTGTGTACAGCAAAGAAGGCTGTATTAGATTATAGGTCTATATGTGTAACAGTGCATAGATAAACAACAGTCTCCCAGCCCCAGACTAATAACAGAGGATGAAGCTGGAAGTACAGTTACATACCCTGTGTAGTTGTTGATCAAGGGACTTCAGTTTGGCTTCAATAAACCTGACTATGATCAGAACATCAGTTCCTGATTCTAAACATTTACATAAGGAATGAATGTGTACATTCGGAAATTGAAGTATCAGACCTCCATTAATCCTGTATTTTATACTAGAATCCCCTTTTATATTATCAGTGATGCAAACTTTTGTTTTTATTATAATTGTTTATTCCTTACTTCTTTATTCTTCTGTAGCTAATTATCCTTTTCCCAATACTACTTTTGTATGCTATTTGATAAGTATTTCTTTTGTAATGTACATTTTATGCATTGGATTCTTTACTAATTTAAATAAAGTCCTTGAAGATAGAACAGAATTTACAATAGTATAACAACAGACATTTTCACATTGCTGGATGAGAACTTTGACATTACAGAGACTGGACGTTGAATATTTTATACCTTTTTGTTTAAATGACAAAAACTAAATGGAAAGCCGAAAAGTTGAAGTATAAACATAATAAAATCCACAGACCATGAGACAAGGACATGCCATAATTTTTATAAAATGCCAGGTACAGTTGTTAAACTATCCTCTGCGAGAACAGAAGGACGCATCTGTAGAAGCATAAAAATCATATTAGCAGCTCTAGACACAGCCAAGAATCTCTCCGAAAATTATTGGCCTGAGATATTTCTATACTGAAACTTAATCTGAATCTTAAAATTATCTGTTAAATATCTGGAAAATAATAACAATTATATTTACATTAATAACACAAATACCATAATGTATTATCATGTTATTAAAATTATTTATAAATGATCATAAAATCATAGATGCATACATTTTTATTACAATTTAGGCCAATAATTCCAGTCTGTAAAAAAAAACCATAAACTCCCATTACTGAAATGGGACACAGATTGTTTCATTCCCTCAGAAAAGCTGTTGGCATAGACTGTTTTTAGATGATAGGCTGAAGACTTTAAACTATTATTTAAATATTAAAATATCTAAAACTACTAATACTATTCCACGTCTAACTCTGCCACACAAGAATATCAATATGTAGAGGCGGAAGGATTATTCACAGAGATTGATGTCTAAGGATTTTAATGGTCACTAACAATTTAGAAATGTAATCTGCCATTCTAACAATAGTGATCTAGTCAATTTTAATTAAATATACTTAGTCCAAGAGGTGTCACCTTTATAAAATGGCAAGTTTCAATAATCCCAAAAAAATAGTAAGGTACAGTACTGTTTAACCGCATAACGACTTGTAACGTACTAGTGCATCACTAGTCTGTCAGGGAAGTACAGAGAGGGCTCATGGGCTGAGGCCTCTCCATACAAGCCAGGGGTATTCTGCACCCATCTGTAACAACCATTGCACCGGTCATGGGTGCTAATTCTTTAGCTGTCACTGGCAAACCCATAGGTGCCAACATTTTGACTTTGATTGTCCCTTCTTGTGAGCAATGATCATTTGCCATGACAGCCTGGAGTATTTATAAGTCTTTAGAAGACTCCAGGACCTGATATTGCTGCAAATCTGTAACAATATGCCAGTAGCACACTTTTACAGATCTATAGAAAACACTTGATACACATAAATACAGTAGTATTGCCATATGTGTTATGAGAAAACAGACTCCCAGACTCCCAAATTTAAAAAAAAATTATAAAAGTTCAAATTGCCCACCTTTCCAAGAACTAATAAATAAAAATAATAATAATAATAGAAATAAATTATTAAAATCACACATTTTTTAGGTATTTCTGCATCCCAAAAGTCGCAATCTAGCAAAATAAAAAATGGAATGGAAATGTAAAATAATGTCCAAATATTGGAAGCACTATGCCATTTTGCTATTTTGAAACGTGATAAATGTCATAAAAAGTGATCGAAAGGTTGTATGGTGAAATCAGCCGTTCAAAAAATTAACACCTTTCGCTGCATCTGTATTGAAGCATTTAAAAGTTATCAGTGTCAGAACATGGCAAATTGAAGAATATCTTTTTGTTCTTAACAAAAATTACATTTTTAAAAATGTGGTGAGTTAAAACACAATAAAACCTGTATAAATTTGGTATCCCAGTGATTTTGACCAAGAGAATAAAGAGCCATCATTTGGAGCTCACAGTAAAAGCTGTAAAGACTGAGCCATTTTTGGAAAACATTTTTTCCAGTACATGGCATGAAATATTAAACATTACAGAGTACAATTTGTTATGCAGAAAACAAGCCATGGATGCTCCAATGGGGGATCCTGGGAAATATGCAAATATGTGTTCGAGGATGTGAATACAAAAGTGCATCAATGGCAATAATTCTCTACCTGCCTGCAAGGCATCCCTATTAGGCAAATTCTCCATAAGGAGAACTTTTACTTCCTGACACTAGTTAAAATCCATCCTTACACAGCTAAACCAGTTCTCTACACTGTACTGAAGAGAAGCAACCACATAGAAATAGTGTGTCTACAGTTAGGAGAGTGTTCCTTCTGGAATAGATATACTGGTTTCCTGTCATCGGGCTTCCTGAAAATCATGCTTGAAATTAAGGGGACTGCTAAACAAGGTAGTTTAAGAATCCTTGTTTTCCTTATCCCATCCTGGAAAACATATTTGTATATTTTCCAGAATCCACTGGTGGATCATCAATGGCTGTAAGTCTCATATATGTATTTTTCACTAATAAGATGGTAATATTTTTGTGTTTTCCCTTGTATGTTTCCTATTTTGTCTGTGGCATTGGCATTTACAGTATGCCCACTTCTGCAATGAAAACGTTTAAAAGACCATGTTGTATTTCTCATAGGGGAAACATGTTGCAAGAACATGAAACTGCTGCTGAGTAATTCATGACACTACTGGAACAGGACACACAGAGGCATAGCCCCTGCTCCCACTGCCCAGAGAGGCTTCTCCACACCCCAGTAACCTCTGCCGCAAATAAGCATATTAGGAAAATGAAGTGTAGATTATCTTAGAACATATTATAGGATTAGAGAAAGATAGAGAAGGGTTTAGAAGGTTGCTAGAAAGCTACCTTCAGATCTACCATTAATAGGTAGATTCCTGTTGGTAGGTTTCCATTAACATTAAGAATTAAGAGTTTAAGCTTTGCTGAAGAGAGCAATAAAGAGACAATATCCTTTTTTGATCTTCTCATTACAAGAGATAGCACAGGGAAGGTTAAAGGGGTTATCCAAGTTTAAGAAATGATGTAGGGCCAGGCTTGGGCGGGTTATTTAAAAAAAATAAATTTGTACTTACCTCCTCCGGTGCTACTGATGTCCCACGCTGCGGTCTATCTGCTCTATTTGTTTACAGTTGCACACAGGGAGCTTCTGGAATCTCCCATCCGACACCATCTCCCAGCGCCATATAATGCTGAGAGATGGGATGGATGGGCGTGGCTGGTCACATCGCCGGTCAGAAACTCCCTGTGCTCAGCAGACAGACTGCCACGCAGGACATCAGCAGCACCAATGGAGGTAAGCAAACGTTTATTATTTTTAAATAGCCAGCCCAGCCCACCCCTAAGTTATTTCTTTAACCCAGATAACCCCTTTTACACTAATGTATTTTGAAAGATTATGGCAATATTCAATCTATCTAACTGTCAACCTCTGGAAACATGGAATCCCTAAGGGACAGTATTCACAGATCAGACAAAACTTTATCATTTTGCAGCCTTTTGCAAGAAATCCCTGAATGCTTCATAAACATAAGTTTTCCTACCCCTATCCTGAAGGTAGCATTCCACAGCACAGCTAGGACTGAAAGAACCTCCCTAACTTGGAGATCAAGAAAGTCCACCTAAGATAATGTGCCATCTTGAAGAATGGATAATGATATTGGGTCCGCCATCTGAAAGTAACCTTGTATAACCTATAGGAGAGGCCTGAATTTGTGTGATAACCTCGTAAATAGTCACTACACTGACAAAAAACTGACACCACCTGTTTGAGGTTTCAGTAATGCATCTAAACAGTTCAAAAGTATGAAGACTCAATAAGAGTATACAATCAGTGACTTTATAAAGAGTGGTATGAAAGAGGTTTGTTCGGTACTGTGCACTTCTCCTGCAAACTATGTCGGAAAAACAAAGCAGTTCAACAGATAATATAGAGGACATATTGGGGATATAAATAAAGGGAGCACCCGCACGGGAGGTCCAGGTCTGCTCATCTTTGTCGGCAGACAGCTAAACAGATTTGGATAAATTACTTTATCTACTTTATGCCTGTTTCTTGAAGGGTCTGAATGCCTTTAGGTCTTTTAACTTCTTTCATTAATTTTTATTACACGGAACAGAGATTTACATAATATTCAACATATCACAACCTCTAGTTTGATAAGTCATTCTAGCTTATCTCTTTATAGAACTTCACTATTAAAACTGCTAATAAAGATTTCGCACATACCATATTTTTCAGACTATAAGACACACTGTACTATAAGACACACCCCAGATTTAGTCATCCAGCACGCTCAGCTTTGTTACACACATTCACATGAACACACTCTGCTCTGCTACACACATTCATATGAACAAACTAATCTTTGCTACAAAAATGTACATGAACACACTCAACTCATGCACATACACACACTTACTACTTCTTCATACCCAGTCCCAGTTGCAACTTGTAATCTGACCCCATCCCCTGGCTGCAGCTTCCTTATGTATAATTGGCAGCAATGAAAGGGTTACTTGACTTTGCAGTGAAGCAGAAAGTATGTGTGTGATTAGTCCCATGCTTCTGACATCACTTCAGGTCCCATAGGTAATAACCATGTTGGGATGGCCAGGACAGGGAGAGAGCAGTGCAGAGGCTATACTCTCTCACAGATCTTCTGTAACACTGAGGCACATCTAGTTGCCTGTCCGGAGGAATCCGACGATAATGCACTTGCTGTGATTCACTGAGATTGTGCGCCTGATATCCTGCATGTGTCACTTACCCGCTCAGGTCCGCCGAAGTTCACCTTCTTCTTCCTGGTGTATGTAGGTGCTTGATCTTTCGACACTGTTTGATCCTGTGCTTAGTCCAAATCAGTCGGATTGTCCGGTGCATGAAAGCCAGCACACAATCCCCTGTTAATTACCTGTCACTGCCGTGCAAAACCCAAAAATGTAGGAAAAACTGAGGAAAGTGCATCCGCGGGCCCTTAGTAAGTAAGCCCCACTGTGTCTGCAATTCATTCAATCTCCAAGAAAGAGGTCAGGAGGATCAGGGTCGGACTATAAGAGACAGGCACTTTTTAGTAAGATTTTTATTCTCACTAAAAAAGTGTTTTATAGTCTAAAATATTAGACTTACGCATTATATAATTGTTGCTCTTCTTATAATATTGAGAAAACATGACTAGATACATATAGCTTACATAAATAACTTGAAAGCAGCTCTGCTTTTATAAAAGACTCCCTCTATAATCATAGCTTGCTTCCACAATTGTTCTTTAGATCTCATTTTACATTTGACAACATAAGTGTTAGTGTTTACCCAGAAACAAGTCACACAAAGTACCTGCCAATGTATTCTAGAAAGTGCTGATAAGTATTTGTGGTTGGTGACAGGCATTCGGTTTGCAAAGTAGTTAATGTGACACAGCCCATTTCTACCAGATTACTCTAAAAACCCTAGAGGTAAAAACAAAATGACTAAAGCATCAAAACTTGTGCTGATGCTAGAAGCAAGCAACAGATTTGTCAGCTATCTTTCTAGAGATATAGTCAGGATTGCAAGAATAAAATAGTGTGCCTGAAATGCATTTTTTTATAAACCACAAAAGAAAATGTATAGAAAAGCATAAAAAAAGTTTTATTTACCTTGCACAAATGGAAATTATTTACAGTTCCATAAAAAAACTAATTCCACACAGCTCAAATGGCAGAAATAAAGTTTTGAGTCTTTGAATGCAAAGATACAGAGGCAATTTTTTAATTAGAAACATATTTTGTAGTGTGTGGCACTGTTTTTAAAAGAAGGCTGTCATGTTTTTCAACCTTGGGAGAACCCCTTTTATTCTATGTGCAATTTAAAGAGACATCTACCAAATGGATATTGAAAGGTTTATAAGACAAAAAAAACATGATGTGAAGAAGGTAGATGAGATTTAGACTCCACTTGAATGACACAAGAGATAGGAGATCACCTCATGTGCTTGACAATACAACATTAATTTATAATGTGTGGCTATACACTGGATAAATTATTCCCCAATATATACCATTGACACAATAGAGGAGTAAGGAAATGTTGTGCTGCAATAGAGAATTTTCTCTGCCATGGAATAGAGATTATGGGTGAAATTTAACACTGCTTCTATACTAGTTTTTTGCCAGATTAGAATCACAAATACACCACCTCCATGTCATGTGGGCATGGAGGGGGTGTAGCAGTGCGCAGCAGCCGGTGAAGGGGGTGGGCATGGGGTGTTCCTTCCCTGTGCCTGCTTTCTTTTACAAAACCAGCGAACTTGGAGAAGTATTATGGAACAAATGTTTATAGTTTTGATGCACACTTTCAGGTTGAGCTAATCAGTTCATAGAAGTAAAAAAAGAGATTAGACAGCAATCATTGGACATAAATTCCAACCATATATATGGAAATCAAGTGTGGGTGCCTGCAGCTGATGATCCAGGTACCCAAATCAAATGTCAATCGATCTTCTAGAGGAAGCTGTGGCTTCTAGAAAATTGCTAATCAATTCTGGGCAACACCCAACACCCAGTTTCCAAATACAAATTCACACCAAACACTCAGCTGGTTACTCCTGTTCTGTGCCCACTGCTTGAGGTATCCTTTTTTTCAGAAGACCGTGAACTTCAGATAATATTATTGTACTAAAACACAGAACAAGAATAAGTCACCATCCAGACCACTTTTCTATATCACAAACCCGCGTCGTTCAGAGTTTCCTAGTGTTTTTGTGTTTCTGTGATGCTCATGGTGCCTGTGATCCCCCCTGTAAGCTACCTGCAGCTACCAGCAAACTTTGACAGTGCGCTTTATACTCTTTTTTACATGTTGGACCCACCTCTGTCATTAGTTAAAAACTGCACCAAAAGTAGCCCTAAAACTTTTTTGAGCATTTGTCATTTCAGCTTTTCAAGTGAATCCATATCAATCACAATTTCCGCTTGTACATGAATAACACAAAGAACATTTGGGGGGATTTATCACCATTCAGTTTGTTAGACCGTCTGAGGAACCTTTTGTATGTCAGATCTATGACAGCTTAATAAATGTGACATATGAGGTGTTAATGTCTACATTTGATTCAAGACTTTTTGGTGATAATAAGTTGTAAAAAATAGGCACTTGAGAGTTGCAAAATAATTGCACACCAGAAAACAGATGTAACTGCAATGATAAATTCTGCCCATTGTTATACTCCTTCCCTGTACTTTCCCACCAAAGCATTAGTATTCAAATAATATTAATGCACTGCATTCATATGACAGACGTGCCTGTGACAAAGGCAAGTGCCTCATATTTTATTTTAGTTCCCAATTGTGGAAAGCACCAGTTGGGGCGCTTGAATGGCAACATTTAGAAAGAGAACTTGTTCCAGACGTATTGGCATTAAAACTAATTCAAACTTTTTATTTAGCTCAACTTAACAGCACCTTGTGGAATACTATTCTTCTGAGTGATTACGGTCTACATAAGACTCATTCAATTAACATTACAACAATATGCGCATTTCCGCTCTCTCTCCCACCACATATTAAAAATGCAAGCCAATAATACCACCTGAAGCTAGAACGAAAGGTTAAACAGAGACGGTATCGCCATAAAATTGCCTGCAGATGATTACTGCATCTTTTCAAACAAACTAAACAATCTGTCATGCTCCCTAGCTGATATAAATGTGCTAAGCATCGTTACATTAATGATAATCGCAGATGAAAAAAAATATAGGTACATAAAAGGTTTCTTGCCTGCAAAGTGACCTTTTCAAGTGTATCCCAGCAGCAGATACAGTGGATCCTAATTACTGTTCAATATCCTTCGCTTCCAGGAACATTAGTTATAATAAAAAGAGGCAGCAAGTGATCAACACATCTGATTCGGAGAGTGAGATTTTTTTGAATGTAGTCATGTGTAGATGGTTTTAAAAAGGCAAAATGCCAGTCATGAGATTTTATCAGGCTATTGGTAAAATACTGACAGCAGCATTACAGCTAATCGATAAACAATGCAAAGAGCTGACAAAGGTGGATAAAAAGAAAGGCTTTTACTAGTTTGCAGTTTAAGGCCCTTTGTTGTAAAATTGTGCTGTTCAACTGAATTGCACTTAGCATTGTTCTATGAACTTTCTAGCTCACTCCTACAACGCTTTCTCAGCGAGGCTGGAGCTGCTACCCTGGAATTTATCTCTGGCAGTTCAGGCCACTGGAGTAACAAAACTGTACACCCTGCCCAGGATAATAGATCAAGGCATGGATAAAAGTTTCATTTATGATCCCTAAGTTTCTTTGCATAGTATTATTTGGGTTTACTGCTTACTGAGCAATTACATAAAATACAAAATTGCATAATTAAAGGTTTTATTTTTACAAAACTGTTGATCTTCTACATCCTTGGTTGTAAAGTATATAAAGGCAGTCACTGATTTCATAATACCCAACTTACAGATGACCCCTAGTTACATACAGACCTCTCCACATTCTTTGACCTCTTCTGAAGCTCACTGGATGCTGGTAATTTATTGAACTTTAGCCCCAGGCTGCAATGATCCACTTGTTCCCATGACAACCCAAAATTTGAAAATCCATTTCTCAAAAGGGGACAGAAACATAATTTTATTATGAGCTAAACTTAACTACAACGGTTCTGGCTTACATACAAATTCAACTGTAAAATAAACATACAGAATTATCTTATTCATACCTGTGACTGCCTGTGTACATTGTGGATGAATATGCCTAAATATTTACCACTCTTGGCATTAACACATTATGGTATAGTATGTCACATTTTATGTCACAATGATTTTAAAGGGATTGGCCACTTTCAGTAAATAATTGATATTATTTGTGCAATGAAAAGTTATACAATTTTCCAATATACTTTCTGTATCAGATCCTCATCATTTTCTAGATCTGTGCTTGCGATACTTCTATAGAAAGCTCTTCTATGTACCTCCAGTGCACATAATGGGACACATTTACTGTCGTTACTGTGCGTTGTCCGACGAGAATTCGGGTCTGCCGTGAGTCACTAAAATTGTGCGCCCAAGTTCCTGCATGTGTTGCTTCTGTGCTGAGGTCCACCGGAGTTCACCTTCTTCTCCCTGGTGTATGTGAGTGCTGATCTTTCCGACACAATTCCGTTTTAAAATTCTGCGGTTTGTCCGAATGCGTCGGGTTGTCCGACGGCCCCGCCCCTGTCGCGTGCAAGCCGGCACCAATGCACCACAATCCAATCACGTGCGCCAAAATCCCGGGGCAATTCAGCGTAAAACGGAAATCGCTGGGAAACCTGACGAAAATGCGTCTGACGGACCCTTAGTAAATGAGCCCCAATCTGTCCATGGTAATGTGATGGACATTCAGGTGCACGAGCCGTTATTATGTGCACTGGAGGTAAATAAAGGAGGTAAATAAAGGAGCTTTCTATAGAAGAAACGCAAGCAGAGATTTAAAAAACGGTGAGGAATTGATACAGAAAGTATATTAATTAACAATAACAAAATTATTCACAATAATTAACAATATTAATTATTTGCTGAAAGTGGACAACCCCTTTATGTGTATATGACAGGGAACACCCTGTCACCGATCACTGGTGTTGAAAGGCTAGCTGTACATGAGCCATATTGGAATGGATCTGCACCTCCGGATGTCATAGGGCGTGGCGATCTGTTCTCGTGACAGCTAGAAGTACAAGATTCCCAGGCTTGTCGGACTGTTACAGATCATTAGGAATATCATCATAAACTGCAATACTATAGTATTGCAAGAAATGGTATCATCTAGATCAGATCATCTAGAGTTCAGGTACCCTAGGGGGTCTAAAAATACGGTAAAATAAAGTTAAAGAGAAACAAAAACAATCATAAACAACGTTGAACTCCATAACAAATAACCAGCATCCAAATGTCCGAATTTTTTGCAGTTTCATAACACAAAAAAAAATTGATTAAAAAGTAATTAAAAGTCCATACAGTTCCCAAAGGAAATTATAGCAAATAAAATGTCAACTCTTCTGACAAAAATTATACCTTATACAGATCTATTTAGCAAAATTTTAAAAGGTTATTGTCGTCAGAATATAGCAAAATGAAAGTAAAATTTTGTACAAATGATTTACTTTTTAAAAAAATCTATTAAAACATTATAAAAACTATATAAATTAAGCTGTAAAAACAGAGCTGATGAGAAAATGGGGCAAATTTGTGTTTTCATGCATTTCAATGTACTTTTATGTGGTTTTATTTTTCAGCTTCTAGTACATGGAATGAAATACTAGAAAGTATGATTATTTTATGAATATGCAAAAATCAAGCCTTCATACAGCTCTGTAGGTGGAAAAAATAAGAATGGTATTGCTTTGGAAAGGAGGAGAGCAAAAAACTGAATTGCAAAGAGAAAAAATGACATAGGCAGAAAGGGGTTAATTTCTACATGTAGAGAGACATTTAAAGCGAACCTGTCACCAGGTCTGTGATTTTTAGCTGCTGACAGGTTCCAATAGCCTATGCTATGCTCATTTTAAAAAATGGCCTAGTCAGCATTCTGAATCATTTACATATTCTATAATAGTTTTTTTTTACATTACCTGGATCCCTGCCAACAGCGTGTGGTGAATACCAGGGGGTGTACCCTTGGGGAATTAAAGCCATGGCTAGTAGCCAGTGTTGTAAATTAACCTGATTTGCTATTGAGCAGCCAATCCAGCAATATGCCTGGGCCGTGGGGCACACCTGAACTCTGAACCTGAATGGAAAGTTCAGGTCTACTGGTCTCTACTTATTACTTAGTCTCAATATTTAGGAGAGTGTAGATATATATCAGTATGCTACACCTCTACTACATGACTGCTTGTGGAAAGTGATCAGTAGTTTTTCCACAGAGCTACTGTGAATTACTTTGCACAGCAACCAATCATTTTCATGCCCCACTAGCTTCCATCAGCTGGAAAAAATGAAACTCAGAATTCTATTTTATCTCTACCCTCATTGAGAAGTGTTAATGGTTAGTTAACGTATGATTCATGAACAGTTTCAGAATACTATATTAATGCCATCATTTTTCAGAACCTCTTATATGTCCCCTTCTCCTATTGTTGTTTCAAATGTTTCTCGTGTAGGAATGTTTTTGCTGGCTTGTGGCTAAAAGGTAATGGACCCTAGTATGACTGCTTAGCTTCAGTTCCCCCCCATTTACCCAGATAAATTTCACTTATTGCTAGCTGAATCCCACACATAGCTTTAAAGCACATCTACCACCAGGATGAAAGATTGTAAACCAAGCACACTGACATACTGGTGCGTGCCCCCTCTGGCAGGATCAACACTTCTTATAGCTTCTTATGCCCTGGTTTTTACAAAACAGGTTTTTAAAAGAATGCAAATTAGCATGAGGGGGCGTCAGGCTCTTATGTGTTAATGGATTCTGGAGCCTCAGTCTCATTTGCATAATTTTTAAAGCATTTTCAAATTAGAAATAAGGGCATGGGAAGCTTAAATAAATGTGGATCTAGTGTCATTTGTAAGTGTGCTTGGTTTACAATCTTTGATCCTGGTGGAAGATGTCCTTTAAGCTGCATTACTATCAATGTTCCCTCAAAACCTTTGTAAGTAGGGATCAGGGACAAGGGAACTGTTCCCTCTAAATTACAGCAGTAATGTATATACCCAGCAACCAAGCATGTCCTTCAGTGGATATAGCAATGATATAGCTATAGGTATAATTTGCCTCTATCTTCCTTGTGTGACTCCTCTCGATGTTGGCTGCTGCCCATACTAGGTAGACTGCTGGAAATTACTACTCTACCTTGTAGCTAGTAAGTTATAGACCCGGACAAAGCTTCCTTTATTTGTAAGAATTTACTTATAAAGTATATAAATTATTAAATCTTCCTTGTGTTAACACTAATGCTATGGAGTGTATGACACCCCTTCTTTTCCCCTTGCACTTATAGTCACTTTTCTCCTTTCACTGTACACAGTTACACAGCTCATGAAATACAAATCATGTAAATTTCACAAGAAATGCAATAACACATGCAAATAACACAAGAAAAAAATCACAACACCAACACATGGCATAGATAAATAAATAGATCAATAAATCGGGGACGTTGAATAGTCTACTACCAAATGTATTTGGCAATAGCACATTCTTACGTTCCTGCTCAGTTTGGATGAATAGCCAACAGCTTCTAAAATTAAGTTGTCATCTTTAACCTAAAAAAAGCTTTTCCTGTAAAGCCTGACATTTTTTTTTTACTCACACTAATTTAAAAAATATCCCCCTACAAACCACAGTCACAAGAGACACAGACAACAAAAAGGTAATAATACAAATTTATATAACTGTGCCCTTTACTGTACCTGTTATCTGCTGCAAGAAGGTCTCATGAAGGTAAAATACTATTTTTATTTTTTTCAAAGAACCAAAGCAATAGTTGAAATATGAACTAAATATCAACACAATAATATTGGAATTCATACGCCGTAATAATAAAACAGTAAAACAATGATGATAGAACAATTGGGCTATAAAAAAACCTAGAAAATCACAATCTTGTAGCTGATTCAGAAAGCAAATGAAAAAAGTTTTACAATGAGATACAAATGTATATAACAGGTAATAAAACATTAATTGCCTTTAATATACTAAATTCTTTGAAAGGTTTTAAGGGTAATGGGGATTTTATTACTATATGGCAGAGAAGTCTAAAAGTAATACATTTTATTACATAATTAGCTTTTACTAAGCTCAATTTTCATGATTAAAATTAAATATATTGTCTGTCCTATTACAGGATCTACAAAGTATAAAATACCAAGATAGGTTGGATAATTGTATGAGAATACAATGCAAAAATTTGCATTGAAAAAGCAACAGATTTTCTGTATTACGTAGAAAAGGAACTTGGGTCAAGTACATCATCACAAGCTACCTTCAGCTACCATCCCTACTTGTGATGATATATCTGTACAATGGTACATATATACCATAAAGCCTGAAAATACTCATTACCTTTTTATGTGTCTCAATCTCAGATCCCAATATTCTGTATTTTTGCTCAATATTTTATAATTGTTCTGCAATTCTTGCCCTCAATTTTTAATAATTCCCACATATTTTACTTTACAAATTGTACATTCAATAATATATGTTATATAATCTGTATAGCAATTAGTGAATATCCCAGAGTTAGAGGTTGGAATACCTTGGCCAGTTCTTTTTTTCTTTTGAAGATAAACCCCTGCCATGGGGTAGCAGCTCTCTTCACTAATTACACAGGCATTTTCGATCTTGAATGTTTTTTTCCAATATGGTGGCACTCATGCAATGCTGCTGCTTTATTATTTCAGCAAATGAGACCACTTCCCAAAGGTTTAACTACACTACTCTATATATGTGAAGCCATGCAGATTAAATAGAACCTGTCACCAGATTTTACCCCATTAAATTACTAGCACCCTCATGTAGGATATGAAAAGACTTTTCAAGAATTCCCTCTTTTATGTGAAACCTACTTACGCCAGATTTATTGGGTGAATACAGATGTAGAAAATACGTAGAAAATACTTAGGAATCATTTTAGCAACAATTGAAACTTTTTTATGGCTTTTCACAAGAAAGTTTCAAATCCATTGTATACATTAACACCCCACATGCCACATTTTCAGCTTTCTAATCCAGTATGAGAAATCTGACATACAAAAAGCTCCTAAAACAGCATAAAAATTGGTGCAAGAAGCCTGCCTAAAGGCCCATAGTTGGAAATAAGAGTGGTAGAAAAAATCAATTACAGGCAGTCCCCGGGTTACATACAAGATAGGATCTGTATGTTTGTTCTTAATTTGAATTTGTATGTAAGTCGGAACTGTATATTTTATCATTGTAATCCCAGCCAGAACTTTTTTGGTCTCTGTGACAATTGGATCTTAAAAATGTTTGGTTGTCATAAAAACCAGGATTAACAATGAATTTTCATTACAGACACCTGTGATAACTGTTATAGCTGATCATTGTAGCCTAGGACTAAAGTACAATAAATTACCAATATCCAGTGGTCCGTTTGTAACTAGGGGTCGTATGTAAGTTGAGTGTTCTTAATTAGAGGACCGCCTGTACTGACCTTTTTGTCAGTGTCTCTATGTCTCAGCTACTTCAACACGTTTGGTGCCATATGAAAGATGAAATTCTTATTTTTAATATTCTTGGCTAATTTTCACAAAATGACAAAAAAAACCATCAATGGAAATCAAATTTATTAACCAATGTAGACCTGGATATGGAGTCACACATAAAATAAAACTGGAAAAACACACTACAGGCTGATCCAACTTGGATGTAATGTCCTTAAAACAAGTCAAAATGGAGCAAGACTTGATGCCCCATATGTGCTCAATCGGATTCAGATCTGTAGAAGTACCAGGCAAGTCAATACCTTCAATACCTTCTTCTTGCAGTAATGGCTGACACACTCCAGCCACATAAGGTCTAGCATTGCCCTGCATTAGGAGGAACCCAGGGTCAACCACACCAGCATATGGTCTCACAAGAGGCCTGAGGATCACATCTCGGTACCTCATTCATGCTACCTCTGGCGAGCACATGGAGGGCTTTGCAGCCCTCCAAAGAAACTCCACCCAACACCGATAATGACCCACTGCCAAACCGGTTTTGCTGAAGGATGTTGCAGGCAGCAGATCACTCTCCACAGCATCTCATGAGTCATGTCACTCATATGAGTCATGTCACATATGCTCAATATGAACCTGCTTTCATCTCTGAAGAGAACAGGGTGCTAGTGGCAAATTTGCCAATCCTGGTGTTCTCTGACAAATGCCAAGCATCTTGCATGGTGTTGGGCTGTGAGCACAAACCCCATCTGTAGATGGCGGGCCCTCCTACCATTCTCATGGAGTCATTTTCTAAACATTTGTGCAGACACTTGCACATTTGTGGCTGCTGGAGGTCATTTTGCAGGGCTCTGGCAGTTCTCCTTCTGTTCATCCTTGCACAATGGCGGAAGTCTACATGTCCTGTGTACTGACCAGTCTCCTCGTAGCACCTCCATCCTCTGGACACTACAAAACAGACATAGCAAACTTTCTTGCCACAGTGATGTGCCATCCTGGTTGAGCTGCACTTCCTGAGCCACTTGTGTGTTGCAAAGTCCGTCTCATGCTACTATGAGTGTGAAAGCACCACCAAAATTCAAAATTGACCAAAACCAGAAAGCATTGTTACTGAAAAGTGGTCTGTAGTTCCCATGTGCAGAATCACTCCTTTATTGAGTGTAATTTGCTAATTGCCTGTGAAATTAATTATCAGTGTTGCTTCCTAAGTGGGCAGTTTGATTTCACAGAAGTTTGATTTACTTGGAGTTATATTAAGTGTTCTTTTTATTTTTTTGAGCTGTGTATAAACTTCCTCAAATTTGCTAATAAATTTGTTCTTTTTTGATAAATAATACCAACCAACTTCCAAAGCTAAAGAATCAGCATAACAAGACAAACACCAGAAAAAAAAGTTGCAAAAGATGAATGCCCCCAAAATAGTGTTTTGGTCATGTACACAAAAAGTTAAAAGTCTATGACAAAGACAAACTTTCACATATCTGATTGCATTTAACTGCCCATAAAAATAATATAATATAAGTCATCACAAACTTATCTCCCTATAAAGTTAAATGGAATGGGAAAACTATATAAAACCACTACACAATTTTTAGCAAAAAATGTAGCCTGTTCGCTACATTAAAAACTAATCAATTCTTCTGGCACAGTGATATCTTTTCTAAATACTATTATACATCAGATTTAGTTATTTTAGTCACCGGAGAAAGTACTGGACAGGGCAGCCTGTAATCCATGCAGTGTATGAGAGAATTCACTACATGGTCCTTTCTTCCAAACCGGCGAACTTAGAAATGATAAAAGATTTTATTTTTAATCTGGAGTTGGCATGACATAATGGGCAATTTGGTGGAGCACCACAAAAGATTTCAGCATACATCTTTAGCTCTGATTAAGTGAAAACAAAAATACACGCTGGGGTAGATGGAATACTTGTGGAATTTATTAGGTTCTGCGTATGCACCAGAGCCAAATGAGCTTCTTTAATTTCCATAATGAAATTGTTTTTGTAAAGTTAAAAATACAGTAATGAGGCCAAAACGGTGTGCTTTCGGGGGCCCCCACAGTGAAACAAATGAGATTTTAGCTTCTCTAATTGGGCATACTGCAAGCTGGGATGTGTGCTGTCCTCAGTTCAAAATGTTTGTTATGCCTAACAAAAAGAGGTCTACAGCTGTCAGCATCCTACTATGTAGCCTTTCAGAAGCCAAGCCATCAGAAAGTCTGCTGCTCTCTTACTGAGACCACCCAAGGGGGGGACATCAAGAGGAACAGCTACACTCTTCCCTGATTAAGAAGTTCTTCTTAAGGTAATTTTGTTTACCGGTTCACTGGAGATGTGTTTGAAGCAAAGGCTGTGAATTTCATATATTCCCTAAAATACATTTATTTGAAGCCACATTGAATATGAGTATTTCTTTATTTCCTGAAGAAGAAAAATTTACCTGTCAAGCAAAAAAATCTTTAGCCTGATTGCTTTAAGATTTTTACTGCATACACAGAGCCAAACTCCACTGGCTGACTGCCAGGCTCTACACCATGGTGACAGCCTGTAAATCCCAAGCAGATTCCGAGCCATTCAAATGAAACATTGGCTCCTATTTGTTTCTTACCGTATGCTTTTAACTGCAGGATGCAAAATAATAGGCCATCCAAAACTGCCTGTTATTAGATAGTTTAACTACAACCTCACAACTCAATGCACTCGTCTATGTTGGTACACTTTTGGCCAACAAAAGCAAGAAATGTCAGGTGAGTAAAAAAAATACAACATACTGTAAAATACGTTTTAAAAAATCTTTATTTATATAGCACCATCAAATTCTGCAACACTTTACAGATCACCGGAGACATGTGCAAATAAAATAAGACATTACAGAGTAATAACATTGTCATATCAAACAAAAGGAGTGAGGGCCCGGCTTACCATCTAGGAATATACTTTAGATGATTTAGCTATTTAGGGTGTATGTCACTAGACAGATCCCATACTGTAATTTCTATTAGAGTAGTTTAGGACAGAAGATGGCTGCTGGTCACATGTCCTGCACCTGCCTGGGAAGGCCATGTGATCACCACTATGTTTGGGTATAGTCGGTTGCTTGCAATGCATCCAGTATGGCCAGTGATGGTGGGGAATGTGCAGTGATGGCAGTTACACATCATTACTATAGTAACAGAGCAGGACAGTCTGTTACATCATCACTGTGAGTAGAGCATAAGAAGGAGGAGCTGTTACTGAGAATTGAGGGATCATGGGACATGTAGTTGTAGATGACAACCATCTTGAAGATAACCCTACTTTAAAAAAAAAAAACATAAAATCCAGTCAATCATAAAGTTAAACTATTTAAGTTCAGTTTTGAGATTAATGACATTAAGTTTTGTTATATTCATTTATTTATAGCATTACAGATTTTTGCATCAGACGTTCATATTCCCGGAATACCCATTTAATGTAATATAAAATGCATAACACAAGCACGATCACTTAATAGACTTTTAATATTTCACAAACAAAAATGCTGAATCAATGTGCACCAGAAATACTGAATCTGGTGCCCTCTGCACACTACATATAGTACAGTTTGTACTATTAGTAAATGTTTTTAAGTTGCCCACCCCCAGGTATTATTGGATACATTTTTGAAAAATAATTAATACATATCTTTTTAGTTTTTTATATCTTAAGCATATTTCATGAGATACTCCACTGCCCAACACTTTTATTACCCCTTGTAGAAGAAAACTGCTGTCACTGTGCCTGGATCTTTGAGAAAGTGCCTCTGATTTATCAAGCTTGATTTTGATGGTAGACTTCCTTAATAGGAAATCCACATCATTCTTTAGCAACAACTGTCTTTAAAATCCCATTACTGTACATTACAATAAACACATGTGTCATCTCAACAAGACATCTAAGGTTTGGATAATAAATAACTTGCATTTCTTATGTCAATAAAAAATGTATAAACCACATTTATCTTCAAAATTCTTTTCTTTGTAGCTTTTTATATTATTTTGCATGCCCGTAAAAAAGCACTTATTGTGTCTAGCAAAGGCATAACATAAAAGGTTAAAGTGTTTCCTATTAAGAATATAAAAAAACATTGTACACTGAGAAAGTTAACGTAGTGTGGGCAAACATGAATATCAATTGTAAAGGAAATAAGTTTGACAACCTTTCTTATTCCTGTGTTGACAAGGCTCTGTTCAGTGTATAGTGCCCATGGCGAGTATTACTTTAGCATTGGACAATCCACAAACATAGGAAAGTTTAGCTAAGATGTATGTGATGTGTATGGCCTGATTAAGTTCTTAAAGGGGTATTCCGGGAATATGAACGTCTGACACAAAAACCCATGAGTACAACAATACTCAATGTCATTAGTCACAAAACTGAGCTTAAATAGTTTGATTTTATGATTTACAAAATGTATGGCCTCTCTAAAGTAGGTGGAGCTATCACTAAGATGGTCACCACTGGAAACTACAAGTTCCATGATCCTTTAGCTCTCAGTAACTCCTCCTACCTCTTATGCTCTGCTCCCAGTGATGATATAACAGGTTTTCTTGCTCTGTTAACATAGTAATGATGTGTAACTGCCATCACCACAACACTGGCCATACAGGATACACTTCAACCAACCAACTAGAGCCAAACGTAGTGGTGATCACATGACCTGCCCAGGCAGGTGCAGGACATGTGATGTGGACATGTGACCAGCGGCCATCTTCTATCCTGTGTATGCTCTGCAACGGGCCGCGCGGAGGAAATTAACGGACTGATTAAAGGGCCAGTAACATTTTAATTCCCCATCACAGTCTATGTCACCAGCATTTTCTGCTAAGGGGAGCAAAATTTTAAATAACAACTAATTACACATTAGCTTATATTTTGAGTACCCATTTATATATGAATTATGCTTATTCCTGGAATACCCCTTTAAACAAAAGTTCCAAGTTTTTTTTAAACATGTTATACAATATACGTATATCCATGTACTGTAGCAGTATTGTTTTCTCAGATATTTTAGGTTACTTTTAGTTGGTAATTATAAGGCCGTGATATATTTTTGCATTTTATTTATTACATTGTATTATTTGTCTATTCTGTCATAATTCTAGTATCCGATCTATCAGATCTAGCTATAAGGTGTGGTGTTGCATTCTAATATGTAGTGTTTTTGCTCATTTTGTTTGCTTGTGTGAAAATTTACGTTTTGCCCCTTCACAAAATTTTAAAAGTTGAAGTGAAAAAGTTGGTTAAATGTTTACATAACACCCACAGTAGTAATACATAAGAGACATTGTATCATACTCAATAACAGAAATTTGTATTTCTGACCAAGTAACATGCATTCATTGATCATTTATTTATTAATCAGTGGGGGATGAGGGATGTATCATAGCAGCTACATCAGTTCTTTGTCTCTCAGTTGTTGCATTTGATAATTCGGGCCATTTCTGTGCTCTTTTTGCAAGTTTTTCAAACCCATTCTGCTTGACTCCGCTTTTCTCTTTAGACAACATGCTCCTAATTTATCAAGTGAATCCATCAATCCATGTGTAAAGAAAAGATTTATGAAGTGAGACTTTACAAAAAGTTCCAAAATTAGGAAAAAAATTCATGACGTTAAGTCAGACTTGTCTCCATACTCTAATTGTAGCCCACAATGTCGGTATAGTACAGACTAAGGCAGGTAACTCCGTATCTGACATATGAAGTAAAGTTTCAAGAGAGAATTGAGGGAAAATTGTGCTTCAAAAGGTGTATTTGTGGTAATTTTCTGAGCCAGTCTTTTGTGAGACTTTTTAGATTCCAAATATTTTTTATTAATGCAAACAAAATATAAAAATGTGGACTTCAGACTGACTCTGACTACCTGCCTTGCCTGACCCATTGGTACCAAAAACCGGTGCCTTTGTGCCCACTGGGCCAGCTGCTAATTATACTGGGACCACCACAGGAGGTAGCAGCCTTGCAATCTCTCCGCAGTCAAGTCCCGATCCCAGTATAGGGGTAAAATTTATGTACTCAACATGGGACCAAATAAGTCCTATGGAGAAGGTAAGTTTCTGTAAGTGAGACTTGGTGACTCCCTATAGAAAAGCATCACAACAGTGATACCATCTCTGTAATGAGAGAGTACATCCAAGATCCGCCTCCCAATGTTCCATCATTGACAATTTCACATCTGGCGGAGGAGCGTTTAGAGTTGCATACACTTACGATATTTTCCCCCGTCAAATGGATCATGCGAATAAATCCATTCCAACCTGGTGGAGTTAGGTAGAGACTTTGAATTAGGTAGACAATTTAGAAAATGTAACACCTGATGGAGATGTAAATATTTAGTTGGTGGGGGATTGTGCGAAGCCTGAAACTCAGCTTGGATGATAAAGCGGTCATTTTCACAGAATTTATTTAGAGAGACTAGATCATTTTGTATCCACCAGTTAAAAGCCTGAGATGACAATCCTGAATGAAACATAGGGGCTCATTTACTAGTGGTCATGCTGTGCACTTTAGTTGGACTGTTCACATTCTTCTAGGCTAAAACGGCTTGCACAGGTATTTAAGAAATGCGTGCGCTGCGATTGTGGTACAGCTGTGCTGGCTTCCATGCAACACAGATTCGGGAGCGTGTCATCAGACAGACTGACTGATTCGGACTGAGCGCGGTATTCAACATACAAATTGTGTCACATGCCCTATGTTAAAGATGCACCACAAAAAAAAAAAAATGGTGAACTCTGTCGGACCTGAGCGACACATTCATGATTTCAGGCACACAATCTTAGTGAATAGCTGCATGCTGCATTATAGATGGACAATGCAAAATAAATGTGTGGGGATGGGTATAGGCAAAGCTCTTAGTAAGTAAAGAAATTGCGTGAGAAAGTGGATTCGACCCAGCCAAGACAAGGGGGGGGGGTATTTCATCTTCTAAGGTTTGAGCGAAACCTATCTAGAAGCAGGGTATAATTCCACCGAAATAGAGTAGATCGATGATGAGTCAAATTGACCTGTAGATAAGTAAGATACTGTTCTCTAATTTGAAACCCAAAGCTAGATGACAGGTAGTTTTGCTCTTAAGGGGGAATATTGAAAAATAAGGCTTCAGACTTATCTAAATTCGATCTCAGTCCCGAGACACTAATAGGCTGTTCAGGTGGGGAGAAGTTAGGGTAAGTAAAAGGTAGTCAGCACAAATAGACTAATCTTAAAGGAATTACCAGCTCTCTCAAAGCCTTTATTATCAGGGTCAGCCTTTTGTGGGACTTTTTAACTAAAAAGTTTCTATCCACCGCAGACATTAGCACCTCATGTATTAAGCTATGTAAGCCACTACAATAAATGTGTAGAAAGTTTCTAGAGAGCTCCCAAGACACTCTGCAGAAGTATCCTGTTTAAATCTAACTTCAAAATGATAAACAAGGGACACTTACTGATACATCCAGGCACCATGACTGGTAATCTTCTCATGTTTGTTATCCATGGTTCCCTCACTGCATAAGTGCTGAGGGAGCAGGTGGAGGGTAAGACAGTATAACAGACTATAAAGCCAGATCACAGATCAGATGGTCTAGGGCAGTGATGGCGAACCTTTTAGCGGCTGAGTGCCCAAACTGCAACCCAAAACCCCCCCTTAGTTATTGCGAGGTGCCATCCAAAAGTAAAAGCAGTAACTTGTTGCTCCCTGTTCAACAACTTTCAATCATATTGGCCTCCTGAGGACAACAACACAGTAGAAAGATGGAAAATTTTCATCATTTTAGCTTCTTTCTAGTGTCCCTCTGTACAGAGAGAATTGTGGGACAAGCAGAAGGTCCTCCAAAAATAATTTGGCCCTGTATACACATTCTCCCTCTTCCTACAGTCCCAAGTAGCGAAGCAAGTATCAAAATATGACTGAAAGCCGCATCTTTTAAGTTGCTTGGAACTGCAGGAAGATTCTTTTGAGTCTTGTCTGGTGTGCTGGGGCGATGGCCCAGGTGCCCACATAAAGGGCTCCGGGAGCTGCCTCTGGCACCCGTGCTAAAGGTTCGCCACCACTGGTCTAGGGTATCCCTTCAGACTCCCCAAATACTGTAAGGCTGCCTTCACACATTTGTCTTTCATTTAAACAAAACCAGGTGCTCATTACCGATCACATTTGTTTCACTAGAATATGTGAGATATGTGAATGCGCCCCAAGATATGTTTCCCACACAGTTATCCCGAATAATGTGCCCTAAACAGTCCCTCAGTAATGTCCCCCACACAGTTCCCCATTAATGTCTCCCACACAACCCCCTGTAATGTCCTCACACATCCACAGTGATGTCCCCACACGGCCCCCCCAGGAATGTCCCCACACAGCCCCTGGTAATGTTCCTCACACAGCCCCTCGAGGAATGTTCCCCACACATCCCCCCAGTAATGTGCCCCACACATCCCCCCCAGTAATGTCCCACACACATCGCCCCAGTAATGTCCCCACACATCCCCCCAGTAGTGTCCCTGTTTTCTGGAACCTGACACCTCTCCTTATCTCCAGCATGCAGTTATGGCCCGAGCAAACATACATTGTGGGAATGTACCCTAAGGTTATGTCATTCTGTTCCCCCTCCCTCCACATATATGTTATATGGACAGTTAGTGACCTCCCAGACAGTATGCTCAGAAAAGGCCCTTGGTGGATATGATACAGATGCATCTGTCCCCTAAAGGCAAGGAGTCTTTCCATCTGGGTTTCTCAATGTATACTGTTGTCTTTTATGAATGTATCATAAAGACGCCTGAATATAACCTAACTCATGCTCAATTTCTAATCCAGAATTCAGATTGTAATTTAAATAGTGATCAGGATAATACCAGACAATGATAAAAAGAGTAAGGGCAAGGTGCCATGACACTAGTGAAACAATGCTTCCTCTTATTGCTTACTGGCATATTGATAAGATCTCGATAATATATAAATTTAGGTGGTGAACCCTTTAAAATAATCATAAAAGCCTGTGGTAAAGGGTGTTAGGAGATCACCTGGTTTTCTATCCCTGCTGCAGCTTAGATATTATTGAGATTCCGTTTTCAATAAATCTGAAAAAAATCTAGTCATACAGTACTTCTCACAAGTCTGTAAAATATAGTTTTACTGAATATAATTGCATATTTTAAAATATTCAGACAGATTCTGGCATATAAACATGCTGAAAGGCTGAACAAGCAAACATTCTGTGGACTTGTTCTGTTTTCCAAATATAGTGTGTTTGTGGGAACAATTTGTGGAGGTGAAATGTCAATATGATTTAAAATACATCTCTCAACCCATATGTTATTTTAGATCTGCCATATGCTGGTTAAATTATTTTTCATGTACAAAATTAAACTCTAGCAGTAACTGCCTACCAGTATTTAATAGTGTCTTTTTATCCAAAGAAACTCGATTTGCCCTTGAAGAATGAAAGACATTCACTCTTAAAACAAAGCATTTGGTAACTTTTTATCTGCAGAGTAAACAATAATACTTTTTATGTTATGCAGGATAATATCACACTCTACCTATTTCTTGTTACCCGAAATAAAGGAAATCAAACTAGTCAACACCATTTTTTTTATAGAACATCTATACTAGTCTATTGCCCATTTTCCTTACAGTGTCTTTTAAAGTGCCCTGCCTTCAATTGTCTGGTGTACTGTGATCATCTCACCTAATTGCTGTATACCAAAAGTTATGAAAGCGGTCTCTTACGATATGAGATGCCTAAGCAATAGGGTTCTTATTCAGGGGTCCCCAAACTACGGCCCGCGGGCCACATGCGGCCCGCGGACCGTTTCTATCCGGCCCCCATCCAGCACTTGGAGCGCCAGCCCGGGTGCCCCCAAATGATAAATCCGCATCCGGGGCTTGGCGCTGGCATTGACAATAGTGTCAATGATTGGGCCGCTGCATTCAGCGGTCGGGCAGGGGCCTCCGTCCGTCCGGACAGGAAGCTCCTGCCCGTCACTGTACAGTGCCCGATGCGGCCGGAAACGTCATCACGCGGCCGCGCACCCCTTCCTGCCCGGCCGCAGGAAGAAGAAAGAAGACGCAGGAGCCAGAGGTAAGTACAGATTTTTTTTTTTTTAAAAAAACAGCAGTAGAAAGATTGTGGCGACCCCAATATACGAAGTATATTAGAGAAAATAATAATGGAGGGGCAGTATAGGGAATAATTAATTATGAGGGGCAACATAGGGAATAATTAATTTTAAGGGGCAGCAAAGTGAATAATTAATTATTTCCTATGCTTCCCCTCATAATTAATTATTTCCTATGCTGCCCCTCATAATTAATTATTTCCTATGCTGCCCCTCATAATTAATTATTTCCTATGCTGCACCTCATAATTAATTATTTTCTATGATGCCTCTCATAAGGAGCAGCATAGGAAATAATTAATTATGAGGGGCAGCATAGGAAAGACGTAATGGTGGGGGTATAGGAAATAATTAATTATGAGGGGCAGCATAGGAAAGAATTAATTATGAGGAGCAACATAGGATATAATTAATTATGAGGGGCAGCATAGTATATAATTAATTATGAGGGGCAGCATAGGAAAGAATTAATAGTGGGGGTATAGGAAATAATTAATTATGAGGGGCAGCATAGGAAATAATGAATGGTGGGGGTATAGGAAATAATGAATTATGAGGGGCAGTATAGGAAATAATGAATTATGAGGGGCAGTATAGGAAATAATTAATTATGAGGGGCAGCATAGGAAAGAATTAATAGTGGGGGTATAGGAAATAATTAATTATGAGGGGCAACATAGGGAATAATTAATTATGAGGGGCAGTATAGGAAATAATTAATTATGAGGGGCAGCATAGGAAAGAATTAATAGTGGGGGTATAGGAAATAATTAATTATGAGGGGCAACATAGGGAATAATTAATTTTAAGGGGCAGCAAAGTGAATAATTAATTATTTCCTATGCTGCCCCTCATAATTAATTATTTCCTATGATGCCTCTCATAAGGAGCAGCATAGGAAATAATTAATTATGAGGTGCAGCATAGGAAAGAAGTAATGGTGGGGGTATAGGAAATAATTAATTATGAGGGGCAGCATAGGAAATAATTAATTATGAGGGGAAGCATAGGAAAGAAATAACGGTGGGGGTATAGGAAATAATTAATTATGAGGGGCAGCATAGGAAAGAATTAATTATGAGGGGCAGCATAGGATATAATAAATTATGAGGGGCAGCATAGGATATAATTAATTATGAGGGGCAGTATAGGAAATAATGAATGGTGGGGGTATAGGAAATAATTAATTATGAGGGGTAGTATAGGAAATAATTAATTATGAGGGGCAGTACAGGCGGTCCCCTACTTAAGGACACCCGACTTACAGACAACCCATAGTTACAGACGGACCCCTCTGCCCACTGTGACCTCTGGTGAAGCTCTCTGGATGCTTTACTATAGTCCCAGACTGCAATGATCAGCTGTAAGATGTCTGTAATGAAGCTTTATTGATAATTCTTGGTCCAATTACACCAAAAATTTTGAAACTCCAATTGTCACTGGGGCAAAAGAAAAAAAATTGTCTAGAACTTCCATTATAAAATATACAGTTTCGACTTACATACAAATTCAACTTAAGAACAAACCTCCAGACCCTATCTTGTATGTAACCCGGGGACTGCCTGTATAGGAAATAATTAATTATGAGGGGCAGCATAGGATATAATTAATTATGAGGGGCAGCATAGGATATAATTAATTATGAGGGGCAGCATAGGATATAATTAATTATGAGGGGCAGTCTAGTAATTAATGGGGGGGGAGCAGCATATTTAATTAATTGACCCAATTGATTCATTAATTGGGCCAATAAATAAAATAGTTTACAAAGGGGTGCAGTATATTAAATAATTAATTGAGGGGGTCCAGTGTATTACGGATGCGGTCCCATGTACCGCTAGTGCTGTGTTTTCAAGGAATATTTTTTTTTTTTTTTGTAATTTTAAACTTCAGTCCGGCCCTCCAACAGTCTGAGAGGGACAGTGAACGGCCCCCTATGTAAAAAGTTTGGGGACCCCTGTTCTTATTGCTTGCCCAGATATTGCTTATCCATTTACTTGTGATTGACCCTTGCCTGTTTTAACTGACTCTGAACCTTCCTTCCTAAAATCTTCCTGATAACTAAGTTCACTATGCCTTAACCTCTTTCTTCTTTATCATCATGCACAAACACTGTCTGTCCTGACCTTGGCTTATTCACTGACCACTTCTCTTCCTCTCTCTTTGGTGACTTTGGTTCTATTAACCTGTCTGGTTTAATGATTTTTGAACAGAGATGACTATGTAGTGAAGTCAAGATCCCAGAGGCTTAAATAGTGAAAAACATGGGGCCATTTGCACAATGGGGCTTATTTACTAAGGGCCGTGCGCTGCACTTTCGTCGTTTTTTCCCACGTTTTCCAGATTTGTACAGGACAGGTATTTAACGGGGATTGTGTCGCATGCGATGGGATTGTGGCGCAGCTGCGCTGGCTTTCATGCTACTGAAATCAGGGGGAGGGCCATTTAGCTTTCAAATTTTGCCGCAAGATCAAGCACTTACATGCACCGGGAAGAAGAAGGTGAACTCCGACGGACCTGAGCGGGGGGAACGACACATGCAGGATATCGGGCGTATGATCTTGGGGAACAGTGCATTATCGTCAGACAATGCACTTTCGTGAACTCTGCAAGACCAGGTATGTAAATGGGCCCCAATGTCTTCAGGAGTAACCCATAGTCAAATAAATGATCTCTTGTACCGACAGAGAAATGAAACCCATATATTTTATTAACCGATTGCCGTCAGTCCAGTTTTAGAAATGCTAGTAAATAAGTCACTATTTCCAGGAAAAGCTGCAACTAGCCTTTGTAATTGTCAACAATGTGATGCATCGATTGGTGGTACCAATTGTTTGGCAGAAACCTTAATTAGTTGTTCTTTCTCCTTGGTGTAGAACTTGCATCCCATGTGGAAGCACCTTCATTTATGGCTGCATACCCAGAAGTTCACGTGTCTTGTTGAATGAGTCTTCAGAAAAAGCATACAGCAGCATAGCTCATTAACAAGAGATGGTGGGGCTGTGCCAAGTGGCGACCTTTGTGATCATCCAGCAGTGTTGTTTCACAGTGGACAGATCTAGAAAAATTCCATCCATTGTGTAGGCACCATACTGGCTTACTACAGGTTCAGATCCAATTTATATTTATAAAAGTCAAACCTGCATGGCCACTACACACTAGGTCAAATACATTAGTGGGTTGCCACCACTTATAATCTCATATCAATAATCTAATGCATAGAACATTTATATATTTTGAGTGAAAAACACCTTTTAGGCTTAATAGTAACAACTAACTTATACACAGTGGCCCACATTTATTAAAGTGTTTAGTACAGTTTTCTGTCTGACTTTGCACTGAAAAGAACATGCAAACTGCTTGCATATAAAATGCCTGCATCAGTATTGTGTCACAACTGTACTGTGTCCGTAGCCAAACAAAATTCTGCATCTAAAGGGGCATCCTGGGGGAAAAGTAGGACCGTCCGCCACATTTCTTACTGCGAATCAACAGAATTGTGTTGCACACTGTGGGGCACATGTACTAAGGGTCCGCACACCGCATTTCCGTCGGGTTTACCAACTATTTCCTATTGCGCTGACTTTCTTGTGACACAAATTGGGGGACATGGCCGTCGGAAACCCGACTGATTTGGATAACGTGCGGGATTTAAAATTCAAATTGTGTTGCAAGACATGCACTCACATACATCGGGAAGAAGAAGACGAACTTCGGCGGACCTAAGTGGGGAATCGACACATGTAGGATATTGGGCGCACGATCTTAGTGAATCGCTCTGGACTTCATCCTGGTTGGACAACGCACCTAAGGGATCACGACAGGACCGGGTAAGTAAATGTGCCCCTGTATGTTAAAGGTGCACGAAAAAAAAGTGGTGCACACAGCTAGAGGGTGCAGGGTGCACCAGTTTAGTGAAGATCATGCACCAGTATTCAATAATCTGGTGCACATTAGAGAGGCAAACTGCACATAGTACAGATTGCACTACTTTTGATAAATGTAGGCCAGTGTCTTTTAATACTATTTTGGTACACAAAGA
Organism: Engystomops pustulosus; assembly: GCF_040894005.1. Taxonomy (NCBI): domain Eukaryota; kingdom Metazoa; phylum Chordata; class Amphibia; order Anura; family Leptodactylidae; genus Engystomops; species Engystomops pustulosus. Next base: position 78,775,705 of record NC_092414.1, on the reverse strand, counting down.
CAAAATGAGATCATTCAACTAGAAAACAACACATGTTTACAACAAATCCATACAATAGAAAAGAATAGATATGTAACCTGCTGGCATGCTGGTACTGGTTGTCATGTCTTAATTGTTTATTGCGCTCTTAACTTTCTGGTTGAAGGCTCTAACTAGTGGTTTAACCACAAAACTAACAACAGTAAGAAATTGAAGTGATTAGAGATACAAAGAAGTAACAATCGGGTGTTCCAAAAGCATTTGTTCATTTTAGAATGTATGCTCAGTGGGACAGCATCATTATGACTCAGCACCTGTTTTTTATGAGATTCTCACACATTTAGAATGTCCTATTAAGATTTTATATCCCGGTGGCTTGCAACATTTGTCTTTTGAGGGCATCATCTGCTCTACGACAGTATTAAAAAAAAGACATACATTCTGCTTAGCTGAACATTTTGTATACCTTTTATTATGCAGAATTTTGTGTCAGTGTATAGGCAGAGATGTAGTTTTCTCAGTATGACAAACTGGTAAGCATAATTTAAGGGAATAATAACATATTTAAATGAATAATTTAAAAAATATAAAAATAGCATACTTATCATTCTTCTTCTATCTCTGTTTTCATCTTTGGGTTCTTTGAGATGGTAATTAGCAACTATGTATAAATGGTAGATAAAGTCTGAAAGGAATAAGATTGTGTCAGAACTGATTTGTTCTGCAGTATTCTGAATCAGACCAGGCTTCAGGCTTCTGTGCTGGAAAAGCACACCATGGCTACCTTTTATTGACAGCTACCTTTCAGGATCTTTTCCTTGGGGAAAGCTGGCGGTGAGTTTCAGTTTGTATTGTGTGCGGCTGTGGCTTGAGTGATGTACGGCTGAACCAGTCAGCTGCTGGTACTGGTGTCCATTGTTCCCTCTATAAACTGCCCAGTTCCATTACAGGGTGCTGGTTATACTCCCCATTGTGTTTTTGCTACCACTATGAAACTAGCTTTTCTTTGTAACCGACCCCTGCTTGTTCACTTGGCTATTTTCCTGCATATCAAATTCTGTACTGCATTGATCTCTAGTGACTTGGATTATTTGACCATTCTTTTGTGTTCTTTGTTTGTTTGTCCTGTTTTGTGTTCCCACTTCAGCACAGGAAGGGACTGTCTTGGTGGTGGTACCTTATAACCTAGGATATGCTGGAAAATATGAGGAATATGAGGAAAATAGGCATGAGGAAAATAGGCAGGGCTTTTGGCCGTCTGGGGTTTAGGGCTCACTTGTCCTCCCTAAATCCATTTTCCCCATTGCAGATTAACCAGCCAATATGTACTCTGCTATGGAGGCCGTGGAAGCTATGGTTAGCCAGGTACAGTGTCTGGTTCAGAACCTGGCTAAACATGAGCAGCAGTAAGAACAGTGCCTCCATTTCATTTTTTGATAAGTCAGTGCTAGAATTAAAAGTTAAATTACTAGATTTTTTTCAGTGGTGAAAGAAGGCTTTTCTTTTCCTTTGAAGAAAGTTATATTCCCAATCCTCAGGAATGTCCATTTTCTTTGACTTCGGGTTCTAGCAACAGCATGTGTGGAGAGTGGAGCGCCATGGCACACACCGCTACCCATGCGCCCTCCAAACGTACCTGCAATCAGACCTGGCTTACCTGCTGTGGCACCAAACAGTTGGTTTGCTGGGCGCATCACTGCAATAGCAGAGGAGCGACTGTGATAACCGGCTGACACAGGGATCAAATCCTGCTGACCACCACATGGCCAAGATGGTGCCAATCTGCCATTCTGAGACTAGGATGTGGGGGAGTCAGATGCAGGCTCCACATGGTGCCAGAAGGTACAGATCAATTACAAGTGCCTGGATAAAGAGTCCTTGAGAGCACTAAAAGCTGATGTATCTGCTAACAACACTGGGCTGGATGATGCAGTGCTGAGGATATCAACATTAGAGGATGATCTTGCAGGCACTATGGCACGAGTGAAAGGTCTTTCTGCTGAAAATGCCAGACTGTCTAAAAAGGTTGATGAACAGGTTGAGGACACTCAATTTAAGGATTTTGAGTCTACCAGAATCATTGTGGAGAACTGCAGTGACTCATGTCTTTGCTCATATTCTGCCTTCTCGGCTTGGAGCGTCCCTTCCAAGTCTGGAGAGAGCACACAGACTGGGCCCTCCCAGACAACCACACTCCCCATCTATGCAGCCACCAGGCATGGGGGAGTAATCAAGGCATTCTATAGCTAAATACTTGAACAAAGAGGCAATTTTGCGAGCTTAAACAAAGTTAAGGGATCCATTATGTACTAGGAATGCTAATGTCCTGAATTTCTCTGATTATTCGGCAGGCCTTACAAGGAAATGTCCCACGTTTAGTGTCATATGCACTGAGCTGCACAAACGCAAAAGGAAATTCCAATTGCTATATCCAGTCCTCCTGAATGTCACATATCCAGAGGGTACTGTCTGCACTTTCCCTGACCCATAGGAGGCATTAGCCACACTGGAAAGTCTTGAAACCTGGAGAGATTCCAGACCAGGAGAGGAAAGACAGTGTTGCAGTCCCAGTACACCACTGCCAGCATTCCAGAGGCAGCTGCCACCACAAGATCATAAAGGGGAAAATATTGCAAAGCAAAGCAAAACTGCTGCCCAAGAGTAATTGACACAAGCTTGGCATTGAGGAGGATGGATTACTGCTTTCATTGCTACTGTGATTTGTGATGCGATCTGTAAGCAAGAGACCTTGTTGCCATTGACTGTTAATGTCCCTAGCGTGTGGAGTCACAAATGATAAATCCACGCTACAAAGACATTGTATTCCAGGCCTGGTTAGTGGGTTTTTCATGGCACCACCAGTGCAGGAGCTGTGCTTTGCTACATAGCTTTATGGGGTTCTCATTACATGGCAAAGTGGGTAGATCAATTGTTGGCTGATCCACACCCGCATAAAATATTGCCGGGTGATTTCAACCAGGTCATGTTCACTAGGGAAGATCATTCCTATGAATCTCATAGTATCATAGTATCATAGTATATAAGGCTGGAAGGAGACGCAAGTCCATCAAGTCCAACCTTCAAGAATTAAATGTTTTATCCCCATAACCCGTGATATTTTTTCTCTCCAGAAAGTCATCCAGGCCTCTCTTGAACATGTACATAGAGTCGGCCATAACAACCTCCTGCAGCAGAGAGTTCCACAGTCTCACTGCTCTTACAGTAAAGAACCTTTGTCTATGGTGATGGTAAAATCGCCTCTCCTCTAGGCGTAGAGGATGCCCCCTTGTCCTGGTCACAGGCCTAGGTATAAAAAGCTTAGTTTTACTAAGTAATTGACCGTTTAGAACATAATTATACTTTTTGTTTCCATGGCCCAAGTGCATAACTTTACATTTATCTACATTAAACCTCATCAACCATTTCTCTGCCCATCCCTCAAGCTTCCACAAATCCCTCTGTAATGCTAAACTATCGACCTCAGTATTTATTACTTTACACAGCTTAGTATCATCTGCAAATATAGAAACTTGACTGTGTAAACCCACTACAAGGTCATTAATAAAAATATTAAAAAGAAGTGGCCCCAATACTGACCCCTGTGGCACTCCACTGGTAACATCAACCCAATCTGAGAATGTGCCATTAATGACCACCCTCTGTTTTCTATCACTAAGCCAATTACTTACCCAGATACACAGATTTTCTCCTATTCCCAGCAGTCTCATTTTATATACCAACCTTTTATGTGGCACAGTGTCAAATGCCTTTGAGAAGTCCAGATATACAACATCCACAGCGTCCCCCAGATCCAGTCTTGAACTTACCTCCTCGTAGAAACCAATCAGATTAGTCTGACAGGACCGATCTCTCATAAACCCATGCTGACGCTGGGTTATAAGGTTGTGCACAGTGAGATACTCCAGGATAGCATCTCTAATAAACCCCTCAAATATTTTCCCCACCACAGCAGTTAGACTTACGGGTCTGTAATTTCCAGGATCGCTATTTGATCCTTTTTTGTATATTGGTACCACATTTGCTATGCGCCATTCCTGTGGAACATAACCAGTCCTCAGTGAATCCTCAAATATTAAAAATAACGGTCTGTCTATCACGGTACATAATTCATGCAGAACCCGGGGGTGTATGCCATCTGGCCCCGGTGATTTATCTATCTTAGTGGTTGCGAGGCGGCGCCGTACCTCTTCCTGGGTTAAACTGTTGACATTATAAAAAGAATTAACATTATTCCTCATTGTGTCTTCCACCAGGGGATTTTCCTGGGTAAAGACAGTTGAGAAGGCGACATTCAGTAGATTGGCCCTTTCCTCATCTCCTTCCACCATGACCCCCATGTTATTTCTAAGGGGACCCACACTCTCTGTTTTTAGTTTCTTATCATTTATATACTTGAAAAATAATTTGGGATTATTTTTGCTCTCCCTGGCAATATTTCTCTCAGTCTCTATTTTTGCGGCCTTTATCTGCTTTTTACAGGATTTATTTTTCTCTCTATAATCCTGTAATGCCTCATCACTACCTTCACGTTTTAGCACCTTAAATGCTTTATCTTTCTCGCTTATTGCTTTCCTTACAAGACTAGTTAGCCACATAGGGTTTTTCTTGTTCCTTTTATGCTTTTTCCCATAAGGTATGTGTTTCTCACAGGACTTTTTCAGAATATATGAGAAAAAGTCCCATTTTTGGGGGGGGCTTTTGTCCTTGAGAGCATTATCCCAGTCTATGCCTTTAAGGTCTTCCCTTAGTTGCTGAAAATTTGCCCTCCTGAAGTTTAGAGTGTTGGTTGCCCCTTCACTAACGCTCTTAGTAAAGCGTAATACAAAATCAATGATATTATGATCACTATTCCCCAGGTTCCCCCCAACCTGTAGTTTTGATATCCTATCAGGTCTGTTGGTAAGGATAAGGTCCAGCAGTGCCCCCCCTCTTGTTGGCTCCAGGACTAGTTGCGACAGGTAATTGTCTTTTGTTGTTGACAAGAACCTGCTACCTTTGAAGGACCTGCAGGTTTCTGCCCCCCAGTCAATATCTGGGTAATTGAAGTCCCCCATGATAAGTACTTCACCATGCTTTGAAGCCGCATCCATTTCACTTATCAGCATTTCCTCTGCTGCCTCCATTATATTTGGAGCCTTATAACAAACCCCTAGTAATATTTTATTATTCTTTTTCCCTCCCCTTATCTCCACCCATAGGGACTCCACATTTGCGTTACTGATGTCATCTCGCAGGACGGGCTTGAGGCAAGAATTCACATATAAACAAACCCCTCCCCCTTTTTTATTTATACGATCCTTTCTAAAAAGACTATAACCATCTATAGTAACAGCCCAGTCATAGCTACTGTCCAGCCATGTCTCGCTGATACCCACTATATCATATTTCCGTTCCAACATCAAGAGTTCCAGTTCCTCCATTTTGTTTGTGAGGCTTCTGGCATTTGTGTACATACACTTTATATGGTTTTCCCTGTCCCTATTCCTTTTGTCCTTATTCCCCAATCTCATTCCAGCCCCCCTTCCTCCCCCATGGACTATGACTCTTCCCAGCTCTCTATGTACACCGTCTATTTGCCCTGCACAAGTGTAATTGCCCTCCCCCCAGGTCTCTAGTTTAAACACTCCTCCAACCTTCTAGCCATTTTTTCCCCTAAAACAGCGGCCCCCTCCCCATTGAGGTGCAGCCCATCCCTACTGTAGAGCCTGTAGCCCACAGAAAAGTCATCCCAGTTCTCCATGAACCCAAACCCCTCCTTCCTACACCAACTTTTGAGCCACTTATTTACCTCCTTGATCTCCCGCTGCCTTTCTGGTGTGGCACGTGGTACAGGCAGTATTTCGGAGAAAATTACCTTTGAGGTCCTTGCCCTGAGCTTATGGCCTAAATCTCTGAAATCATTTTTAAGGACCTTCCACCTACCTGTTACTTTGTCATTAGTGCCAATGTGGACCATGACCGCTGGTTCCTCACCAGCCCCTCCCAGTAATCCGCCAACCCGATCCGCAACATGCCGAACCCGAGCACCCGGCAAACAACACACTGTTCGGTATGCACGGTCTTTGTGACAGATTGCCCTGTGTGTTCCCCTAATAATGGAATCTCCCACTACCAGCACCTGTCTGACCTTGCCTGTGCTCCCATTACCCTTCTTACTGGAGCAGACATTCCCCTGGTTGCTAGCGGCCACGTCTTTCTGCAGCATTGCTACCCCAGAGCTGATATCCCCCTCATCCACCAGCCTGGCAAACTTATTGGGGTGCACCAGATCAGGACTAGACTCTCTACAACTCTTCCCTCTACCCCGCCTTCTACACGTTACCCAACTAGCTGCCCCCTCATTCTGCACCTCCATACTTCCCTCCCCACAACCATCTTCCCCAGAGAGTTTGTGCTCCAGGAGCAGCAAACTTCGTTCCATATTATCAATTGCCCGCAGCCTTGAAACTTGCTCATTTAGATCCAGAATCTGGGCTTCCAGATGAGCAATTTTCACACACCCGACACAGCAGTATTCCCCCTCGAACGGCTGTTCAAGGAAAGCATACATGGCACAGGATGTACACCGTGTAGCAATTCCACTTATGGAGTCCATTATTCTAATGGGGATTACAATATAAATATGCACAGAAAGAATTTACAGTCAAAGTAACACAAAACACAGAAGTTACCTGCTAAAGCCCCTCAAACTTAAGTCCCTTAAACCTAAGTCACACTTATGACACTGCACACACTTGGGATCAGTGCACACTTGCTGCCAAGCTCACAGACTCGCTTTGCTAATGCTTTTTTTAAAGTTATCGGCCACAAAAATCTGCAGAGCTCACTGCACAAGATCTGGCTGCAAACCACCAAACAAACTGACCACAGAAGTATATAAAGGCTGCTAATTAGATAGCCACATCTCGCCCTGATATAAATGCTACTCCTGCAGAAACGAACCTCTCACTATTACGGACAGACCTGGGATTGATATGATATTTGCCAGCATTTTAACCCTGATAGCAGAGAGTTTACCTTCCATTCTGCAGTCCATCATTCCTGGTCCAGTCTTTGCTTTGTTTATCTAGTTACTTGGTACTTGCTAGGGTCTATACAGCAGAAATGGAGCAATTGGTCATATTGGAGCATGCACCAGTGACAGTCCTACTGTCCTACTTGACGCTTCCCAACAAACATGGCTAAGTATGTAGCATTCATCCAGCTTTTACATGGCCAGTGGACAGAATATGAATTTTACAATCAAAACCACAGAACCAATCGGCATTATATTGGGTAGCTGCCAAAAATGCTTGTTTCACTTTGCAGCAGGCATATACAAAATACCTCCAAAACACCTCCGTGCAACACATTGAAAAATGGAAATTGGCAAAAATGGATGATGAAAGGGCTACGGAACAGAGGAAAAAATTTCATGAATACATATATGATGCAGAACTTTCCCAGTTTGGAAATAAATCAGGGTGCTTACTGGCGAACCTGACAAAAGGGCAACGCCGAGTATCCCATATCATTCTTATTGAAGACCAAAGAGGACAGATACACACCGTTCTGAGAGAGATATTGAAAGTATTCCGAGGCTTTTACCAGTCCCGGTATTCTTACACCAACCCAGATACCGGCAGGGAAGGGGAAGTAGATCTATTTATATCACTCCCAACGGTGTCCCCAGAACAGCTAGCCTCCCTCAATGCTGATGTCACTGAGGATAAGGTGGTCTTGGCCTTTGCATAACTGGGTTATAACAAAATACCAGGTGGTTAATTTGTTACCCAGCTGACGGTGTAATAAAATATCCAGACATTTTAAAAAATTATAAAGTAATAAAACAAACATGGGAAATGTTAGTTAGTACTTAATTTGAGTTGTAAAACTATCTGTCTGAAAAGGAGATCATTTAGAATTTTGAACATTTTGAATTTTATCATAAATGTTCCTTTATTTAAATAAACACAAAACATATCAACTAGAGATGAGCGAACACTAAAATGCTCGGGTACTCGTTATTCGAGACGAACTTTTCCCGATGCTCGAGTGCTCGTCTCGAATAACGAACCCCATTGAAGTCAATGGGAGACTCGAGCATTTTTCAAGGGGACCAAGGCTCTGCACAGGGAAGCTTGGCCAAACACCTGGGAACCTCAGAAAAGGATGGAAACACCACGGAAATGGACAGGAAACAGCAGGGGCAGCATGCATGGATGCCTCTGAGGCTGCTTAATCGCACCATTATGCCGAAATTATGGGCAACAGCATGGCCATGACAGAGTGACAGAATGAAGCTAGATAGCATGTAAAACATCCAATAATTGACCCTGACACTATAGGGGACGGCATGCAGAGGCAGAGGCAGCGGCAGCAGGCTAGAGAGTGGCATGGCGACATACCCTAATTGGACTCAGGCTTCAAACCAATGGGTGTCAGAGAGGAACCAAAGGAGGTGAGCAAGAAGCGCTCAAATAATATCGGTACATGATAAAAGTTTGCCAGTATATTTTGTGGATTACACAGCAGGGTGGCGACAAAGTTAACATGGAAGCCATGAAAACAACCCAAAATTCTGCCTGACACAGCTCGTTTGATAAGGGGACCATGTATGCTTACAGTTCATGCCAGTCGCTGCACTGGCTGCCAGTCTCCTTTCGAATACAGTTTAAAATAATAATAACCCTCATCCATAAAGCTCTGTATAATGCTGCACCCCCCTACCTCTCCTCTCTTATCTCAGTCTATCGCCCAACCCGTGCTCTTAGATCCGCCAGTGATCTTAGATTAACCTCTACCCTAGTGCGGACCTCCCACTCGCGTCTCCAAGACTTCTCTAGAGCTGCACCAATTCTATGGAATGCTCTGCCCTGGACTATCAGACTAATACCTAACCTCCAAAGTTTCAAACGTGCTCTTAAAACCCATTTCTTTAGGCAAGCCTATAACACTCATTAACTGCATGAAGTTTTAACTCTTCTACTAACCCGTCCTGTGTCGTCCTCCCATCTGTTATCCAGCAACCAACAGGCACCAGACTTCTCTGCAGTCCCATTCACCCTGGACCTGGTATATAAGATGACGGCTGAGTGGTTCAAGCGACAGCAATTCCATTTATTATATTTTTTTCTATTCCCTAAGAAGAATGGCTTGACCATTAAATATTCTTTTACCTCGTGTTACCCCATCATCTTCATAAACCGTAAGCTCTGGCGAGCAGGGACCTCACTCCTGTTGTTCCATACAAATGTTGTGCTCTGTTACATTACATTTGTATTTGTTTCCTATGATTTGTAAAGCGCTACAGAATATGATGACGCTATATAAATAAAGATTATTATTATTATTATTATGGAGGCAGTGAACTAGTAGTAGATTAAAGGTGCTGCAACTATGTTAGTTGGATCTTGGGATGGAGCTGGCGCTCTGCAGCCAGGCGAGCTTTTGCCAATCCAAGCCCCTGTCTCTAGGCTACTCCCCAAACAGCACTTCTAAGAACCTTTTGTATAAGATCAAGTGTAGTAGCGTTCTTATAAGTTTAGGATATGGCGGGTGAGGGGAATGTAAACAGATGCGCAAGAAGCGCTGAAATAATATCCCTAAATGGTAAAAGTTTGCAAGTATATTTTGTGGATTACACAGCAGGGTGGCGACAAAGTTAACAACTTTGATGTGGAATGCCCTGTAATAGCTCTTGGGCGGTGTGCCTTTTATCGCCTAGGCTCAGCAGTTTCAGCACCGCCTGCTGTCGCTTAGCGACGGCACTGCTGCTGTGCCTAGAGCTACCGACTGATGGCGCCATGCCCACGGATGGTAATTCGGAGGAGGAGGAGGTGGAGGAGGGGTGGGAGGAGGTATAGTAGGCCTTTGAGACCTGGACCGAGGTAGGCCCCGCAATTCTCTGCGTCGGCAGTATATGACCAGCCCCAGGGTCAGACTCGGTCCCAGCCTGCACCAAGTTAAGTGTAGTAGCGTTCTTATAAGTTTGGGATATGGCGGGTGAGGGGAATGTAAACAGATGCGCAAGAAGCGCATGATGCGCATGGAGCTGGCGCTCCGCTGCCAGGCGAGCTTTCGCCAATTCAAGCCCCTGTCTCTAGGCTACTCCCCAAACAGCACTTCTAAGAACCTTTTGTATAAGATCAAGTGTAGTAGCGTTCTTATAAGTTTAGGATATGCCGGGTGAGGGGAATGTAAACAGATGCGCAAGAAGCGCATGATGCGCATGGAGCTGGCGCTCCGCTGCCAGGCGAGCTTTCGCCAATTCAAGCCCCTGTCTCTAGGCTACTCCCCAAACAGCACTTCTAAGAACCTTTTGTATAAGATCAAGTGTAGTAGCGTTCTTATAAGTTTAGGATATGCCGGGTGAGGGGAATGTAAACAGATGCGCAAGAAGCGCATGATGCGCATGGAGCTGGCGCTCCGCTGCCAGGCGAGCTTTCGCCAATTCAAGCCCCTGTCTCTAGGCTACTCCCCAAACAGCACTTCTAAGAACCTTTTGTATAAGATCAAGTGTAGTAGCGTTCTTATAAGTTTAGGATATGCCGGGTGAGGGGAATGTAAACAGATGCGCAAGAAGCGCTGAAATAATATCCCTAAATGGTAAAAGTTTGCCAGTATATTTTGTGGATAACACAGCAGGGTGGCGACAAAGTTAACAACTTTGATGTGGAATCCATGAAAACAACCCAAATTTCTGCCTGACACACCTCGTTTGATAAAGGGACGATGTATGGAGGCAGCTATATGGACGACTTTTGGAGGTAGCAATGGAGACAACGTGTGGAGGCTGCTATGGAGACAATTTAATTTGGATAGTGCCTGTATGTGGCAGTCCCAAACATTTTTCAAACCAGAGGAGCAGGTAGGTGGCCCTCCAGTAAAATGGAATAGATTGAGTGCCTGTATGTGGCAGTCCCAAAAATGTTTCAAACCAGAGGAGCAGGTAGGTGGCCCTGCAGTAAAATGGAATAGATTGAGTGCCTGTATGTGGCAGTCCCAAAAATTTTTCAAACCAGAGGAGCAGGTAGGTGGCCCTCCAGTAAAATGGAATAGATTGAGTGCCTGTATGTGGCAGTCCCAAAAATGTTTCAAACCAGAGGAGCAGGTAGGTGGCCCTGCAGTAAAATGGAATAGATTGAGTGCCTGTATGTGGCACTCACAAAAATTGTTTCAAACAGAGGACCGGGTAGGTGGCCCTCCAGAAAAATTAAATGCATGAAGTACTATAGCAAGAGCCAGTGGGCCCTGTCAAAAAATAGCCATTTTCCTCTGCTTTACTGTACAAAGAGGAGGAGAAGGAGGAAAATGAGGAGGAGGAGGAGTGGATCAATTATTCAGGTTGAGCTTCCTTCACCTGGTGGAGATTGGAAATTCTGAGAAATCCAGCCTTTATTCATTTTAATAAGCGTCAGCCTGTCAGCGCTGTCAGTCGACAGGCGTGTACGCTTATCGGTGATGATGCCACCAGCTGCACTGAAAACCCGCTCGGACAAGACGCTAGCGGCAGGGCAGGCAAGAACCTCCAAGGCGTACAGCGCCAGTTCGTGCCACATGTCCAGCTTTGAAACCCAGTAGTTGTAGGGAGCTGTGTGATCATTTAGGACGATGGTATGGTCAGCTACGTACTCCCTCACCATCTTTCTGTAAAGATCAGCCCTACTCTGCCGAGACTGGGGACAGGTGACAGTGTCTTGCTGGGGTGACATAAAGCTGGCAAAAGCCTTGTAAAGCGTACCCTTGCCAGTGCTGGACAAGCTGCCTGCTCGCCTACTCTCCCTCGCTACTTGTCCCGCAGAACTACGCACTCTGCCGCTAGCGCTGTCAGAAGGGAAATACTGTTTCAGCTTGTGCACCAGGGCCTGCTGGTATTCATGCATTCTCACACTCCTTTCCTCTGCAGGGATGAGAGTGGAAAGATTTTGCTTGTACCGTGGGTCCAGGAGAGTGAACACCCAGTAATCGGTGCTGGGATAAATTCTTTGAACGCGAGGGTCACGGGATAGGCAGCCTAGCATGAAATCTGCCATATGCGCCAGAGTACCAACGCGTAAGAATTCACTCCCCTCACTGGCCTGACTGTCCATTTCCTCCTCCTCCAACTCCTCCAACTCCTCTTCTTCTGCCCATACACGCTGAACAGTAAAGGACTCAACAATGGTCCCCTCTTGTGTCTCACCAACATTCTCCTCCTCTTCCTCCTCATCCTCCTCCACCTCCACCTCCTCCGATATGCGCTGAGAAACAGACCTGAGGGTGCTTTGGCTATCAACAAGGGAATATTCTTCCCCTGTCTCTTGTGACGAGCGCAAAGCTTCCGACTTCATGCTGACCAGAGAGTTTTTCAACAGGCCAAGCAGCGGGATGGTGAGGCTGATGATGGCGGCATCGCCACTGACCATCTGTGTTGACTCCTCAAAGTTACTCAGCACCTGACAGATATCAGACATCCACGTCCACTCCTCATTGTAGACTTGAGGAAGCTGACTGACCTGACTACCAGTTCTGGTGGAAGTTGACATCTGGCAGTCTACAATCGCTCTGCGCTGCTGGTAAACTCTGGATAACATGGTCAGTGTTGAATTCCACCTCGTGGGCACGTCGCACAACAGTCGGTGAGCGGGCAGTTGGAGGCGGCGCTGCGCTGCCCTGAGAGTGGCAGCATCTGGGCTGGACTTCCTGAAATGCGCACAGATGCGGCGCACCTTCGTGAGCAAATCAGACAGATTGGGGTATGTCTTGAGGAAACGCTGAACTATCAGATTTAACACATGGGCCAGGCATGGCACATGTGTCAGTCTGCCGAGTTGCAGAGCCGCCACCAGGTTACGGCCGTTGTCACACACAACCATTCCCGGCTTGAGGTTCAGCGGTGCCAGCCACAGATCAGTCTGCGCCGTGATGCCCTGTAATAGCTCTTGGGCGGTGTGCCTTTTGTCGCCTAGGCTCAGCAGTTTGAGCACCGCCTGCTGTCGCTTAGCGACGGCACTGCTGCTGTGCCTAGAGCTACCGACTGATGGCGCCGTGCCCACGGATGGTAGTTCGGAGGAGGAGGTGGAGGAGGGGTGGGAGGAGGAGGAGGCATAGTAGGCCTGAAACACCTGGACCGAGGTAGGCCCCGCAATCCTCGGCGTCGGCAGTATATGAGCAGCCCCAGTGTCAGACTCGGTCCCAGCCTCCACCAAGTTAACCCAATGTGCCGTCAGCGATATATAGTGGCCCTGCCCGGCAGCACTCGTCCACGTGTCCGTGGTCAGGTGGACCTTGTCAGAAACGGCGTTGGTCAGGGCACGGATGATGTTGTCTGACACGTGCTGGTGCAGGGCTGGGACGGCACATCGGGAAAAGTAGTGGCGGCTGGGGACCGAATACCGAGGGGCGGCCGCCGCCATGAGGTTGCGAAAGGCCTCGGTCTCTACTAGCCTATAGGGCAGCATCTCCAGGCTAAGCAATCTGGAGATGTGCACATTAAGGGCTTGGGCGTGCGGGTGGGTTGCACTATATTTGCGTTTCCGCTCCAGCGTCTGGGGTATGGAGAGCTGAACGCTGGTGGATGCTGTGGAGGATCGTGGAGGCGACGATGGGGTTTTTGTGGCAGGGTCCTGGGCAGGGGGCTGACTAGCAGCTGACACAGGGGAAGGAGCAGTGGTGTGCACGGCCGGAGGTGAACGGGCTTGTTGCCACTGAGTGGGGTGTTTAGCATTCATATGCCTGCGCATACTGGTGGTAGTTAAGCTAGTAGTGGTGGAACCCCTGCTGAGCCTGGTTTGGCAAATGTTGCACACCACAGTCCGTCGGTCATCCGGTGTTTCCTTAAAGAACCTCCAGACTTCTGAAGATCTAGCCCTCGCCGCAGGAGCCCTCGCCACGGGAGCTTCACTAGTTGACACATTTGGCGCTGATGCACCAGCTCTGGCCCTGCCTCTCCGTATGGCCCCACCACTGCCTCTTCCAACCTGTTCTGGTCGAGGACTCTCCTCCGTCTCAGAAGCACTGTGTTCACCCGGCCTCTCAACCCAGCTTGGGTCTGTCACCTCATCATCCTCCGATCCCTCAGTCTGCTCCCCCCTCGGACTTCCTGCCCTGACAACAACTTCCCCACTGTCTGACAACCGTGTCTCCTCATCGTCGGACACCTCTTTACACACTTCCACTACGTCAAGAAGGTCATCATCACCCACAGACTGTGACTGTTGGAAAACCTGGGCATCGGAAAATTGCTCAGCAGCAACCGGACAAGTGGTTTGTGACTGTGGGAAGGGTCCAGAAAACAGTTCCTCAGAGTATGCCGGTTCAAATGCCAAATTTTCCTGGGAGGGGGCAGACTGGGGGGGAGGAGGCTGAGGTGCAGGAGCTGGAGGAGTGGCGATTTCGGTGACATGGGTGGACTGCGTGGAAGACTGACTGGTGGTGGACAAATTGCTCGAAGCATTGTCAGCAATCCACGACATCACCTGTTCGCACTGTTCTGGCCTCAACAGTGCTCTACCACGAGTCCCAGTAACTTCAGACATGAACCTAGGGAGTGTAGCTCTGCGGCGTTCCCCTGCTCCCTCATCAGCAGGTGGTGTCTCACCCCGCCCAGGACCACGGCCTCTGACCCCTGCAGTAGTTGGACGCCCACGTCCCCGCCCTCGTCCTCTACCCCTAGCCCTCGGGTTAAACATTTTTAAAATGAGAGTTATAACTTTATTTTTTTTTTTACTTTTTTTTTTTTTTTTGTGTTTTTTTTTTTTTTGTGTTTTTTTTTTTTTTTTGAGTTTTTAAAACCAAACAATGCTATCCTATTGCTATGGCTATTTTCTAGCCAAGTATCAAAGCACACTACTATGCCAGATGAGATGACACTGAGTTAGTGCCTAATTGAAATCCAACCCCTACTAAATTTTCCCACTTCGGTCTTTGCTATGGATATGTGCGTCACTAAGCGCAGAACACAGCGGTCGCAAGTCTCACTACAAATTGCTCAGAATTGGCTAGTACATGCACTGCAGAAAGTACAGCCACCAGCAGATCAACCAGAAATCAAATATATAGAACGCTACTGTATGCGTAAGTAAGCTCTTTGTATTCTCCTATGGCTATTTTCTAGCCAAGTATCAAAGCACACTACTATGCCAGATGAGATGACACTGAGTTAGTGCCTAATTGAAATCCAACCCCTACTAAATTTTCCCACTTCGGTCTTTGCTATGGATATGTGCGTCACTAAGCGCAGAACACAGCGGTCGCAAGTCTCACTACAAATTGCTCAGAATTGGCTAGTACATGCACTGCAGAAAGTACAGCCACCAGCAGATCAACCAGAAATCAAATATATAGAACGCTACTGTATGCGTAAGTAAGCTCTTTGTATTCTCCTATGGCTATTTTCTAGCCAAGTATCAAAGCACACTACTATGCCAGATGAGATGACACTGAGTTAGTGCCTAATTGAAATCCAACCCCTACTAAATTTTCCCACTTCGGTCTTTGCTATGGATATGTGCGTCACTAAGCGCAGAACACAGCGGTCGCAAGTCTCACTACAAATTGCTCAGAATTGGCTAGTACATGCACTGCAGAAAGTACAGCCACCAGCAGATCAACCAGAAATCAAATATATAGAACGCTACTGTATGCGTAAGTAAGCTCTTTGTATTCTCCTATGGCTATTTTCTAGCCAAGTATCAAAGCACACTACTATGCCAGATGAGATGACACTGAGTTAGTGCCTAATTGAAATCCAACCCCTACTAAATTTTCCCACTTCGGTCTTTGCTATGGATATGTGCGTCACTAAGCGCAGAACACAGCGGTCGCAAGTCTCACTACAAATTGCTCAGAATTGGCTAGTACATGCACTGCAGAAAGTACAGCCACCAGCAGATCAACCAGAAATCAAATATATAGAACGCTACTGTATGCGTAAGTAAGCTCTTTGTATTCTCCTATGGCTATTTTCTAGCCAAGTATCAAAGCACACTACTATGCCAGATGAGATGACACTGAGTTAGTGCCTAATTGAAATCCAACCCCTACTAAATTTTCCCACTTCGGTCTTTGCTATGGATATGTGCGTCACTAAGCGCAGAACACAGCGGTCGCAAGTCTCACTACAAATTGCTCAGAATTGGCTAGTACATGCACTGCAGAAAGTACAGCCACCAGCAGATCAACCAGAAATCTAATATATAGAATGCTACTGTATGCGTAAGTAAGCTCTTTGTATTCTCCTATGGCTATTTTCTAGCCAAGTATCAAAGCACACTACTATGCCAGATGAGATGACACTGAGTTAGTGCCTAATTGAAATCCAACCCCTACTAAATTTTCCCACTTCGGTCTTTGCTATGGATATGTGCGTCACTAAGCGCAGAACACAGCGGTCGCAAGTCTCACTACAAATTGCTCAGAATTGGCTAGTACATGCACTGCAGAAAGTACAGCCACCAGCAGATCAACCAGAAATCAAATATATAGAACGCTACTGTATGCGTAAGTAAGCTCTTTGTATTCTCCTATGGCTATTTTCTAGCCAAGTATCAAAGCACACTACTATGCCAGATGAGATGACACTGAGTTAGTGCCTAATTGAAATCCAACCCCTACTAAATTTTCCCACTTCGGTCTTTGCTATGGATATGTGCGTCACTAAGCGCAGAACACAGCGGTCGCAAGTCTCACTACAAATTGCTCAGAATTGGCTAGTACATGCACTGCAGAAAGTACAGCCACCAGCAGATCAACCAGAAATCAAATATATATAACGCTACTGTATGCGTAAGTAAGCTCTTTGTATTCTCCTATGGCTATTTTCTAGCCAAGTATCAAAGCACACTACTATGCCAGATGAGATGACACTGAGTTAGTGCCTAATTGAAATCCAACCCCTACTAAATTTTCCCACTTCGGTCTTTGCTATGGATATGTGCGTCACTAAGCGCAGAACACAGCGGTCGCAAGTCTCACTACAAATTGCTCAGAATTGGCTAGTACATGCACTGCAGAAAGTACAGCCACCAGCAGATCAACCAGAAATCAAATATATAGAACGCTACTGTATGCGTAAGTAAGCTCTTTGTATTCTCCTATGGCTATTTTCTAGCCAAGTATCAAAGCACACTACTATGCCAGATGAGATGACACTGAGTTAGTGCCTAATTGAAATCCAACCCCTACTAAATTTTCCCACTTCGGTCTTTGCTATGGATATGTGTGCCACTAAGAGCTAAACACAACGGTAGCAAGTCCCCCTGCTAATTCCTCACAAAATGGTACTAGATGCAAATTAAAATAAAAAAAGTAGAACGTTATTGTAGCCCTAAGAAGGGCTGTTGGGTTCTTTGAGAATCACTCCTGCCTAACAGTAAGCTAATAGAACACCCTAACGCTTTCCCTGACCAGCAGCAGCTCTCTCCCTAGCGGCATCCAGACACAGAATGATCCGAGCAGCGCGGGCAGCGGCTAGTCTATCCCAGGGTCACCTGATCTGGCCAGCCAACCACTGCTATCGACGTGTAAGGGTACCACGTCATGCTGGGTGGAGTGCAGAGTCTCCTGGCTTGTGATTGGCTCTGTTTCTGGCCGCCAAAAAGCAAAACGGCGGGAGCTGCCATTTTCTCGAGCGGGCGAAGTATTCGTCCGAGCAACGAGCAGTTTCGAGTACCCTAATGCTCGACCGAGCATCAAGCTCGGACGAGCATGTTCGCTCATCTCTAATATCAACCAAAATTTACCACTAACATGAAGTACAAATGTGATCAGTAAAATGTTCATGTATTAGGAAAGTGTCTTAATCCTTGTAGTGAGCACTCATTGATCACTCTTCTATAGTAGTTTGATGTACAAACAGTGAAAAAATAATGATTATAGCTATACAACAGTGCAAAAATTGGCCAGGAATATTGCATTTTAAAAGTAGATAATTTATCAAAAACTGTAAAACCTGGATGTGATCGGGTTTACAACAGCCAAATAATTTTATCCTTATGTTTCCATGTAAAAATGGCAACAGAAAATATCATTCATAGAAGAATACAGAAGCAAACTATTAAATTAATCATGTGGCCACTGTGTGAATGATTCTAATCACTGTCTACTAAAAGTGTTTGGTCTACACACAAAAGCAGGACTTGCACTTGAGGCAGATAGATCATGACAGAATCCAGAGTAATTTTATGTATGAAAGCAGACCTATTGTCTGATAATTTTAAGTCCACATTATTGTATTGTAAAGATTGATCAATCTCTTCCATACTCTTGGGTTAAACTACCCCTTGAATTTCACATTATTTTGCAGATAACGTGTCACATTCATTTAAGTTACATGTAACCGAGTTAGACTTTATTGGCCAAAGCAGCTAATTTATTTTCATTGACCACCTACCAATTTCATGTTTCACCTGCTTGCTTTTTTTCTTCTCATCTTTAAAAGGGAGACTTTTCTGTTACCAGGACTGGCAGATGAAATGTAAATTATCCTGACGTCTCTAAGGCATAAGCCCACATCTTTTTAATTACAGAAGATTTCTCAAGAGAATTGAGACACAACAGCCCACATGAAGGTCTATGTCCTAACAGAAAATATACATTTTTATACTTCTAAAACCTATTAAATTAAATGTGCCCTTCAATTAAAATGAAATGCCATTGAAGTACTTCTAACAATAGAGATTAGAGAAAGTCCAGAGATCTGCATTCTAAGTAGCTCATTTATTCTATCACTCTGTTTTAGGTCATCATTTTGTTTTTCTAAGGAAACACACAGATTGCATCTTGAATATAAAAAATAAAATATATGCTCTGTATCCTCTCTTTCCTGTGGCTGCCCAGTGGAAATAATTAAAAATGGATAACTTAAAGGCAACTAAACTATGTGTCAAATCCATTGGCAAATGTAAAAAATAAGAAACCATAATGGTTAACAGGGTTTGTCATAGAGAGAAAGTTCTCAAATTTGAATCCCCTAGTGATGTTTACACAATAAAGATAATTTTTAACCCCTTACTTAAATATTTTTAGGGCACTATATGTTTTCTCTGTGCTATAAAATACTGTATGCTGACAATGTGCTTATCAGGGTACAGGGTTTATCTACACTTTTATTTAGCTTCCCAGATAAATACCTTATCTGTCCTAGCTTGTAGAGTCTCTACACACTGAGCTAGTCTAGTAATGCAGGGGGAGGGGTAGCAGGCAGAGAGCACTGCAGTGTGCAGACAAGGGGAGCTATTCATGAGAAGAATCCAACCATAGTCAAAAGAATCTTTTCTTCATGGAAAATGTGAAAAGAAAAAATGTGTTCAATTATACGGTAAATGGTGTCAACACACTGAAAGTGTAGCTATGAGAATTTTATTCAATTATATAAAAAAAACATTAATAATGCTATTGCAACACAAATTGTGTTGGGATGACCTGGTAACTTAGCAACAATGGTGTGACATTAATGCAGGATATAATAGTATTGCACTGTTCAGAACCATTATTTCAAGTTTACGGCATTGTCTAAGAAGCATAGGCGGTTCAGGGTGTCTCTGGCACCTCATGACTGTACAGTGTAAGAAGCTTCCTTTTTCTTCCTATTCCTATTGGATTCCCCTAGCTGCTCACTGGGGATCTGATTGTTCCTATGGTAATGATGATGTCCAATAAAGGACCCCAGGGCTACCCAATATCAGTGCTTACCGAATCCTTCTTCTGTCAGTACTAACACTGTAACTGTACAGTTTATGAGCTTGAAGTTCAAGTCCATCTTAAAAATAAAGTAAAAAAAAGTATTTTTAACTAAAATAATAATAAATAATATTAAAATAATAAATAAATAATTAAAATAATTAAAATAAATCAAGATCATATAAAACATGATCACATAAAACATAGTAAAAATTGTAAAAATACAAAACACAAAAGGAATGTGGGCCAAAATGAATAACTCTTCTCGCAAGAAAAACCCTGAACCAGCTCAAAAGAAATTAAAAAGTCATAACCCTGATAATAATTTTCCAAACACTATTGATATTTTCCCCAATTTTGTTTCAAGAAAGCAAAATTAGCAAAATATTTTTTAAAGCTCTTTAAATAAGGTATTGCCGTAATCACCGTGACTCATAGAACAATGTTAGCATATTATGATATTGTGAACAACCCAATAAAATGCAAATTGCTTAATTGATTTACCTTTATCTCATCAACCCCTTTCCGATGAAGGACATATTAGTGTGGCACAGTTTGAGTTAAATTCCCGACCTGTGCCATACTGTCACATCCTGCTTCGGGCATCGGCTCACAAGTGGAGCCAATGCCAGAAGTCGCGGGTGTCAACTGTGTATTAGGGGGTTTTACTATAATTTAGGGTTCTCAAAGTGACTTGGAAGCCGAGCAGATCCCTCAAAAGTATAATTTAGCATTTTGTATCAGAATTTGAAAAATTGCACATAAAGTTTTGAGCCTCATAACATTTTACAAAAATGAGTGGGTACATAAAAAACATGTCAACATAAAGCAGAGATTCAATAAATTTTAGTTATCAAGTTATGACTGTGTGTCAGAAATGTTGAAAATTTAGAATTTTGAAAATCGAGAATTGTTTTTAACTTTTTGCCAAAAAAAATCAGTTTTTTCATAAATAAACACATAACATATCAACCAAATTTTTCAACTAACATGAAGTACAACTTATAGTGACACATGTCAGATTTGAACAATGAGTTGTGTCAGGAAGGTGTAAAATGACCAAGTTTTTATTTAACCCCTTGTGAATGTGTAAGTTTTAGGGCTAAATAAATGTATTAATTTTAAAATATTATATTTTCCATATTTCAACTACATTTACTTTTAGCTCTTGTGCAATACTGAAAGAGTTAACAGACTTTCTAAGCTTAGTCATTGACTGAGTTAGTTATGGGGGGGGGGGTTATTATATAGGCCCTTCAAAGCAACTTGAAACTTAAGCTGGTCCCTCAAAATGTAGGTTTTGATGATTTCATGCAAATGTGAAAAATGCTATATTTTTAAGCCTCCTAACATTCAAAAAATTCAGAAAGTAAAGTACACTGTGTCACGAAAAAAACAATCTCAATATCATGTGAATATATTAAAGGCTTTCACAGTTACAAACACATAAAATGGCGCAAGTCATTTTAAGAAAAATGTGCTGTTAGGAAAATGACTAAGTCACAAAATAAAATCTCCCTAAATATTCAACAATTCTTTGTTAACCATAAATCCAAAGAAAAGGGATTAAAAGGAAATCTGTCAGCAGTTTTGACCATACAAATCAGCACACAGAGTTAGGGGCTTAAAGGTGCACTGGCAGGGAGAGGGTGACTAAGCATCAATGGAGCAGTACTGGCTACTCACCCGGCAGGTTGCCATCATCCGCGTAGGGCACAGTGGACCGATTCCATGGCAGTCCTTAGGTTCAATGAAGGACCCCAGGGCTGCTGGCAGTAAATGCCTGCTAGATCATGCTTACAGCACAATCTAACATTGCTCATGTCCTATGAAATATGCTGCAACACATAAGTTTTGCAGTATATTACAATGAACAAGTGATCCAATGATTACTCTTTCATGTCCCACCCTGGGACAAAGTAAAACAGTTAAAAAAAAGTTTTTAAAAAAGTCCAAGTAAAAAAAAATTTAAAATAATAAATAAAAATCCCCTAATGCACCATCAGATATAAAAATCATATTTCAAAATAAAAAAGTGAAAATCACCACAAAACACAACATATTGCATATCGCCACATCCAAAACAACCTTTACAATAAAATAAAATTGACACTGAACCTGTATGTGGAACGCTATATATATATATATATATATATTTTTTTTTTTAACCCCTTAAGGATGCAGGGTATTTTCGCTAATTTCTCGCTCTCCATCTTCAAAAATCCATAACTTTTTCATTTTTCAGTGTACAGACCTGTGTGAGGGCTTATTTTGTGCGTAACAAATTTTACTTTCCCATGATGTTATTTATTATTCCATGCCATGTAGTGGGAAGCAGCAAAAAAATTCCAAATGTGGAAAAATTGAAGAAAACTGCATGTGCATCATGTTCTAGTGGGCTCAGTTTTTACGACTTTCACTCTGCGCTCCAAATAACACCTCTACTTTATTCTTTGGTTTGGTACGATCGCGGTGATACCAAATTTATACAGGTTTTATTGCTTTTTAATACATTTTCAAAAATTAAACGAATGTGTACAAAAAAGAAACATTTTTTTTGCCATCTTCTGAAGCGAATAACTTTTTCATACTTTGGCGCATGGAGCTGTGTGAGGTGTCATTTTTTGCGAAATGAGCCAACGTTTTCATTGCTCCCATTTTGAGGACTGTGCGACATTTTGATCATTTTTTATTACATTTTTTATGTCATCTAAAAAGGTGTAAAAGTCGCGTTTTGGACATTTGGGCGCCATTTGCCGTTCCGGAGGTCATACTGTATCGCAGTATATGGCATTTCTGCTCACTATACATTACAATGAGCCATAGGCTCATTGTAATGGATATGCAGAAGCCATGTATCCTCGGGTCAAACGAAGACCCGAGGCTACCATGGCAACCGATCGCCGATGGCGGCGATCGGAGGTAAGATGGCGGCGCCCATGCGTCACCAAATTTAAAGTGCCGCCGGCGACTTTGCCGGCGGCAAAGAAAAGGTTGACACCCGCAATCGGTGCAAGCACCGACCTCGGGTGATAGCGATGGGTCTTTGCTGCGATATGCAGCAAAGCCCATCTCTGTATGAAGAAGGCTCAGCCCATGAGCCTTCTTCATACAACCTTCACAGCTCCATGGCGGATATATCCATCACGGAGCGTGAAGGGGTTCAACACACAAAATGTATGATATTTTGCCCTGTTGTTTGCCCATACTTCAGTTTACTAACACATATGGGATATCACCATACTCGGGAGAGATTGGGTATTAAACTTTGTGAAGCTTTTCATCATTTAATCCATTGTGAAATTTTAATTTTTGAGCCAAAATGAATGTATTGTTCAAAAAAAAAAATTACAAATTGTAAATTCCACATCCATTTTGTTTTAAACCCTCTAAAAACGCCTAAAGGGTTAACACATTTCTTAAAGTTAGTTCCTCATACATTGAGGGATGTAGTTTTATATTGGGATAATTTATGGGGTTTTACCCTCTCAAAAAACGTAAAAACTGAGTAGTTTCCTTTATATATAGGCTCTGTCAATTTTCATAAAAATTGTGCACCCACAATTCTAAGCTCCATAACATCCTAGAAAAATGAGAGGATACATAAAAAACCATGCCAACTTAAAGAAGACATTAGGGAAATGTTAGTTATGACATTTTAGGTGCTTGGACTATCTGCTTGAAAAGCCAGAAATTTAGAATTTTGAAAAGTTTTGCCAAATTTCCATTTATTCATAATTAAACTGAAAATATAGCATCCAAATTTTTCCACTAATTTTATGTACAACGTGTAATGAGAAAACAAATGTTAAAGCATTTGAAGGTTAGAACCATTTCTAATGACACAGGGAAGATTTAAAAAATTGTGCTTGGTCCCAAAGTCTTAAAGTGGCTTGGTCCTTAAGGGGTTAAACAGATCTCCATGGGCTATAACTATCACTGTCTGTAGTTTATTATAGTCAAAACTGATGACGGATTACTTTTCAATGGAATGATGTCACTAGAAAATGATCTATTTTTAACAAACCAGGCTAGGACCACAAAGGGACATTTATTTTTCTAATGTATATATAATAAAATTATGGTATTAACTTAGTTGCAAGACTAAATGTAGGCAATAACCAAACACTAATAACTTGTAAATTGGTGAGGTTCAAACCACCACCGATCTTGAGAACAGGGCTCCCTGAAATCCAGTTCTCACTAATGACTGAAGCAACCGGATCAGCAATGCATTTTTGCATTGTCAGCTTCTTTATAGGAAACTACATCATTATTTGTACTAGTCATCTACAAATCTAACAAATGTAGTAGCATAAAATGTAAAGTTACCACTTACCATAACTATGAAGATGCTTTAACCCAATGGTATCTATAGTGTGTTCAGTCATGCATTTTTGAGATAATATAAAGTCTATAGAAGTTGTACATAAAACCAAAATGTTATTAACCACAATCTTGGCACCAGAAAGCAATGAGCTTAAATGAACAACTATTGTTAATCACATTTCTCACATTTGACACAGATCATTAGCTGGAAATGCTTAAGCCAAGTTTGGCCTCGCACATGCTTTTTCTAAAATAAATCTGACACAACAGTCCCAACCGTAGAAGTTGATGCATTACATTATAATTTGTGTGCTCCCTAATGTGTCTCCAATTGATTGCAGTGGAAAAAGCACAAAAAACGAGATGGACACAGCAAATCACTCCGAAACATTGGGGCAAAGGTGACAGATTCCTCATATGGTCAATTTAGCAGCAATACTGCCGTTTGCATCCCTTGACATTAGGTTCCATAGTGTCTTGACATTTAAACCATCTGCGTTACTTTATTTGCTCATCATATCTATTCAGTCATAAGCAATTAAGTCTGTTTTGTCAGTAAGTTATATAGATAATTATGATAAATAACAGTCTTAAAAATTAGTCGCCAATTATACACAATAGGCATATTTCCTTGCAGCTACTGATGAGCAAGATAATTCGGCAATGGTAAAAAAAAAATCCTAGCAACTTTATTAATGATGTTGTCTCTATAATGAGAAACCTACTAGGAAATTTCCTAGGCACAGAGTCTGACAGTCATTAGAAATCTATTTATAGAACAGCCAGATTCCTCACTATGTGAAAAGAAAAGAATTAAAACTTGGAATTGACAATTCTTTATGTCTAGGGAGCTTATTCCATGGGATCAGAATAAAAATGAAAATTTGAATGATAAACATCATACCACTAACCTATTGAAAAAAACACCCCTCAGCAGCGTAATATATTTTCTGTTAAATGTATTCTGGTCACCATTTTTTTCCTGGCTGTTAGGATTAGAAATGTTGAAGGATTTTAGATGATTTTATAATTATTATTATTATTAGATCAGTTGAAGAGGTTGACCACTTTACATGGTCCAGAAACAGCAAAAAAATTACCTCTTTCTCCAGATCCAGAGGTTTTCCAGAGGTCAGACCTCAAGCTATCTGTAATTGACTGCTATGCTGTAGAAAGAGAGTACCTTATATACTCGAGTATAAGCCTAGTTTTTCAGCACAAAAAATGTGCTGAAAAACCCAAACTCGGCTTATACTTGAGTCAAAAAAATAAATAAATCAAAACTCGCCTTTCTGGCGGCACCCGTAGATCTTCTGTACGATCCATCCGGTATTGTTGGGGGGCTATATACACTGGGGCAGGGGCTGGCAGGCTATATACACTGGGGCAGGGGCTGGCAGGCTATATACATTGGGGCAGGGGCTGGCAAGCTATATACACTGGGGCAGGGGCTGGCTGGCTAAATACACTGGGGCAGGGGCTGGCCTGCTACATACTGGAGAGGCTGTGACCAATGCATTTCCCACCCTCGGCTTATACTCGAGTCAATAGGTTTTCCCAGTTTTTTGTGGTAAAATTAGGGGCCTCGGCTTATACTCGGGTCGGCTTATACTCGAGTATATACGGTAGTTTAGATTAATGGGACAATCCCTCTTATGTAAAAAATATCTACAGTATATACTCCAGTAAATTAATAGCTAAAAAAAAATTAAGGGAACAAGTGCTCATAGGGCCGGAGAAATATGTCTGGAAATGAAAAGAAAGGTGCGCACCTGATGTGGTTATGCTCAGTGCATAATCACTAGCGTGTGACTGGATCTCCAGATAGATGTTGTTATGCATCTTTTCTTTTCTGTTAGATCCTCGAAAGGGACGTTGATCAGAAAAAAAGTTAAAAATTGTAGAATTCCTGGAGCGCTCCTTGTACTAAAACATTCTGGAGTATCACTTCTTGGTGAGACAATTATTGTTAGTCCGATAGAGTTTAAAAAAGCCAAATATATATACAGGTAGTCCCTGAGTTACGTTCAAGATAGGTTCTATAGGTTTGTTCTTAAGTTGAAATTGTATGTAAGTCGGTACTGTATATTTTATAATTGTAACCCCAGCCAAATTTTTTGTGGTCTCTTTGACAGTTGGATTTTAAAAATGTTGGGTTGTCATAAGAACCAGGTTTAGCTGGTTAAAGCTTAATTGCAGACACCTGAGATAACTGTTACAGCTGTTTATTGTAGCCTAGGCCTAAAGTCCATCCAGAGGTCTGTTTGTAACTAGGGTCATCTGTAAGTCGGGTGTTCTTAAGTAGGGGACCGCCTGTATGCCAATTTTGATTATAAAAACAACAAATAAAAACCATAGAAAATATTGTTTGTGAACCTTAAGCAATGCGTTTCTCAAGCTAGTAATACCTTGCGCACTACCTATTTCTTGCTTTCTGGCCATTTTTAGCCTCAAAACACAATGCTAAAGGTTCACAAGCAATGTTTTCTATGGTTTTTATTTGTTGTTTTTATCATCAAAAATCTGAATAAATTTATTTGGCTTTTTGAACTCTATTGGACTAACAATGATTGTCTCACGAAGAAGTGGAACTCTAGGATGTTTTAGTACAAAGAGTGCCCCAGGAATTCTTAAATGTTTTACTTTTTCTCTGATCAGTATATACTCTAGTATAAACTGAGGCTACTAATTTTAACACAAATAACTGGAAAACTTATTGACTCAAATATAAGCCTAAGGTGGGAAATGCATTAGTCACAGCCTCCTACAGTAATGAAATGCCCAGCAGCCTCCCCAGTAATAAAATGCCCAATATCCGCCCCCATTAAATGGCAATGCATCCAACCCCAGAAATTAAATGCTTTGCAATGCACCATGCAGCCCCCCTAATAATCAACTGCTCCATGCAGTCTCCCCCAGTAATTAAATGGCCATGCAGCCTTTCTCCACAGTAATTAAATGCTCTGCAACAGCTTTCTTTAGTAATGAAATGCCCCATACAGCACTCCCAATGATTAAATGCCACATGCAGCCTTCCCCAGCAATGAAATGCCTAAAGCAGGGTGCCCGCAGCAATGAAATGCCCTATGCAGTCTTCCCAGTAAAGAAATGCCCAATGCAACAGCCCCTCCCCCATGTTAACCCCTCTTGTTGTACTAATTAGTGGCCTGCCTCGTTATGCCTCTTCCCTTTTACACAATTATAATAATTTACAAAAAATATTAGAATTAAAGAAATACATAACATTCCAAGTAAGAGGGAAGAAAAGGCCAAATTGGGAGGTTAACATGCCTTGTCCGACAGTTTTCTGGCGGACAAGGCATGTAAAAATCCCCAATACCCACCCACATTTAGGTCGGTTTAAACTTTGGGCGTATTTGGGCAAAGAACAAGGTGGGCAGCAGCTAAAATCTCCACCAGGTAGTACAAATTTCAATCTGAATGTTTAATTTGCACTAGATATACTAAGAGGCTGGAGCCTTTTTATATATTCTGCATGCAGTAAAGACTGGAACTTAATATGCCAGTCTTAATGGGGTTGTTCACTTTATGTTAATTTTTGGGAACATTGTATTAGACAACTTACCAGATAAAGTTCTGCGCCATTTTCATGAAATGGTGCTCAATCTCATTGGAGTGTACGGTCACATGACCCTCCCTCTCCGGCCATCTTATGGATGTGAGTATCAGGCTGCTGAGTTGCATGAAGTCATTTCTGAACAGGTGCTACGGATTCTGATTTCAGGAAAATGGTGCGGGACTAGAACTGAATATAAATTGCTAATATCTCATTTAAAAAAACATAAAGTAGCCTTTTCAATATATTTTGCCCATTGATTCAAGATCACCTGGTAGCTTTGTGCTAATACTTATCATATCACTATGAAGGATATATATTTCATTTTGAAAGGATATATGTTTATGTTTATATTTCTAATATATCATGTCGACACCGTATGTGATGAGCATCATGTGCACAATACTGGACAATCATATTCCTTTTTTTATTAATTACTATATTGAACATGTGATCACCTGGGCAAGACAACTAATGGTTTTAACAATATCCCCAAAAACCCTAAATATAACAAATATATCTAATAAACTAACAATAAAGTAAAGCCTACACACAAATGGCAAGTCTTTTCTTATTTGAGTCTTATTCTCCAAAGGTTTTCTGCTATTTTGGAACAGTTTCCTTCTGCTAACTGAGCAAGTTGAGTTGAGGTCAATGACATTTATTATAGACTAAAAATGAGCAACAGCAACAGCAATACTAGAAGGAGATGAAAAATTCACGGTTTGTATTTGAATTGTCTCCTCTATAAACATAATGGGGCAGATTTACTTACCCGGTCCATTCGCGATCCAGCGGCGCATTCTCTGCGCTGGATTCGGGTCCAGACGGGATTTATGATGGTAGTTCCTCCGCCGCTGCTGCGCTGAAGTCCCCTGGAATGCCTCGAAATACACCGGCCTATCCTGGATGAAGGTGAGTGAAATTTTCGCGACACAATTTTTTTTTAAATGCGGCGGTTTTTCCAAATCCGTCGGGGTTTTCGCTTGGCCACGCCCCCCCATTTCCGTTGCGCGCATGTCGGCGCCGATGCGCCACAATCCGATCGCGTGCGCTAAAATCCCGGGGCAATTCAGGTACAATCGCCGCAAATCGGAAATATTCGGGTAACACGTCGGGAAAACGCGAATCGGGCCCTTAGTAAATGACCCCCAATGAATGAAGATGATACTATTTTAGACAAGTTGAATTAGATTTGGCATCATGTTCTTACACAGTAGTCACCACCACAAAATGAAAGAGCTGCACACAAAGCACCAGCTACTCTAAATGCACTTACTTTGTTCATTATACGAACTATGACATTAACATTCTACATTATTCCGCCATAAAAACACAAATTAAATACTTAGCTTAATGTTTTACTAAATGCAATAGATTATTTTTAATCTTGAATAAAAGGCATAACTGTTCCCTTTATAGGTAGAGTTTTTTTCCCCAAAGGTTAGTGGTTAATGTTAAAATAAAGTGAAATAAATCTGCTTTAAAAGGAAAATAAAGGAGTGCTTAAAGGTCATAACATTTTGTGTTATTTCTAACTGTATTATTAAAGGGATTTTCTGACTTTGGAAAAAACATCTCAAGGGAAGATTTTGTATAAAAATAGATACACATACACAGGTATATACAGACCAAGTGGTGGACATCACCCGACGCGTGTTTTGCCTTGCTTCATCAGGGGTATGTGTGTATGTAGACCTGTGTATGTGTCCCTTATCATTGTTATTCCTCTTTATTTTGTGCAATACTTGATTGTAAGCAAATACCTTGACGTGTTCTGAGGACTATACCTTCTATACCTCTGTACAGGTTACTGCAATGTATTTATCATGTATATTTAGTTATTTTACCATCGGTGGACCTTTTCTGTGTATGTTGTCTTTTTAAATGCATTTGCTTTTATTGATCTAATAAAGTGTTATTTTATGCTTTCTACATTTTGTTGTTTGTTTCCTTTTTTGTGGTGTTATTTGATTTTGGGAACAATCTATTTAATCTAATGGGGGTACATTGTGTTCGAGCCCCCTATTTCTTGTATCAGTGCTCACTTTTCTCTAGTTGCAAAAGTTATAATACTGAAGCCTTTCTTATGATTTAAAAAACCTTTACTTTTTCACTTACGTATATTATTCAGCCTCTTAACTAGAAGCTTCACTCTCGCCTGTGTGGGAGTGTCTAAGATGCACAAGCTATGGTTTCATTGGTCAGCTGCACATACTTTTGATGATGCCACAGGAGGCAGGTTCTTGCTGATTGTACTTCTTTTCAGACCTAGAAACCATGGTTGCTACGGGCCAAAAACGATACTAAATGGGGTCCGAGAGGCAAAATAATTTAAATAATGACTCCCAGAGACACCTACAGCAGAATAATGTTTTTTTGTTTTTTTTCTCAGAATAACTGTTACCTGTTAATCTTTTTACGGAGGTGACTTTTTGGCTCCAATAACAAAGGGGGACACATTTAATGTCACGGGTGCTCCCACGACCCATCTCCCGGGCAGCTAGTCCAACCCGCTTTGCGGCAGGCTCTGGTAAAACCGGGTATCACTTAGACTCCAGTCCAGGTAGTGGCTTGTGTCATCATCTGCAGTGGTCCAGAGGATCCACAACCCTCGAGCCTGACATTTACTAACACGGTCCGCAGAGTTCACCGAAAGTGCATTGTCCAACGAGATTGCCGCGATTCACTAGGATCGTGTGCCCAATATCCTGCATGTGTCACTTCCTAGCTCAGGTCTGACAGAGTTCACCTTCTTCTTCCTGGTGCATGTAAGTGCATTGTCTTGCAACACAATTTGAAAGTTAAATCCTGCGCTCAGTCCGAATAAGTCAGATCGTCCGATGGCACACTCCTAATTCGCGTGCGACACAATCCCAGCGCAGACACCTGTTAAATACCTGTCAAAGCTGAACAAATCCCGAAACCATCCGAAAGTTAGACGAAAGTGCGAGCATGGACCCTTAGTAAATAAGTCACAGAGTCAGTAAATAAGGCTCAGTGTGTTTTAAGACAAAATGCTGCTACTGCTCATGGATTAAAACACCTTTACCACCTTCACTTCTATTTTGTGTGAAGTGTTGCCTTTTCTTTATAAATGTTTTAGTATATATTTACATATTTATATATTTATCAAGTTAACTTGTAACATGTTTATGTTGATTTAAAAGATAAACAGAAAGGTATTAAAAGCCATCTGGGAATTACCACCTGCTGTTTCCTCAAGTGTTATCTATACTTTTTAACGCTGCATATAACTTGTAAGTTTAAAAATAATAACATGTTCCTTTTCATGGCTGCAATGTTAAAAAATCAGTTTGTGAACTTATATGCAACTCACCTGAAGTGAGTCCAATTACAGTAAGTGAGTCCTGCATATTCAATGTTCCCTGCACTGCCCTGCCTCCCTGATTGACAGGTGTCACTACTACCTTGCTGCCAGTATGGAACTAGTACTTAGTCTTCCATTATTCAACTACAGACATATTCAGATTTCTTTACTTTCCTTGCTCAGCTCTGCGAGGCTTAAGAGAATTCCTGCAGATGGGGTGAGGAGCGAGTGGGAGGGACAGTTGATTTGTGTGACTTGGCTCTGTTATGTAATTAACCACCCCCTCAAGAAGGTGGGTTTTGAGATAGTCACTGGCTATAAGGAGAAAAATCCACCTTGCTCCTCACCCCACCCTCAAGAATTCTCTTCAACTCTTCAGGTTTGCCGTATCAATCTCTGTGAGGAGGGCATGGTATCTTGATTGCATATTGCAGCTGCTTTCCTCCATGACTGCAACAGTGGACATCAATAAAAGTCTTTTTGAGGAGAATGCTGGCTCTAATCCCATGAATAGAAGCGTCATTGGAAAGACATCTTAAAGTATGCATGCGTTTTGTCGGGGTTGTCACTGGTGACAGGTTCTCTTTAAAGGAATGGTACACCAAACTCAGCAAGCTGAAATTGTCTCTCATAGTAATTCTCTATGAATCGTTGTTGCTTTCTGTTTTTCTGTCCTCCTGGCAATTTAATGTTGTTTTGCTGTCAGTAAATGGGAACATTCATGTTCACATTTAAAGGCTGAAAACATGATCCAACCATATCAACTGAAATATCAACTGAAAGAAGTTTATGGTTCATTAAGTGTGTCAGAACTCTCAATGGTAATGTCTTGCTACCAGGACCTAATAGACCTGCTGTCAGCATCATACTGACAATCAAAATGCAGTAAACTGCATTATATAATATGTTATGTGTATGATCATAGACTAACTTGGTCTAGATTTAAAAATAAAATGTTGTTAAAAAATGTAATAAAATAATATTTAAAAAAACAACCTGTTTATTTATTCCACAAGTTCAAAAAAATTAGTAAAATAACACTGAAAATGTTCCAAAAATGTACTTAAAATGTCCCCCAGAATTTTACCAAAATAAAAATCATCACAATAGCCACCAATTAGCGCCTCCTTTTATAACATTAGCAAAGCTTACAAATTAGGTATCACTAAAATCATAGTGACCCTCAGAATATTGATAATATGCTCGTATTAAAATTATTAAATTTTATTCATCTCCCCCTATAAAAAGATAAAATGCAATCATGTTTTTTGGCACCCAAAATGACACCATCAAATAATTAAACTGAGCTCACAAAAACAAGCCCTCAAACAGGTGTATTTATTAACCCGCTTAACAACCAAACTGGCCCATTTTAGTTTTTGTGTTTCCATTATTTACTCCCCACCTTCCAAAAGGCAGAACTTGTGCATTTTTCCATTAAAGATGTTTAGTCAGAAAGTGGCTCAATTATTTATATATCTTTGTTAAGGACAGTTAGGCCTCATGCACAAATGTGTACACTTGGCGGACCACATCGTTACCACATCATTACCATAATGCAGATTACATATTAGATTACACAGGTGTTAATGACCATGGCATTTAAAGCATAGCTCACTTTTTTAGAAACTTGAGTGGTGCAATGTGCATACAGATGTTCACTCACAATAGAGTCTGTCCTACCTACCACCTAACACTACAAACTGCGTTAACATCTCTGGTACTTTTAATCATGTTAACTAGTGCAACATGCGGAATAAACCTATTTATGGTGGTCAACAGTGATGCATTTTTTCAGCTCACCTCTCCAGTCGATTCACTCCAGAAAAAGGAACGGCATACAACCCCACGGACTTCGAGCACAGAGCTCCAAACAAAAGAAGGTACCAGCGCTCCAGGAGATTTTGAAATTAAAAAGTCCTTTTTATTGTAATCCAGGTAAAAACTTGAACATGGCACGGTACATAGGTGAGTGGACCATCAGGCTATAACCAACGCGTTTCACTCATTTAGAGCTTAGTCATGGTTTGTGCAAAATTTCTGCATAAAGTACATAGGGGCAAATTTACTTACCCGTCCCATCGCGATCCTTGAGGTGAGTTGTCCGACCAGGATTCGGAGCTGCCGCGATTCAAATGTGCGTCCAATTTCCTGCATGTGTAGCTTCCCCGCTGAGGTCAGTCGGAGTTCACCTTCTTCTTCCCGGTGCATGTAAGTGCTTAGCTTGCATGTTAAATCCTGCGCGTTGTCCAAATTTGTCGGATCGCCCAATGGCCCGCCCCCGATTTGTGCCGCGTGAAAGCTGGCGCCGATGCGCCAAATTCCAATTGTGGCGCACATCGGAAATTGTCGGATATTCGGACGATAGTGCGGTCCGTGGATCTTTAGTAATTGAGCGCCGTAATGTTCTTTCTTCAAACAAACAATTATGGAATTCATCACTTCTTTAAAACTATTCTAGATTTTATTTTTCCATAGAGGGAACTGCAAGGTACATGGGATCAAAAATCAACAAGTTTTGACTGTAACACACTTTCCATCTTGGATAATCTAACTGACTGAACACCCCCCTCCCCTTTAAAACACAGGTGTACCAATCACATCACATACTGATTCAATAGATCTTCTTTGTAATTTAAACCTAGAGCAAAACAAGTTTCCCCTTCAGTATCCAAAATACTTCCTTTTTTCTCACAGCTTCACCCTATCCCCTCCCCAACTAAAGATAAACACCCTTTCTATACAATAAAAAAGGAAACCTTTGGTTGCTTTATTATGTGCCTCTATAAAGTGCTTTGATGCTCCTAAGACAATTATAGTTTGGTTCCCAATGTTGTTTTCCCAATGTGCGCCACTAGCATGGTTTTTGACTTTCGTTTTGTGCTTCCACTGTGCTTTAACTTACATATAGTACACTCAATCATGTACATAATGAACTCGGAATTACAATACAATACTAGGGTTAGGGTTGATGTAAATTCCTACATTTGTTTGGAATTGCAACAAGATCCCTCACATGCAATAGAACCTGTCTGTGGCCATTAAGTTTTAGAAGCCTGTTGCGTGCCTCTATAAGCACTTTGTGCAAGATAGTAGGGACTTTCCTCTTTGCACTACACATCTGAAGCCTTCTTTCAGAATGTCCCTTAATTTATCATCACCATTTAAGGCATGTACCTTTCTAAGATATCACATATCTGACTACAGTCATCACTATATGATGTGGAAAACATTAACATATTATCGCTACCTTTCATTTTCTCTTCATTAGACTTCAAATAGTCCTTATGAGTTTTATTTTTCATGTATGTTTCAGCTCTATTTATTGTCCACTTTTTATAACCCCTGTTCTTCAGCTTATTCCTTGTGACTCTACATTGTTCCAAAATTTCCTCTCTGGAGCAATTTCTCCTAGCTCTTACAAACCTCCCCACAGGAATAGCTTTAATTGTATGTGTGGGGGGCTACTACTTGCCTCATAGATGGTATTCTCTGCTACTGGTTTGTAATAGCCATGGTATTAATTGTGAGAGCTTCCATATTAACTTTCAAAGTTAGGTCTAAGAAATTTACAGTGTAGATGTGAGACCACATCTCCTGTGAACCATAAATTCAAGGAATTAAAATTGATGTATTCCAGTAACTGCAAGAATCTTTCACTACTATCATTCCAGACAATCAACAGATAAACTATAAAGTGGCCATAAAAAATAATAGAATCAAAAAAGGATTATCTTGTGTGTATATGAAGTTCTTCTCCGATCATAAATAAATTTGCCACAGAATTAGAGAACTTTGACCCCATTGGTGCTCCCTCAATTTGCATGAAAAATGAACTATCAAAACAAAAAAGGTTATGCTTAGAGATGAGCGAACATACTCGTCCGAGCTTGATGCTCGTTCGAGCATTAGCGTACTCGAAACTGCTCGTTGCTCGGACGAATACTTTGCCCGCTCGAGAAAATGGCATCTCCCGCCGTTTTGCTTTTTGGCGGCCAGAAACAGAGCCAATCACAAGCCAAGAGACTCTGCACTCCACCCAGCATGACGTGGTACCCTTACACGTCGATAGCAGTGGTTGGCTGGCCGGATCAGGTGACCCTGGAATAGACTAGCCCCTGCCCTGATCATTCTGTGTCTGGATGCCGCTAGGGAGAGAGCTGCTGCTGGTCAGGGAAAGCATTAGGGTGTTCTATTAGAATAGTGTTAGGCAGGAGTGATTCTACAAGAACCCAACAGCCCTTCTTAGGGCTACAATAACGTTATACTTTTTTTTTTATTATTTGCTTGTGGCTGGGCTTGCTGGCACTACTAGTACCATATTGTGAGGAATTTGCAGGGGGACTTGCTACCGTTGTGTTTAGCTCTTAGTGACACACATATCCACCTCAAACACCAAAGTGGGACAATTTATTAGGGGTTTGAGTAGAATTAGGCAGTCTGCTGATTTTTTTTTTTTTTTAGCTGTATTTCATTTTATAGCTCAAACTCCTCTTGCAAAGCAGTGTGCTCTCATTGTAGGCTACAAAATAGCCATAGGAGAACCCCAACGGCTTACTTAGGCCTACAATAGCGTTATATTTTCCTTTTTTTTGTTTGCTTGTGGCTGGGCTTGCTGGCATTAGTAGTGCAGCTAGTACCATACTGTGAGGAATTTGCTGGGAGACCTGCGACCGTTGTGTTTAGCTCTTAGTGACACGCATATCCACCTCAAACACCTAAGTGGGACAATTTATTAGGGGTTTGAGTAGAATTAGGCAGAGTCTGCTGATTTTTTTTTTTTTTTTACCTTTATTTCATTTTATAGCTCAAACTCATCTTGCAAAGCACAAAATCCAGTTGTGTGCTGTCAGTGTAGGTTAGAAACTAGCCATAGCAATAGGATAGCATCGTTTTGTTAAATAATAAATAAAAATAAACACAACATTTTTTTTTTTTTCAAGTTTACACTTTAATTTGGAAATTGTTTAACTCGAGGGCTAGGGGTAGAGGACGAGGGCGTGGACGTGGGCGTCCAACTACTGCAGGGGTCAGAGGCCGTGGTCCTGGGCGGGTGAGACACCACCTGCTGATGGGGGAGCAGGGGAACGCCGCAGAGGTACACTCCCTAGGTTCATCATGTCTCAAGTTACTGGGACTCGTGGTAGAGCACTGTTGAGGCCAGAACAGTGCGAAGAGGTGATGTCATGGATTGCGGACAATGCTTCTAGCCATTTGTCCACCAGTCAGTCTTCCACGCAGTCCACCCATGTCACCGAAATCGGCACTCCTCCAGCTCCTCCACCTCAGCCTCCTTCCCCCCAGTCTGCCCCCTCCCACCAAAATTTGGCATTTGAACCGGCATACTCTGAGGAACTGTTTTCTGGACCCTTCCCACAGTCACAAACCACTTGTCCTGCTGCTGCTGAGCTATTTTCCGATGCCCAGGTTTTCCACCAGTCGCAGTCTGTGGGTGATGATGACATTATGCACGTAGTGGAAGAAGTGTGTAAAGAGGTGTCGGACGATGAGGAGACACGGTTGTCAGACAGTGGTGAAGTTGTTGTCAGGGCAGGAAGTCCGAGGGGGGAGCAGACTGAGGGATCGGAGGATGATGAGGTGACAGACCCAAGCTGGGTTGATAGGCCGGGTGAACACAGTGCTTCTGAGACGGAGGCGAGTCCTATAGCAGAACAGGTTGGAAGAGGCAGTGGTGGGGCCAGACGGAGAGGCAGGGCCAGAGCTGGTGCATTAGCGCCAAATGTTGCCCGTAGTCAAGCTCCTGTGGCGAGGGCTAGATTTTCAGAAGTCTGGAGGTTCTTTAAAGAAACACCGGATGACCGACGGACTGTGGTGTGCAACCTTTGCCAAACCAGGATCAGCAGGGGTTCCACCACTACTAGCTTAACTACCACCAGTATGCGCAGGCATCTGAATGCTAAACACCCCACTCAATGGCACCAAGCCCGTTCACCTCTGGCCGGGCACACCACTGCTCCTTCCCCTGTGTCATCTGCTAGTCAGCCCCCTGCCCAGGACCCCGGCCCAAACACCTCCCGTGCGAAAAGCCCATCTTCGCCTCCACGATCCTCCACAGCATCCACCAGCGTTCAGCTCTCCATACCCCAGACGCTGGAGCGCAAAAGGAGGTATAGCACAACCCACCCACACGCCCAAGCCCTCAACGTCCACATCTCCAAGTTGCTTAGCCTGGAGATGCTGCCCTATAGGCTGGTAGAGACCGAGGCCTTTCGAAACCTCATGGCGGCGGCTGCCCCTCGGTATTCGGTCCCCACCCGCCACTACTTTTCCCGATGTGCCGTCCCAGCCCTGCACAAGCATGTGTCAGAGAACATCCCCGTGCCCTGACCAACGCCGTTTCTGACAAGGTCCACCTGACCACGGACACGTGGACGAGTGCTGCCGGGCAGGGCCACTATATATCGCTGACGGCACATTGGGTTAACTTGGTGGAGGCTGGGACCGAGTCTGACCCTGGGGCTGGTCATATACTGCCGACGCCGAGGATTGCGGGGCCTACCTCGGTCCAGGTCTCAAAGGCCTACTATGCCTCCTCCTCCTCCCACCCCTCCTCCACCTCCTCCTCTGAATTACCATCCGTGGGCATGGCGCCATCAGTCGGTAGCTCTAGGCACAGCAGCAGTGCCATCGCTAAGCAACAGCAGGCGGTGCTCAAACTGCTGAGCCTAGGCGATAAAAGGCACACCGCCCAAGAGTTATTACAGGGCATCACGGCGCAGACTGATCTGTGGCTGGCACCGCTGAACCTGAAGCCAGGCATGGTTGTGTGTGACAACGGCCGTAACCTGGTGGCAGCTCTGCAACTCGGCAGACTGACACATGTGCCATGCCTGGCCCATGTGTTAAATTTGATAGTTCAGTGTTTCCTCTAGACATACCCCAATCTGTCTGATTTGCTCACGAAGGTGCGCCGCATCTGTGCGCATTTCAGGAAGTCCAGCACAGATGCTGCCACTCTCAGGGCAGCGCAGCGCCGCCTCCAACTGCCCTCTCACCGACTGTTGTGCGACGTGCCCACGAGGTGGAATTCAACACTAACCATGTTATCCAGAGTTTACCAGCAGCGCAGAGCGATTGTAGACTGCCAGATGTCAACTTCCACCAGAACTGGTAGTCAGGTCAGTCAGCTTCCTCAATTCTACAATGAGGAGTGGACGTGGATGTCTGATATCTGTCAGGTGCTGAGTAACTTTGAGGAGTCAACACAGATGGTCAGTGGTGATGCCGCCATCATCAGCCTCACCATCCCGCTGCTTGGCCTGTTGAAAAACTCTCTGGTCAGCATGAAGTCGGAAGCTTTGCGCTCGTCACAAGAGACGGGGGAAGAAGATTCCCTTGTTGATAGCCAAAGCAACCTTAGGTCTGTTTCTCAGCGCATATCGGAGGAGGTGGAGGAGGATGAGGAGGAAGAGGAGGAGAATGTTGGCGAGACAGAAGAGGGGACCATTGTTCAGTCCTTCACTGTTCAGCGTGTATGGGCAGAAGAAGAGGAGTTGGAGGAGTTGGAGGAGGAGGAAATGGACAGTCAGGCCAGTGAGGGAAGTGAATTCTTGCGCGTTGGGACTCTGGCGCATATGGCAGATTTCATGCTAAGCTGCCTATCCCGTGACCCTCGCGTTCAAAGAATTTATTCCAGCACCGATTACTGGGTATTCACTCTACTGGACCCACGGTACAAGCAAAATCTTTCCACTCTCATCCCTGGAGAGGAAAGGAGTGTGAGAATGCATGAATACCAGCAGGCCCTGGTGCACAAGCTGAAACAGTATTTCCCTTCTGACAGCGCTAGCGGCAGAGGGCATACTTCTGCGGGACAAGTAGCGAGGGAGAGTAGGCGACCAGGCAGCTTGTCCAGCACTGGCAGGGGTACGCTTTACAAGGCCTTTGCCAGTTTTATGTCACCCCAGCAAGACACTGTCACCTGTCCCTAGTCTCGGCAGAGTAGGGCTGATCTTTACAGAAAGATGGTGAGTGAGTACGTAGCTGACCATACCATCGTCCTAAATGATCACACAGCTCCCTACAACTACTGGGTTTCAAAGCTGGACATGTGGCACGAACTGGCGCTGTACGCCTTGGAGGTTCTTGCCTGCCCTGCCGCTAGCGTGTTGTCCGAGCGGGTTTTCAGTGCAGCCGGTGGCATCATCACCGATAAGCGTACACGCCTGTCGACTGACAGCGCTGACAGGCTGACGCTTATCAAGATGAATAAAGCCTGGATTTCTCCGCATTTCCATTCTCCACCAGGTGAAAGAAGCTGAACCTGAATAATGTATGCACTCCTCCTCCTCATTGTCCTCCTTCTCCTCCTCTTTGTACACTAAAGCAGAGGAAACTGGCTATTTTTTTTGCCAGGGCCAACTGGCTCTGGCTATAGTACTCTATGTATTTAATTTTTCTGGAGGGCCAACTACCCTGTCCTCTGTTTTAAACAACTTTTGGGAGTGCCACATACAGGCACTCAATCTATGTAATTTTTCCGGAGGACCAGCTACCTGCTCCTCTGGTTTGAAAACTTTTTTGGACTGCCACATACAGGCACTCAATTTATTTAATCTTTTTGGAGGACCAGCTACCTGCTCCTCTGCTTTGAAAACTTTTTTGGACTGCCACATACAGGCACTCAATCTATGTAATTTTTCTGGAGGACCAGCTACCTGCTCCTCTGGTTTGAAAACTTTTTTGGACTGCCACATACAGGCACTCAATTTATTTAATCTTTTTGGAGGACCAGCTACCTGCTCCTCTGGTTTGAAAACTTTTTTGGACTGCCACATACAGGCACTCAATCTATGTAATTTTTCTGGAGGGCCAGCTACCTGCTCCTCTGGTTTGAAAACTTTTTTGGACTGCCACATACAGGCACTCAATCTATGTAATTTTTCTGGAGGACCAGCTACCTGCTCCTCTGGTTTGAAAACTTTTTTGGACTGCCACATACAGGCACTATCCAAATTAAATTGTCTCCATAGCAGCCTCCACACGTCGTCTTTTTAGCTGCCTTCACACGTTGTCTCCATTGCTACCTCCACACGTCATCGCCATAGCTGCCTCCAAAAGTAGTCCATATAGCTGCCTCCATACATGGTCCCCTTATCAAACGAGCTGTGTCAGGCAGAATTTTGGATTGTTTTCATGGCTTCCATGTTAACTTTGTCGCCACCCTGCTGTGTAATCCACAAAATATACTAGCAAACTTTTATCATTTACCAATATTATTTCAGCGCTTCTTGCGCATCTGTTTACATTCCCCTCACCCGCCAGAACCCAAACTTATAAGAACGCTACTACACTTGATCTTATACAAAAGGTTCTTAGAAGTGCTGTTTGGGGAGTAGCCTAGAGACAGGGGCTTGGATTGGCGAAAGCTCGCCTGGCAGCGGAGCGCCAGCTCCATCCCAAGATCCAACTAACAGTTTTAACTGCAGCACCTTTAATCTACTACTAGTTCACTGCCTCCATTCATGGTCCCCTTATCAAACGAGCTGTGTCAGGCAGAATTTTGGATTGTTTTCATGGCTTCCATGTTAACTTGGTCGCCACCCTGCTGTGTAATCCACAAAATATACTGGCAAACTTTTATCATTTACCAATATTATTTGAGCGCTTCTTGCGCATCTGTTTACATTCCCCTCACCCGCCATATCCTAAACTTATAAGAACGCTACTGTCAGGATCAGTGGATCCTCTGGACCACCGCGGGAGATGTAACTAGCCAACACCCGGAACCGGAGCCTAGCGGCACCTGGTATTCACCAGAGCCTGCTGCAAAGCGGGTTGGACTTGCTGCGGCAGGATACCACTAGGTCGTTCCCAGGTGTGACTAGCCCACGGTGGCAGCCGAGGTCGAGGTACCTTAGCGGATGACAATCTCGTAGACAGGTCCAGGCACAGGGTTAGGGCAGGCGGCAGAGATGCAACGTCAGGTCCAAGTCCGGGGTCAGCAACAGGAGGTCCAGGCAGAAGGGGACGGGAACACAGGCACAGGAACACGGAGGAACACGGGAAACACAGGACTTGGGAGCAGAGACACACAGGAACGCAGGAATACACAGGAACGCAGGAATACTCGCTTGGAAGCTTTCTCTAAGGCTATGAGGCACAAAGATCCGGCAAGGGTCACAGGAAGGGGAAGAAACTTATAGCAGGCCAGCACCAATTATTGGCGCGCTGGCCCTTTAAACCTAAGAGTGACGGCGCGCGCGCGCCCTAGGAGACGGGGACGCGCGCGCCGAGCTGCGGGAGCCAGGGAGGACATTGCGGGAGCCAGGGAAGGTGAGCGGGACCCGGGACCGGGGGCAGCAGCAGGAACACGGGTGCGCCCGCGATCCGAGACAGCGATCGCGGGAGCACCCGTGACAGTACACCCCCCCCCTTCGGCCTCCCCCTCTTCTTCTTGCGGCCAATAAACCTCTGGAGGAGAGTTCGATCCAAAATGTTCTCTTCGGGCTCCCAGGATCTCTCCTCAGGCCCGAACCCCCTCCAGTCTACAAGAAAGAACCGCTTACCCCTCACGAACTTCATGTCCAGAACTTCCTTAACCTCATAGACGTTTGGGGAATCCGCCTCAGGAGCAGGAGGAGGGGATTGTTGGGAGAAACGGTTCAGGATGACAGGTTTCAGGAGGGAGACATGGAAGGAGTTCGGTATGCGCATAGAAGGAGGAAGGCGGAGTTTGTAGGCCACTTGATTGATGCGCTTGATTACCTCGAAAGGACCAAGGAACCGGGGACCGAGCTTGTAGCTAGGTATCTTGAGTCGGACGTATCTGGAAGATAACCATACTTTTTCACCAGGAGAAAAGACGGGAGGAGCCCAACGCCTCTTATCAGCCTGGGTCTTGATACGGTCTGTAGCTTGCAGAAGAGACTGGCGGGTCTGGTTCCAAATAGAGTTGAGGTCCAACAGCAGATCCTCAACCGCAGGGACATCAGAGGGAGTAGACAGCGGAAGAGGAGGGCGAGGAATACGTCCATAGACCACGAAGAATGGAGACAAGCCAGTAGACCCAGAGTCCAGGGAATTATATGAGAACTCAGCCCAGGGTAGGAGGTCAGCCCAGTTGTCCTGACGGGCTGAGACGAAGTGACGGAGATAGCAGCCCAAAGTCTGGTTCACCCTCTCCACTTGACCATTAGACTGAGGGTGGTAGGCAGAAGAAAAGTCAAGGTTGACCTGCAGTTGGTTACACAAGGAACGCCAGAATTTTGACACAAACTGGACTCCACGATCGGACACGATGTGCAGCGGAAGACCATGCAGCCGGAAGATATGTCTGAAGAAAAGGCTGGCAAGCTGTGGAGAAGACGGAAGACCCGGAAGAGGAACAAAATGTGACATCTTCGAAAACCGGTCCGTCACCACCCAGATGACAGTACAGCCCGAGGAGACAGGCAGATCAGTGACAAAATCCATTGCCACGTGGAACCACGGGCGACTGGGTATCGGTAACGGTAATAACAGTCCAGCTGGCTTGAGACGAGAGGCTTTGTTGCGGGCACAGGAGGAGCAGGATCCCACAAACTCCCGAACATCTTTGACCAGGTCAGTCCACCAGTAGTAGCGGGAGATGAGGGCCACGGTGCGTTGCACCCCAGGGTGCCCAGCCACACGGGAAGAATGTCCCCAAGACAAAATCCTCTTCCGAAGAGCAGGTCTAACATATGTCTTGCCAGGAGGTAGCTGCCGAAGATCAACAGGAGCTGCAGCAACAAGCTGGTCCGGAGAAATTATATGCCGAGGAGCTGGTTCCTCTCCAGTCACATCAGAGGCACGGGATAGAGCATCAGCCTTGACGTTCTTGTCAGCCGGACGAAAATGGATTAGCAGGTTGAAACGGGAAAAGAACAATGACCACCGGGCTTGCCTGGGATTCAGGCGCTGGGCTGACTGGAGGTATAACAAGTTCTTGTGGTCAGTGTACACACATACAGGATGAAGAGCACCCTCCAGAAGATACCGCCATTCCTCCAGAGCAAGTTTAATGGCCAAGAGCTCTCGGTCACCAATCGAATAATTTCTTTCAGCTGGGGAAAATGTTTTTGAAAAGAAGCCGCAAGTGGAAGTTCGGCCCCTGGGCCCTTTTTGGGTGAGGACCGCTCCAGCTCCCACGGAGGACGCATCCACCTCAAGAAAGAAAGGTTTGTCGGTATCAGGCCTAGAGAGTACTGGAGCTGAGGCAAAAGCGGACTTTAACTTGGAGAAGGCCTCTTCAGCTGTAGGAGACCAGGAACGTGGATTGGCATCCTTCTTAGTGAGGGCCACGATGGGAGACACCACAGTGGAAAAATGGGGAATAAACTGTCGATAATAATTTGCAAACCCCAGGAACCTCTGTATGGCTCGGAGGCCCTCTGGGCGAGGCCACTGAAGAACTGCAGACAGTTTTGCGGGATCCATCTGGAGGCCTTTGTCGGAAATTATATAACCAAGAAATGGTAGACTGTGCTGGTGAAACGCATTTCTCCAGTTTGGCGTAGCGATGGTTGGCACGAAGTCGATCAAGAACTTGGCGTACGTGTCTCTGGTGGGATTCAAGGTCCGGAGAGTACACCAGGATGTCATCCAGGTAGACCACGACACATGTATAGAGGAGGTCCCGGAAAATGTCATTAACAAATTCTTGAAAGACAGCAGGGGCATTACACAGTCCAAAGGGCATTACTAAATATTCAAAATGCCCATCCCGGGTATTAAACGCCGTCTTCCACTCGTCACCTTTGCGGATCCGGATGAGATTGTAAGCACCCCGAAGATCCAGTTTGGAGAACACCTTGGCGCCGCGCAGGCGATCAAAGAGTTCCGTGATCAACGGCAAGGGGTATCGGTTTTTAACCGTGATCTTATTAAGCCCACGA
Organism: Engystomops pustulosus; assembly: GCF_040894005.1. Lineage (NCBI taxonomy): Eukaryota > Metazoa > Chordata > Amphibia > Anura > Leptodactylidae > Engystomops > Engystomops pustulosus. Next base: position 78,731,949 of record NC_092414.1, on the reverse strand, counting down.
TAGTCTATACAGGGACGTAAGGAGCCGTCTTTCTTGGTGACAAAGAAGAATCCTGCACCAGCCGGAGGGGAGGACTTGCGTATGAAACCCCTCTTAAGATTCTCCTTGATGTATTCAGACATAGCAGCCATCTCAGGAACAGAAAGCGGATAGACCCTACCTCTGGGGAGAGTAGCACCCGGAAGGAGATCCACAGGGCAATCATAGGAACGATGTGGAGGTAGTGTCTCAGCTTGTCTCTTGGAAAACACATCTGCGAAGTCCATATACGGATCGGGAAGTCTCTGCAGGGATTTGTGAGACAACGTAGAAGTCCTGACAGGCAGTGGATGAAGGACCCGCATGCAATGTGAGGAACAATCCGGACCCCAATGGAGAATCTCTCCAGAAGACCAGTCCAGAACAGGGGCATGAAGCTGCAGCCAGGGGAGACCCAGCAGTAGAGCAGATGTGCTTTGGGGCAGCACAAAAAAAGAAAGTCTCTCTTGATGTAGAGCACCAACTTGCAGAAGCAGGGGTTCCGTGCGAAACCAGATGGGCATGGAGAGAATCTGACCATTGACCGAGGCAATGGACAATGGCTTCTCGAGACGAACCACCGGGAAGTGATGCTGAGAGACCAAGGCTGCATCCACAAAGTTCGCTGTAGAGCCAGAATCCAGGAAGGCAGAAACCTGGATCTGGGTACCGGTGCCAGCGCTGAGGAGCACGGGAAGAGTCAGACGTGGAGAAGCTGTACTTACACCTAGGGACGCCTCTCCCAAGAAGCCTAGGTGCTGGCGTTTCCCGGACGTTGAGGACGGACAGGACAGGAACTGATGAAGTGCTCTGGGCTGGCACAGTACAGACAGAGGTTCTCCTGTCGTCGTCTTGAACGTTCCTGTAGGGAGAGCCGAATTCTGTCCACCTGCATAGGTTCCTCAGTAGACAATTCAGGCGAAGGCTGGAGAGGTCTTTGAAAGGCAGGAGCCAGGCGAGGAAAACGTCTTACCCGGGCTTGAGGGTGCTCGGTGCGGAGTTCCTCGGCGCGTTCCTTGAACCGAACATCAATCCGAGTGGACAGAGTGATAAGACCACTCAGAGTTGACAGCAGGTCCCGAGCAGCCAGAGCGTCCTTAACCTGCGCAGAGAGTCCCTTCTTAAAGGTAGCGATGAGGGCTGCATCGTTCCAGGCAAGTTCAGAGGCCAGGGTGCGGAACTGAACCGCATACTCTCCCACAGACGAGCTGCCTTGGCGCAGGTTCAGTAAAGCAGTCTCGGCAGAAGAGGCCCGTGCAGGTTCCTCAAATACGGCCCGGAACTCTGCCAGAAAAGCCGTGAGAGTAGTCGTGACTGGGTCGCCTCTATCCCAAAGAGGGGTAGCCCAGGCCAGAGCTTTCCCGGAGAGGAGACTGACGAAGAATGCCACCTTAGACCGCTCCGAGACAAATTGCGAAGGCATGAGCTCTATTTGCAGAGAGCACTGAGTTATAAAGCCCCGGCAATCCTTGGGGTCTCCGTCAAACTTGCTGGGCATAGACAGCCGAAGTAAGGGTTCAGCGGCAGGAGGACAGACCGGAACGGCAGGGGTCGCTGGAGCGGGCACAGGAGCCTGTTGCTGTTGCTGGGTGGCTAGCAGCTGTTGCAGCATGGTGGTGACTTGATCCAGCTGTTCACGCTGAGCGGCAATCTCCCGGGATTGCTGGACCACAATGGTGGCAAAGTTGTGACGAGTAGGAAGCGGAACCTCGGCGGGATCCATGGCCGGATCTTACTGTCAGGATCAGTGGATCCTCTGGACCACCGCGGGAGATGTAACTAGCCAACACCCGGAACCAGAGCCTAGCGGCACCTGGTATTCACCAGAGCCCGCCGCAAAGCGGGTTGGACTTGCTGCGGCAGGATACCACTAGGTCGTTCCCAGGTGTGACTAGCCCACGGTGGCAGCCGAGGTCGAGGTACCTTAGCGGATGACAATCTCGTAGACAGGTCCAGGCACAGGGTCAGGGCAGGCGGCAGAGATGCAACGTCAGGTCCAAGTCCGGGGTCAGCAACAGGAGGTCCAGGCAGAAGGGGACGGGAACACAGGCACAGGAACACGGAGGAACACAGGAAACACAGGACTTGGGAGCGGAGACACACAGGAACGCAGGAATACACAGGAACGCAGGAATACACAGGAATGCAGGAATACTCGATTGGAAGCTTTCTCTAAGGCTATGAGGCACAAAGATCCGGCAAGGGTCACAGGAAGGGGAAGAAACTTATAGCAGGCCAGCGCCAAGATCCAACTAACAAAGTTTTAACTGCAGCACCTTTAATCTACTACTAGTTCACTGCCTCCATACATGGTCCCCTTATCAAACGAGCTGTGTCAGGCAGAATTTTGGGTTGTTTTCATGGCTTCCTCATCAAACTTGTTAACTTTGTTGCCACCCTGCTGTGTAATCCACAAAATATACTGCCAAACTTTTATCATTTACCGATATTATTTGAGCGCTTCTTGCTCACCTCCTTTGGTTCCTCTCTGCCACCCATTGGTTTTAAGCCTGAGTCCATTTGGGGTATGTTGCCAAGACACTCTCTAGCCCAGGGGTCCCCAAACTACGGCCCGCGGGCCACATGCGGCCCGCGGACCGTTTCTATCCGGCCCCCATCCAGCACTTGGAGCGCCAGCCCGGGTGCCCCCAAATGATAAATCCGCATCCGGGGCTCGGCGCTGGCATTGACAATAGTGTCAATGATTGGGCCGCTGCATTCAGCGGTCGGGCAGGGGCCTCCGTCCGTCCGGACAGGAAGCTCCTGCCCGTCACTGTACAGTGCCCGATGCGGCCGGAAACGGCCGCTCGAGCACTATTACTGGAGCGATGTGGCACATCGCTCCAGGAACTAGGATGCGCGGCCGCGTGATTACGTCATCACGCGGCCGCGCACCCCTTCCTGCCCGGCCGCAGGAAGAAGAAAGAAGACGCAGGAGCCAGAGGTAAGTACTGATTTTTTTTTTTTTAAAACAGCAGTAGAAAGATTGTGGCGACCCCAATATACGAAGTATATTAGAGAAAATAATAATGGAGGGGCAGTATAGGGAATAATTAATTATGAGGGGCAACATAGGGAATAATTAATTTTAAGGGGCAGCAAAGTGAATAATTAATTATTTCCTATGCTTCCCCTCATAATTAATTATTTCCTATGCTGCCCCTCATAATTAATTATTTCCTATGCTGCCCCTCATAATTAATTATTTCCTATGCTGCACCTCATAATTAATTATTTCCTATGCTGCCCCTCATAATTAATTATTTTCTATGATGCCTCTCATAAGGAGCAGCATAGGAAATAATTAATTATGAGGGGCAGCATAGGAAAGACGTAATGGTGGGGGTATAGGAAATAATTAATTATGAGGGGCAGCATAGGAAAGAATTAATTATGAGGAGCAACATAGGATATAATTAATTATGAGGGGCAGCATAGTATATAATTAATTATGAGGGGCAGCATAGGAAAGAATTAATAGTGGGGGTATAGGAAATAATTAATTATGAGGGGCAGCATAGGAAATAATGAATGGTGGGGGTATAGGAAATAATTAATTATGAGGGGCAGTATAGGAAATAATGAATAGTGGGGGTATAGGAAATAATTAATTATGAGAGGCAGCATAGGAAATAATTAATTATGAGGGGCAGTATAGGAAATAATTAATTATGAGGGGCAGCATAGGAAAGAATTAATAGTGGGGGTATAGGAAATAATTAATTATGAGGGGCAACATAGGGAATAATTAATTTTAAGGGGCAGCAAAGTGAATAATTAATTATTTCCTATGCTGCCCCTCATAATTAATTATTTCCTATGATGCCTCTCATAAGGAGCAGCATAGGAAATAATTAATTATGAGGTGCAGCATAGGAAAGAAGTAATGGTGGGGGTATAGGAAATAATTAATTATGAGGGGCAGCATAGGAAATAATTAATTATGAGGGGAAGCATAGGAAAGAAATAACGGTGGGGGTATAGGAAATAATTAATTATGAGGGGCAGCATAGGAAAGAATTAATTATGAGGTGCAGCATAGGATATAATAAATTATGAGGGGCAGCATAGGATATAATTAATTATGAGGGGCAGTATAGGAAATAATGAATGGTGGGGGTATAGGAAATAATTAATTATGAGGGGTAGTATAGGAAATAATTAATTATGAGGGGCAGTATAGGAAATAATTAATTATGAGGGGCAGCATAGGATATAATTAATTATGAGGGGAACATAGGGAATAATTAATTTTAAGGGGCAGCAAAGTGAATAATTAATTATTTCCTATGCTGCCCCTCATAATTAATTATTTCCTATGATGCCTCTCATAAGGAGCAGCATAGGAAATAATTAATTATGAGGTGCAGCATAGGAAAGAAGTAATGGTGGGGGTATAGGAAATAATTAATTATGAGGGGCAGCATAGGAAATAATTAATTATGAGGGGAAGCATAGGAAAGAAATAACGGTGGGGGTATAGGAAATAATTAATTATGAGGGGCAGCATAGGAAAGAATTAATTATGAGGTGCAGCATAGGATATAATAAATTATGAGGGGCAGCATAGGATATAATTAATTATGAGGGGCAGTATAGGAAATAATGAATGGTGGGGGTATAGGAAATAATTAATTATGAGGGGTAGTATAGGAAATAATTAATTATGAGGGGCAGTATAGGAAATAATTAATTATGAGGGGCAGCATAGGATATAATTAATTATGAGGGGCAGCATAGGATATAATTAATTATGAGGGGCAGCATAGGATATAATTAATTATGAGGGGCAGTCTAGTAATTAATGGGGGGGAGCAGCATATTTAATTAATTGACCCAATTGATTCATTAATTGGGCCAATAAATAAAATAGTTTACAAAGGGGTGCAGTATATTAAATAATTAATTGAGGGGGTCCAGTGTATTACGGATGCGGTCACATGTACCGCTAGTGCTGTGTTTTCAAGGAATTTTTTTTTTTTTTTTTTAATTTTAAACTTCAGTCCGGCCCTCCAACAGTCTGAGAGGGACAGTGAACGGCCCCCTATGTAAAAAGTTTGGGGACCCCTGCTCTAGCCTGCCGTTGCTGCCGCTGCCTCTGCATAGTCCCCTATAGTGTCAGGGTCAATTATTGGATGTTTTAGATGCTATCTAGCCTCATTCGGTCACTCTGTCATTGCCATGCTGTTGCCCATACTTTTGGCATAATGGTGCGATTAAGCAGCCTCAGAGGCATCCATGCATGCTGCCCCTGCTGTTTCCTGTCCATTTCCGTGGTGTTTCCATCCTTTTCTGAGGTTCCCAGGTGCTTGGCCAAGCTTCCCTGTGCAGATCCTTGGTCCCCTTGAAAAATGCTCGAGTCTCCCATTGACTTCAATGGGGCTCGTTATTCGAGACGAGCACTCGAGCATCAGGAAAAGTTTGTCTCGAATAACGAGTACCCGAGCTTTTTAGTGCTCGCTCATCTCTAGTTATGCTTTAATAAATACAAAACAGCCATCAAAAAGAACTCTTTTAATTATCCTCTTACATACCATTTGAGTGAAATGTCAATGCCTCCAAAGCCAAGTTGTGCGGAATGGATTAAAACAGAGAGACCACATCATGTGTGGTTGTCACAGGTGCTCCTGCATCCCCTCTCTCAGGACGCAGGCACACCCGTGGGTCTCCCTGTGCCTTCTCTTCCCTGCAGCAGCCTCACCTCTCCACGATCCACCGACAATCTCCTCACCTATTTAAATCCCGGCCCTTTCTTGTGTCCCCTGCCGGATTTTTGTTTTGTCCTGTATACTCCTTGTCTGTATTCCTGCTGTGACCCCGGTTCTGTTATTGACTACAATCCCATGCTGTGTGTCCTGGCCTCCTGCCAGTCCCTGGCTACGATTCTGTTATACGACTATATACTTCGCTTTGGTCGTCGCCACTGACAAAGTTGCACCTGTGGAGCAACCTTGTGATACCACTCCGCAGCAAGCTCAAGCTGCTTTGCGGCGGGTTGCAGAGTGAAAACCGGGTACCACTTAAACTCCGCTACCAGGTGTTGGCTTAAGTCATTTTCCCCGGTGGTCCAGTGGCTCCATTACCCCTGGTGCCTGTCATTAAGATCCGATCATGGATCCCACCCACCGCTGGCCTGGCTGATCTAACCACCATCGTGACCCAGCTGTCCCAGCAGATTGCTGTGCAAGGTCAGCAACTCGGACAAGTCACTGCCATGTTGCAGAAATTTATGGCTATTCAGCAGAAGCTTCAAGTTCCTGTGGTTCCTCCTGCTACTCCAGTTTGTCTACCATCTGCAGAACACAAGCTGAGACTCTCCTTGCCCTCTTAGTATGATGGGGACCCCAAGTTGTGCAGGCGCTTTATCACTCAGTGCTCCTCAGTGCTTCTTGCACATTGATCTTTTGCCGACGCAGTTCATCATGGAACGGTCTAAAGTGGCTTTCATCTTCATTCATCTTTGAGGAACCTGCCCAGGCATCTTCTGCTGAGACTGCACTGCTCAACTTGCATCTAGTGGACTCAATTGTCGGTGACTATGGTGTTCAGTTGGCTGGCTTCTGAGCTAGCCTTGAATGATGCAGCCTTTAAAAAGGGACTCACTGGACAGATTAAAAACGCATTGTCTGCATGTGACCTGCCATCTACTCTGAGTGGTCTCATCTCTATGGCCACTCTGGCCCAGAACACTTCCTTCAGACTTGTCCACTCAGTCCTCAGCATCCGGGAAATGCATGTGCAACACCCTCGCCGATGCAAGGCAGAGCTGTGTTTGCGAATATGTCCCACCATGTAGCTTGCAGCCTGTGTAGGGTCTGACTAGCCCCACAGCATGTCACTACATAGTCCTTAGATAACACAGGGGAACACTGCAGTGGTAGAACCTGCCTGGTAAGGCAGGAGTTAAGTGTTTTGTGTGATGTCATATGTGTCAGCCAATCACATGTGTTACACTCTGTTTCTGTGAGCTGAGATGTAATTGGAGGAGTAGCCACCACCTGACCAAGGGGAGTAACAAGATCCCTGTTCAGGAAACTTCTAGAAGTGAGTTCTCTGTTAGAAGAGAGTGCAGTGTGAGGAGAGAGTTCACTCTCTCAGATTAGAGACTCAGAGGAGTCTGTGCAGCTAGCACACCAGACCAAGAGCAGGTGAGCCAGCTCCCTGCCTGAAGAGTGGAGCTAATAGCTAGTTAGTGAGGAAAGGGGTATCATCCTACCTTTAAGGGTGATACCTGAAGCAACCCAGGACAAGCTGAAGCATCCTTCCAGGACACAGCTACCTCCCAGCCTGCCATTGCATCCAGGCTGATGATCTACATCCTGTGGCTCCCTCCAACTACATCTACAGCACTCCACCATCCTGTTAAGGCACGTTGCTACGGTTCCTGTTGGTTCCAATAAAGAACTGTAAGTTGTTTTTGTTCAATGGCTGCCTCCGTCTGGTCCCTGCTACTACGGCTGCCATCATCACAGGCACCCTGTCCACCACACAGAGACTCATACTCTAGACACCAAAGGGTTGCCCCAGGGATAACCGCTATAGCAGCCTCTCCCTCATCATTTCTTGCCAACACCACCCTGCTGGAGACCTGCCAGGCTGTAGGACAGCCCTCCGGTTCCCCATACCAAGCACCGTGACACTAGCGTGCCTAGGCCGCAACCGCCAGCTACTCAGGTACTGCGGGCCCCGGCTGACTCCAGGCCCCGAGAAAAGGCTAGGCCCTGGTGGGGGATGTTGCACATGCACCTAGGGTTCTTCGAAGAAGGGTCGCTAAGTTTCATAGTTTCATAGTTTCATAGCTTATACGGTTGAAAAAAGACACTTGTCCATCAAGTTCAACCAAGGAAAGGATTGGATGAGGAAGGGATTTAGGGGAAACAATTCTATATAACATAACCATCAATGTTATTTAGGTTTAAAAAGGCATCTAGACCCTTCTTGAAGCTCTCTACTGTCCCTGCTGTGACCAGCGCCTGAGGCAGGCTATTCCACAGATTGACCGTTCTCATAGTAAAAAAGCCCTGTCGCCTCCGGTGATTAAACCTTGATTTCTCCAAACGGAGACAGTGCCCCCTCGTCTTTTGATTTGATTTAATCTGAAACAACTTACCACCATATTTTTTGTATGGACCATTCATATATTTAAATAAATTAATCATGTCCCCACGTAGTTGTCTCTTTTCCAGACTAAATAAATCTAGTTGTTTTAATCTTTCCTCATAACTAAGACCCTCCATACCCCTTATCTTTTTTGTTGCTCTACGTTGAACCCTCTCCAGCTCCAGGGCATCCTTTTAATGGACCGGTGCCCAGAACTGGACAGCATATTCCAGGTGAGGCCGAACCAATGCCTTGTATAGTGGTAATATTACATCCCTAAACAAAGCTTCTCCATGTTTGAACATACCTGTCCTACTCAGCTCCGGGACAGGTAATCAGTTTCAAGTCTCTGCCTTCCTGGATTCCTGCTCTGCAGGAAACTTTGTGGCTGCTGTCGTGGTCTCTCAGTATCATCTTCCTGTGATCCGTTTCAAGAAGTCGCTGGTCATCTCATCGGTCAGTGGGCAGATTCTCTACGACCCAGTCTGGTACCGCACTGTGGCTCAATATCTGCAAGTAAGGGCGTTGCACAAGGAGAGACTTTCATTTTACGTGCTACCTTGGTCCACGTCGTCTGTTCTTCTGGGTCTTCCATGGTTGAAGTGCCACGCACCAATGGTGTAGTTCTTATTTGGGGACCAGAATGCCACTCTTGCTGTCTGGTGGCACTTCATTCTGTGGCCCCCGTGCCTTCTCCAGTGTCCTCCAAGGCTCTAGTGTCCTCCAAGGCTCTAGTGTCTCCCTACTCCTTATACAGACTTTTCTGATGTCTTCTCGGAGAAGCAAGCATAGACTCTGCTATTGTTCCTGCTGCCAGGCGCATCACCTCTACAGGGTCGGGTGTACCCATTGTCTGTGCCTAAAAAAAAGGCTATGTCGGCCTATATGAAGGAGAATTTGCAGAGAGGGTTCATCCGCAAGTCCTCTTCTCTTGCTGGTGCTGGATTCTTTTTTGTGGCCAAGAAAGACAGGTCTCTCATCCCCTGCATGGACTACCCAGTGCTTAATAAAATTTCCCTAAAGAACCGCTACCCACTAGCCTTGATTACAGAACTCTTTGACCGCTTCCGTGGAGCCAAGGTCTTCACTAAATTGGACCTTCGAGCTGCATATGAATATGCGATGAATGGAAAACCACCTTCAACACTTGCGATGAGCAATTTGAGTGTTTGGTCATGCCCTTTCTTCCGCCCTGCAGAAAAGAACATCAAGGCTGATGCCCTCTCTTGTGCTTCTTACGTCATTGGGGAACAACCGACTCCTTGGCATGCCATTCCTTCTGAGCAACTGGTTCTTGCTGCTCCAGTGGACCTTTGGCAACTTCCTCCTGGCAAGACCTACGTCCAACCTGCCCTTTAGCATGGACCTTCCGCCTTCCTCTGGTAATACCGTCATCTGGGTGGTAACTGACCAATTCTCCAAAATGTCCCACTTTGTTCTTCTGTCAGGTCTGCCATCTGCACCATGCCTTGCCGGCCTGTTCTTCCTCCACATTTTTTGGCTTCTTGGACTTCCTCAGCGCATCGTTTCAGACCATGGGGTTCAGTTTCTTTCCAAGTTCTGACAATCCCTGTGTAGTCAACTTCAAGTGAAGCTGGACTTCTCCTCTGCATACCATCCGCAGTCCAATGGACAGGTAGAGAGAGTTAATCAGACTCTGGGCTGTTTATGTCATTTGTCATTTTGTATCTGCCCGACAGGACGACTGATCCACACTGTTGACATGTGCAAAGTTTTCCAAAACTCCTTTAACTCTGAAACTGCCAGCTCTGCTCCCTTCTTTATTGTCTATGGGCAGGACCCACTCCCTCCTCTTCCTCTTTCTGTGCCCTCGAATGTTCCAGCTGTGGAACAGTTGGTCCAATATCTTAAGTGTATCTGGGAGCAGACTCCAGTCTCCTTGCTACAGACGTCTTCTCCAACCAAGACGGAGGCCGACAAGAAACGCAGGCCTCTTCCCATCTTCTCTCCAGGTGACAAAGTGTGGCTATCCTCCAAGTATGTCCGGCTGAAGATCCCCAGCTACAAACTTGGTCTACCTTTCCTGAGTCCATTAGAGGTGCAGCACATTAAACCTGGGGCGTATTAGCTCTGCCTTCCTCCCACTATGTGCATTCTGAACTCCTTCCATGTATCTCTTCTAAAGCAAGTCATCCTGAACTGCTTCTCCCAGCAAGTACCTCCTCCTGCTCCCATGGCTGACTCCACCAATGTCTTTGTGGTTAAGGAGGTCCTGGATATGAAGACAGTGTGAAGCAGTTCTTCCTTGTCAACTGGAAGGGGTTTGGGCCTGAGGAGAGATCTTGGGAGCCTGACGATAACATCCTGGACTGCACTCTCCTAAAAAGGTTCCTTCAGCCCAAGAAGAGGAGGTTGAAGGGGGGACTGTCACGGGTGCTCCTGCGGCCTCTCTCCCGGGTTGCTGGCGCACCTGTGGGTCTCCCTGTGCCCCCTCTTGCCGGCGTTCTGAAATTTAAAGGGCCAGCATGCCAATAATTGATGCAGGCCGGTTGCCCTACCTGTTTAAATCCCTTTCCTGTGTCCCCTGCCAGATCTTCGTGTCTTGTGCCATGGAGAAAGCTTGTCCAGTATGCTCCTTGTCTGTATTGAGATTTCCTGCTGTCACCCTGGCTCCGTTAGTGACTACAATCTTGTGCTGTCTGTCCTGAGCTACTGCCGGTCTCCGACTATGATTCTGCTATACGACTTTGTACTTCGCCTTGGCCGCCTTGGCCACCTTGGCCGTGGTAGCAAGCCGCAGCAAGTTTAATCCGCTTTGCGGCGGGCTCTGATGAAAACCGGGTGCCACTTAGACTCTGGTTCCAGGTGTTGAATTACATCATCATCCATAGTGGTCCAGTGGGTCCACTGGCACATCTGTACTGGAACATCTGAAACATAGTTATTGCTGTACCACTGTTCTTCGAGTACCTGGTACGCTTGGACTATTAGCTGGAGATGAAAATTAGTACAATCACTTAGTTGTTCATTTAATAAACCAACTCCTGCAATGATCAGTCTTAAACTAAAAAAAAAAACATGGGAAAAACATTTTTATGTGTTTTGGGGAGACCATGGAAAATGGGAGTAAGAAAATCAGGCACATTAAGATAGGTTAATATTTCGTGTACATGAGACCTTAGCCTGTTTTGCCTGCTAAAAATGCTAGCATGCTTTGGAGGATAAATCAGTTTAATGTTCTCTTTCGGGACCTGTCACCACAGATCCCCATGGTTTTATGGAACCCCAGTTGTTAATGCATCTATGCATTTCATGAGCTGTATCTTTTTATTTTTACATCAACAAAGCTGTTTGAGGGCTTTTTACAAGATGTTGTTTCTATTAGCACATGTTGAAGCACATAATTGAATATCATTACCATAATGTAGATTACATATTCGATTACACAGGTGTTACTGACCATGGCATTTAAAGCATAGCTCACTTTTTTAGAAACTTATTGGTACAGTGTGCATACAAATGTTCACTCACAATAGAACCTACAGACTGAGTTATCATATCTGGTTAATATAAAGCAAAGTCATATAACACCTTCATCCTAATATTGATGGTACTTTCTATTAGGATGTAAGTGGGCATTGTGTTGATAGGATATGGGGTGTCATTTTAAGAATAATCAAGAAAAGATGAAGCACATGTTCCATTCCAAATGATTATTTTATTAATGGAATTAATCACTACAAATTTTACCAAAGCAGAAAAGACTAATGTTGTGATATTTATCACAAATCATCCATATTTATATATAATAACACTACAATTTCAATGCATAATAGCTGTTTTATACAATGTAAAGTGCTGCTCAAAGTCTATAAAAGTGAAAAAAATCTAATCAAATATGCATGGAAATTTTCTAGTTTGTCCCAGATTAAGTATTGATAGCATAAATAACACTCATTGGAATAATAGTCATTTACAAACCCATTCCTGTTGCTGGAAGTACCACTTACTGATTAATGTTTGCATCTTGTCAGGTCATTAATTACAAGATTATGAGCACTTCATCATAAGGAACAGCCACCACAAGAAGCTTAGAACATATTTAATCTTCAATGCAAGTTTAAATGAAAATTGAAAGAGTTCTTTTTTTCCCCAACACTTATCAGGATTTCCATATAAACTGAAATTCATGCACAGAGGATTCTAGGTTAAGGTGATACAGCATGAAAGTTCTTACTGAAATAATTACTGGTTTAAGAAATAGACCATTCTGTGATATATATTCCAGTTTTTGCCAGCCTCAATCTGACACTATAAAATATTCTAACCCTCCATACTGTAAGCAAAACATCCACATCTACAGTATATACAAAAACACAGAAGTAATGAGGGTGTAAGACCTTGCCTACTGTAGATTCATGTAGAGCACATCGCTCTAAATGTTTTTGATCTAGTTCAGTCAGGTCTATTGTTTCTCGACTGCGATGAGTGAAGCTAGTTAAGGGGCCTTGATGTGAAGGTCCTTCATAACTTTATCTGTAACAGATAGTATCAAAGGGATGCCTTACCTTTCAGTATCTTCCACAAAATTGAATTGTTCATTGGCTCTGAGCTGTTATAATCAGAAACCATTCAAATCAGCAAAGAGATAGAAGATTGGTGATAGCAAAGTCCATTTTTGGAGAAGAGGGGTCGAAGTAGTTTTACCAATCAAAAGAAGCTTTGAACAAAATACTCTTAATAGTTTGTAATGGTGCAAAAAACACTAGAATTGATTGTACACGTATTTTATCAAATAAATATTTGAAGTTTTATTTAATTGAGCTTATATGAATTTTTTACATATGATTATATTTGTCACTGGGTAAAAATCTGCCTTTCTAATAGTAATCAGTACTGTACAAACACCTGCAGGAAACATGATAGAATCTGATTTGTTCTCTGTGATAGTTTGCCATATGTGAAGGGATTATGTGGAAGGAGATTGCATACACAAAGTCATCTGTTACAGCTATTGTGTCTTCATTATTACTGTAAGGGCATTGGCGGGTGCCTTTCTTATTACTAGACAATTCTCTGGTTATTTATCTAATCCTCTCCCTGTGTTTGCAGTTAATTCTGTTGACATGCTTTTCTCACTGTGAGCTCAGAACAGTACAAATAACAGCACTGATATTCGCAAATTCGCACTACCCTTGAACCCAGTAACTGGTCCTCCTACTCTGAGTGAAAATGTAATCCTTTTGTTACTATCCATTAATGGGAACTTTGGTTCTGGAGTAGGGGAAAATATTTAAAGCAGTATTAGGGCTTTAAAAAACTTTTAAAACATATGATCAACTGACTTCCCACAAATACCAAAATTGTATTATTTATCCAGATCCTGCAAGTCCATTTAAAACTATTTTCACATGCATATGTATATTCCAGGGCCTCAAAAAGCTCATGCACCAATAACAGTAGAAAAGACTGCCTGAGCCATAAACGCAGGAAGGAATATGACCTGCTCTATAATTTGTGGCCTGGTAAGTTGTCTCACACATAGAGATGTGTGTGAGCCCATTGAAGAGCATTTGTCATGTGCTATCCATTGAATAAATGGAAAGTAAATGGACAAGTTCTACATTCCTGTGCTTGTGGGCTAATTGGGATAGAATCTAGTGCCAAAACATTCAAGGTAAAAATAAATATAGAACCAGAGTTAAGATCTGTACATAGATAGAACCAGATTGTAAGGTTGTATGATTTAAAATACACCTCCCACAAACAGCAATGTAACAAGCCATCATATGCGGGCCATATGTTTGACTATAGAACTGATCACACAGTCAGAGACAGATTTCTCTAGGGCAAAAAGATGCAGGTAGACTATTGCTATTGTCATGGACTTGCATTCACAAACCCCTCCCCCATATCTATCCCTGTAATGTGTATTTAATATATAATACATTATTAATAATTAACACTTAATAAAACATAGTGTTGAGCACAAATTGTAGTGGCAATATAGGTGTTGACCAACTAGAGCTTGAGATAAATTTGCAGTAAAGGCAAAGAACAAATCGGATGACTCATTGGAGAGGTATACATAATTGTAACATAAAAATCCTCTAGGCTGTCAGGATTCGGGATGAGTGGACCCTCTGGACCACCGCGGGAGGTGGTACTAGCCAACACCTGGGACCGGAGTCTAAGTGGCACCTGGTCTTCACCAGAGCTCACCGCAAAGCCTGAGCTGGAGCATGGAGAGGTAAGGCAGTACGGGGGGAACGATAAGGGCAGCGGAGGTGCCGGGAATTGGAGAGAGACACAGGTCTTCCCGCAACCCGAGATGTGGGTCGTGGGGACACCCGTGACACAGTACTTTTCTGGAGCGTGATAAAACCACAAGATACCTAAAAGTTGACATATATTGAGGTAATGAAGGCTCTTGATCAAAGTTTGAGTTTTAATTACCTTAAAACACATTCACAGTTTTATAATGGTCTATTAACAACTTAAGTATTATCTAATAAACACTGCATGTGCTGCAGGTCTATTTACATTAAAACTACCACACTGTGCTGCTGAAAGGATTTTGAGCATGAACTGCCCATTTTTGACAAAGCACAAAGAATAGTAGACATACAAAACACATTCACAGTTTTATAATGCTCTATTAACAACCTAAGTATTATCTGAAGAACACTGTGCTGCAGGACAATTTACATTAAAACTGTACCCCACTGTGCTGCTGAGAGGATTTTGAGCATGAACAGCCCAATTTTGACAAAGACAATCATACAGCACAAATAAAAGTAGACATAAAAATAACTCATACCAACTGCTTGTCAACAACAAAATGTAATGAAACTGCATAGAAGTCAAGTTAGCCAAGCACTTTATAACATAAAATTTCCAAAGAACGCATTGATTACCAATTATTATCAGACAGGGCGTGCCAGTGCCTTATATCCTCTGACATAGGGGAGTTGGTGGTTTCTGACAATGCTCCAGTACAGGTCTTACTCCATTGAAGTAAGGGACTGATATATTATTATTATAGGAGTGGTGGATTGAACATGACTTTTAAAATGATGTCCAGTGTCCAAACGGACACTGAAGCATTTTGGAAGTCAGCCAAGACAGTAATAAGTGGCCGACTTCAAGACAAAGGTAAGCACACAGTACTTTGGCTAGATAGAACGGAGGAGCTCTGTCGATAATCCTACTAAAAAGAGCTGTTCTGTTTGGTAACAAATCAGGCTGCTTGCTAGTCAGACTGGCCAAAGAAATGTGTTAACCTATCCCTGGAGATGTAGGAGGTGTGGGACTCCCCGCGCGTTATGTCTCCAATTGGAGACTTCCTTGTGGATGTACATTTTATCATACCTATTCACTGTGAATGGTGAGGGTCAGATTTGACCTAAATAGGAGATGTTTTGTTGATTCTCTGCATGATCCCTGTGCACCACACCATCATCTCTTGAAGCATTTGTCTTAGCTACGAGCCTATACATAAACTACATCTAGTGGTAGCAACCTGATGATTCTGGCCTAGAAAAGAACCGAATGCTTTCTTCAACATCTATGAACTTGAATTCCAGACAAATTTATTTTGGTCTCTGTGACAGTTGGATTTTAAAAATGTTAGATTGTCATAAGAACCAGGATTAACAATAAAGCTGACACCTTTAATAACTGTTATAGCTGTTTATGGGCTATAGTACAGTAAATTACCAATTACCATAGTTCCATTTGTAACTAGGAGTCGTCTGTAAGTCGGGTGTTCTTAAGTAGAGGACCACCTGCATATGAATCTATATTTATATGTGTGTCTGTTTATAGACTTCTTTTGAAATAAAAGTCTTTGATCTCAGCCTTTGTCATGGGACCTAGAAGCATTTGGAAGCCCATAAGGTTTCTCTTTCTCATAAAAACATAAAAATGATTAATTGTAGATGGGGGTCCTGATAGAGATTTTGCATTAGGATCCAGCAGCTTCAAATTATCACTCTACTTCTCTTGCTACTGTCCTGTTCCAAGACATAACATCAGACTACCAATACCAATTCATTGGAACGCTCCATTTTAGTATATGGTGAATATGTTCTTTAGTCTACAATAAAACACAGAGGTTGGAACGGCACCGTTCATAGGGTGCAGGTCTTCGTAGGGGTCCGACAACCCCTCCAGCGGTAGAACCAAATACACAGATGAAGCAGCACTCCGAAAAAGTTAGGTGAAAAAAGTGATGTTTATTCCACCATCACTGGTGGAATAAACATCACTTTTTTCACCTAACTTTTTCGGAGTGCTGCTTCATCTGTGTATTTGGTTCTTTAGTCTACAAATGTACAAGAATCAATGGGCAGTTTTATGGGTTTATAATGTGCTAATATCCTATACAACAGTACAAAATCTACTTCAATGCATCTATATATTGTGTGGCAAATACTGACATTTTATAAGAAAAAAAAATTTGAATAATCTACGTATTAATAATGTTGTATCAATTATAACAAACATATTACCTATACACTATGACCTAAGGTATTTCTTTTTAGCAAAGTGTTAGCAATTTTAGTATGGAAATGACAGGTATATAACAACTTGTAAAAAAGGTATTATGATCTTTTGTCACATGGGAATAATTAAGCTCAAGAAATGATGCAATCTTTTCAGGATATAATTGTCTTCCTGTGTTGCTTCATGTGCATGTGTCCAAAGCATCCATGTGCAACCAACCCTAGGAAGAAAAGAGAATCATGCATCTATTTGGCAAGAATTTGATCAAATAACAAACACTTTTTATATGAATTGAGCATATTCCATATTGGAACAACTCACACATGAGCAAATAAATGATTTGCTTACAATTTACAATGAGACATTTTACAATAACTAAAACTTTTCTACCAATGCCCTCCAAATTTGTTGATGTGACTCACTGCATTTGTCTATTCGCTCACATAAAAAAAGTTTTCAGTATAAGTAAGTTACGGGTAAAATGTCTCATGAAATCAATCCTGTTGAAGATCAAGTCAATGACATATTAAATTTGTTATAGGGCACTGCCAAGAATAGTGTCTTTTATATCAGTTAAAAGGATTGTAGAAATGTGTTCCCCGTACATGGGTGATTTTTGTGAAGTCAACTATATTTCATTCTGGGTATAAAATTCAAACAGAAAAAAATGATTACTTTACTATCCATCTTCTTGCATTCTATGTCTAAATGTGAGATATAGCATTCAGTAACCAGATAAAAATGAGTGATTTTATTTTCTGAGAAATAGCAAAGTCTGGAAAAGCAACTAATCCAAATGACATTGGTGCTTCAGTGACCAATACATAATCATACCTACCGATAGGCACAGTTGTAGAGTAGTCTTCAAGTTAGAATGGTGACTGGGTAGTACCTTAAGACCAATAGTTTTTAACAAAAGAATGGTTAAAACGCCTTTCTGCTGGTCTTCATCACCTTCTTTACTAGTAAAAGATTTACATAAAACAAAAGATGTTAAGAGTTATGGGGATTGACTTGAAAGTAGGAATATCTGGTCCGCGAGGTCAGAGCCATGGAGTATTTTATGCACTAGAGAATCCTCATAACCTGATAACACTTATCACATATGGTGGGCTTGCTTTTCCGTTGAGATGTTCGGGAAGTCTATTCAGAGACTAGTCTTTTCAGAGCCTGTCTTCCACAACTATTCATCTAATGTCTTATTTTGTCTGTATATGTAGCTCATGATTTGTAATGTGTAACATGCAGAATATGATATGAGTTGTAGAAATGATGATGTATTATTATAATTTTTAACATTTTTCCTGTGACCATATTTTATAAAAAAAATTATAATAGGTCTGTGATAAATGTAAATTTCTCCAGATCTACCAACAAGTCAGTCATCTCTGGGTATGCATTTACAATGTAACCACAAAAATAAGACATACAGCATTCTTCCATAGTACCAGTAAAGGGGAACATTCCCACCAAAGTTGTTTGAACATGTGTTATGGGATGAGATACCACCTATACAACATTTTTCTGAATGCTTCCAGGTTAGTATACATGAAGATGCCAAAAAATAGCCACGTTGATGTCCTTGTCCCATTTTAGTACACTAAATTTAGTTGGGATATGTTTTCAGTAACATCTGATATTTCTTAAAAATCCCCTCAACAACTGTAAGAGGAGGGTGGAGCCATTTTAACAAGAGGTTAAAGTGCTCTCAGAACATGATATGCCTGTAAGTAACTGTAATAATCAGTGAGTGTTCGAGTGTGCTTGGAGCACAGGTTCACAGAAGATAGTAACCGACCAATCTCCACTATGACAGAAATCGAGTTGACGTCCTTGGTTTTCCAAAAGGAGCAATTAAGGTTTGGAATAATTTATTATAGTATTGATATTTGATTATTTCATAAAGTTGAAATATAACACATTGGAGTAAATGTATCATAGTTTTTTTTCTTTCTTTGGTGTATTATTGAGACATTTGGCAGCTCTTTCTTGCGCCTTATGTATGATCCTGTCTTTTTACTTGTGATACATATTCAGTCTTCCCTATCCTTCCAGGCACAAATTTTGCTTTCTTTTAGTTGAAAATGTCTCAAATCCACATGGTCACAAGCCATGTAAGGGGGTTATATGCAGGAGTGGAGACCCTGTAGTCACACCCCAGGAAGAGATGACGACATATGAGGCTGCTGTCACACATGATGTTAAGGTGTGCGGTCACACACGTTCTGACTGCATTTTGAAATACATAACAACAGCTGAGGAGAGGTGATTTGCCTAATTACATTACTGTTAACATTTACAAAACGCATAGTAAACGCAATGTTAATGTATGCGTTAACATCACACTTACATTGCTTTTCAAGTGCAAATGTTAACAGTAACATAATTAGGCAAATCACCTCTCCTCAGCTGTCGTAAGGCATTTCAAAATGCAGTCAGAACGCCACAGGTGACCAATAAATTAAAAAAGAAATGTAAATGCCAAAATTAATGAATTTTCAAATTGGTTTCCATGCAAAATTTTAAACATTTGAAGCATGTGAAAGAATTACAATTTACATGTTCATGGGGGAAAAAAATCATTCCTTTGCAACTGCCCTGGACCAGGTGCAGATTTGCTCCAAAAAAAGTAGCAAAAATAACCAAAAAAAAAATTTGATAGATAAGTAAAAAGTCACACACAACATCTGGAAAACAAAAGATACATAAGGCGCACTGCACAAAGTAATGACCAAGGCGTACTTTAAAAAATGAAGTTGCAGTGAAATGTCGCAAAAACGATAAAAGTCACAAAAATGAGACAATTTGACTACCAGAAACAAAGATACATGTCCCCAAATGAAACACATTTCAATAGCAGCTGAAAGCTACTCAGGTTTTGGAGGTGTCATTCAGCCCACTGAGACATTTTACTTTGTCAGCTACGCTATAGTTTACATTTGTTTCCACTGGTCCAATATTTCAGGGTACATTTAAGTGGTTGCGCTAAGATTAGATGTTGTTTCCTATTCTCTGTATAGAGAAGAATAGGTTGATTGTTTTAGGTCAGACTGCAGGGAACTCCTAAAGACTACATGTTGTTCTACTGAATAGATGTGGTGGCAAGCTAAATACTGTCCATTAAACAGAGAAATTAAATCTTGGGCCAACCATTTTATCTCACTGAAACTATTCTTGTTTCTAAAATAAAGTAGCCAAAAAAAGACTTTTTTTAAAGAAAGCTTAAAAGAAATAAGAATGCAGGAGAAAGCAGAGTACATATGATAACACTTTGTTTTGCCTTCAAGAATCTGAATTGAAACAGCAACATTAGAAAGGCAAAGTAGTTACATTTTCTATGGCCTGATGACTGCCTTCAGCAAAACATCATTTCTGTGTTGAGTATTTTATTAAATCCAATACTTATGTGTGGTTAATGTGACAGCCTTGAATTCATACAGAAAGTTTGAAATAAAATTAATGTTATTACTTTTTCATAGAAGAAAGAATAGTTTACATGAGTACAAACTGTTCAGTAATTCATTGTGCCTTTAAAATATTTTTTTCTGAAGACAGAATGCCAAAGAGAACTATAAGATTTATTGAACAAATGGTGCCATATTTATCATTTTTCTCGGGTTCGAGAATATAATTTTCTATGACTTAACATTACCAAACAGTATGGTGTGTGCAATAAAACTTAGTCAACAATTAAACATTTCAAAGGATTCTGGCAACAGCCCAATATGATGCTTGCCCCTGCATAAATGATAGCTCACTATGAAGAAAACCAAAATTATAATGCAGGAATATTTAACTCCTTCCCACCTATGCCCTTTTTAATTTATGCGTTTTCATTTTTCACTCCCCACCTTCAAATATCCATAACTTTTTTATTTTTCCATGTAAAGAGCTGTGTATGGGCTTGTTTTATGGGTAATAATTTGCACTTCATAGTGACGGTATTTAATATTCCACCCGTGTACTGGGAAGTGGGAAAAAAATCCAAATACAGTGAAAATGGTGGAAAAACACGTTTGCGCTGTATTCTTGTGGGCTTGGATTTTTACGGCTTTCACTGTGCACCCCAAAGGACATATCTACTTTATTCCTTGGGTCAGTGTGATCACCGGGTTACCAAATTTGTATAGGTTTTATAATGTTTTCATACCTTTACAAAAATTAATACCTCTTGTACAAAAAAATTCTTCATTTTGCCATCTTGTGGCGTTAATAACTATTTTATACTTCAGTGTATGCAGCTGTGGGTGGTGTCATTTTTTGCGACTTTTGATGATATTTTCAATGCTATGATTTGTTGGACTGTACAGACTTTTGATCACTTTTTAGTGAATTTCTTATAATTCATCATTGTACAAACATATAAAAAAATACTTCCAAGGTAAAGTGCATCAATATCAAATACATGTATGTACCAATGTCATTATTCACTGTCCGATTATACAGTGCAAAGTGTAATCATAAGGTGTACAAGTGCAAAGAAAAGTGTGTAAAAAGGGCAACCAAACCCTTGATGCAAATGAAGTGGGCTGCACTTTTCCAGACCATTGAAAATGTATGGGTTCAGCAGAAACTCAAACCAGACTCCAGGACTTCAATGACCTAAAAGTCACTGTTCAAGAAAAGTGGTGTATTGCTCCAGCAGACAATAAGTCAACTTGTGAACAGCATGAGATTTTGTTGTCAAGCTGTAATTGGTGCTGAAGACCACATGACAAGTTATTGAGGCATTTTTGTGGATGTATATTTACCTCTGGCTTTTGCTTGAATACATTATTTGAGATGAGGAAATCACCATTGTATGCTTTCAATTAAATGTCCTACTTTCACTGCAGTATGAACTAGTTATGTTTCCATACATTTCACAGAAAAGCCAAATACTTACAATAAGGTTATTTACACATACAATGATTTCACAAAACTGGAATTTTTCCTTGGAAGAATAAATATTCTTCAGCTTAGATTTGTTATTATTAGTTTGATTATTTAGTGTATATTAATATACAGTTAATGCATAGGTCTTTCCTTAGGGTAGTTGCAAGTAAGGTCTCTATTTGGAATCTGTCAGGAGAAATAAACAAATGATGGTAAAAAAAATGTAGTCTTATAAATGTTTTAATTCATACTTATGACTTGGCTATTGAAATTATTTACAAAACAACTAAAAACAAGAAGGGAACAATTAATAGCTGCTTTATAGAAAGTAATGATATTTATTGTGGTCATTGTTTAGTATTTCAAAAGGGAAGATAGAAATCAATTTTTGGCAAAACACTCAGGCATATCTGACTAGAGAGTAACAAATTGCCAAGTCAGATTTCTAAAGCCATGTTTTCTAATATTACAATCATATACATTTTCTGTTTGCTTTTATCTTCTTTTTTTCTTTGAGATACAAACAATAACCATACTATTAATTATTTCAATTAGTTTAGTAACTTAATTTTCCACCAAAGTCTGTTGTAGTTTCTAGTTTATCTAAGAAGTCTGATTATTATTAGAGATTTGGTCTAATCGATTTGAACAAAGTGGAATTTGTTTAGAAATTTAAGGAAAACTTTGGTTCAGCATGAATCTGAAGTTTACGGTGATTCGTGGAAACTAATTTTTTCCCCCTTTATTAGCAAAATGGCAGCAAGCACAACATGTTACATGGGGCAGAGAACTCTTTCAATTTTTTTTGTTGCTAAAGTAGATATCAAGAAATCCTTGTCAAATCCACATAGTTGATTAACCAATATGTCAGACAGAGAGGTGGCAGGTGGAGCAGGCACAGGTCGCAGCACAATAAGCGGACGTCGCAGCAGGGGTGACTCTGTGAGGCCAGAACTGCCGGTGTCATCTAGCGGCAAGGTGTTGACTAAGAACCCAAAGGTTCTCGATTGGTTGACTAGGTCATCCACTTCCTCCCAAATGACATCTGACAACCCCAGCCAAGAGTCTGTGGGTTCATCAGATACAACCCTTAGTTGGCACGGCCCAGGAGCAGGTCAGTGGGACTCACCAGTCCTCAACCAGCCTCTGTCCGGTTCACTTCCCTCAGCCAGAGATCTACTAGGTGGTCTGGGCTCAGCGCCACTATACAGCAAGAACGAACTCTTTGAGGTCAGCAGCTGCTGGGCAGTGAAGAGGTGGGGCAGACATTTGCTGCTTTGTGCAGTAGGCAGGAAAGTAGAGCTGTGGAGAGTGGCACAGGAGGTTATGTTGCACCTGCAAGTAGTCAGGCCATTGACGAGAATAGCAGTGACCGGGAAAGACAAATCGGCAGAAAAGGGTGTCAGCTTGCGCATCAGGCAGCAAGTCACTACTGTGGCCGTGAGTCAGCAGGGTGGCAGCAGTGCAAGGACGGAAGCCAAACGGCTGTGGGGTGCAAATAAGGTCCAAGTAAGCAGTGGCACAGGGGCTAAGTGAGGAAGCGGCATTAGTAGTCACTCAGTTCAGAGTGTTAGCAGTAAAATCACCAACTCGGTGGTGTGGCAGATTTTTGTTAAATCACAGAGGAGCTGAACGTGTGTATATGTAGAATCTGTGAGCAGAAAGTACAGCGAAGGCAGGGAGCAAACATTGGGACCATGGCCCTGCGTCAACACATGCAGCGTCACCATCCAATGGCCTGGCAGAAACGTGTCTCAGATGTGCTGGTCCATCCTGCCGCCACAGCAATAGCAGCAGCACCTAGTGGAACACGTGACATTTCAGCCAGTCAAGGCTCAGGCACCTCTGCCGAAGGGAGCTTTTTGTCTTTGACATCATCTCCTGGTCCACATGCTCCTCCTCCTCGCTACGCATGGTGCCAGCAGTCATTGAACGAGGCTATTACAAAGAGAAAACTGTATGCGTCCAGCCATCCTGAGGTGCAGAAGCTGACCATGCTCCTGTCCAAGTTGTTGGTACTGCAGTCCCACCCTTTCTAAGTCGTGGACTCTGCAGCCTTCAGAAAACTAATGGCTTGTGCCGAATCGAAGTGGAGAGTTCCAAGCCGAAATTTCTTTTCCAATAAGGCAGGACCAGCCCTTTGCAAATATGTAGAACAGAAGGTGGGCCAGTCCTTTCTTCCAAGGTGCACGGCAGAGCGGACGTGTGGAGCTGTAACTATGGTCAGAGCCAGTACATGTCCTTTACAGCCCACTTTATGACTCCACAACCACCTGAGCCTCCACAAGTCTAAGTTCCTCTCCATCATATCACATGTGCAGGGTACAGCGGTGTCATGCAGTTCAACATTTGGTCTGCCTGGGTGAGCAAATTCACACTGGGGAGGAACTGCTCCACGTCATGCAAGGAGAAATCAATCTGTGGCTTTCTCTGTTTCAACTGCAAACCATGGTGACAGACAATGGGAGAAACATGGTGTCCGCGCTGCACTGAGGAGGGATGGTCCATGCGCCCTGCATGGCACAAGTGTTCAATCTGGTTGTCAAAAGGTTCCTGAAGTCTTCCACCCATATGCAACACATTCTAAAAATGGCCAGGAAACTGTGCTTGCACTTCATCCATTCTTACAAAGCCAAGCACAGCCTCCTCGAGTTGCAGCGGCAGAACGCCTGTATGAACAGAGAAAAGCCATTGATTTTTTGATAATGTAAGACTACAGGAGTACTTCCCTGTGTTACTTTGATGTCAGACACTGGCAGCTCATGCGTGACACCTGCCATTTGCTTAGGCCCTTTGAAGAGGACACGTTATTTGTGAGTCACCAGGACTACGGGATGAATAGCGTCATGGTCAGGGCACTGGAGAAATGGTGACTACATCTCATGGCCAGATGAGCCCGTTGCTGGCTGAACTGGAGGAGGAGGAGGACATTGGAGCACAAGCAAAGTCTGGTGAAATTAGTGGTTTTTCTACTCAAGTGACAGAAGAGGAGGAGCAGGAACATCCAGGGGAGGTAGAAGACGAGGCAGATGACGCAAAAGCAGCGTGGCAGTATACAGTGGAGATGGTGGCCGGGAGTCCCTCAGAGTCACTTGAGCAGATGGCCCGCAACACGCTGCTTTGCCTAACTAGTGACAGCCAAATAGTCAACATCCGGCATAGGGATGACTTTTGGCTCTCACCCTCTTGGTTCAAAATGGGTGCCTTTTTTCCAGCTGCCGGAACAACTGGCGTACAATAGAGAAATACTGTGCAGACTGTTAGCCGCTGCCTATGTGTGCCATTGTCCATCCTCTGTCAGGCCTGACCAGGGGATTCCTGGCAGTCCTTGTTCACGTACTACTGCCATGGCTGCTGTGGGGAGATGTGGGTAGCAGCTCCATCAGCAGCAGTTTAAGTCTGGAGTCCTTAATGAGCAGCTTCCTTCAACCACCTAGTGAGGAAGGTAGCTTCCACCAGCAGCAGGACAAGGAGCAGACCCTGCACCCGCATGCATGCTTGGACAGCACTCTACCACCCCATGTAGAGGATCCCCTGGACTAATGGGCAGCCATACTTAATGTGTGGCCGCAACTTGCGGAGTTTGCAGTAGAGAAGCTGTCCTGCCCGACCAGTAGTGTGGCACCAGAGCAAGTGTTCAGTGTGGTGGGGGCCATCGTTACCCCAAGGAGAATTCACTTGTCCACCCGTAATGTGGAGAGACTGACCTTTGTCAAGATGAATCAGGCGTGGATCGGCCAGTATTTCAATACACCAATGCCTTATGCATCAGATTAGATCAGCCATGACACCTCTCCCAAACGTTGAGAAATTAGTCTGTATTCTAACTACCTGCCACTATTCTGATGCTGCCACACATCTGCTGCCAGTTGCACCATCTGCCTCCTACCATCTTTACCAGGGACTGGAATTGTCACCCACCTCCATACTCATTGTGCCGCACTGTGGCCTACCATGTTGCTGCCACCACTAGAATTTGTCATTGTGCCACTCTCTGGCCTCATGCTGCTGCTACTACCGTCATCCAACTACACACACTGTGATTGTGCCACTCCCTGACCTCATGCTGCTGCTGCCACCTCCACACTCTGTCATTGTGCCACACTGTGACCTACCATGTTGCTGCCACCTCCAGAATTTGTCATTGTGCCTCTGTTTGACCTCCTGCTGCCGCTGCTGCTGCCGCCACCTCCACAGTTTGTCATCGTGCCACTCTGTGGCCTACCATGTTGCTGCCACCTCCTGAATTTGTCATACCAATCTCAGACCTCCTGCTGCTGCTGCCGCCACCCCCAAACGCTGTAATTGTGCCACACAGTGGCCTACCATGTTGCTGCCACCACCAGAATTTGTCATTGTGCCACTCTCTGGCCTCATGCTGCTGCTACTGCTGCCGTCCACCTACACACAATGTGATTGTGCCACTCCCTGACCTGCTGCTGCTGCCGCCTCCAAACTTTGTCATTGTGCCACTCTGTGGCCTACCATGTTGCTGCCACCTCCAGAATTTGTCATTGTGCCACTCTCTGACCTCATGCTGCTGCTGCCACCTCCACACTGTCATTGTGCCACACTGTGACCTACCATGTTGCTGCCACCTCCAGAATTTGTCATTGTGCCAATCTGTGGCCTAACATGTTGCTGCCACCTCCTGAATTTGTCATTGTACCAATCTCAGACCTCCTTCTCCTGCTGCTGCTGCCACCCCCAAACGCTGTAATTGTGCTACACGGTGGCCTACCTTGTTGCTGCAACCACCAGAATTTGTCATTGTGCCACTCTCTGAGCTCATGCTGCTGCCGCCACCTCCACACTCTGTCATTCTGCCACTCTGTGGCCTACAATGTTGCTGCCACCTCCATAATATTTCATTGTGCCACTCTGTGGCCTACTCATGCTGCTGCCAACTGACCGCTGTCTCCCTGGAACACCCTTTGATTTCCATAATGCTGTTTTCACCCTCCACCACTCTATGACGTTGAGTCAGAAGGAATGAAAAGCTTCAGGATTGATAGCAAAAAGCAGGAGTGGATACAGAACACAGAGGACATAAAAATATCCCATTTACTGCTCTGGATCAACTCCTGTTTGTTTTTGGCTTTAGCAATACTGATGGCTAATTGACTGATTGAAAGCGGACACTGACGGATGAAAAGAACGGCAAAATGATCAGTGACGTGAATGCAAAATCACTGCCGACACCCTCTCCACTCTTTTGGGGGGTTTCTACATGTATCAGCGTTTAACAGAACAGGTTCAGTCGTAATCGATGGAATCATCTGATGTCAGTGTAAAAAGAGTGCACTCTTTGATGTTATAATGGAATTTTGGCCCTCAGCTCAGTCCTTTCGAGCTGGCACAGACATTACCTTGTCAGGCTGCATTCCTGCTTCACTTATTTGGTCAAGTTGGACCCTGTAAGTGAAGCGATTCTAATCGGTGGCTGTTATGTGCGTGTCATACTAAAAATCAGCATTGTTTGAAGACCAAACCATGCTACCTATGCATATTTGAGCCTAGCACAACGTTCTACAACACCCTACAGCAGTGATGGCAAACCTTTTAGACACCGAGTGCCCAAACTACAACCAAAACCTGCGTGTATTTCACAAAGTGCCGATGCGACAACCTGCTCTGTCACAGGTTTAAATTGTTTAGGCACCCGAGGACACCAATACAGTGAAGGTAAACAAGTTTGGATCATCATTGTAGCTTCCTTCTAAGGTCCTGGGCTGCCTGAGGCTGCAAGAGGCCTTAAGTCCTTTTTGGTAAACTCTAACTCGGGGTGATTCCAAGGGTGCCCATATAGAGGGCTCCGAGTGCCACCTCTGGCACCCGTGCCATAGGTTCGCCACCACTGCCATACAGGCTCTCTACAGCCAGGAAATACCTGTTTTTTAACGTGATTTATCATTATTCGATTCAGGTCGAATCAAATTTAATCAGAAAATTGGGCAAACTCAGCTAATCAAATTTTTGAAAAATTTCCCCATATCTAATTATTATCCTAATGAATAATGAAAAGCAGGGAACCCACTGCTGTATTATTTCTTGGCCCATACTAATTGTTGCCCACACTGTGCAAAAAATCCAGAACTTTTTGTTGGTGGGCTTTGAATCGTACAAGAGCCGAGAGGTTAATAAATACAGGAACTTGTATTCCATGAAGACTAGTACAGTATCAGCATTTAAATATTTATAACCCATAATTTGCTACTGGTTGGATGGATATTCTTAAACTCTATGTTAGAAATAGAAAATCATATGACTCAGCACATGGAGGAACATACAATATTGAGGTCATTCTACATTCATGACAAATATGTGAAAAATTATCACTTTCATGTATTAGTGAATATCAGATGAGTGAAGAAATCAGGAGATACCTTTTTGAGGCTGAGTATATTTGATGGTGAGCTTTCGAGAATACTAGTTCTCTTCGTCAGACATGATGTTATACTCTTCTTCTGCTCTCTATGGCTAACACGGTACAAATCTGCCCTACTATCAGAAGAGTTGGTATCTGGCCTTTCAGTTGTTTGTGTAGTGGATAAATGCTGCAGTTCCTGGGGAGACCCACTACACAGAAAATGAACTATTCTCTGTTGTTCAGGTTACTCAGGAATATATCTGTCTAGATGTAACGTGATTTTAGGCATACTAATGTTACCATTTTAGGCTACAGTAGCTCTAGACCTTTTAAAAGTTAGTTCTTGTATTATCTCAGAAACTTCTGCATAAATCTAGGATTGGTGTTGATTTTTTCTTTAAAGGAGGCTTCGTTATTACTCGTGAAAAATAATGCTTATCTCAAAGATAGCTAGACGGAGTTGGTCACTTTGCTTCAAGTTGTTTGTAATGTTTAGAAGGGAGGATATTGGGCAATTTACCAATATACATCTATTAAAAGTTCTTTCTTGACATGTAAAGTAAAGCCTCCTGGTTCAGTAATGTCGTTAATCTCATAAGCTGTCATCTTTTTCCACAAAACAGCCACAGATCATCTATGAACAATATACCTTCCAGGACTATAAGTTGGTATTCATGAACACAGGAATCACAAGGTGCTGAAAAGTAGAAGTGAGGTCTGTTTATTTGCATCAATAATGGGGTCTAGAAATAAGATCGGTAGTGGACCAATACCCTGCACCCCAACAATAAGCTGCTTTAAGTGATTCCAGCACCCTGGTGGGCAGGGTCGGCTCCAGGTGTCTCGGGCCCCTGGGCGACAGAGCCTCAGTAGGCCCCTTTGCAGTGAACTCACATGGGGGCATTAAAAATTCAGGAAATAAAACAGTCTCCTGTTCCCTAATATATTCCCTAGTTTATCATACCAAACAGCACCTTTATGGTTATTATATATAAAGCCACCCTACCCCTATGGATTTATTAGATACAGCCCCCTCACCCCCATGGATTCCTTATGGACAGCCTTATGTTGGCCCCCAGGTGCCA
Organism: Engystomops pustulosus; assembly: GCF_040894005.1. Lineage (NCBI taxonomy): Eukaryota > Metazoa > Chordata > Amphibia > Anura > Leptodactylidae > Engystomops > Engystomops pustulosus. The sequence goes on along the minus strand of NC_092414.1, from coordinate 78,703,032 downwards.
GTTCTACATGACTAGCCTGCATGCAGCTCACTTTCATTCAAGTGAAAGCTACAATACCAAGCACAGCCACTACTATGTACGGTTTTGTCCTTGGTAAGAAGTGACCCCTTTAAGGCTAAAACACAGGGGTTTTATACATGTGCTTCCACCAATCAATGAAGTAATGTTTTGAAGCTTTGGTGAAAACAAGGACCTCAGTTAAGGCAGCAGTGAAAGTCATCAAACAACATTCAATTATTTTGTGGGAAATTATTATAGTACTGATTTACTACTAATTATTTTACAAATTAGGCAGATTTTTTAAATAAACAAAGCTAGATGCCACCGCTGACAGTCACAAAGTTATTCATTATGAAGCAATTTCTGAACTGCTGTGGAAATTTTGGCTTTAGCATATCACAATAATAAAAATTAGACAAACTGGTAATTTTAAACAAATCACTTTGATATATCATGTTACATATTGCTCGGACTCCAGTGAATATGTCCTTGAAGAAGGATGCAGAAAAATGATTAATCCCATAATTGGGTTTATTAGTCTTCTCTCTGCGGAGCAATAGACATCTCATTTTCATCTGCATTTGATTGTAGTCTCTGTCACACAAAGACAAAGATTTTAATAAGCGATATTGATGAAAGATGGAGATGTGTAATCATTTAAATGAACTATGTATGTGCTGCTCTATTGTGCTCCTTTGTAAAATATAAAACACAAACAAAAACATCACATTTCCAAATGATAATTTTGCCTTGTGTGTGGAAAAGGCAGGATCATTTGTGCAGCTTCACATTTCATTACATCCCTAAAATAAAAGAGCTGATATGAGAGGATGTGCGCTCCCATTTTCTTTAACATGAAAATGACTTGTTTTACTCAGTAAACACAACTGTCATTTTATGAGATGACAAAACTTAATAACTTCTACAGGAGCATAACTGAAAAATTCTGAAAGGTGACGAAAAATAATCAATCACTTTTTTCCCTCTTCCAGACTTGAATAGGTCCATAACTATAAATCAAGAATATATAAAAATATAATATCAAGAAATAAAAGTGGCTCTTACTAGGTATAAGTTGATGATTATTAGATCAAAATATATTTAAATAATCCATTTTGAAGCAGTTGTATGAACATTTTCTCATTTAGTTGAAGGGGGAATGTTGTAAGTGTACTGCTATAAGAATTTTTTATATGCCACCACTGCTTATAAATGTTTTATTTGGCATCTATTCTGGATGGGCACTGTTTTTGGCCCTACCATTGACTATGTGATGAGACATCCTGGGGGGAAATTAATTAAGACTGGCATGTAGAACGGCAGTATAAAAGTACAACAGTAAAGTATAAAAATTGTTGCCTAGTTCCGTGCTAAGAAAAGATAAGCAAATCTCTAATTTACTATAATTATCTATCTGTAGCTGTTTAGCATCAAGCAGAGGTTTTACCTTTCCAACCAGGCTAATCTCCATTTGCCATTTAGTACAGCTAGAGTGGACAGGAGGCTTGTTGAGATGTCTGTAGTCATGTCATAAGCTTGTGACTCATCACATACTGCAGGCCAATTACAAACAAGCTCTCCTGCATCATTTAAAAGTACCACCGGCGGTGGCCATGCGCCAAGAAGCTCTGGCGCAAACTCCGGTTCCAACCTGATCTCCCCCGACATGCGCATAGTGGGAGTCGGAGAATGCCAGAAACTGGTGGAGAAGTCCCCACTGTACCCAAGTAGTTCTTAATGTATTATGTGTATGGAGCTTGTCAAATATTGTAAAAAAGGAAAGAAAATTGTCAATAAAAAGAAAAAAATTCCAGAAATTGCATAATATTTATATTGCAGCTCAGCTTCCGGCAAGTTATCATTTCTGCCAGTGGAAAGAGTTAATCTTGTAATAAAATTATATTGTTGTTAAAAGTACTATTGTTGTACCATGTTATGTGCTAAAGTAATAGAAGAGCAGTGGCGTAACGATTGTGGTCCGGGTGATGGACCTGGGCCCGTCAGAGGTGAAAAGCATCAATTGTATAACACATATACAACTGATTACAATCGCGATGCAGGCAGGCAGATGCCTGTCTAACTGCCATGCCTGGGCACACTGATGACATCAGCAGCAGCTCTACCGCCGAGTCATACAGTGAGCGCAGCTAGAGTGCACGGCACTTACACAGACCCCAGGAAGAAGGTGAACTGGGCAGGGAAGGGACACATGCAGGATATCAGGCGCACGATCTTAGTGAATCGCGGCACAATGCATTCTCGTCGGATAATGCACTCTCGGTGAACAACTCCAGACGGGTAAGTAAATGTGCCCCAATACCTCACTCATATTGTAAGTACCTGGGTAAACTTTTTCCCTTCTGCCCAGAGAAGCTGCAGGTCACTGTTAGGACTTCCTATGACATACTGTGTCTTTTGAACTTCCGGTTGGCCAAGGCGCCAGGCATGCATTACAGAAAGCATGGACCCTCCATGAACACGACTCCCATGTCACCTGCTGGAGGTGTTGTGGGGATGTTCTTGGCAAACTTTCCAACACCTTAAAAGTAAATGGTAAGCAAAAAATAAACTATTTATATTTTACATCTAGTTGGTGATATGATCATATTATTATATAATCTCCTTCGCCTTTACCCTCTACCTGTGCTGACACTCTAAAATTGTTATACATAAAAAAGCTTCAAAAATGTCTTTCTCCACTTAAAATTGCTAATGGCTCAGACATTTACCATTTACCGTATGTTCTGAACTGATAATTTGGAAATAAATACTCCAAGGCCAGTGTAATATCTAGCATTTTATAGAAAACATTCTGTCCATTTACAGGAGGACAGTCAGTGAGCGGAGCTTAGAAACTGATCTATAGATTGCCTTGGGTCTTATACTTCAAACTGAGTACAACCAAATGAAAAGAACCAGATGTTCTGATTCAATTTATTCATTTAGATACGACGAACACTACACATATAGCATAGAAAGCAAGTGATATACTGTGTAGCTCGCTGCAAAGGTGCCATTGCTATAGTCATAAGAGATTGATAAAAAAGAGCCAGGTATGATAGACTCGCTGCTCACAGGTACTTCAAAATGAGATCTTTTATTATTATTAATGCACAAGAGGTGGAAAAAGCATTTCAGGAACCGTTCCATTCGTCAGGTCCAAGTGACTTCTAAAATATTGACATAAAAATAATTGACATACAAATATTTATACAATGAAAAAATAATAAACAAAGCTATTGCAAAACCAATAGCAATATTTTATAAGTTTTTGCCATTGAAAAAATCTGAGAACTCAGGGCGGACATCATCCTAGATTTAATACATGGTGCTGTATTGAAAGGTCAGAGAATGGAGCTGGGAATACGGTGATGATTTCTAATTTATTTACTGTAAATTATTTAGATGAAAAAAAACAAACTATTTAAAAAATATAGGGTTTTTGTAATTGAAACAGTTAAAAGAGAGTAATTTGTAAAAACTCTTTCAGCTGAATAACATCAACTAATTAATTTTCTTGAGCATTGCTGCTGATATTATGTAAACTGTTTTACATGCTTGCCTTGTGGTCAAGGTTGTAATTGCAGCCTCTAGGACCTCTCCCTGTCCTCCACAATGCTATCACCACCCAGAGGCATTGTGCTTCAGTTCCTGTGTGTAGAGTGCACTGGACTTTTAAGAAACTCTAAACTTACAGTCTTCTCCTAACCAATCTCCTACACATGGGAGGGCTATTTGAGGCAGCTCCTCCCACCAGAAGATGCATAAAAGTTCTTAACTTTAAGGTGTTTCCATGCTGTACCAATGTGAGCCTGTGTATAATCAATGGCTTGTCTTCTGACTTTAATATCAATATATATTATATACCGCTACTGTGTATGGGTTGAAGCAGAATCCAAGGACTTTGCTAAGAAATGACCAGATAAATATACAGCTGATTACTGCTGCACACACTGTATGATGTCATCACACCGCGCCAACGCCACATTGTGCTGGACAAGTGCACAAACCTGTTTCTCCCTGCGCTGCTGCACTGGAAGCCAAGGCAGAAGAGGTTTCTATGGGGATCGCTAGAGGTGAGAACTGAGTTTAATCTTTTTCTTTAATAATTTACAATATGAACAATATTGAACAATATGGAAACATCTGCAATGCGTTCTTCACACATATTGTTCTTCACATACTATTATGAAGAACACCGTACGGCACTTGTGTCTTCGGATAAGTTAGCAGATGTATGGAACATCTGCAATGTGTTCTTCACTGTGTTCTTTCAATGTGTTCTTTCAGTGAAAACATCTGCAAACATCTGCAATGTGTTCTTCTTTAGTGTTCTTTCAATGTGTTCTTTCAGTGAAAAATTATTGAGTCTCCCATTGACTTCAATGGGGTTCTTTATTCGATACAAGCACTCGAGCATCCGGAAAAGTTTGACCTGAGCAATGAGCACTCGAGCATTTTAGTGCTCGCTCATCTCTAGTCATTTCATATGTGAGGTGGGCACATTATGGGCTGATCAGGCTACTTAAAAATAGGCAAATCATCACTAGTATAGGTCATTGCAGTAAAATGGCAATGGCTAGTCAAATAATAAGTGTAATAACCATGAAAACATTTACAAATTAAGCTGAAGTGCTTTGGCAGAGCACCTCAGGGCTCCGACTTCACATCTCGCTGGACCTAGGAGTGATGTAACTGAAGGGGAAGGGTGAAAGAAGGCACTGGGTGGTAGCAGTGAAGCATATGGCTTTGTTATTGCTGTGGAGCTAGAGGCCTGAAGTGCTTAGCTAACACCTTTAGAGCACTTCAGCCTAATTTGAATATTTATAAAATGGTGTTTTGGCATGGAAGGAGCAGCTGGATGTATGAAATGTGTGGGCATAACCCACACATGCATAACATAGTAGTTAGTTCAAAACTGTTGTGACAGATTACATTTAAGGCTAAAAGTTTGCTGACCCCGCCTATTTATAATGGCTCCTCCTTTTGCCAATTTGGACCCACCCACAGCATAGATTATTTTCCAGGGCAACTTTAATTTCTCAATCCACCCCTGGACTCTCCAACAGAAAACTAACTACCTTGTTAGAGGCAATGGCCCACATTTATCATAAACAGTGCAAACTGCCTGTATTGTATGCAGGGTGCGGCAGATTAATTAATTGTGCATGTTCTCATGAATCTGCTCCGACAGGGAGCACCAACTTTTTTTGGTGTACTGTTAACTTAGGACATGCAACTCAATTCTGCCAGATTCTGCATTATAAATGCAAAGCACAGTCCAACTAAGCACCTGAAGGATTCTTTTTGTGCAGAAATTTGAGTCACGTGCGACACAATGTAGCATGGATATTTATTAAAAACATGTGCAATTTGCACTAGAAAGAATGTGCAAACATTCTGTAACCAAAGTTTCTGATGACCTACTGTCAGCTTAGGAAAAACATCACTAATTTGTTCTCCTCCTGACGTGTCCTCTGCTTTTGACACGGTCGACCATTCTGTCCTGCTGCAGAGGCTTTTTTCTCTTGGTATCACTGACCATGCCATCTCCTGGATCCCCTCATACCTTTCCATCCGGACGCTCAGTGTCTATCACTCTCACACCATCTCTTCACCTCACCCCCTCTCTGTTGGTCTACCTCAGGGCTCTGTGCTGGGACCACTGCTCTTCACCCTCTACACCTCTGGGCTGGGACATCTATTAAATCCTATGTCTTCCAATATCATTCATATGCGGACGTTACACAGATCTATATTTCTGGTCCAGATATCTCCTCTCTTCTAGCCAGAATTACAGTGTCTGTCAGCCATATGCTCCTTTTTATCTTCCCGTTTTCTAAAGCTTAACATGGACAAAACAGAATCTTTCCTCCAGCTAACACATCCCTCCCACCTGACCTAGCCGTCACAATTCATGGCTGCACACTCTCCCCGGGTCAGTTGCCTTGGAGCTGCCTTTGACACTGCCTTATCCTTTAAGCCTCACATCCAGACCCTTACTGCAACCTGCCGCCTCCATCTCAGGAACATCTCTTGCATTCAACGCTTCCTAAATCCAGAGTCTCCAAAATCACTAGTCCATGCCCTCATCATCTCTCACTTGGACTACGGCAACATTCTTCTCTGCAGTCTCCCAGCTAACTATCTAAAACCCTTCCAATCTATCCTAAACTCTGCTGCCTGGCTATTCCATCTGTCTCATCGATTCTACTCTGCATCTCCTCTCTGCCAGTCTCTCCACTGGTTACCAGCGAATTTAATTTAAAATACTAACCATGACCTACAAAGCCATCCACAACATGTGCCCTCCATATATCAGGCAACACCGCCTCACATGTAATCTCCGCTCCTCACAGGACCTTCAGCTTTTCTCTACTACCATCCACTTTTCTCATAACCGTCTCCAGGACTTCTCCCGTGCTTCCCCCATACTCTGGAACTTTATATCAAAATGTGTCAGACTGTCCCCCACTTTCCAAAACTTCAAACTTAACACGAAAACCCACCTGTTCATAATCACCTATAAGGCACAATAACTGCACTGCTCCCTTACCTCATTTATCCCCACCCCCTCCCCATATAGATTGTGAGCCCTCACAGGCAGGGTCCTCCTCCTACTTGTCTCCTGATGACTAGTTTTGTATTTGTACTTGCACCTGTTTTTGTTTTTTTGTCTTAATGTAATGTATGTGACCCCTACTGATTGTATAGCAAGTTGGAATTAATGGAGCTCCAAAAATAAATAATAATAATTATAATAATGATGTGCAAAGTCTGACAGAATACTGGCGCAGGGACTTTAATAAATCTGGACCAATGAGTCTTTTGGACAGCTTTGGTGTCTATCCATGAGGGGCTTCCTTTTTTTTTTAATGTTCCGCTCCTATGATGAACCAAAAAAAGCAGAAGCCTTTGCAGAGAACCTAAGCCTATGCATCACAATTGGTTATATTGACTTTAATGTAAAAAAAAATTTCCTTGGTATTTTTACTAAATAGAATATTTTAATAGACAGAACCAAACTGAAGCTAAACGGTGGCATAGAAATCATAAAACTCAGTGGGGATGTTTGTGGAGTCTTTTATCAATGTAATTCTGTAAAAATGGAGGAAAAAATATCAGCGTGAACAAATCTTTTATTCTCTGTAAGTCTGGGTGGTTCGCTTGACAAAAACAAAATCCTCTGCATTAAACTAGCATGTGATGTTCAGGTAAATATGGTTTGTGTATGATTTGTAGTTTGCATTGCTTCTTTCCTCCTTATCATGTAGTAATGACACAGCCGGAGGTGGCTGGATTGTTAGAAGCAACTATGCATATCTGGTCCTGGAAATCATTCCATTTATAGAAGCATTAGATGTGTAACAAAACAGCCTATAAGGTATATTTCTGGTCTCTAACAGCAGGTTGCCTTATGTATTCAACATCAGCATTTAAGTTCACTGCTGCTGAACTGAATTCATATCAGTAGAAATTTCTATCAAGCAGTGGGGAATGCAGGTCATTTTCCAATGCTGTCTTGCTGAGTTATCTTCAGAAATGTTTCTAAATCGAGCAAAAGTATTAAAAGGTTGTGTAGAATAATTCATTGCATACTTTTACATATCCTGGCTGTTGCTTTACTCGGATAATGACTGCTAAAAACTATTTAGTTATAATTAAACCGCTTGGCTGATTCTTTCTCTTTCTTAATGTTTTCTGCGCGGCTGGATAGAATACTTTACCTATAATATTTCTCTCAGCGTTTTTATCGTTTTTTAAATGTTGAGTAGTTACACAAAACTTGCAGTCATGAATCATTATTTTCTCCTGCTTCTGCCACTACAATGGACTTGTCTTCTCCAGATAGGATTCTAGCTTTAAAAGCTTGCTCATATGCAATAGACCCATTTATCCGGTTCTATGCCTCAATGTGTAACTATCATTACATGTCACATGAAGTAATGCTGCTTCCAGGGAAAGATGTATCCATAATATGGTATCTCATGGAGCATGTCATTATTTTGTTAGTTTTTCTATTCTTCTCCACATTATCAAAATAATGTCAACTTAAATACAATAAATTTGAGGGAACCAGCCAACACATTCTACCTCATTATAGAATTCCCCCTTTCATGTAAAATTTCACCCATTTTTGTCATATTTGCCAGATCTGAGTCAAGTTTAGAGGCTGCAGGGGAAGTATCACTTCAGATGCCCTTGTCTTCTATAGCATCTAAATACATTGTCTCAAATTAAAGATAAGAATCTTATGATTTAGATCACATCAGGTTTCTTGTGATCTACAGAACCAGAGATACGGACAGTTAAAGGGAATCTGTCTTTAGGAAGGTCATTTTTACATGATGACAGGTTCCAATAACTTCTGACACGTTGAATTTAAAAATGTCCTTGTTGTGCATCTGAATAATTCCAATGATTTTTTTAATTGTTTCTTTAACATTATCTGGCTCCATTCTAGCAGTGTGAGGTGAGCCCCGAGGGGAGCAGATCAAACGACACAAATCATCTTCTTGTAAGTCCCTCCTCCCTCAGCCTCTCCCCTGGTCCCTCCCCCCGGCGGTGAGCTCACCGCCAACAGCAACCTTTCATTTGAACTGCCCACCCCAGCTGGGACTCACACACCACTGGCAGGGAGCCAGCTAATGCTAAAGATACAAATAAGAAGCAGAATTATTCAGATGCATGACAAAGGCATTTTTTAAATCAACATACTAGAGGCTATTGGAACCTGTCACCATGTAAACATCACCGTCCTGATGACAGGTTCCCACGTGAGCTGCAGATAAAATCCAATTCCTGCCTCTTTCCAATTATCTGTATCTCACATTCTGTAGATCACAGAACCTGTGAATGTCCATTTTCAACCCTATAGATATGCCTTTGGCCATATAAGTAGATGTAGCTGGGTCAGTGGCTGCCGAGAAAATGTAATCATGGTCTCTAACTCTGGGCTTTTTATATTATAAACAGTGTTTTAAAATTTAAACTTATTTTTGAGATACATGTCTGCGTATTGTATATTGGTACAAAAAAATTGTGAAACAGGACCTGTTTGGAGGTTACAGAAAGCTATCTGTTGTTCTGCTACATTCAATTTGTGTTAAATCAACTAGGTATATGTGATAAATGAAGTCTGCACTGCAGGGCAAAGAATTTCTATTAACTACATATTACGGATAAAAGCAAAGTGGTACAGTCAAGATCACACCGTCTCAGGTAAAGCAAGCTGCCATTCTTTTCACCTTACAATCCACGTCCATCAGGCATCTGTACTGCAGCACTAAATACAGCATGGCATTTAAGCAGTGGTGGGTATAGTTCATTAAGGTAAAAGATCCAAATTACAATTGATTGTCCATGAATATAAAGGTTAAGGCAAAGTGTTATTTAGTCAGAGGTGCTCTTTACTCCATGAGATGAATTAGATTTTACAAGATTAATCTAACTCATTAAACTGGAGAAAAAAACCTTGAAAATATATTTCTGATTGAGTAGACTTCCAGATATTACATTTCTTTCTATATTAATAGGCAAAAGCTACAGAATCTAAAGAGTGAAGATTGAAGTGACCGAATATTAACAAGACAGAATCACAGTTCGCAAACTGTTTCCTGTACCATCTTGACAGAGAAAATGCCATTTTCCAGGCCTTTCCCATGGGTTCACGACAAGAATAGGAAGCACAGAACAGCTGAGACCCAGCAAGTTCTCAAATGTAAGTGGCAGGGGGTGACATTTACTTTTTTAATATTTACAGCTGACTCTGCACATTTTGTTACCATTGAACCATTGTCACCAGTTGAACCTCATCAGATTAATTACATATGGTTTTATCAGTTGTCATTAATGGAACTTCTTCTGATGCAACCAATAAAGTGTAAATAAAAAAAAAAGTTACAAAAAAACACACACAAAATTGACCACCCCTTCAAAAAAAAATAAAGGGAAATCACACACATTTTTCACTTTTACACCTGGACTAAAAAAACAATAAAACTATAAGGGTGAGAATTTGGTCAGGATTTTGCATCAGTACCAACATGTAACAGATGCAGATATTTCCCAAAATTCTTTCCTGAATTGACATTGTTTAATCATCATAAAAATTTATATTAAATGCAATAAAGGAATAAAAACCGCCAGGTCATATATGATTTATTTAAGGATACACAGCGGGTCGGGATCCCATGATGAAAACATCATCCAAAGAAGCAAAAATAATCCTTTAAGCATAGCATGTAACCCTATTTCTTCAGTCTTTAGAAATTCCTCTTTAATCCACCGTTAATGAGTATAATCGGATGGCTGATCCATTCAGTCTCCTGCAGTGTAACTTCTGTATCATCTCAGTGATAAAACTTTCACATATTTCACATCAGAGAAATCATGTGTCTTTAAATGTAAAAGTTTAAAGGTTAAAATAGAAATGTAATACATACATTTTATCTATGTCTGTTGAATAGTCCAAAAAATTAAATGGGCTTTGGCCCTCTTCATAGCCGGTAAGTCTTTGCTGCATATTGCAGCGCACATATCGCACCAATTGCAGGTGTTAACCCACTGATCGCCACCGGCAAAGTTGCCGGCTGCTTAAGGATCTTGCCGAGGATTGTCGCTCCTTGTTATTGGGGAGCGGAAATCCACCGCCCGAGCCTGCCTTGCTTTAACCCTTTTACTGTATTATGGCAATATATGATAGGATCGATCAGACAACCTAGGGGTAATGTACCCTAGGGAGTCTGAAAAATAGTAAAAATAAAAAAAGAAGTTTTAAAAAGAAATTATAATAAAAAACGTAAAAAATTCAAATCACCCACCTTTAACTACAACTGATATAAATATGAATAAAAAGTAAGAATCATAAACAAATTAGGTATCTCTGCATCCGGAAATGCCCGTTCTATCAAAATATAATAACTTTTTTTCACTGCGTTTAACCCCGTAACGGAAAATAGCGGCCAAAGCCAAAAATGGCACTTTTTGCCATCTAAAAAAATATAAAAATTCTATAAAAAGTGATCAAAACATCATACAGTCCTTAAAATGGTAGCATTGAAAATGTCCTCAAAAGTTGCAAAAAATGACACCTCTCACAGCTCTGTACAACGAAGTATAAAAAAGTTATTAGCCGCAGAATATGGCAACAACATTTTTTTTTTTTTTGCACAGTTTTTGTAAATGTATGAAAACATTATAAAACCTATACAAATTTGGTATCCCCGTAATTGTACCGACCCAAAGAATAAAGTAAATGTGTCATTTGGGGCATACAGTGAAAGTGGTAAAATCCAAGCCCTCAAGAAAACGGCACAAATTTTTCCACCAATTTCACTGTATTTGGAATTTTGTTCCCGCATTCCAGTACACGGCATGCAATATTAGATACTGTCCCTGTAAAGTGAAAATCGTTAGGCAGAAAACAAGCCATGACACAGCTCTGTACATGGAAAAATAAAAAAGTTATAGATTTTTGAAGGTGTGGAGTGAAAAATGAACACGCAATAACGAAAAAGGGCTGTGGCGGGAACAGGTTAATCATCATTCCAAGTTAATGAATGAAAAAGAATTGTATATTTCAATAAAAATACAAGCAAACTCACTAACCGATTACAAGAAAATGTCAGTGTGGATGCATTTTTGTTCATCCATAAAAGTATCTGCTAGCCCAGCCACGGCCTAATATTTAAACTTTAAAAAAAAAATTGGAACTTAATCCGGCGGCCCTCTTCATCCCTGAATAGGGTGAGGAGGAGCGCTGGAGGTAAGTCTTGACTTTATTATTTTTATGCGGCTCCGCTGTGGACATTTTATTTGGGGGAAGGCAAGCACTGCTTGGGGCATTTCGTTAATGGGGGAGCACTACTGGGGGCATTTCATTAGGGGGGCACTACTAGGGACATTTTATGGAGAAGGAGCACTGCTCGGGGCATTTCATTAGTGGAGGAGCACTGCTGGTGGCATTCCATTGGGTGAAGAGCACTGCTAGGGGCATTTAATTAGGTGGTAAGCACTTCTCTGGGCATTTCATTAATGGGGGAGCACTGCTGGGGACAATTTATTGATGGGGGAAACACTGCAGGGGACATTTCATTAATGGGGGGCACATCTGTGTTTGTTCCATAGGGGGAGTACTGCTGTGGACATTGCGTTGAGGGAAGCACTGCTGGGGGCATATCATTAATGGGGGAGCACTGCTAGGGGCATTTCATTAACTGGGGAAAACTGCTGGGGATATTTAATTGGGGGAGCACTTCTGGGGACTTTGCATTTGGGGGCACACTGCTGGGGACAGTGCATTGGGGAAGCACTGCTGTGGACATTTATTAATGGCAGGGAGGTTGCTGCAGACATTTTATTAAAGAGAGAAGCTGCTGCAGACACTTTATTAGTGAGAGGAGGTTGCTGCTGGACATTTCATTGATGAGAGTAGCCTAAGCTAAGTTTTCACAATTTTTTTATCCCAGTTTTTGTGGTAAAATTGGGTACCTTGGTGTACACTCAGGTCGTCTTATACTTGCATATAGGGCGGTTCAATAAGTAACCGTGTTAGAAATGAAGACACCATTTTTTCAAAAACATTTATTTTTCAACATAGCCCCCTTTTAGAAAGATACACTTCTCCCAATGTTCCTGCCATTTTTTAACCCCTCCAAAAAATAGGAATTGTTGAAAAATACGCCTCTGTCTCAGCAATGACTTCCTCGTTTGAGCTAAATTTTTTTCCCGCAAGCCATTTCTTCATGTTAGGGAACAAGAAAAAGTTGCAGGGAGCCAGATCGGGTGAATACGGGGGCTCCAGCAGCAATTCATAACGCAATTCATGCAGTTTGGCGGCGACAACTCCGGATGAATGTGCTGGTGCGTTATCATGTTGAAATCACACCTTCTTTTTCGCCAAATGCGGCTGTGTCTCCAATTTTTTATTGAAGCGGTCCAATAACTCACTGTAGTAATGTCCAGTGATCTTTCTTCCTTTTTCTAAAAATTCCATGAGGATAATGCCATTAATATCTCAAAAAGGTCGCAATGACCTTTCTGGCTGATGGGACCGTCTTTGCCTTCTTTGGAACAAATTCACTGCTTTTGAAATCAATTGCTTTGATTGTTGCTTAGTTTCTGGTGTGTAAAGATGAATCCAGGTTTCATCAACGGTGACAAAAAATAACACAAAAACTCCTTCGGATCTTACTTAAATTGCTCCAAACACTGCTTCGAAGTTAAAGGATGAAATCATGCGAGCAGACCACCCGGTAGGCTACTTAATGCTGATGCCGGCACATAGTTTTGTTAGGCTCGGCAAACTTTACTTTATCTGAAAAAACTATTTTCTTACATATTTAAATGAGCCTTCCGGTGCTACCCTGTGCCATCTTCGGGCTGGCGGTGGCTTCCGATGCTTTTCCCGTTTTTTCATTTCCATTTTTCACTCCCCACCTTCAAATATCTATAACTTTTTTATTTTTACACGTAAAAAGCTATGTGACGGCTCGTTTTTTGCTTAACAAATTGCACTTCATAGTGACCGCATTGAATATTCCATGCCATGTACTGGGAAGTGGGAAAAAAATTCCAAATGCAGTGAAAATGGTGAAAAAACGCATTTGTGTCATATTCTTGTGGGCTTGGATATTACGGCTTTCACTTCACGCCACAAATGATGCATCTAATTTATTCTTTGGGTCAGTACGATTACAGGGATACCAAATTTGTATAGGTTTTATAATGTTTTCATACATTTACAAAAATTAAAACCTCATGAACAAAAAATTTTTTTTATTTTGCCGTCTTCTTGTGCTTATAACTTTTCCATACTTCGTTGTATGGAGTTGTGGGTGGTGTCATCTTTTGCAACTTTTGATGGTGTTTTCAATAATATTATTTTTAGGACTGTACGACCTTTTGATCACTTTTTATAGAATTTAAAAAAAAAATTTTAAATGGCAAAAAGTGCCAGTTTTGACTTTGGACACGATTTTCCGTTACGGGCATTTCGGACGCGGCAATACCTAATGTGTTTATGATTTTTACTGTTTATTTATATTTATATCAGTTCTAGGGAAAGGGGGGTGATTTGAATTTTTAGTTTTTTTATTATAATTTTTTTTTAAAACTTTTTTTTAATTTTTATTTTTACTATTTTTCAGACTCCCTAGGGTACTTTAACCCTAGGTTGTCTGATCGATCCTACCATATACTGCCATACTACAGTATGGCAGTATATGTGGATTTTACTCCTCAAACATTACAATGTGCTGATAGCTGGTAGCTTCGTGAGACCCGAAGCTACCATGGCGACAGATCGCCACTCCCCGATGACGTCACGGGGAGCGGCAATCCTCTGGAAGATGGCGGCGCCCATGCGATCAGCAAGAAAACACCCGCGATTGGTTCCGGCACCGATCGCGGGTGTTACCGGTAAGCCTTTGCTGCAATATGCAGCAGAGACTTACCGGCTATGGAGAGGGCTCGGCCCGCGATACCGGTTAATTATTCCTCCTTCAGGTGCCGAGAGCCGTGACGTCACCAAGCTCTCGGCACCTGAAGAAGGAATAATTAAACATCGGAAGCCACCGCCAGCCCGAAGATGGCGCAGGGTAGCTCCGGAGGGCTCATTTAAATATGTAAAAAAATAGTTTTTTTAGCTAAAGTAAAGTTTACCGAGCCTAACAAAACTATGTGCCGGCATCAGCATTAAGTAGCCTACCAGGTGGTCTGCTCGCATGATTTCATCATGCGGGCAGTGGTTGGTTTCCTTTAACAGCCCTGTTCCACTTGTTGTCCACCGTGAGTAATTGCAGCACCCATCGGGGCACCAATTCTTTCATCGCCAACCTATCATGTAAAATATTATTTGCCCTTCCAGTCGACACACCTTCAGCCTCTGCTACTTTGTGCACTTTAGTTTGTCGATCAGCGAGTATCATGTTATGATACCATTTTTGAATGGTTTCCTCTGTAACCAAGTCGGCTGGGTGTCCTGGTCGCTTCTAATCAAAAACGGATGTTCGCCCATGTTTAAATTCATTGAACCAATATCTAGCTGTGGTCATAGATGGCGGAGTGTCCCTATAAACAGCATCCAACCTTGCTTTTATCTCCTCGCATTTTTTGCCATCCAAAAACAAAAAGCGAATTACCAAACTATACTGCTCTTTTTCCATCTTAGCGAAAATCACGAAACACGTCTTACTCAAATGGCTGCCAAATCCAAACTAACCTATCAGTCTGCAATTTGTTTTGCTGTTGTTTGAAAGATGGCAGCACACAATGATAACACCAACTTCCCCGAGGAGCTCCCTCTGTCATCAAACACAGGTATTTATTGAATCGTCCTATGTGGTATGTATGTTTTTTTCTTCACTGTAAAAAACCCAAAGAAAAATGGAATTATAGGTGTGTGGGGGCTGCTATAGAAAAAGGGTTATTATAATCTCCCCTTTTGTGTAGACGTCTTCTTATCAAGACACTTAAAGGAGGCTGCAGAAAAAGGGGCACTATAACAGGGGCCTACAGAAAAGGGGGCAGCTGCTGGAAATGGGACATTATATGGGTTGGGGGTTAGATATGGACCATTTGCGGGAGACACAATTTTTCTCCAGGGAAAATGGTAAAAAGACTTGCCCAGTTGCTGAAAAAAAAAAAAGCTGGTCCCCAGCTACAAAAAGGTTGGAGAACACTGTGCTAGCCCATGTAAATATCACAGTACAACAAGAGCATATTATATTTACCTACCTAAAAAATGAAAAAGAAAACACTGATGGAATATACGGTCATTTAATAACAATCTGGACAATCCTACTTAAGAACACCCAACTTACAGACGACCCCTAGTTACAAACGGACCTCTGGATATTGGTAATTTACTGTACTTTAGCCATGGTCTACAATAAACAGCTGTAACAGTTTTCATAGGTGTCTGTAATTAAAAATGTATTGTTAATCCTGGTTTTTATGACAACCCAACATTTTTAAAATCCAATTGTCACAGAGACCAAAGAAAATTTGACTGGGGTAACAATGATAATGTATACAGTTCCGACTTGCATACATATTCAACTTATGAACAAACCTGCAGAACCTATCCTGTACGTAACCTGGGGACTGCTTGTAGTAAAGTACTATTACTTACTGTATGGAGGCACTGCAGAGGAATGGCAGTGCCCTTCAGACTATTCTCTCTTGCACACTCTTGTACTGATTTACACTGAGGATTTAGTGCACATAAATGCTGGGCTGCAAATCCACAGGTAATATGTATGCAGGTACCCTAGAATTTTGGGGTTGGAAAACCCTGTTAAGTGGAGGGGGCTTCAAACACATTTTTGCAATGGGGTCCTGCCTTTCCTAGTTAACACCCCTGAAAGCTGAGCTGTAATTGGTTGCCAGGGGCAGCTAAACACATTCTTACTCTTAGGCAGCTTGATAAATCCCCCCCCCCCCTGACTGCAAGGTGCCTTACAAATACATCTCAATCTTTGATACCGGATTTTCAAATACTTTTCTCACCAGTTATCTGCTATTTCATTAAAATATATAGGAAATCAGTTATTAGATATTTAGTTAATGCAGACAGAATCTGTATTCCTTCTAAATGGAAACGCCTCCCTTTCAAGGGTCCAAGAATGGTTACAGAGAATAGAAGAAATAAGAAGAATGGAAGAACTGCCTTTATGTATAATTTGACAGAAAAAAATTATAATAAATGGAACCCATGGTTAACATTTCAATATAGAGCCCTGACAGCAAATTGAAATTTTGAGGCTTCGCTCTTTCTTTTCTCGTCACTTTCTTTTTTTGGGTGGGAGGGCTGGGGGGGATGGCTGTGTAAGATAAATATGAGTGTTATTCTATGGTTATATTGGATGTAAAATAAAAAAATTGTATAAATAATAAATTAATACATCTCAAGCATGGTCTTGTCCTTCCAGAGAACATTATATCAATAGTCTTTTATCAAAAGGTTTATTAAGCTGCAACTGTAAAAATTGAGCAGTGCTGCCATGTTGCTCAAGTCATCAGCTTGAACAATTAACATGTGAATTGATACCTCTAGCATCTCTAAGTATTTCTTAGATTGACTATGGGGTGAATTTGTTGGAATCTACAATCTTGGGGAGTGTCAACAGTAGTAAATAATTTTTTCCACTAGCCCCCCTTAGTGAGGAAAAGAAGGAAGGAAAAAGCTATAGTATTTAAAAGGAACCTATCACCACGATTCTACCCATAAAGGTAGATCGAGTGGTAGGTGGATGAATGGGACGTGAGGATAGCCCTTTTTTGGGCTAATCCTCACGTCCCGGCTATCTTTAAGAAAACTTTAATCGGGGGGATATGTACAATTTTAAGTGGCTACTGGGGCATGGAGTAGCTGGACATGAGGCTACACGTCGCGGCTACTCCACGCCCCAGTAGCTTCATTTCTCCGCCTACCATTGCATCTTTGGCGCGCAGCTGCTCGTAGCTGCGCACCCTCGGGTGAATACCCGGTGTTCTGCGCAGATGCCGGATACTCAGATGCTCCTCGTAGCTGCGGGCCGAAGATGCAATGGTAGGCAGAGAAAAGAGGCTACTAGGGCGTGGATTAGCTGCGACGTGCAGCCTGTCGCCCATGCACTGCTCAGCTATCTCCGTCAGCACCATAGAGATGAAAAGAGCAATCACTAGATGTGCAATTGCTACTCTTTTTGTTTGGGGTACCACAGGGGTACAAGTGACCCTTGTCACTGAAACCCCACCAATCAGCAAGTTGTCACCAGACAACCCCTTTAAATGCTTTTCTGCCTGCACTAAAGCCAGCACATGTAATTTTTTTATTATGGTAGATCACAGTATTTCCAGTGACACCTGGCAAAAAAATATTTAGCGTTTCTAAAATATCATAGAAAAACTGCACTTCAACAACAATCAAAAACTAAATGCAATCACTTCCACTTGTTTCTCACATAACCCTCAACTAGAGTATGACAGGGCTGAAACTACTGATACATTTGCAGTGATCACACCATAAACAGCAAAGAAGCTACTAGCAGGAACTGTGTAAATAACATCAGATGAATTTGGAAGAATTATAACAGGTAAATGTGAATTAAATAAGATAAAGAAAAAGATGTATATAGAGAGACAGAAAGAAATCCAGAGAAATAACGTAGATCTGTAATATATTGTGTGAATATGTAATAGGATGCACATACTCATGCTTTGGGCCAAAAATGTACCAATAATGCTGCATAATTGTACAAACTAGCACAGGTTGTTTGCTTTATAGTTTCTTAAGGAAGATGGGAACAGAAATAATAGTCACAAGAAATTTGGATCTCCTCATATATTTACTTATCAGAGGAGCTTAACTTTCTTTGGTCCCTAAAATAATGTGTACAGAGCTCTACTCCAACTTGTTTCAGAGAAAAATAAAAGAGTAGAGCAATTCCACACTTCATTCCGATTTCTTCAAATTCACATCCGCTGACCACATTTTCTACCCTTAGATGGGACCAGATACTTAGATGGGACCAGATACACATTCCAGTGTTCAAGGGGACTTCACCACCTTGTTCCTCAGTTTGTAAGTGTGCTAAAAACACTTCCAGGGGAGGTACACATTACAGAAGAAGGTACTGTTTGTGGGCTTGGGGGGGGGGGGGGGGGTTAGTGTGGTGACAGGTTCCCTTTATAATGGCCATTAGTATACAATTAATATTGTGCCTCCGTCTGCCAGTAAGTGTCTATGTAAATGCTCAGTGTAAACGTTGGTAGCTTTCCCGCAGTATACAAAATAAATGCCATACAAACCTAGTCTAAGTTGTATATTCTAGTTATATGAACAACTTTGCTTTTTGCTGTCCTTCCTCTGTACAAAAGATTTATAGAACAGGAGATTTTGTAGCCTTTCAGCTATTATTTTATAACTTTGGAGAGTAAAAACATTAAAATGAATGTAAAATAAGATATGGATTTGTACACAGACACTGTCAAAGCTAAGGTATAATAGAATGCAGATGATTAATTACAGCGCATATTCCAGTTACTGCCTAAAAATATTTTTACAAAAACTATGAAGAAGTGAAAAGTGAGAACTGAATTCATCCTGAGAAAATTCACATAACTGTGGAAAGTCCAGACCTTTGGAGAACGTCCAACGTAGCACATTTAATCAATTCACAGGATAAAGATAAGCTTCAGCAGGTAGTATACCATCTTTATTTTTATCCCGTACATAATGTATCATTTAAATATAGCCCAGTAATTAACAAAGCTGGCATTTTTCATTTTCACTATACTTTTTTTCCAGTGTCTCTGTACTGCAGAGATAACCATGGAATCATAAGAACACTACCGCGATATGTAATGGCAAGGAAATGTCCTCAGCATCTTTTTACATATTATCAAAATCAATCCTCATTTTAACTTCTTTGCCTCCCTGTAACACACAGAAACCCATTGTGTATTATTATTGAAGACTTTATAATAAGACGAACAACGAGCAGGAAGAGAATCCTTTCATTGCATTGGGAGTAAAAAAAACGAAGCTTTAGCTAAAAGATATACATATGTATGAAATATTAATATTTTCTTGGATTTTTTTATTATCCATTTCAATGTTGAGTGCGACCGGTTTGTATTCTCTATTCTCCTTGTAACGGTGAGGCAGGTGTGCAGGTAGCTGGTTACTATGGCAACATATTGGCAAGGGATTAGAGCAGAGTCTTCAACGGCATAAGTGAAAGGGGGGGGGGAGCGGGTTCCATAAAACTCTATTGCCACTGTGTAAAAGATATAACTTGCACAGACCTATACAAAGACATACAAACATCTGAAGCCAGTGTGTAGGTTTTCATGACAAAATTGTACATTTCTGGATCGTAAATGTGTGATAAAATTCATGAGGATTACTGGAAATGGTTTCCTTTTGCCTCGGCTCAACTAAAATACACTTTAACTCCGGCTTGTAAACAGCATCAAATAAAGGTGTTGGGTTTCATCTTCTAAAGTGGCTTTCTTCATATTTCGCATTTTTCTATCTCGACAGTGATCATGGTGTTTTTGATTGCTAGGCGGGTGGTTCGGGCAGCGGGAATTCTTTTTTAGAAAGCTGTTTACTAAATAAAGACTTTAATCAGTATTAAACCTTCATGTCTGTAATAAATGAGCAGGCTATTCAATTAGAACACTGCAATCATCGTTTTATCAAGTACATTGTTCTCCCACCTAATGATAGTATCAATCTATAACTGAAGGAATGGAAGATCCTATTGAAACAGAACAAGAACGCTCCTTACTAGATAATAATCAGATGCAGAAGAGAAAGGTTGCCGTCAATTACAAACGGGGTCAAGTATGAAAGAGTTGGTTTAACAAAGTGGCACAACGGAGGTTAAATTGCAAGGTGATATAACCTATTCATTTTGGCTTACGTCTTTTAAAGGTATTTCCTTTTCATTATTCTTGCTTAAAGGTGTTGTATACATAAAGCTTAAAAGAGTGACTATTTGTATTTCAACACAAGAGTAAAATAGATGCATTTCTGTGACCATATTACAGCTGGATATCCACAGGTCTAATTAACTCAATTCAGAGCATCATAGGGTTCTGTAATGCTGCCAGTTCGGGTCAATAGACCCACAGCTGAGTCAGTATATTCAGCTGTAATACAAGGGCAGAAATTCTCCTATTATACCCTGGTGTAAAACTTGCCAAACTTATATTGATGTCTATGTAATCATGGCTGTCCTTGCAGAACAAAGGCAGCCGAAATAGTGACACAACTCCTTATTGATTCCCTCCTCATCACCTTTCCCACTTTACAGAGCACATTATTATACAGTAAGTGACATAGAATGTGTGAGTAATTTAGGAGCTCACACTAAAAATCATACATTTAGGACCCCTTTAAAGTAAAAAAATGAACATTTTTAGAATTAGAATAACACTGCAATGGTTCCATAGTATTTCCCCTTAGTGAATGGTAAAACTAGCAGAGGGGAAACTTTATATATGTTCATGAACAATATTTTACTAATGTCAAAATGGTGGCCATAGTGTCATCCACCATGGATGAATATTGTAAAATATAGAGGGATGTTGTGTTACTACTCTGGAACAATAAAACTAGAAACAAAATATCTAATGGAAGACAAATGACCTGGTTTCCCTAGTCATTTCCACACGTCACATCCCTGACACCATCTTCCTGTCATGTGCATTGAGCAGGAAGTGGAGGGAGGGGGATGGTATGGAGTAGAGGAAGAATGCGTGAGGAGACACAGGCACACACAGGCTGCAGCTGTCCCTCCCCCAGGACTCACCACACACTACTGGCAGGGATCCAGGTAATGTGAATTACACTTATATAAAGTACTGAAATGATTCAGAATGCATTAGGAGACACAGGCACACAGAGCAGCAACTGCCCCCATGACTCACCACACACTGCTGACAGTGAGCCAGGTATGAATTAAACTTATATAAAAGTACTAAAATCCACAATGCAGACAAAGGCATTTTTAAAATCAGCATAGCATAGGCTATTGGAACCTGACACCAAATATAAATTACATTCCTGATAAAAGCTTTTCCTTAAAACCTGCAAAATCCAAGACAGAGGCTAGAATTTATCATGACTGTTGATGATTGTTTACCAGGATGATTCTACCTATACCAGGTTATAGTAACTACAGAGGGCCTGAGAAAGGGGGGTGTTTAAATTCATGGCTATGTACCACGCTGTCACGGGTGCTCCCGCGATCCCTGTCACGGATCGCGGGCGCATCCGTGCTCCTTCACGTGCCCCCGCTGCTGCCCGGTGTCTCTTACCTCTCCCGGCTCCTGCTCTCCCTCGGACTGCCGTGCGCGCGCGTCCCCGCCTCCTAGGGCGCGCGCGCGGCTCCGGCCGAGAATTTAAAGGGCCAGCGCACCGCTAATTGGTGCACTAGCTGAACACCTCACCTTTAAGAATCTGCCTCTTTCTGTGTTCCTTGCCGGATCTTTGTGCCTCATAGCCTTAGAGAAAGCTTCCAAGCGAGTATTCCTGCGTTCCTGTGTATCCCTGCGTTCCTGTGTATTCCTGTGTGTTCCCGCTCCTGAGTCCTGTGTTACCTGAGTTCTTCCGTGTTGCTGTGTTCCGTGTGCCTGTGTTCCCGTTCCCACCTGCCTGGACCTCCCGTTGCTGACCCCGGACTTGGACCTGACGTTGCATCTCTGCCGCCTGCCCTGACCCTGTGCCTGGACCCGACTACGAGTTGTCATCCGCTAAGGTACCTCGACCTCGGCCGCCACCGTGGGCTAGTCACACCTGGGAACGACCTAGTGGTATCCTGCCGCAGCAAGTCCAACCCGCTTTGCGGCGGGCTCTGGTGAAAACCAGGTGCCGCTAGGCTCCGGTTCCGGGTGTTGGCTAGTTACATCTCCCGCGGTGGTCCAGAGGATCCACTGATCCTAACAGTAAGATCCGGCCATGGATCCCGCCGAGGCTCCTTCTCCCAGTCAGCCTGATCTCGCCACCATCGTGATCCACCAGTCCCGGCAGATTGCAGCACAGCGGAATCAGCTAGAGCAAGTCACCGCCATGCTACAACAACTACTTGCTACCCAACATCAGCAACAGTCTCCAGAAGCTGCCGCTGCGACCCCTGCTACCCCGGCTTATCTTCCTGCTGCTGAACCCAGGCTACGCCTCTCTTTGCCCGGCAAGTATGATGGAGATCCCAAGATGTGCAGGGGCTTCATAACCCAGTGCTCCTTGCACATAGAACTCATGCCGTCGCAATTTGCCACAGAGCGGTCCAAGGTGGCATTTGTCCTCAGCCTTCTTTCCGGGAAAGCCCTGGCCTGGGCTACTCCGCTTTGGGACAGAGATGACCCGGTTGTGTCTAGCCTCACTGCGTTTCTGTCAGAGTTCCGGTCAGTCTTCGAGGAACCAGCACGAGCCTCTTCTGCGGAGTCTGCATTGTTGAACTTGCGTCAGGGCAACTCATCGGTGGGAGAGTACGCAGTTCAATTCCGCACCCTGGCTTCTGAACTTGCTTGGAACGATGCAGCCCTCATCGCTACATTTAAGAAAGGGCTCTCTGCGCAGGTCAAGGACGCACTGGCAGCTCGGGATCTTCCATCTACTCTGAGTGACCTCATCACCTTGGCTACTCGAATTGATGTTCGGTTTAAGGAGCGAGTTGAGGAACTACGCTCTGAGTATCCCCAAGGCCGTGTTAGACGCATTCCTCGCCTGGCGCCAGTCTTCCAAAGGCCGCTCCAGGTCCCGCCTGAATCTTCTGTTGAGGAACCCATGCAGGTTGACCGAACCCGGCTCACTCTACAAGAGCGTTCCAGACGACATCAGGAGAACTTGTGCATGTATTGTGCCAGCCCACAGCACTTCGTCGGGACTTGCCCTGTACGTCCCCAGCGCCCGGGAAACGCCAGCACCTAGGCTTCTCCGGAGAAGCGTCCCTAGGTGTGAATAAAGCTTCTCCACGCTTGATTCTCCCTGTACTCCTCAGCATTGGCACCGGTTCCATGACGGTTCCTCACGCTGCATGACGGTTCCACATCCGCTTCCTGTCAGGACTGCTACCTTGTCTCCCAAGCCTCTGGAGGGACTTCCAGCTCCGTACCGGGACTTTGCAGACGTGTTTTCTAAAAAACAAGCCGAGATCCTTCCTCCACATCGTCCCTATGATTGCCCCATTGATCTGCTGCCTGGATCTTCTCCACCACGGGGTCGGGTGTATCCGCTCTCGGTTCCTGAGACTGCCGCTATGTCGGAATATGTTAAGGAAAATCTGCAAAGAGGTTTCATCCGCAAATCCTCCTCGCCAGCTGGCGCTGGTTTCTTTTTTGTCACTAAAAAGGATGGCTCTCTCCGCCCCTGTATAGACTATCGCGGTCTTAACAAGGTCACCGTTAAGAACCGCTATCCTCTGCCGCTTATCACGGAGCTATTTGATCGTCTGCGGGGTGCAAGAATTTTTTCCAAATTGGATCTTTGAGGGGCCTACAACCTCATCCGCATCAGGAAGGGTGACGAGTGGAAGACCGCCTTTAACACCCGTGATGGGCATTTTGAATATCTAGTTATGCCCTTCAGACTTTGTAATGCGCCAGCCGTTTTCCAGGAGTTTGTAAATGATATTTTTCGGGACTTATTGTACAGTTGTGTCGTGGTGTACCTGGACGACATCCTTGTGTATTCTGCCAATCTGGAGTCCCACCAGTCTCATGTACGGGAGGTTCTCAGCCGCCTCAGGACAAACCACCTCTATGCCAAGCTGGAGAAGTGCCACTTTCATCAGAGGAGCCTTCCATTCCTCGGCTACATAATTTCTGATAGGGGTTTGCAGATGGATCCTGCCAAGTTATCTGCGGTCCTTCAGTGGCCACGCCCAGTGGGACTGCGAGCTATACAAAGATTTCTGGGCTTTGCTAATTATTATAGGCAATTTATCCCACACTTCTCATCTTTGGTCGCGCCGATGGTGGCGCTTACGAAAAAGGGTGCTAATCCCCGTGTCTGGCCACCAGCAGCAGAAGAAGCCTTCACGAAATTAAAAACTGCTTTTTCCTCCGCTTCGGTCCTTACCCGACCGGATACTGAAAAGCCGTTCCTGGTGGAGGTTGATGCCTCCTCCGTGGGTGCTGGGGCAGTCCTTACCCAGAAGGGTCCCAGGGGACGAACACTCACTTGTGGTTTCTTCTCCAAAACCTTCTCCTCCGCGGAGAGAAATTATTCCATTGGAGATCGGGAGCTTCTAGCCATCAAGCTGGCTTTGGAAGAGTGGCGTCATCTGCTGGAGGGAGCCCGATTTCCAGTCAGCATTTTCACGGACCACAAAAACCTTCAGTACCTTCAGACGGCTCAGCGTTTGAATCCACGTCAAGCCCGGTGGTCCCTCTTCTTTTCTCGCTTTGACTTCCGAATCCATTTTCGCCCTGCAGAGAAAAACATCAAGGCTGACGCCTTGTCCCGTGCTTCTGATGTTATGGGGGAGGACTCTGCTCCGAGGCATGTTGTTCCTCCAGAGAGACTTGTGCTTGCCGCGTCGGTGGACCTCCGGCAGCTGCCTCCCGGCAAGACTTATGTGCGACCTGGTCTCCGAAAGAGGATTCTGACCTGGGGACATTCTTCTCGTGTGGCTGGGCACCCTGGGGTGCAGCGCTCTGTGGCCTTAATTTCCCGATTCTACTGGTGGCCTGATTTGGTCAAGGACGTCCGGGATTTTGTGCCCGCAACAAGCCTTCACGACTTAAGCCTGCTGGTCTTCTGTTGCCGTTACCCGTGCCTACCAGCCCATGGTCTCATGTGGCTATGGACTTTGTTACGGATTTACCGCCATCTTCTGGCAACACCGTTATCTGGGTGGTGACTGACCGCTTTTCGAAGATGTCTCACTTTGTCCCTCTACCAGGTTTGCCTTCTGCTCCACGTCTCGCCAGCCTCTTCTTCCAGCATATTTTCCGGCTTCATGGTCTCCCTCAGCACATCGTCTCGGATCGAGGAGTTCAGTTTGTGTCCAAATTCTGGAGATCTTTGTGCAACCAGTTGCAGGTGAACTTGGACTTCTCTTCTGCCTATCACCCACAGAATTAACGGCCAAGTGGAGAGGGTGAATCAGACTTTAGGTTGCTATCTCCGCCATTTCGTCTCTGCCCGTCAGGACGACTGGGCATCTCTTCTACCATGGGCGGAGTTCTCTTACAATTCCCTGGACTCCACTTATGCCGGTTCTGCTCCCTTTTTTATTAACTATGGACTGCATCCTCGGCCTCCTCTTCCGTTACCTACGTCTGCAGACGTTCCTGCTGTGGAGGACCTGGTACGTGATCTGAAAGCCATCTGGGAGCAAGTCCACACCTCATTGCTCCGAGCTACAGCCCAGACCAAGCGTCAAGCAGACAAAAGACGCCGACCATTCCCTGTTTTAGCTCCTGGTGACAAGGTTTGGCTGTCCGCCAAGTATGTTCGGCTGAAGATCCCGAGCTATAAATTGGGACCTCGGTTCTTGGGCCCATTCGAAATTCTCGGCCGCATCAACCCGGTGGCTTACAAGTTGCATCTGCCTCCCAGCATGCGCATTCCTAATTCTTTCCATGTTTCTCTCCTTAAGCCAGTCATCTTCAACTGCTTCAACCGACAAATTACTCCTCCTCCGGTACCACAAACTGATTCCACCGATGTCTTCGAGGTGAAAGAGATCCTGGATACTAAGACTGTGAGAGGTAGACGGTTGTTTCTGGTAGACTGGAAAGGATTTGGTCCTGAGGAGAGATCCTGGGAGCCAGAGGATAACATCCTGGACAAGAGCCTGCTCCAACGTTTTCTCAGGCCCAAGAAGAGAGGGAGGCCGAAGGGGGGGCGTACTGTCACGGGTGCTCCCGCGATCCCTGTCACGGATCGCGGGCGCATCCGTGCTCCTTCACGTGCCCCCGCTGCTGCCCGGTGTCTCTTACCTCTCCCGGCTCCTGCTCTCCCTCGGACTGCCGTGCGCGCGCATCCCCGCCTCCTAGGGCGCGCGCGCGGCTCCGGCCGAAAATTTAAAGGGCCAGCGCACCGCTAATTGGTGCACTGGCTGAACACCTCACCTTTAAGAATCTGCCTCTTCCTGTGTTCCTTGCCGGATCTTTGTGCCTCATAGCCTTAGAGAAAGCTTCCAAGCGAGTATTCCTGCGTTCCTGTGTATTCCTGCGTTCCTGTGTATCCCTGCGTTCCTGTGTATTCCTGTGTGTTCCCGCTCCTGAGTCCTGTGTTACCTGAGTTCCTCCGTGTTGCTGTGTTCCGTGTGCCTGTGTTCCCGTTCCCACCTGCCTGGACCTCCCGTTGCTGACCCCGGACTTGGACCTGACGTTGCATCTCTGCCGCCTGCCCTGACCCTGTGCCTGGACCCGACTACGAGTTGTCATCCGCTAAGGTACCTCGACCTCAGCTGCCACCGTGGGCTAGTCACACCTGGGAACGACCTAGTGGTATCCTGCCGCAGCAAGTCCAACCCGCTTTGCGGCGGGCTCTGGTGAAAACCAGGTGCCGCTAGGCTCCGGTTCCGGGTGTTGGCTAGTTACATCTCCCGCGGTGGTCCAGAGGAACACACGCCTTATATGTTCCTGTAAGCAAATGTACAAACCATGATAAATGCACCCAAATGTTTTTAATTAGTGCCAGTTTAGAGACCCTAGGTAAACTTTAGGAAAAGTGTGTTAAGGTAAGACAGTGCAAAGATAGAATAGACATTGCATAATTTAAGACTGCCTAAGCCTAAATTTGTAGCTCCTACGAATTGGCTTAGTTTATACAAAAAATAGGTGCCAATATTCTGGTTAATTTGCATAATATATTACACACACCCATTGTCCTGTAAAGTCTAAAACCCTTGATAAATGTGTAACGAGGCATTTAGGACACACATAACATCATAATCAGAGGTTGGGAAGTTAAAGTTCTCCTTACTGAGCCTTGCAGGTTTGTAGAGACTTGCAACCATTGACGCTTAACCGGGGGTTCTGGAAAATATGCAAATAGGATGAGATAATGAAAATATTGCCTCTTTTGCTAACTTTTAAGGCTTCCCCTTAACATCAAGCATGGCTTTCAAGTCTAATGAGTTTATGTGGGATTAAAGCCAAACCAGTATATCTATTACATAAGCAACAGATTCTCAACTGTAGACAGCACTGTTGCAATGTCTTTGAATCTTGTCACTACAGCATGGGGAACTGGTTTAGCTGTGAAAGAGAGACTTTTGACTAGGGTCGGGGAGCTGCCCTTAGAGAGACTTTGCCAAATAAGGCTGCCTTGCAGGCGTGTGGAGACTTAGAGCCATTAATGCTTCACTGGGGGATTCTAAGAAATATGCAAATAGGTTTTCCAGGATTGGATAAGGAAAACATTACCTCTTTTGGTAGGACATTTGTCTTTTTTCAACCTTGTAAACTATGAAACCAGTTCCCTACACTTTTTGGAAAAGATATACTGGTTTGGCTTTAATTCCACTCTAGGCTTTTTGAAAGTTATGCTTGATGTTGAGGTTTTTATTATCCCATCCTGGAAAAAAATATTTGCATATTTAGCATAAAATGATTCATAAATCTGTTCCAGTGTCTTGCCAACCTCACAAAAGAATTCTAGATTCATGCCTTAAAGAAGCGTCTTTTGAAATTAAAGTATGGCTTTGTTCACATTTGCACAGGAGGCACCATTAAATTAGGAGATTCTGTTTAAAACACTACAACCAAAACCCTGCAGACCCAACCATGTTAGTCCTGCACTGCCAGACCTTTTTTTATCAGGTGAAATCGCAAAACTATAACCAAAATGCTGCAGATCCAATTAGTCAGTGGGGTCTTTAGGGAACTGGTAGTGTCACTTACTTTATATTTCAACAGATTTTTTTGGCGTTCCCGACTTCAATGCCAAGACCTTAATCTGAGAAGTGGAGATTTCATTAATCCTATACATACAGATCTTTTACCCCTCTATAGGTTATTGATGTTTCTATCTAGCTCAGTCCATTAGCTAGGCCAGCTGCCTTAGAGAGAAGGGTTCAGAAAAATTCAATAACTACTTTTAATCATTCTAATTACCGTATATTTCAGACTATAAGGCGCACAAAAAATCCTTAGATATTCTCAGAAATCAGAGGTGCACCATATAGCCCAGTGCGCCTTATATATGTACCGTACTTACAGACTACAGCTGCCTTGAACTGTGCACAGGTCTGCCACCTGCTGGTCATTCATCCTTATAATCAGGTGCGCCTTATAATCCGGTGCCCTTTTATATGAACCTAGACATTTTAGCAGGCAATTATTGATGGTGCGCCTTATAGTCCGAAAAATATGGTACATAGGAAAACCAGTAAAACAATGTTATGACATATAACAATACCATGAACAAGAAATGACAAAATATAGCATTGTTCTTCTTTCCAGCTATTTGAAAACATTTCGGAGGATTTCTTATTAATGAAAGATCCATTTGGTTAGAATCTGACAACTGGTACCCCACACACCTTAAATTGATTTTCAAAATTATTGCAAACCACTATTAAAGCTTGATACCACTAGCATAATGAATACAGTAGTTAATAGTGCACGGACCCATTTACTCTTAAGGGGCACAGGGGCTAAAGAGTGTACATGCAGAGGCTTCAGTGCTTTATAATCTATTCTAATCTATGGTCATTTACATTTCTGGATTGGATGGCTATCATGCACTGGCCGTTTGGGTAGTTACACTTGTTGAAAATACAAAGTGTTACATGTAAAATCATCTATTTTAAATGAAATCTACCATCAAAGTCAAGCATGATAGACCAATCCAAGCACTGGAACTGTGGTAATCTGCTTACATTTATTATCCATGGTCTCCCTTCTTCTAAAATTATGCTAATGAGCCAGAAGAGCTCTTGGGGGTATGATTAACAAAGTCTCTCTATGTTGTAGTTTCACAAGCTGTTACACTGTGCTGAGAGAGCAGGTGGGAGTGTGAGACATTGTAACAGCCTATGAAGTTACAACATGGGGGGGGGGGCTCTGGTAACGTCCTCCTGGCTCATTAGCATACTTGTAAAAGTTGATTTTAG
This sequence comes from Engystomops pustulosus, assembly GCF_040894005.1. NCBI lineage: Eukaryota > Metazoa > Chordata > Amphibia > Anura > Leptodactylidae > Engystomops > Engystomops pustulosus. Next base: position 78,673,462 of record NC_092414.1, on the reverse strand, counting down.
AAGGAAGGAGGCCATGGATAACACATATAAGAAGATTACCTCAGAGACAGTGCCTGGATCTATGAGTAAGAGCCCCTGGTTTTTCATGGTTATCTGAAATGAACTGTAGGTAATAAAACACATATATTTACATTATTTTCTCATCAAAGTACATGTAAACAAGTGCTTACCAAAGAGTCAACATCAGTAAATGCATTTATACAGCGGTATGCTTCATCTCTTCTTTTCTGGTCTGCTTGTACTTTATATGCATATGTGTTATCAGGACTTCAGGACAGAGGTAGCAGATGGTGTGATTATTCATTAAACAAATTATTAAAAAGCCTACCAGAGGAGTATGCAGTGCTCAAACATTTGCAAACAAGTTGAAGCACCAACATAATTCATATGTTATATGGAATCATCAGTAGCCGACTTTGGTTCTTCATATTTTTATTATATGATGCTTGTTATGGGAATGATGTGCTAAATGGCACTATAATGTATCCAAGCATCTATTTAATAGTAATCATTATACTTTCAGTGTTAGAGTTCTATTTCAGCTCTAGTTAATGATACGCTTAGATGTTTCATGGCTGGAATAGATCTAAAGTAAGTAGACTCTAACTGCCAGTTAGTAAAACTTTGATCTGATTACAAAATACTTTGTGGAGCACCATATGATGTCCTCCGCAGAGGAAAGGAAATATTGACACTCCATCGCAACATAATCTAAAGGGGAAATGTATCTGTAACGTCCGTGCCAACATCATCTTCTGTCCGCAGAAGGCAGCTTAGAAGGTATTGATTCTCCTCAGTGATTTTTGTGTGTGAACTGTTGCTAGGATGCTGCTGTTTTTCAGCTCTTCTGCAGCACAGCCCTGTCCTACAGGGGTTACTAGAGTGATGGACATCCGGTCCAGTCAGCTGCTGGGGCAGCCGTACAGGAACTCCTTTATATACCTGCCCAGTTCCATTACACCTTGCTGGTACAAATGACTTTGAGCCTGGGAGCCTCAGGTTTCTATACAAAAGGTATTGTCAATAACTCATTCTTAACTAAAAAATATTTTTCGCATGTGCTGTTAGGAGCTGGACATATTCTTTTGTTTCCTGCATTATATGCAGTTGGTCTGTGTAGTGTGCAGAGGGTACCAGATTCAGGATCTCTGGTGCATATTTTACATGAATCTGGTGCTTCCTGCACTGCCCCACAGCAGCTCTGGGCCCCAGCACTTGCCCAGGTATGTCCAGTGCTGGCACCAGCCCTGTGTGAACCTCTTACTGAATGAACAGAGCTGTGAAAAAATGGTTTCTAGAAGATACTTAAAATATAAGTTTCTTTAATTTTTCTGACAACTTTCTATGAATCAGGTTTAGAAATATTTTGATGGTCTGCACATTGACTTAGAAGGTAGTACCCATGGGTAGCACTAGGACAGTTTTCTTATTTGTGGTGGAAACCTGCTTTTGGTAGTTTTTTGCAGAAAGTAATTCTCGAAATTCTCCTAGTAGCAGTGGTACTCAATTTCATCATAGCATTTATGCTATGATGTCATGAAAGTATCAAACATATAAGAACTTGCTCTATATATGAAATGCAATAATAATTTCATTTCTTTGTCAACCCAGTGAAAATAATTAAATGTCAAATGTCTATAGCAAATGGAATTTCAATACATTAAGGTCATCATCCCTCGCCCAACGCTGTAAAAAGAAGCTATAATATATGTGGGTAATGTGGATTTACTAAAATACTTATTCAGTTAGACTTTAATGAAGTTTATAAGCAATCAATGGCTGGTAGATTTCCTGGCAATGGGTGCTCACAGATAACCTTGACGCTAAATTTGCCCTTTCTTGGTAAATTTTTAGAGATTCTCAAAATATTTTATGGTCAAAACAATATGACATTTCCAAATGGTATAACAAGATTTATAAACTATATTTTTTATATATCAACCCATTAATAGTTAGAGGACTAGACAAGTGCTCCTAGATTGCATTTCATAGTCAAAGCAACATAAATGTAGGGCATAAAAATAGTTTTTCATACTTGCACAATTTGTAAGGTTAAAGACATCCATGTATTATGTTCAACCAATGTTTGAAATATTTGATTCCTTCACAGATCAATATAAAGTTCAAAGAAAAATTGGGAGACAATTTATAGGAAAAGGTTCTCCCTGATCAACATTTATAACTATGATGTTATACATTTACAAAAAAGTGTTATTAGTTCTTAAAAATACCGTAATTTAGATCTTATTTAAAGTCCTTTGAAAGATTCAATTTCTACTCAGGTGTTCATCTTCCCTTGTAGCCCAGAATCCCCTGTTCTTTCAGCTTTTAAACATTTAAAAACTTTCTAAATTCCACAAACCTACAATGAAGTGATCATTATTTTAAATTATGTGAGTTTATAGATAAGACACAAGTATACCATTAATCAACAAGAGAGACTTTAGAAACCGCTTTTACAACCTGAAAATCAATTTTAAAGAAATCATTAGTACAGCGTAGTTTATATGGTTTTCATGAAATCTGACCTTCATGAAAATTACAATTATAAAGGCTTGCCTTTAATTCTAGCTTGAACTATTGGACAAAAAATGATTCATAGATCACATTAAAACTCTAATAGAGCTACAAAAGTCCACTTACTTTTCTGCTAATGGCAAAAACATGAATTAGTCCCAATTCTATTTTAGTTGGAATCATGCGTAAGACTAGAGTCTATTCTCCTATTTATAAGCCACTTTCCAAACAAACGCTTTAAAAACATTTTAAGAAGATAAATGTTGTATAAGAAAAACATTTAAAGAATAATACCTGAGAAAGGTCAACAAAACGTGGTCATATAGCTGCCGAAGGTTCTATATATTTAAAATAGAAGATACATTCAACATATCAGTCAAAATCAGGTAAAACAGAGATATTTATTGCTGAACAGAGGCATTAAAACTGTCAGTAATTGCAATTATTTCCCACTTTACGCCACATCCGTGGTAAGTGAGTCATGGAGGGGCATGAAGGGGGGTCCAATGGACTGCAGATATCCACGCCAAACAATTTAGCGAGTCGTATTCTCGTGGATAAGGATGGCTCGTGCTTACACCCATTATGTTTCAGAGGTCCTCCCCCTTTCTCAAGCATCAGGGGAAGTACCCCCAAAATGTAGCGGGCATGAGCACATATAAAATTTATATAAAGAAAGTAATTTGGCACAAAGCTGCTTTTGGATATTTGATTGTTTGCACGTGAACTCAAGGTAATAGACCTCTATAGCCTATCCTATTCCACTCCAAAGAAATTGGGTTTGTTTGCCTGAATTCATATGTTGTCTCTAAAGCCAGCAGCATCTATTAAAAGAAGTACAGATTCTTGCCGTAGGGATGTTATATTACAATGGTACCAAGCAACATGCCTCGGTAGAAGCCGTAAGGTGTATATGGCTGGCAAACTGCAGACACCAATTTTTTTTTTTTTAAACTCATTTTATTAAAAGTGTACAACAAATGCAGTAATAAACATTAAAAACAAGAATCACACTGGTCTCATTACTTGTCTACAATAACTTGAAAGTGATTAAACAGAAGCTACAGGTAAATCCCACATACATCCAGCTATGTGGGATAAAAAGAAAAACATACAAGCCACAATGGCATAAGGGCACAACAATCATCCGAGTCCATAGGTTGGGGAGGGAATGACTAACAATTAACCCTGCAACATCTAAAGTTGAGTAGCAAAGGAGTACATAGAGGATTTTGATCCACATGTAATCCATTTTTTTTAATGTGAGTAGAGCACAATAAAGAAATGCGCAACTGTTTTTTAGTAGAAACAGGCTCGGCTATGTTTCAGTGTTTCTTTCCTTCCATTGATAAACTGAAGAGTACACCCTAAGGTGTAAATAGAGAGAAAAAAAAATCTTATACTGTGACTAGTCTGAATGGACCTAAACAGGTCTTGAAAAATTAACTATACTACCTGATCTTGAGCTCCAGTTCGGGATTAAGATATATATTTATATATATACACATTTCGATCAGTCTGGAAAAGAGGTGCGGGTATATAATTATTGTTTTACATAGCACAGTACCATATTTGCACTACATTAGTTTCAGAAGTTGTTCTCCCGAGTTCAGAAAACTTGAGTTGTTTTATTACCTATCCTAAATATGCCATTATAAACATGTAGAGAGGGGACAACTCCTCTACAAATCCAGTGACTCACAGGTGACATTGTCTTTTCCTTCGTCCTTGTTCTATCCATCTAGCCAATTCAACCATGACAACTTCTCCTCAAAAATGCAGAGTTTTAATGTAATGGGTACGCTCAGATATGTTAGTGCACCTGAAAACTCCAGCCCCCCAACAGCCCTTCCTGTTAGTCTCTGCATATCCTAGGTGATCTGGGACAAACATGAAGATAGTCCATGCACCCTATGCAGACAAACAAACACAGTAAGGATGGTCAACAATCTGGATCACAACTAAGATAACATATAGGCCAAGGGTGCCAGATTCAGGATTTATGGTGGACGTTCTTTATGAATCTGGTGCTTCCTGCACTGCCTTGAACTTTTTTGGGGGGCACCTTTAACGTGGGCTGTGCAACACATTTCTGTCTGACTTTGCATGAGAAATGTGGCGCCTGATCCAACTGAGCAAAGGAAATACCTATTTCGATACAGTATAGTGCAGCTGCGACACAAATGTGTCCTGAACACTTCTTAAGTACATGTGCAAGCATTTTGCACTGAAAAGAATGTGCAAAGTCTGCCAGAAAACTGATGCAAGCACCTTAGTAAATGCGGGCCATAGAGAACAAAATTGCATACACAAAGAATAGTCTAGAACGAGAACCAAATATTGAAAGTAGAAGGACAAAAGTATAGTAATGAAGCATGAACAATAGAGCTAGCAGGAGAATATTACCAGTAAAGAGTATAGCATACACAGGGTATTTATTAGAGTGTGAAATCTTCTCCAGGTGAAAGGGGAAGAGCTCTGAGAATCTAAGCATGTTAACCCTAGCTGGACCAGGGCAAAGATTGCAGAGCGCTGGGTGTGGTAGATTCAATAAGCAGCCTAGCCACCTGAGCACTTTTCAGACTGCCGCCCAAAGTGAACCAAGAGAATTCAGCGTCTTCTTAGCCTTACCGTTCACACTGCAGAATACTTTGACCTCTAAATAAATACAGACATTACAGAGCTTCTAAATAAAGATCGACTGAATGTTTATACAGCAACATTTACTATCTGTAAAGGCGTACTGCTCTGCCCTCTGGATTAGAGAGGTGCATTTATATGATCTTATTTGTGCAGTTATTCAGCAGGAAATGCAGATTGTCATATGACCTTGTGTGTAAATGACCTTCTGTTGGTCCTATTCGTCTATTCATGGCAGAAACAGTTTAATCACATATTTTATATCACCAAATATTGCATAAATCTGAAAAGGCCATGCACAGATGATACTACAAGTTTTTAATTTGCTTATACTTTTCTAGGAAAATACTAGAGGAAGAGCCCAGAAAGTATTTAATAGGGAATTTAATATTTACCTTCTGCTGGCCCTGCAAACATTTGTTTCAGAGCAGATATATTCAGGGCAGAAGCAGTGGCAATATCACATATTACATCAATCTATGGGCAGCCATGGAACTTTCTAGCCTTGGGTGTTTGCCCAAACCAATCACAGGAGGACATTTTCTTTATAATGTTTTTTTTTTCTTTTCCTTTTACACATTTTATATTTTTTTGTCTTTATGGAAGCATTTTTTTGCTCCAACGCCAGAGTCTTAAGAAATTCTATGGTGTTTGTATCTGTTGCAGTGCTACTCAAGCTAATGTTTTTTTTTCTAAGGCTACATTTACATGGACGTATGAAAACGTCCGTATCTGTACCGTACCGTTTTTTTACAGGTTACATACAGCCCCATTCATTTCAATGGACAATACGTCCAACCATTTATATTGTCGTTTTTGACACTGTAGCGTACCGTACCGTATACTAGCCGTATAAAAATATAGAACATGTCCTATTTTCTCCCGTATTTCAGTTCCGAATGGCCTAGAAGTCTATGGGGACATATAAAATACGGGTTACATACGTGCTGCATACGGTTGAAAAACGTTACGTATATATATACGGGCTCATACGCTGAAATCATACGGTCGTGTGAACGTAGCCTAAGACAGATGTTTTCTTTGATTTGCTCCGTCTTCACCAGCACTACTGATTGTGGATGTTACTGCCACATTTGAACCAAAATGCCCAACCTGAACTTCTGTCTGAAGTGACCGGAACCCACAATGTTTGATACAGAACCGAACATTATGGTTTGGGTCCTCTTGTCACTAGTAAGAAGAAATGGAGTGAATATCTTGTTGTCTCCCCTCAAGTCAAGTTCCCACAACTGTATTGCTTGTTAAGGTTCTGATGCTGCCGAACATTCAGCCAAGAAAGTCCAGTTATTCTAGCTGGATATAGAATACATGCTCAGGCTGCACCCCAGGCATGCCCCTTCTTACAATTCATGTTTCACATTCTCTAATGAAAGAAGTTATATTTCTTTTAGAAAGTATTGTACAAAGCATTTATACATGATTTAGTATTGTCAGAAAATGCAAGATTGAGAACCCTGCATTGAAGACCAATTTAGCACAACATCCAAGCTAAGACAATAATCCACATAAACAAATAGTTAAACATGCAGATTTTATGTATATTAAAGCTAAATTAATATCCTAATATTTTATAAATGGACAAAATGTTTGCAAATTAAATGATGAGAGCAAAATGTTAGTAAATAGATCTATATTTCATAGTGTCTTAATTCTTTCTATCCTACAGACATTAAAGGGAACCTATACATTCGTATAGAATCTGAATTGAAGTGTGCAAAAGTTGTACTGTTCATAAAAGGTCATACTGTTTAATTGTTAACAAGAATTTCACGATTGCAAGAAATAGTATTAATGGGATCTTCTCTATTTTCAGATTAGAAGCTATAACCCCCCATTTTTAGCTGGATACAGGTTTCAATAGCCTATGTTATGCAGCCCGTGTATCCCCTCTGAGACTGACACAGGCCAACACAGACTGCAGCTACCCCTCCCTGGGACTCACCACATGCTGCTAGCAGGGAGCCAGGTAATGTAAAATAAACTATTGTAAACTACTGAAATTATTCAGAATGTTGAAAAAGCATGCTTACAATCAGAACAGCATAGGCTGTTGGAACCGGTCACAAGCCCATAATGACATCCCTGGTGACAGGTTCACGAGATGTATTTGGGAGGATCAGTAAATTAAGCTTTAAGCTTGTATGCTGTTCCTAATAAGATATTGATGACAAGGCAATGCGGCACAAACTTGGCTAATAGCTGGCAATCTGTAGTGAAAATTTGTTAAAACACAGTGCTAAGTCAGTGTTTGTACCAAATATGGGGGGGGGGTTGTATAATGGGGCCAAACACAAGGACTGTCCATGTTGAATTTCAATATAACAGGTTTCTTGTTTTCAAGGGACTGAGTAATGAAAATGAAGGGTCCTACAGACTCCTTTGCCTTGGCCGGGGTATTCAGATAAGAGGCTGCAGGTAAAGTAAATCTTTGGTAGTTACTGCATTCACAATAGAAAATATGCAGGTTTTCTGCTAAAAACATAAGATTTGTGAACGTTAATTGTTGTCCACCCTTAGCTAGCACGTGTACTATATGCATCATCTCTTATTATAAAACGCTAGTTGGAGAAAAGAAGCATCTCATCTCTGTTGTAAATGTTCTTGCAAAGACCTTATAAATGAACACAGAAAATTATGACTCAGAAAACAAAAAGGGCAGTATGCCCTTTTCTAATTGTTTCTTGCATTTATGTTGAGATAAATGAAAATCACTAAACAGCATCTGAAATTAGAACCAGCTATGCCTCCTGCAGGTGGAAACAAGAAACGATTCCACTTTGTCTACACCAATGTACAAAAATCCAGCCCAGATGTATCATTCATAATGTAATTAGCTCTTCTAGTTATTTCATGTATATTTTAAACAATTATATTATTTATGGAGGCTCATGTTCTTATATAGGTATAGATGCCGGTAATAAAGATGTTTTTCAGTTTATAGCATCTGTATCTAAAAAACGAATGCACATTCGTATAGAATCTGAATTGAAGTGTGCAAAAGTCGTACTGTTCATAAAAGGTCATACTGTTTAATTGTTAACAAGAATGTCCCGATTTCACGATTGCAAGAAATAGTATAAATGGGATCTTGCCTATTTTCAGACTAGAAGCTAACCCTCCCCTACCCACCCCCCCACCCCGCTTCCGACCAGGCATATTTTCAATTCTCATCTAATGTCGGAAGGCTCTCCTATTTTATCCTATGGTCATCTACTTTTAAAATGCTAAAAGCATTGGCTGGTGAATTTGTGGCATGCTTGTACCCAAAATTGCCATTCATAGTATAAAGACCTCCTATATGATCAAGGAGCCATAATTAGATTTAAGGCGGGTGCATAGTGCAGGTCACCAAGATTTGGTAAAAATGAATAATTTTAATTTTGAATATACTCACAAAAGGAGTTGAAATGACAAATCTACACCAGTGTGGGTAACATAAATGTATGCCAAATGTTTGCATTAGTAGGTGGTTGGCACAATAAAGGGGCATTATTATTATTATTATAAGTGTGAGTGTGGGGTTATTTACTGCGTGGAGCTCATAGTAGGTGGGTTCATTATACAATGCAGAGGCCACTATAAATAGTATATTATAAAGTGTGGGGGCCACACTGATGACCATGTACTGTGTGTAAACCAGACTGTGGAGTATACTGTGGGGACTCCACAGTACATATAGAACATGCATTTAATGAATATAGCGGCCACAACTATAGTAGCAACATATCGCAACACAAAAAATACTTATTCACAACTTAGCGGTGGAGGACGCTGCCCACCAGTGACATCACTTACCATAAACCCCTCACTTCCCCTATACATGCTATTTAGAGCTACACAGGCCAAGTAGCACACAGGTAAGATTAAGAGCGATACTGCTCAAACTTCTCACCTTTTCACATGCATTTTGCCGTTTAGATGGATTGCTTTTTAGAAAAAAATTATTTTAACATGGTCAAATAAAGCAGAAGGATTTTATATGAAATTGTAGCCGCACATTTACCTAGCCAGTGCCGGAGCCCCTACTGTATTTCTGTGGGGCTCCAATACAGAGTTTGAGGGCCAAAATCAGGATGGAAAGTTGTAAGGGGCCACAATGACAGGCATTATAAGTGTGGGACCCACATGAGTTGACATTATACACTGCAGGAGTCTTAAAGAAGATATTGTACAATGCAGGGCCTAGAATGGGGGAATTTTATAACACGTTATACTAAGAACAAAAGAAAAAGGAGTACCACTGTTCTTTGTTAAAGGACACCTGTCATCAGGTCTGTGTCACTAGTCCTGTCACCACTATCTGTTGGAGCAGCTCACAAGGATCCCATCACAGCCTTTCTCTAGTCAATTCATACATTAATCATTCTAAAATCATCTTTTCTTTATTATGTAAATGAGGCAGGTCACATGGTCAGAGGCAGTGATGTCACCCCTGTTCCCCCATCCCTCTCCTCCCCCTGCTCATGTCTGTGTAATGTATAGTAAAGCATTGCTAGTGTGTGTGCTGCATCTGCTGACATGCTGCATCCTCCTAATACACATGTGTGAGACACAGACATCAGCTACACAAGTACGTGTATGTTCTGCTATAACATGGCTGCCTGGAGCTGTTGTATCTCTCCTATACACACACAGGCTGCAGGGGGCGCCAGCACCAGGAAGCACATCATTATACAGCCTCACACCATTATACAGGCTGTCAGTCAATCACTAGGGGTTTTGGACATTTCACATGTCATTTGCATACAGCTTTAGGACCTCATTGCTTAGGTTTACAGGCATGTAGAGGGACAATGAAGGGATAGAGGCAATGCTCTCTAATGGCAGTTTATGAAAATATATTTAGTTTAGGGGGTTATTTTGCCTGACGGGTTCTCTTTAAAATATGCAAATATATTTATTAAAATTACTAATATGATAACAAAATACAGTTGTCAATGTTATTCAATGAGTCCAGTACATATGTCTGGTAGCACTAACCCCAATAAAAGCAACACCAAATCCTCATGTGAATTAATATCTCAATGCATAGTAGCAGCTGTAATCAACCTAAGTATATTAATTGCTGAAGAGGGAGTAGGCTCCAGAAACCCCAACACGTGTTTCGCCTGACGTGCTTCCTCAAGGAGATCAGTCATGTTATACTAGGATACATTATTTGTGTGGTGCTAGTATTTGCATGGGTCTCTCTGTGCAGCACTATTACAATATGTGGGGGCAGAAAGATAACACTGTTAGGGTAAGAATATATAGGGGACAATGGGAAAGTACACAACATAAGTCTGTGTCTGTGCGGTAATCCCCACGTATGTCTGGAAGAGGAGACATGTGATTGCGGGCCTAATGGAGAAGAAAAGGAACAATAACTACAAATCTGGGGATTGAATCATGCCCCAAATCTTTTAGTTAGCAACTAGCACCTCCCATGTCAGTCTTTAAACTATACATTACCAAACGAAATTTTCCAAGGCAGCACCATACACATTAGAATAAGTTAGCATTACAAAATCTCCAATGATGCCTAATTAACCCCTTTAACTTAGCAAAAATTGTGGAAAGGATTCCATTTTTTTTTATTAAACTAAATTGGGGGATTCTGACAAAATTCTCAAATTGCTGCAATACACAGTGAAATCACAAGAAGGACACATCTGTTTTCCTAAATCTCCAAATAAAGTTTATTGTATTGTGTAAAAAAAATATATACCTCTAGTATGCCGTAAGTGTCTGTCATAGGAAAACTTGATCCTTTCTTTCACACAATCAAATCCTACACCACAGAAGCTAATAAAGACATATTGCTTGGATCATTACTGACCGAATTTTTGGAAGAATTTTTACTTGTTTTCATAGTCATAGTCACACAGATGCTCATGAATGATAGTATCTCCCCAACCACCTACACACATGGATGTCAGACAACAAATGATCACCATTTAGCTGATAATTATACTTTATCAAGCTGTTTTTAAGGGTAAATAGCACATAGCTCCGTCACCAGTGCTGCACATCACTATTATTAGAGCTATTTAGAATGACATCTATCTATTTCTGTATCAGCCTTACTATCACAGTTGAAACCTTCTCAAACAAATTTCCTTTATGTCATTTCAGGTTGTTTCTGTATAATAGCACAATGTTTAACCCCTTAATGGCTGCCATAAAAACCTGATGCAGTGGTCTTTAAGGGTACTTCTTTTGATGTTAAACCTCTCAACAGTGCCGCATCAAAAGAAGTTGACAACACATTGCATTCTGCAGAAAGGATTGCAGGGTGCCAATAACATTGCATGGCAGCTGAGTGTCCACCAAAGGTCCTCAGGGTTGCCTGTGCTTACTAACCATTAGGCCTAATAGAATGGAATAGAAGTGTCAGCAACTGACAATATAATGCACTGCACTATTTCAAGGGGTATTCTCATCTGGTATTGACATTTAATTGAATTAATCTGACATATACAAACATTTCTTTAATTTTTTTAATAACATCCCATTAAAGATGTGAAGATAATTTCCCATATATGTGGTCATATTGTCCCTTGGATATGACATTGTTGTCTTTGGATACAACCACCTCTGCAAGAGTGATTGCACAAAAAAAACTAATTATTTTTACATATGAAATGGCTAGGAGTTACTGCAAGTCTCACAATCATCCTGTGGTAAACAATGCCGAATACAGATGGTCAGGTAGGGCTCAATAGTAGCTACATTTATATGGAATTATCTTCACATGGGTTTTTTCAATATTATGCAAAGGATCAATTCCCGGGTGGGAGTACCCCTTCAAGTAAAGTTGTATACTATACGAGAGATTTTTTTTTTAATTTTTAAGATCGAATGTGTTCTTTATTGAATGTGTGTTCTTTTTTAAATATAGCGTAAAAAAAGGGTTAATAAAAGTTCATCATTAGGACATATGGAACGCAAATTCGTATTTTTATAACCTATATTTCGCCTTGAAAAAACAAGATTCAAGACAACCCATATGTGGACATAACTTGTTGTATGGGTGCAAGAGATGTTGTACTCATGTACTATAGGACACCAGGGCGTTTTAGATCAAACCCTGGAGCTGCTAGCACTACAGCACTGAGGGGCTCTTGTAACACCTATAGGAGGCCTTCAGGCTCATTAGCATCATTTTAAAAGTTGATTCTAGAAGGAAGTAAGCAATGGATAACAAATATAAGAAGATTACCACAGTCACAGAGCCTCAATCAAATAAGTAAGTGTCCCTGGTTTATAATGCTCATTTTTATGTTTTTTATGTTGGATTTCCTTTTTTAAAAAATGTATACAAATTTACTGCTTTTCAGCCAGAAATGTTAAAGCACAACCTACAAAATATAGCAATTAAACACATTTAAAACTAAATGCACCCCTAAAACCTATTTATTATTTTGAAAGCAGGCATTGACGGTCGTATTTTTTTGAGCCCTATACCACCCTCATGCAACATAAATTATTTTTAAAAATTACATCAAGGAAGAGGTTTATGTCTAATTAGATACATAACAATAATGACGTAAAATGAGCAGATTTATATGTACCACAATACCCAACATTAAAAAATGTAGACTCCCAATATTGCTAACACAAAAACCATTCAATGTTTGGTTGCAATGTACAAATATGTTTAAAGTATATAACACTCAAAGCAATAAATCAAAATCCTTTTTTTAAGAAATCACAGACCAACTCTATGTGTTGTGTGATTTGTAAATAATGCTGATCAGAAAATAAAAAGAATGCCACTCTTTTTCTTGTATGCAATTGGATACCGAATATACTCGTGTATAAGCACCAAAAATGTGCTGAAAAACCCCACCTTGGGTTATACATGAGTCTATAAAAAATAAACTTACACACTCACCTTCTGGTGCTCCCGATGCTCCGTGCATCCTCCTCTTCTTCACTCTGCTGTATTAGCCAGCAGAGGCGCGGCTAGCTATAGAGGCTAGCATATACTACTGGGGGCTTGCTGGTTATCTACTGGGAGCCAATGCATTATATTCTAGTCAATAGGTTTTCCCAGTTTTTTGTGGTAAAATTAGGGGCCTTGTCTTATACTCGGGAAGGCTTATACTCAAGAATATGCAATAAATCTTTCCTATGATACTGGGTTTGTATTTTTAGGTGCCAGACAAGTGATATTCACTGTAAAAGAGAACCTTTATCCCTCCCCACAAACACCACACAGCATATTTTAGATATATTTATACGTGTTCCGGTAAATACAACTGTGAAGGTAGAGCAGCACTGTAAAGGTGGGGACTAGAGTCCCAGTGTGGGTGCAAGCCACCGCTGGCCGACTCAAGGTAAGCAAATAATGAAGAAAAAAATGGAGATGAGGCAGCACTCCTGGAAAAAGCTAGGTGTTTATTCATCCAATGTGAAAGGTGCCACGTTTCAGCCCCTTAATGGAGCTATTTTCAAGCATAACAATGAGAGTTACAGGTGGAGTATAAATACACTCCCAGGAAGTGACATAAGCAAGCATAAGCATAATTAATTACAGGTGTGCTTGTGTAATCAATATAAACAGAAGAGTATATATACATATATACACATATGCGTCCATACAGTAGTGAAACAGTGGTACAAAAGTGGTACAAAGAAGATTTGCAGAAAATTAGTTGCAATATAATTTTTTCTGCAAATATTTTTTGTACACTTTTGTACCACTTTTGTGGTGAATAAACACCTAGCTTTTTCCAGGAGTGCTGCCTCATCTCCATTTTTTTTCCTTTATACGTTCCAATATTGCCTATATCCATGGGATTAGAATTATTTTTAAAAAAACTGTTATTGATGTCCTCTGTGCCAGTCAAGGGACAGGCAGCTGCACTATAAAGTCAAGCTACCCCACCCTACTTACGGACACTAACTCGGCTAAATCGTCTTAAGAGAATTTCTTATAGAGAGTGGAGGTCGTGGCACAGCAGGGTGAAGGCATCCCTCTTCGGTCACAGTAGTCTCTTTTGCCAGCATTTCCTAGTATCCAGCTCTCTCCTCTCACTACTGCTGCACATGCCTGCCATGTCTTGCTCACGTAAACTCAAAGAGGACTATTTGTAATCAAACCATGGCGCAGGCACAGCAAGAGGGTCACGCTGGATGCGGGCATTACAAGCACAGGATTTACAATAAAAGGGAAGTGAAGGGGCGGAGAGACAGAGGAGGAGAGGGGAGCACGCAGAGCACCTAGTCATGTATACAACTGCAGGGAAAGTTCCATCCATCAGATTATGGGTCATAGGTTTAAGATTAAATTATAAAAGTTATATAAAACATAGAGAAACATGTTGCATATGATTACAAAGGGGCTGAGGAGATTATTTATAAAAGGTCCTTTGGTGTGGGCTATAATTCTAGCTGACAGGTGTCCTTTAAACTGACAAAAAATGTACATTTATTAATAAAGTGTAGTCGTGTCATTACAAACATCAGCATAACCAGCGAACCTCTTATAGCACAGATTTATGGCATGGTGTCTGCTTTGAATGACTGCCACTAGATTTTACTGTCAACGGAGGCTTTGCAAGCATAGACGCATGGAAATACCTTCAGTAGGTCTTATTTACGAGGGATGTCTTATTTTCTTGGAAACACGGAACATGGTAGTATCATATGAAAAAGGAGAACTGTGTCTCTAGGTGCCACCAATCCAAAGTTATAGCCAGCGTGTATTAGATACGGTCTTGGTCACTGTGGTGCCACCTTCTGCAGACATACGAGATACGTTATTGGCAGGGAAAGTGTTAAGGTGTTAAAATTGGAGTATCTGTGTGGGGAACTTAAAATGAGCTGTTAGAAACTTAGCATCCATTTTTATACTTGGCACTTGCAATCTGTTTGCTTTGCTTTTTACTTTCTTGACAATCACTAAATCCTTACTATATAAAAAAAACTTTCTAAATAAAAAAAAGAGTTTGTTTCATTTAAGGACAATTCTACCACAAGAGAAGAGAAAAATTACGTTCAACTAAAATAAAAAATAACCCTAATGGTCTCAAACTGTGATACAATGGGTGGCTTGACTAAACATAAATGCCCCAGTATTCGGAGCTATATTCTTGTTTATAGGTTAGAGTATTGCAGCAGTTAAATATCTGCTAAAGATAATGTGTTATCAGACTAACAGCAGAGAATGAATTATACTGTGACTAACATGTTTGTAAAAGCAGAAATTTGTCATTTTAGCCTCCACCCACAGTACTTTGCCTGGTGAGTTATAAAATGCATTACTCAGCAGGGGGTAGCGGTTATCAGGACTTGGTTGTACAACTTCAAATGAAAAAGGATCAATATTAAATGTTATATTTTCTAACATATCTGTAAATTCCCATTGTTAATATCAATAACTGCTTTTTTAATTACACAGTGATTAGACATTAGTCAAGTCTTTGCGATTCTTTTTATACCTGTTAATCATAATATGAGGCTGTGTTAAAGTAATATTACAATCACTTGCTATCAACATAATTTTTCTTTTTCATTGCCAACATTTAATCTTCTTTATAAACATTGAAGGGTTGGGCACAGACAACAATGTTTCACAGGGTAGGCAAAATCCCCCCCCCCTTGGGTCACTCATATTGTACACACCCTAGTAAACTTTCCCCTGCTGCCCAGAGCAACTGCGGGTAACCCGCCAGCAGCCACATTAGGGACCTTCTTTGACTTCCGGTGGATCAGGTGCGGACTTGCAGTGGGTCAGGTGACCTTGTGCTCATTACTGTGGATGCCCTTTGCAATAAGTAAGAAGTGCACAGCCCCCTGACCCACTGGAAGTCCTCCTGACATGGGACTTCACAAGATGAGCCCAAAAGTGACTGCTGGCAGCTCACTTTATTGCTTCTCTAGACACAAGTAGAAAGCTTAAAAATAATCTATTTGTAATAAATTTACATTTACATTTACATTATTACAGTTGGCAATAATACCACAGTTTTTTGGGGTTTTTTTTAAAATTCTTTTCAACACAAAGCAAATGAGATAAGATGAGCAGATACTGCTGCTCAGTAAATGTTTATTATTATATATTGGAAGATATAGGGATCATTTTATAACCAGGCATTTATGCCTTCAGGTTTGTCTTATAAAGTACTTTGCACACCCTAATTTACTAACCTTTATCGCAAGTACCCTGCGTATAGGGGTTTACAAAGCTGCTGGACTGCAATGCAAATTCTGTACTATAATAAACACAGTACTATTATATATTGGAAGATATAGGGATCATTTTATAACCAGGCATTTATGCCTTCAGGTTTGTCTTATAAAGTACTTTGCACACCCTAATTTACTAACCTTTATCGCAAGTACCCTGCGTATAGGGGTTTACAAAGCTGCTGGACTGCAATGCAAATTCTGTACTAGGCCCCTAACTATAATATATAATATATAGTACCAGTCTTTTCATATGAGGAGCACCTTATGGTCTCCCAAGGATCCAGGGTCTGGGTGTGGCAACATCTTACAATAAAATACAATACAACTTTATTGATCCCCTTGGGGGAAATAATTTTGTATGTAGGGTCCCAGCAATTGTTACAAAGTTAGACACAGGTTTAAAGTTACAAATACATAAATAGTTCGAGAGGAGCGCTCTTACATGTTGCTAGTTTGTTGGTTGCATACAAACATAGTTACAGGAAATTGCAATACAGCACAAAACAGGTTTTGTGAATACATTACATTACATATGGGGGAAGCAATTACGGTACAACAATATACTCGCCACAATAACAAACAGACATGGACTAGACAGACATGTGTAGGGGACACTACACGAGGGGTGACAGTTGTGGTGCTAACAGTGTTGTGGTGAACTAGTCGTGTACTGCTGATATTGGTTTGGCTGAAGAAACACTGCCTGTAGCTCCACTCAAAAGTCGGAGCCAATGCACCTACAGTAGCGTCATCTTCTGCACTATTGCTATGTTACACTTATGGTACAAATATGGTACAATTAGGTACAATTATGTTTTTTTTGAGGGTGCCACACATATATTTTACCCTTCAGGGTAAAATAAAAATAGTCTTAAAACAAACAAAGTCAAACCTTCTGATTAAAGAAGACCTACTATTTTACCAATCCTGAAGGGAGTCTTATGTCTTTGCACAGATGGAAACATAAAGCTGTACTTTTAGCTCTGTGGCATCAGAGAATTTAATTTACATGTTAAGTATATGGTACAAAGATAATATTTGAAGGAAGAGAATAACCTTTTATTTTATATTAAAAAATTATTGTATTCTGCATGATGTCATCCTGAAATATCAATATTTACATAGAATAAAATCTATCATTGTAAGATTATTAAAAGGTACATTTATTGAGCAGATACATTACTGTACTGCTAAATGAGAATGGGACAGCAGATGCTGAATTCACCCTGAGCTTTTCAGTTATTGCTGCAATTTTCTATAAATATTATGTTAAAGACAAAAATAAATTAAAGAAATAAATTAGACTGTTAGAAGTAATAATGATAATAAAGAGAAGAAGCCTCAGAGATTTGATGAGTCTAATCTAAATATAACATTACAATTAGAATCACACAGCTTTGTATTTCTTTACTTATCCAGTTTATAATAAACTGAATAAGTTTACATAATTCTGGGAATGTTAGAGTTGTAACAGTCTGTCTATGTTACAACAGCCTGGGAAGATATCAACATTTCTAATGTATAAAGGTAAAGATCTGATAGGTTGATTAGATTGTGAGTCCCATTGGGAACAGGGACAAGCTCTGTGCAGCGCTGCAAGTTTGACAAGTTTGGTCAATCTTCTGGAAAAGGTGTGGTTTGGGCATCTGCGCTTCCCCCAAACTTGAACACAAATCCGAACCCCACTGAAATCCCATTGATCCAAAAATGGCTGTAGAATGAGGGTAGTGAGGGGTAGAGGGCTGCAAAATGGAGGTAATAGCCAGGCAATTGACTTGCCAAAACATGGGCTACGAAAAGTACTATAAATAATAACATAAAAAATAAAATAAAGAAATAAAAAAAAATAAAATACAAATAAGAACAAATAAAATGCTGTTGTTAACATCAACGCACCATAATACGCTATGGAATATATTCCTATATGTAGGAGTATATGGATGCATTTATCACTGACACTGCACCTTAGGAAATATATGAATGAAGTCATCACTGACTCTGCTCTTCAGGACAAAACGGATGCAGTTATTAACAATAATGCACTGTTAGAATAAACGGATGCAGTTGCCATGGACACTGGACTTCAGCAATAAACAGATGAAGCTATCATTGACACTTCACTTTAGGAATAAACAGATGTAGTTATCACTTAGGGCATATTCAGACGTCTGTCTGCTGGGATGTATAGGCCGGCATATTATTATAATTTGTGGCCCCATAGACGGCAATGGCGGCCCGGCAGCGGTACTGTGCTACACATGCATGGCACCATTCCGCGCCATACTAGGGGAAAAGATTGAGCATGCGCTTTTATCTATGGAGGGGGCAGGGGTCATCTCCTCCTCCTCTCCAGCGCACAGCGGTATGCAGCCGGGCAGGCATACAGCTGTGTGAATGTACCCTTACACTGCACTTTAAGAATAAACAGATGCATTTATCACTGTTTGTCAGTGTCACTCACAGCCTTCTCTCTCTACCAATCATTCTGCAGACTGGCCATGGCTGTGGTTGTTAGGGGCTAAATATACTGGTTGATTGGCTACTCTGCTGCCCATTAACCAGAGTTATCAGGTATGGCTAAAAATTGAACCCTGTTCTGGCAAAAGTCCTGGTCCAATCATCACTAATTACCATATCAGAAATGTCCAATTTGAATGAGAGCCAAGCTGCATTTAAACAGCCTGGTGACTTCCACATACATACTCTGTATTTCTTCTGGCACTGGATGTAACCAAAACCAATTGAAGGATGAGGGCCAGAGCTTTGGACTACACTGATGTGTTTTGATAACCTATCCTGTTGTGTAAAGGCCTTTGAACATTATGCTGTACTTTATTTTGTGTCTTCACTTTTCTGCATTACAAGCCTTAATGTTACATCTAGTAAAATATAAGTACATTTAGACTAATGAAATATACAAGACACTGCTATTTTTCATAATGACAATGAAGGATCACTACTGACTAATGTTTTGAGGTAGCCCTAGACCTTTCCCCAAACTAAGCCTAGATGTTCCTGCTAAAATAGCCACAATTCTTAAATGTGACAGTGTGTAAAATGACTAATCATAGGCAAAGTTAGAAAAATGACAGAACACTTTTGGTTGTAATGCTACAGTTGAGGCTAGATTTTATCTGCCTCGGGATCTAATTCACTCTACAATGATTTTACATATTTTGTAATTAACAATCATCTTTCATTATCATTAGTGTGCATATATTACAGCTCTTCACATTCCAGCTGAGCAATGTAGCTTAGCTTCTAAAGTGTATGCAGTAATGATATCTAGAACAAGGCTTCGGGCGACCCACCAACAGAATAACAAAGATAACTTTTAATACTGACAAACTTTATTTCCATTTACATAAATATATGGTCTGATGCTGACGGAGATTTGCAGAGCTTAGCTTAAAACAGCATCAAATCCTTTTGAATTGGGCTGTATTTTCTCTTCGGATATCGATAACTTTGCAAATGAACTATTTAAGTCTCAAACAATTTATTTAAAGAAAAAAAATGTAGAAGGTCATTAAATCACTAAGGATCTCCTGCCAACAACACAATCCTGTTTTCAGAATACTAAAAGTCAGCCTCATTATCAAGCCACACAACTGAAATATATAATCTGTAGAAGCAAATCCACTGCAAAACACAAGAAAAATAAGCTACCACAAAGCTCCATTAGGATTTAGTAGCTATTGACTATAGAAAACATGATTTCACAACTCTAGGTCAGCGAATTTATTCTGTGTTTCAGATTAGATTTGCTTTACAGTGAAATGACGTTAATCCACAATACCAGGCATGGCCCAATGACAAAAGTAGTACTGTTTCTGGAAAATGAAAATATTTTTGTAGTAAAACTTTTGAAATAAATAATAATTATTAGTTGAGAATTAAACGGTGCAAGTAAACTTTGTAATATACTTCATTAAGTAAAGCAGATTCTGGGTGACTTTATTCAACTTCTTTCTCCTAAATTGAGCAGTGTACCTGACAGCCTTTTGAAATCTATCCTACTCAGACAGATCAGAAGGTTAATAATTAACTATTAACTTCCATACTTCGAGAACACTTTGTTTTCTGATTTGGGTCGCACAGGAGATTACACTATTCAGTGAAAGTCTGTAAAGAGTTGAAAAATTCGATACTTTATCGGGATTCTTTCTCTCACAGCTGTCAGAGGACAGGATAGAAAGCGGATTTAGACAAACTGCTTAAATAAGGAGGAAAAGAAGGGGGAAAGCAGCACACACTAACATATTTCTATAATGACATATCACATGTTTACAATTATCATTTACACTATTGATTTATATACTTTTGGTGAATGTTTAGGTACACCTTAAAGGGGTTTTCCCACAAACTAAAGTTAGGCCCCTGTGCTGAGACCCGCACAGCTCGCAAAAGCTAGTCCTATTAGGCCTGTTCATGGGAAAACCCCTTAAAGGAAACCTACCACTTAGAATGGCAGGGGTAAGCTGTAAGTACCTAGCACCAGCTCAGGGTGAGCTGGTGCCGGTACTGACTTTCATTAGTGTTATAAACCGCGGTATCGCGGTTTTAACACTTTTTAAACTTTAGAGCAGAAGACGCTTCGGCGCTGCGTGCGCACGCCTACATAGGAAATAGCGGAGATGTTGCGCGCGGACGGTCGCGCGCAGCGCCGAAGCCCCTTCTGCTAAAGTTTAAAAAGTGTTAAAACCGCGATACCGTGGTTTATAACACTAACGAAAGTAAGTACCGGCACCAGCTCACCCTGAGCTGGTGCTCGGTACTTACAGCTTACCCCTACCATTCTAAATGGTAGGTTTCCTTTAAGCCATTTTAAGCTTAGTTTACAGAGAATGATTTTCTGATATACAGTAAGCTATTTAATGTACAATCCAATATGCCGTAATAACTATGTTTGCATCTTTCTAGTCATACATACACTGAAGAATAGCTCAATTTCTGTATTTAGTCAAAGATAGGTTTGTTAAGACACAGACAATTGTGCCACTATAAATATTCCCAGTGAAGAATAACCTGTGTATAAACACTGGTGGCCATTTTTAACCACTTCCTCACTGCCGTACAACTATATACGTCTTACGAAGCTGAGTCCTCTCTATACGCAGCAGGTGTCAGCTGTACTATACAGCTTAAACCTGCCAGTAACTTCCACAGTCGGTAGTGGTACAGATTGTGGTAGTTGACTTGTTTGCTCTTATGAATAGTGTCCTATACAACGACCACTTGAAACCGTAGTTGGCTTATTCAAATTTTACTTAGTTGTTGTATATACAAATATTTACATATGTTTCATTTCACTTTTCATATCTTCTTATACATTTGATACATTTTCATGACGTGCAATACGTTTTAGGCTAGTAAGGATAATAATGTGAGTTTGCTAGTATCTAGACATATCTGGAGTTTCACCTCTCTCGGCGTTCAGCGGTGTCTTCACACTACTCACTTAGACCCCAGGGCTGAGCCATGACTTAGACTAGACTGAGTCTAAGTCATGGCTCAGCCCTGGGGTCTAAGTGAGTAGTGTGAAGACACCGCTGAATGCCGAGAGAGGTGAAACTCCAGATATGTCTAGATACTACCCTGTTTCCCCTAAAATAAGACATCCCCCAAAAGTAAGACCTAGTACAATTTTGTTCAGGCTTAGAAATATAAGGCCTCCCCTGAAAATAAGACCTAGCAGCAGTCATTGCAGCAGCTCCCCCCACACTATACATTAGTATTAATCTTTTAGATGCTGCAGAAAGTTGTGAAATGGGGAAGAATTAATGGCATTAAATCACTGACTGTTGTGCTGCTAATGTGATCCCAGCAGCTCCCAGGATAAGAAGGGACATTTATGGAAAGTGCTTTTACTAAACATGAGAGACTGGGGCCAATGATTCTAATAGAAATGGATTCACAGGAAATACAGCATGAAATTCAGAGTTTGGAGAGTCATAAGAGAAGTAGATTTTTTGTTCAACGATAAATGTAAATTCTTGTTCATGGAAAAATAAGACATCCCCTGAAAATAAGACCTAGTGCCACTTTAGGAGCAAAAATTAATATAAGACACTGTCTTATTTTCAGGGAAACAGGGTAGCACACTCACATTATTATCCTTACTAGCCTAAAACGTATTGCACGTCATGAAAATGTATCTAATGTATCAAATGTATAAGAAGATATGAAAAGTGAAATGAAACATATGTAAATATTTGTATATACAACAACTAAGTAAAATTTGAATAAGCCAACTACGGTTTCAAGTGGTCGTTGTATAGGACACTATTCATAAGAGCGATTCGTTTGGAGGATAAGGAGATCCTGCCTAGTCCTAGACCGTTGTTATAAAAATATACACCTCTGTTAAATTATCAATATTTCTATTAGTTGACTTGTTTGACCATGACACCTAACAGGTCTGTTCATGGGAGCAGTCATGTTTAAATGCCGCTCAGCGCCCCCAGTGACATCAATGGAGGGTGCTGATCAATTGCCATGATCACTGGGAGATTGTTTAAGGTTCTCATACCAGTACCGTATATACTCGAGTATAAGCCGAGACCCCTAATTTTACCACCAAAAACTGGGTAAACATATTGACTCGAGTATAAGCCGAGGGTGGGAAATGCATTGGTCACAGACCCAACCAAGTATATAGCCAGCCAGCCCCCTATAATATACAGCCTGCCCCCAGTAGTATACAGTCTTCCCCCAGTAGTATACAGCCTGACCCAGCCTGCCCCCAGTAGTATACAGCCTGCCCCCAGTAGTATACAGCCACCCTAGCCTGCCCCTGTAGTATACAGCCACCCCAGCCTGCCCCCAGTAGTATACAGCCACTCCAGCCTGCCCCCAGTTGTATACAGCCACTCCAGCCTGCCCCCAGTTGTATACAGCCACTCCAGCCTGCCCCCAGTAGTATACAGCCACTCCAGCCTGCCCCCAGTTGTATACAGCCACTCCAGCCTGCCCCCAGTTGTATACAGCCACTCCAGCCTGCCCCCAGTAGTATACAGCCACCCCAGCCTGCCCCCAGTAGTATACAGCATGCCCCCAGTAGTATACAGCATGCCCCCAGTAGTATACAGCCACCCCAGCCTGCCCCCCAGTAATATACAGCATGCCCCCAGTAGTATACAGTCAGCCCAGAATTAAAAAAAATAAACTATTTACTCACCCTCCGGTGGTCCCGATGCGCAGCGCTGCTCCCCCGATGTCATCGCGGCTCCTCTTCTGGCATCCAGCCAGTGGATGCTCAGTGTTTCAAGGACCACCATCGTCGAATGCAGCTGCCCTATTTACCCAACCAATTGCTCCCTCGTGTAGACATGAGTTGAGTACACCGACTTACAGTATGATCATGCCTGTGCCAAAAGAGTTTAGCGCGCTATAACTGCTTGGTTCTGCATTTTAAGTTTTGTATTCGCCTCTGTATTCAATTACTGAGTATCCTACATTCAACTTTACCACCTGTGTAATGTTTTATATGTGCTCCTTCAGATTTCCATTTTTGCTGTATGTTTCTGGTGTTTAGCCTGTCTTTATGTATTCTATAACGCATAAGCACTGTAAAAACCATGTAAGTTTTATATTGTAGTGTGTACAAAGGATGATTCACATTCACTGCTTAATATGCTCTGTAGAAGCTATCTTTGTAGTTATAAAAGTTGACTGTATGCATACATTTAGTCGTAGCTGAAGATAAAATTTTAGATAACTAGACAAAGTGCCTTTATGTAGCAAACAAAAACTTTTTGTCATGGAGAATATTTCATGCTCGAATACTGTAAATATTGTGGATGGTTCTGATGTGTTTTACTAAAAACATCAGAGAGAGAATGTGTCATCCCAAAGCAGTCTTTATGGTAAAAAAAAAGTTTAGATATATTGCCGCAGAATTTCGAAGACTATTAAGAAAACTGGCCAAAAAGAAAAAATGCAAACATTTGCAGTTTACTTTCATGTTGTCTTATTAAATAAGCCTCAGGGTCCGGGAGCTCAATAACTGCCTTTTCCTTTGGCTATTCAGAAAGTTGAAGGAGAAGCATGCTACTTGTGTCTTTCATATACAATATGACTGGCAATGAATCCATAGCTTCTTGTTTTAAACCTTAAAATACTGCCAAAGATCAAGGTAAGGAGTCAAGGAGAATTTGAAGCCGAGCTGGTGGAGTGTATATATTTTCATCTTGGCCTTATTACAATCCTGACATGACCGGAGACATAGGAATGTTGATACAGTGTTATCCAGGCTACATGGAATGCATCCATTTTTCATGTCTAGCAACTTCTAATTGGAACGTAACAGCTGAAGATGACAGCATGACATTTTTTTTCAAAAACATTTGGAGATTTTAAGTTCTGGCCAAATGTCTGTCTAGCAATGTCGATCACAGTAGGGAACACTGAAACGCACAGATCTACATGTTGTCTCTTTGCCATAGTGCATAACTACCTGAGACTCTTTGTGCCCCTACTACCTATTTAATCATTAAATATTACTTCATGTCTCTTAGACTGTGACATTAAAACCAATTCCTCAGGCTACCCGCAGAAAACCCTGCCAAATCTTGACCGTAAAACCTGACCTTTTTTCAGCCATCCATTTTTCACAGATCCTCATAGATCCTGATATCCTCATAGATCACAGATCCTGATACTAAATGAGCAAAGTATCCGTGTTTTTAATGGATATGTTTTAACAGATACAGTGCTCTTTATTAGTATCAGTTAAAAATATATATTATAATTTAGTATGCTCAGTCTGAAAAAGGAATAGAGTATTTGATGGTACAAAATGATACAAAACAAGACCAAGTGTCTTACATACAAAACCATGTTAAATTAAGGACGGAAAAGGATCATCTCTTAGCTATCAGTTACTTTAGACGGACACAATTGTGCTGGAGTTCATGTCCAACTGTCCACAGAAATAACGGATGATGAAAAAAACGAATACTAATGGACACTGTTAAATTTCCATTGAAATCAATGGAGAATAAACAGATCCATTAGTCATCCGTTATTAACATTACAAAATGGAATGCGAAGTGTTAGGCTGAATGCAGATGTGAACTGGCCGTTACCTTTATTTTAAATAAAATATTTATATATAAATGTTATCTAAGGGGTTAAATTTATAGTAGGAGACTCTCTGTCAGTGTATGCCAGGCCCCTGCTGCAATAGAATAGCCTCAGTTTCTGAACTTGTGCAAACACCATGGGGGCGCTAAAGCAGCCCGCACCATGATGTAATACCAAAACGGTGCAAATTTAGGTTAAAAAAATATATATATTGCTTTTAGCACCTAAAAGCACCTACATCGAATGGAATTTACAACAAAATACAATTTGCAGATATTGGAAGAGATTTGTTATACCCCTGAAACTGGTCAGATTCTATTGTGGGTATGCTACTAATTTTATACTTTTCAGTGCAAAAGGTAAATGCTTCAGTGAAATTCCAGAACATAAATTTATTTTTTTTTATATTTAAAATGTGTTCTGATTTCTTTATTAACTTTTTGCATTATGTGTGGATGACATTTCATCTGTCCCAAACATGTGCTTTTCCCACCCAAGGTTTGCCTGAAGCAATCCAAGTTTTGGGTTGCAGTCACTACCACTTTGTGTAACAGATTTATCTCTTTTTAGTGCAACAAAATTTACAGGGTTAGAAAGTATTGGAAAAAAAATCATGGTTATAATACAGTCCAAAGGATTCTTCAGTGTCATATTCATTCTCATATGTATTTGAAAAGACAGTTCTTTTAACAGATCCATTCTTTTATGGGGTTCTTTGATCCATTTCATATATACGGTAGAATATAGCAAAATGGTAAAGATTTATGTAACAAAAGAGTGTTTTTTAACAGCATAATTATTTTTACGATGTTTAGTGCAAAGTTTTTAAAGGTCTACAAATTCAGGTTTATTTTATAGTTTTGAACATTATGCACTTTATTTAATTACACACTTTTAAGCACATAATTGTAAAATGCATAAAGTAAGATCCTGAAATTGTCGGGAAAAAAGGTTATTTGTCTATAAAACCTTTTTACTTTTTACCGTGTAATTACGTTGGCCATCTATTTCCGTGACCTGAACTTGTTTAACCTGATCTTAAAAATAGAACCACATTGCCAGAGGCTAAGGGGCAACATATTGTTTTATACACTTGAACTGCCGCTAGAAATCCAGCCTCATTTTGCGATTCATACAAATTTAATGCACCTGCTGTGGTTCATATGAAGCAGCAGGATACATTGGATGATAAAAGTTTAAGGCAGAATCGAAAAAATATACTGCGAGCTGCGGGATCTTTTGGTGTGTTTTAAAATCTATTGAATTAGACATTGGCAGACGAAACGGGAGCTCAAGAATGCTGAGCCGAACAATTTCAGTTTGCTGCATTTGCCTGTATCAAGCATATGAGTTAAGTTAAAAAGCCTCTGACAACAAATGCTCTATTACTAAGACTTGTGTACAGTATGGATACAAACATATGTATATGAACTACATCTGTATTATGATTATGAGAATCACAGGGATATGTCACTGATCCACAATCACAAAGATGGGGTATAAATGTCTTTGATGGCATAATCTGTTGGGGCAGTCACAGCTTTATTAAAGAGTGCAGAATACAAGACATATATTTGTCAGAAATAATAATTCTAGATGTATTCATACTATATTTTGTTTTTTTAGGTTTTACCCCACTAAACTACTAGTCCCCCTCAGGTAGAGGAAATGTTCTTTCTAGAATTTCTTCTTCTATGTGAAATCTCCCCAAAAATATGGCTCTTCTCACCCAAATTTCACATGAGATGAGTCAAGTTATTAGATATTTTATATTATATTGAAATACTATAAATACTGTATGTGTATAAATACAAAAGAATATGTACTAGGGCTACATCTGCATAGATTGTTGTATAAATACATGTTGATAATATACACTTTGTACAATATAAGTAACAGGTATTCCAGTTTAGGTCTATTGATTAATATTTTTAATAAATTATGGTAATTTTATATAAAGAGATATGTTATTTTGTTGGGATAGAAAAACACACACAGGAATTGTAGACTAGTGGCACAACATTTCTCACCTTTGCCAAGGTGGCACCTCACTTAATTTCCTTAGCTTACAATTATGCAACTATCCATCTGATTGCTAAAGAATTGATACTAGTAGTGTGATCCCTTCAGAAATTTAGATTCTCTACAGTCTATTAAAACAAAACTAATAGATTATTCCAAACACCTAAATGCCACCTTCAAAATTATGATATTGCCAAAATTCCTATATCTATTTAGAACACTTCCCATACAAATTAACAAAACTTTCTTCCATAAAGCCAAGTCCCACCTAGAGATTTATCTGGCAAAATAAAAAACCTAGAATTACCCGCTCCTTAAATTCATTTGCCATATGTAAACATTTCTTCAATTGGATGTCATTTAAAAAAAAAATGTTCCTGTGTGAAGATAAATTTTCATAAATGTAGCCATGTTGTCCCTTGGAAACAAGATGGCTTCCTCGGGAACGACCACCTCACATTTTGGCAGCAGTGACCAGACATGCGCTATTGAGCCCTGCCTGACCACATGTCTTCAGCGTTCATTACTACAGAACGGCTGTGGGACTTGCAGTATCTCTCAGACATTACATATACAAAAACCTCTTATTTTGTTGTGCACAGTCCTTGGGACCATATCACTACATTTATGGGAAATTATCTTGACACAGGAACATTTTTTTTTAATGACATCTAATTGAAGAAATGTTTATATATGGCAGTTTAATGAAACAATGTGAATGCTCAGATGAAAATACCCCTTTAATGACCAAAAGAAGAGAAGCAGGAGGATTACCTAAGAGATAGGCCATATCTTTATGGCAACAAAACTGGTGATCATGCAACACTGGAAATCAATAGAAGCCCCCCTTATGAATGAGGTTATAGAGCAGATAAAAAGGACCTGTGCTTACGAGAAAATCTTGGCATACCAGCTCTCAACTATATCAAAGTTAACCAAAACTTGGGACACCTGGATGACTAGTACTTTCTACAACCACTAGCTTTATAAATGGTCATCACCATACAACCTAGTACAATTAAAATGCCCAACATAATAAGATGTAAAGAGATAGCTATCTGTTGCCAAACCAAAATAATTCCAGCACCCTCTGTGTAGGCTTCATCCCAAAAGTTGTTGTTTATTTTTTTTTATTTTTTTTTTATAACTTGGTTTTGATAGATTGGCTAAGTTCCATTAACTTTATTATGTTATGTTATCATTTAAATATGGACCCATCTCTAACTATGCAAAAGAGACAAAGAAGGATAACAGCACCAGATCCAGGTCACTGGACAGGCACACTCCAGTTAACCCAAAACTCAGCTGAACATTAAGGTTGATCTTCATAAATGTATGACTAACTGATCAACAGTTGTAATGTTTAAAGATATCTGTCCAATGATTACTCTGCAACCAAGTATGTTGGGTTGCAGCACAAACTACTGTATGTAACATTGCTTTGTTCATTGAAAAAAAAAAAAAACATTAAAAAAGAAATTTAGATTCTAAGAAACTTAGATTCTAAGCAGAGTCTTATTAAGTTTAAATAAATTTAATATACAAAAGTACAGTGCACACAAAATATACAATTGTCAGGTAAAAAGGTTATAAAACAATATACTGTATATACTCGAGTATAAGTGGACCTGAGTAAGCCAAGGTACCCAGTTTTAACCCAAAACACTGGGAAACCCACTGACTCGAGTGCAAGCCGCGGGTGGGAAATGCATTGGTCACAGCCGGTCACATATAGCCAGCCAGCCCCCTGTAGTATAAAGCCTGAGAACCCCTGTAGTATGCCAAAAAAAAAAAAAAATTTACACTGTACCTTTCCGACATCTCACGTAGGTCCTCTTCTGCTTCCGATGCCACCTCGGGGCCTTCGGTACTTTTTGGGTTCTTCCGCTCCTCTTCGGGTCTACACGCACAGCCAGCACACAAAATGACGTCAGCAGAGGTCGCATTAACGTCTCACCAAGCGCCATAGAAGCACAATGAGGCACCATTTCCCCCCAAAATAATTGCCATGCGACAAAGTACGCAGGCTGAGCGGTTGGGCGTGTGCTGCAAAGGTGAGGAATATCAGTGGCGCGATTGCAGTGCATACCGGGACACTCCGCAGGACACGTGACGCAGTGATCTGTCAGCGGCGCGTTGGAGAGACCCCCAGCTAGAGTGCAGGCCCCGGGGGAGACATGCGGGCTTCGGGGCTGCTGCTCCAGCTCTCCCGGCAGGCGTGTGTGTGTCAGCGATTATGTGATTCTGGCGGGACCGGAGAGCAGGGCCAGGTGAGTGCAAACTCTGACCAGACTGTACTCACTGCACTCTATGTGTACTGTGCGTAGTGAGTGGGCCAGGTCCCGTGTGCTTGCTTTGTGTATACTATGTGTAGTTTGTGTGCATGCGGTGTTTAGTTTGTGTCCGTGCCGTGTGGCGTGTGTAGTGCGTGTTACTCTCTGCAGGTCTCTGTATACACATCACTGATAACCGTGATCCAATGGACCGTTGCCATTATTACTTTGATATCTGTGATCTATATATAGGATTAGCAGTGAACATATTTGCCCCTGTAAAAAATTTGTAATTTAAAAAAAAAAAAAAAATTAAGTTAAAAATAAACAGTGTAAAAAAAAAAAAAAAAAAAGTGTAACACCCTCAAAATAAATTAAATAAATTTAGAGGCATCAGCCTTGGCCTTCTCTGTTGGGGGGTCTGGGGCCGGCATCAGCCCCAGCCTACTCTATAGGGGGAAGGTTTCTGGGGGCCGTTATCAGCTCTAATCCGCTTTGTGGGGGGGTCTAGCTTGGGCGTCAACCCCAGCCCATTCTATAGGGAGTGTTTTTGTCAGCCCTGGTCCGTTCTGTGCAGGGGGGGGGGTCTAGCTTCGGCGTCAAATCTGGTCCACTTTATGGGGGTTTTAGGGCCGGAATCAGCCCTGACCCGCTCTGTAGGTTAAGACAATGAAAAAGTTGTGCACCACTTGTACCAAAAATAAATAAATAAATAAATTCAGGCTTTAATGATTTTCTTGTTTTAATAGACCTTTATTAGATTGTTAATAGACATTAATAGATATATATACGACTAGGAGTTATATATTTGTATTACTGAAAATTTCATACTCCTCCTCGGCTAAAAATACTCCTCAAAAATGGTAAAAGGAGTATTATTACCCTTCCAGAAAAATGTTAGTGCGACCTTTGGACGTCAGCCACTTGCCGCCTTTATATTTTGTGAGTCACCAGCATCACAAGGGGACCCGAAGAGAGCGGAAGAACCCTGAAGCGGATCCGAAGGACCTGAGGCGGCAGCATCGGACGGCAGCATCGGACCTATGGGGGACGTCGGAAAGGTGAGTACAGTGTCAAATTTTTCCTGTAGACTCGAGTATAAGCCGAGTTACGGTTTTTCAGCACAAATTTTGTGCTGAAAAACTCGGCTTATTCTCGAGTATATACGGTACATACTAAACATGCAAAACAGTCAAAAATAGGAGAAAAAAAATTGCCTAATTAAATAGTTGCACTTACTTGCCGCTGTGAGACCCAGCTAAGAATTCTTGAGCAGTTTTTCAGATGGTATTGAAGTCTTAAGATGACTGATAGAGTAGATGGTGGCATGTTATTTGGAAATCTCTACCAAATCCCGCCCTCTTTGTGATTTGATAGGGTGTGGCTACACCTGTACGAAGGTGTAAGCTTGGGGACATATTCCTAAATATTCCATATCTTCTTCCAGTGGTCTCCTAAGAAGAATATATTCCCAGCACATTTCCCAGCATGAATTTACAAATTCAACAATACCAAACAACACCATTATGTCCAATTGTCTAATAACTATATTGTTTACTTCCTAACTCCGAAATCCTTGGCGCTCAACACTTGAAAGGTAACTAAGGACCCTGATAAGCGATTCATCGACAAGTTGAAATCTATGAATTATGACAAGGCTGCCTTTGAAGTATAGTTTTGCCATTATCCTAAATAGTCAAATTACGAAAACAAGGCATATACATGGCATTTGGGGTCAGAAGGTCTGCAGCAATAAACATTTTCTATTCATGGGCAGAAGAACACAGAGGGGGTGCAGAGGCAGATTTGGCCTAGTGTCTAGTTGTGAATTTATCTGACCCTTCTGTTCTTTTAATCAACTACTCTTTAATCCAGGAAACCTGTCTAGAAGGGATAATCTTCTAATCGGCTTCTACGCCAGTTTTCTACCCACCCCATGCCTGCGTTCTTTTTCAAAAGAAGCAAACTTCAAGGTGGTCCACCCTGGCGTATGTTTGCTCGCCGGCCATGCTACCCACCCGAGATGCTTCAGCCTGATCTATCAGTAGCAACAAGGGGGGCATGGCCCCTATTTTACATATGATAAATCTCTATCCGAGTTTTAAATGTAAGTAAGAGACTGGAGGTGGCTTCACTCAATAAATCATGGCCTATTATTACCATGGCATATTTTTACCACGCATAGAAACATACTTTTGTGTCATTTTAAAGAGAATAAAGACAATATACAAAAAAGAAAACAAGAGGGTGGTGCCTCGTGTGATAATGTCAATACAGATAAGGGATACCCAGGCAATTGAAGCAGCAAACGCGCACATTCCACACCCTACTGCTGTTCTGTGGATCTTTTCGGAACACTTTGCTTTTGGTCTGACGAGGGGAGTTTACCCGAAACGTTTTACCTTTTCTATGCTTCATTTAAAAGCATTTGGAATGAAGCTAAATTAGTGTTTCCTTGACGAGGAAGACCATGTGCATCTAAAGTTACCAGCGCACCACTTTAAGCTGTTTTTCTTCTCCTCTTGCATTATTAAAGACAGAATATCATCTTTTAGATCACATAGTTCTATGAGCCACAGAATCAGAGATGCAAACAACTAAAGACATACAGTAGTTAGAAATGCAAGCTGCAGATAAAAGATCCAGTTCCCGCCTAATGGTGAACTGCCTAAATGTCTAGTTCTGTAGCTTACAGAACCATTAACATTGTGTGATCTGAAAGAGGAGATTCTTATCTTTAATATGACACATGGTTTCTTTGCACCATGATAGGGGCTTCTGAAGAGACGGTCTCCCTGCAACTAATAAATATGATGCATCTCATGTGAAAAAGAGGTGAGAAACGTCATATATGCCTGACTTCGGTGGAAATTTTTATATCATTTGGGCAAGTTTCTACATTAAAAAGTGGAAATTTTAAAAGGGACATGTCATACCCTTCCTGGGGGGGGGTTAGTAGTTTAGTGGGGTAAAACCTGGTGACAGGTTCTCTTTAAGTAATTGCACTTTTCATTATTTAGATTTCATACAAATAATTCTTGCTATATTAATTGACATTTAAACAGTTTTTAATGAGACAATACAATTATCCTGCATTTAAAAAGGGGTTCCTGGAGGAGACTCTGTAGCAGCTGGGGCCAAGTCCATCTATGTCAAAGCGCTGTAGAACTATCCCCATGCTCAAGTTTCGGATTAATGCATCTCTTAAATGCCATCCGCTCCCACCCACTTACTCAGGGCATCCAAATAGCTGCGTTTAGTTCTCTGCTTTTGCGGACAATGTCCTAATATACATCACCGAACCAGAGACGTCACTACCCCATTTTATGGAAGTCTTGACAACCTCAGGTAATTTAAGCAACCACAAAGTTAACATTACGAAATTGGTGGAGATGAGACAGGGGCTCAAACCGCTCACTGTTCAGTCCTTGCAAGCCTGTTTCCCCTTCATTTGGCATGCAGATTCTTTTACATATTTAGAGATTTTGAATTGGCTCCTTTGGTCTAACTCCCCCCAGAATAGCAAAATCCACACTGATCCGCAGAAAGCACCTGTGTGTCCTGGGACTCTTGGATTGTTAAGGTTACTATGTCACTGCCACATTAACTCAGGTACTAGACTGGTTTCATCACAGGTGTGATAAACTCTGGGTGGACAAAGAAATCGGCACTCTCCCCATGCCTCTTATAGTCTCTACCCTGGACTACCGTGTACCGGTCTTGTGATCATCTTCTTGCTAAACTGCAATTTGTAGCTGAACAGTTGTTTTGGACTTTGAAATGGATGCCTAGAACATTTCACCTTATTGACTATGATGGTCCTCTTATCCCAATTACAGACAACCCCGATTTTGCCATCCTTTCTGTCACCCTCCCATCCCATTGAGGTGGTTTCTACAAGGTGTGCATTTGAGCTGTGCCATACACTCTTATTCTCACGTAAAACACAAGAAACTAATTTTAAAATTTTGTCCAGGTGGTATTGGGTACCAGCAAGAGTAGATTCAATTTATCCTTGCCGTCTCACGGAATGTTGGAGATGCAGACAGGCTCCAGCACTATGCTTCACATCTGGTGGGGTTGTCCATAGCTCCAACCTTTTTTGGGATAAGTTTAGTATGGGAATTTGCATCTTGACTGCAAATGACACCGCTGCCCTTTTGCCATCTCTATTCCCTCAGTCGGCCTTAAAACACTCCTTGATAGGCTTTGTCCTCATTACAGCTCACTCGTTACTCCCTCGCTTGTGGAAAACCGTGCGCGTCCCTTAAATCACTGACCTCTTCAGATATCTCCTGATCCTCAACAAAATGAAAAAACACAAACTATCCAGTCCCTCCCGGTATGATCACTGTGTCGTGGATAAACACAGTATTCCAACAGTCCCCATCCTTTACTACAATCAATTGAATGAAAAAATGTACTGCTCATCTCCTTCTGTCTGGGTGTCTGTCTTTTCTCTTCCTTCCATACCCAATGTTTTCTTACATGTTTATTATTGTCCCGATTGTCAAGCCAGCCTTCCTACCATAACATATATGTATGCTTTTGTATGTAAGGGTCACCATCTTATACAATTCTATTGACATTGGTTTAGTGGTAGTACTTTGTTGGTTGTGGTTTTTGCACTGTAAACTTTCTTGTACCATGCAATTAAAGGGGTTATCTGGGTCTTAAAAATTACTGAGGGGCGGGCTGGGGAGGGCTATTTAAAAATAATAAACATATACTTACCTCGTCCGGCGCCGCGGCCCGTCTGGTCTGTGCGCCGGTTCCGGCCGGAAGCTCCCTTCCAACACCATCTCCTAGCGCTTACAACGCTGAGAGAGAGGGACGGATTGGAGGAGCTGGCCACATCGCAGACCGGAAGCTCCCTGTGTGTGGCTTCTGTGCCCCTGTAAAAAAACAGGGGCACGGATCGAAGGGACCGCGGCGCGGGACATCGCGGCGCCAGAGGAGGTAAGTACATGTTTATTATTTTTAAATAGCCCACCCCAGCCCTCAGTAATTTTTAAAACCCGGATAACCCCTTTAACCGTCTATAAACTCTAGAAAATCCCTGGTTATGCTTTATGGTTAATAAAGATTGTATTCTCATATAGTTTCATGGAATTTTTTCAATGTATGTATTTTCCTTAGGTTGTATTGAATAAAGAATGATGGGGGAATTTGAAGAATGTGAAACTTTGCAGGAACAATTTGAGAAATAGGTGGAGACTCTCTTCCCACTTGTCCATAGTATTAATTTCCCTGTACAGTATAACAATTTAATAAGTGGAAGTCGGGCATTTGCAATTATGTTTATTTTTGCACCAAGGTACCAGAATAGAGCCAGTCTTGTAATATACTGCCAGTTTTTTTTCAGTGGGGATTCTTTCATTTAAAATATAATTGGGACGTTTTAAAAATGTCAGCACCGTACAAACACAATAAAGTTAATGTGGTTAAGAATAGCGCTGGAAATTTACATAATTACTTGAATATGTAAACTATTGCATATAACATTTAAAAAGTCATTAACCTTTTCATTAGTTTCAGGATATCATCAAAAGATCAGAAGGTCAAAACTAATAGGAAAACAGAAGGAAAAAATAAAACCCACGCTGTAAGAAGGTTAAGAGAAAGGTATCATGTTTTTGTTTTAGCCACAAGCAGAAGCATGGTACAGTTGTAAGTATTTAATGGGAGTCTCAACAGGCTTTGGTCCCTAAACCAGTTAGATATTCTTTTTACTCCTGGGGTTTGGAGTTTAGGGTTTAAACCTCACCCTCACTTCATTCATCTAATTTCAACTGTTTTATTATGTCAGAACAGATTAATGATTTTCGGTCACCAGCATCCAGCACATGCGCCAGATTCAAGATTCGGCAAAACTTGGTGAGCATTGGCATAATTAAAGTCCACTGGGCCTCAGTGGAAAATTTCTAACATGCGCACGCACTTATTTGGCCTGGACTCGACTGTACCCTAGCAGCGGACGCTTAGTAAACACTGCATTACCGGAAATGGGCAGAATGCTTCAACGGCCCATCAGCAGGTCTAAACTAATCAGCTGACTTGACAAGACTCAGTCATGAACAATAGTACTTCTGGTCCTTTGTGATCGCCGGACTGCTGTTATATGTGATAGTTCTGTCAAATTTAATGATTATTTGCTTTAACCCCTTAACGACTTGGCCTTTTTTAGTTTTTTCACTTCCATTTTTCACTCCCCACCTTCAAAAATCTATAACTTTTTTATTTTTCCACATAAAGAGCTCTGTGATGGCTTATTTTCTGCGTAACAAATTGCACTTCGTAGGGACGGTATTTAATATTCCATGGCGTGTACTGGGAAGCGGGAAAAAAATTCCAAATGCAGTGAAAATGGTGAAAAAACACATTTGCAACGTTTTCTTGTGGGCTTGGATTTTACGGCTTTCACTGTGTGCCCCAAATGACAGGTCTACTTTATTCTTTGGGTTGCTACGATCACAGGGATACCACATTTGTACAGGTTTTATAATGTTTTCATACATTTAAAAAAAATTAAAACCTCCTGTACAAAATTTTTTTTTTTATTTTGCCATCTTCTGGCGCTAATAACTTTTTCATACTTTGGTGTACAGAGCTGTGGGTGGTGTCATTTTTTGCGACTTTTGATGGCGTTTTCATTGCTAACATTGTTAGGACTGTGCTACCTTTTGATCACTTTTTATTAATTTTTTTATATTTTCCAAAATGGCAAAAAAATGTCATTTTTGACTTTGGACGCTATTTTCCGTTACGGGGTTAAACGCAGTGAAAAACCGTTATTATATTTTGATAGATCAGACATTTTCGGACACGGTGATACCTAATGTGTTTGATTTT
This sequence comes from Engystomops pustulosus, assembly GCF_040894005.1. NCBI lineage: Eukaryota > Metazoa > Chordata > Amphibia > Anura > Leptodactylidae > Engystomops > Engystomops pustulosus. Next base: position 78,636,872 of record NC_092414.1, on the reverse strand, counting down.
TACGGTTTATTAATATCAGTTCTAAGGAAAGGGGGGTGATTTGAATTTTTAGGTTTTTTTAATATAATTTTTTTTTTAACTTTTTTTTTACTTTTACTTGAACTATTTTTCAGACTCCCTAGGGTACTTTAACCCTAGGTTGTCTGATCAATCCTACCATATACTGCCATACTGCAATATGGCAGTATATGGGGATTTTACTCCTCATTCATTACAATGTGCTTATAGCACATTGTAATGAATGGGTTAAAACGAGACAGCTTCGGGCCTTCGTGAGACCCGATGCTGTCATGGCAACGGATCACCGCTCCCCGTGACGTCATCGAGGAGCAAAGATGCGGCGCCATCTTTTTGAAGCCTCCGGCAGCATTGCCGGCGGCGATCGCGGTGAAAGCACCCGCGATCGGTGCTAGACTTACCGGCTATGGAGAGGGCTCGGCCCGCGAGCCCTTTCCATGCACCGGGACCCGGCGCGCACCGTACTAGTACGGCGCGCGTCCGGAAGGGGTTAAGTATATGATATATATTATTCACCAACCAGCTGATGGTATTATAGGTTTCCTATAAAAAAAAAAAAAAAAGTTACATAATATGGGCTATCGTGGAGTGTGATTATGTAGCTCTTATTTATGTAATGCACACACACATATGTATATATGTGTGTATATATTATTCACACATACACACACTTAACTATGCTGGATTTAACTGTGTTTGAGAAAGACCTTGTTGAAACGTTACATCAAACCACTGATTTACTATAGCTTCTTAGAGTGCTGCTGATATCATCCAGTGGTATTGGTGATGGCTATAAACTTTTCAGTAATAACATTTAAGAGTTCTGAAGTCAGTTATTACACAGAGGGCAGCCACAATACATTTACAATTATTGTTTCCTATGAACGGTTTACACACATGATTTCGGAGTTTCTTTTGCCAAAGGCAGGATGATAAGAATGTGTGTACCCTAAAAGGTTGATTTGGGAAAGGATATGCCTTACAGCTAGCAGAGGCACCCTGATGATCGCTACACAAATAGTTTATTTTATTTATAGAGCAGAATAGTTTGATTCTTGTACCATTAAAGCACAGCTCCAACTTACTTGTTCATGTTATGAATTTAATAACGAAAAAAATTTGATAAAAAGTGCCGCTGAAATGGAAATTGGGTGAGGTGCTGACAGCACTTCATACGATCTCCTGGAGAGGTGAGCCTCATTGTATGTGTGTGCGTGCACAGCACAGGCCAATGTATGTAGTAGTGTTCACATTTCTGTGTAAGTGTGTATAGCAGAGCTGTATGTGAATGAATGGATGTAGAAGAGCTATGTGTGCTGTGCAGTTGTGCAACCATTAGGGATATTTTAAATTGGAGTAAAATATATTTTTCCTTTTTTGGAAGACTAAATCTGGAGTAAGGATCATCTTATAGTCTGAATAATACGGTACATTTACTGCAAACTAACTTGTAGAATGTGCAACATTAAGTCAAAAATAATTGGCACCAAACACAAACCTAAAACAAGTGCAGAAAATATAACAAAAGTAGTAGCAGTATTTTGTCACAAATAGCACAACCTTTTCTTAACAGCTGTGGATGACAAACCATAGCTGTAAAAAGGGCTCCGCTTGAAAACTCTCCAAAATCACTATGATTGAATATAAAAGCAATTTATTAAAATTCAAGGTCATTAAATCATTCAATGATTTAATATCAGTATAAAGGCACCGTGATTCTCTAGGTACACCTTTTAATTTTTGTTATCATGCTTGACTAGACATCAATCAGACTTAGCCACAGTACTATTTCTTCTCTTATTACATAATATTGATGTAGTGCTGAAGAGGATTAAAACGCCATTTATATTTATGATTTAAATAAAATTACTTTCCATATCAGATTCAAAATAAAAGTTTAAGTTAATTAGAGTGACACTAACAAGACAGTTTCACACCAAAATAAAACAAAACAAAGAACGCTAGAAGGTTATAGCTTTTTACATTTAAAAATACAAAAATAACATTCATTTACTGATGATGCAAATGACAAAAAGCCTTAACTTTATTATCTAAATATATACAAGATATTTATAAAAAAATAACTGAAGAATTACTAAAACAAAAAAACTAAACAAAATCGCGCCTGTTGCAGATATAAAAAGAGGCACTTGGATAGGTCAATAGAACATTTACATCATAGTTCAACATTATTCTTAATCCATCTTGACTTATTGCTTCATATTACATTTCAGCTTAGAAAAACAAGATAATAAAATATATATGTAGAAGTATGAAGATGTTGTTCAAAAGGAAACCTATCAAGGCAATTTGGGACACTAAATCACTCCAGTTGTTATAGACCTGTGATTTAGCGTCTCCAATCGCTGTAGAAAAGTAGAAAAAAAGCCTCCTACTCACTTGTTTCCATAGCTCCCAGCACCTGCAGAATTGTTCAGTGAAGCCGGCATAGTACACAATGGCGCATGCACACTGAAGTCAGGGTGTACCACACCGGCTGTACTGTAGCAAAGTGCAAACATGCAGTATTGATGGGTCCAAGTTGGGCCATCAAACCCATCTCCAGGTAAGCGTATGCTTTTTAATTACAGCCAAAGACCTCAATATAGACTATTTGTGTTTTAGTGACAAGTCCTTATTAAGCACACATTGCATAGTTTGCGCTGACCTTTTCATTTTAACCATAATGTTACAAAATAATTCCTACATACTGTACTTCCATCTACCCTGTCTTTCCATGCATGTAACATCATTTGATTCGAGTTGTAAGGGGTGGCACCTCAGCAAATATCCACAAGACAGAGAACATTCCCATGCTCATGAATTACTGAGAGAACACACATTTCTGGTGTGTTACTTTAGGAATCCATACTATATTCTTCCTTTGCAGGAGAGCCATTATTAACACATTGCAATGGAAAGTATTGTGGATTTTTCTTTGAGTCAGCCATGTGCACAGCCTTGTAGTAAGTACTACCTTGGCTCAAGTGTTTCTTGTCCAGTGAGGGTCCAATAAATGACAATTTTGCCATACAAGGACCTATCAATATGACAAACACTGATGAAAAAGCACTTAAAACACCAACTGTGTCCCTCAGTAGTGAGCTTTTAGCCTTTTATTCTCTTCGCGAAGCTTTTCTATCTCAGCGACCAAGTTTTCATTTACAGAGTACCTTTCAAGTAACATCTGAATTTCACTCTGAAAAGAAAAAAGAAGTTATGAATTTATGAACTTACAAAACCTTAAAAGGATGTGGAAGAGGAGACTGCATTATTTATACACAGCTACACATGTGATGCATATTTAAAGAAAAAACAACCTACAGCTTAGAGAAAACCAGAATAGAAAACAATTAAAAACCTATAGGAAAAAGGGGGCCACTAAACAGCAGGCAATGTTTTCTGCAAGGACTGATATAAACTTAGTTTGCTGGAGTTAGCAGGCACAAAGAAGAGATTAGATCATTCGGCAAGTTTTGAAACCAATGGTAAAGAAAACATCAAGGGCAAAAAAAAAAACAAAAAAACATCCCCATCTGCAAGCATACGGATGTGGCAGTCCTTTTATATCCATCTCAGACAGAGCTCACTTTATTTTCCCTTAAGCAGCTCCTGAAATGCGTAAAATACATACAATAAAGGTTTACAAATAATGAAGATACATACTTAGCAGCGACTGCTACAAGTTATTTTCCCTGCATAGGCTATTTTAATGTGTGCTAAATCTTACAGAACATTAATTAGTTGACTCGTTGTGTGTAGTGCCATGAAGAATCCCATAACCCCCTTCTGATTTTAGTAGCTCTGCATTGCACCACTGTGTCCTAGGCTCTCTGTCACCGCACATTCCGTGAAATGACCCTTCCTTCTAATGGGACAAAGCATTAAAAGAATATTAAGTGACAGACTACCAGTAACTAAGAACATTACCAAGAGCTGCTTTTCTTTCTTTATTAAGTTTTATTACAAGAATTCTCTTCCTCCACAAATGCTGAGGCAGCAATTCTGTGCAACTTTACATCTACCAACAGAGTTAATATAAAATATGTTTTGCAACTGCCATGCACAAAAGCCGTTTCTAGTATTCATGGGGTAACATATATACACATTTAGATGTTAAAAGGAAATCTACAGTCAGTAGTCTACATACTTCGTAAATCCATAAGGTAGATTCCCAAAATCTAACTAAGCCCTACACAGCTCTTACTAATTTCTGTGATGCAGCCTAAATGTTTTAATACATTCATTTTATTTTTATACCATTTATCGGCAGAGGCTACCAGGGGCGACACTTTCTTTGCCCTGTGGCACACGAGCAGAGCTCCCCTCTGGCCGGAAGCCAATGTGCCTGCACAGGGCTGGCCATGCCTCCGAGACATGGACACACAGAGAGAAGGATCTGCAAGGATACTTGGGCTGTGGAGTAGCCTTAGCCCCAGGAGCACACAGAGGTTACTTCTTGACCCAAGCAGCCTCTGCAGAGAATCAGCTTATAAATAAAATAATTAAAATATTTAAGCTGCATTCCTGAAAATAGTAAAAGCTGTATAGGGCAGAGTTTTATTTGGGGAATCTACCATCTGGATCCACTAAGCAAGTAGATTTCTGATGATAGATTTCCTTTAAACAATTCCTCATTTCGTTATCCAACCCAACCGCAAACATTTCTTATACATACCGATTGTATATGAAACTGTTTTATCATCTCAACTTGCAAATTGATAATATCTCTGTGACATGCTTCCCTGTAATGACAGAGGTAGACAAGACAAGCAGATACAAATGGTTATCTACATTTAGTTTACACAAGGTTACAGTATAGAACTTTAGTTGCTAGGTTTTACCAGTATAGTTTTTCTTGGCGATACACTGCCTAGGGCATGTGTACTTACATCTACTGTCACAGATCTGGACAGTGACTGACATCCCTTTGTAGTTCTTCAGCCAGTCATTCACAAAAACGGGATCTACATACATCAGTCTGTATTAGGCTGAGTTGTGTGTTGGTAAAATTCAAAATCGGTACAACATTTAAGCTTGGATTGCAGCGTAGGCAATTCCTAAACTAACTTTCAAATAAACTTTGCAAATATCAATAGTATAAGTTACTAACCACAACCACTGCTTTTCATCTACACACACAGTGAATAAATACTGCGCTACTCTACAAATTCTCACACACATTACATACAACTGCCTGCTGCACACAGCAAACAGAAGAAAAGTTTATATGTGGCTGAGGGTATTAAAACAATACACCTCTTAAAGGAAACCTACCACTTGTAGTGGCAGGTTTCCGATGGAAATACCGGGCACCAGCTCAGGGTGAGCTGGTGCCGGAGCTTCTTTTAGTTAGTGTTTTAAACCGCTGTATCGCGGTTTAAAACACTTTTTAAACTTTATAGCCGGCGCAGGCAGGTACGCGCTCGGCGCTTACCATGCGCGCGGCTCTCATTCACTTCCTATGTAGCCGCGCGCACAGTAAGCGCCGAGCGCGTACCTGCCTGCGCCGGCTATAAAGTTTAAAAAGTGTTTTAAACCGCGATACCGCGGTTTAAAACACTAACTAAAATAAGCTCCGGCACCAGCTCACCCTGAGCTGGTGCTCGGTATTGCCATCGGAAACCTGCCACTTCAAGTGGTAGGTTTCCTTTAACCCCTTAAGGACGCAGAGTTTTTTTGCTCTTTTCTCGCTCTCCACCTTCAAAAATCCATAACTTTTTCATTTTTACGTGTACAGACCTGTGTGAGGGCTTATTTTGTGCGTAACAAATTTTACTTTCTCGTAATGTTATTTATTTTAACATGCCATGTACTGCGAAGCTGAAAAAAAATGTGGAAAAATTGAAAAAAAACGCACATGTGTTCTTGTGGGCTCAGTTTTTACGACTTCGCTCCAAATAACACGCCTACTTTATTCTTTGGTTCGGTGCGATCGCGGTGATACCAAATTTATATAGGTTTTATTGTGTTTTAATACATTTTCAAAAATTAAACGAATGTGTACAAAAAAGAAAAAATAATTTTTGCCATTTTCTGAAGCTAATAACTTTTTCATACTTTGGCGCACGGAGATGTGTGAGGGGTCATTTTTTGTGAAATGAGCCGACGTTTGCATTGCTACCATTTTGAGGTCTGTGCGACATTTTGATAATTTTTATGAGATGTAAAAAGGTGTAAAAGTTGCATTTCGGACATTTGTGCGCCATTTCCCACCTCGGAACGCACCGCCGGCCATTACCGGTTTTATATTTTGATAGATCGGGCATTTTGGGACGCGGCAATACCTAATGTGTCTGTGATTTTTACTGTTTATTATGTTTTATATCAGTTCTAGCGAAAGGGGGTGATTTGAATTTTTAATATTTTATTAATTTGTTTTGTTTTTTAAACTTTTTTTTTTCTTTTTTTTTCACTAATTCTTAGACCATCTAGGGTACATTAACCCTAGATGGTCAGATTGTTCCTACCATATACTGCAATGCTTCTGTATTGCAATATGGCATTTTTGCAGCTCATTAGTTACAATGAGCCACTGGCTCATTGTAACGAATCTGCAGAAGCCATTAAGCCTCGGGTCAAACGAAGACCCGAGGCTACAATGGCCACCGATCACCCCCCTCCCCGATGACGTTCGGGGGCGCGGCGATCGTAATAAAGATGGCGGCACCCACGCGCCGCTGTCTTTTAAATGAAAGGGTTAATAGCCGCGATCGGTCCAAGCAATATCGGTTGCTGCAATATGCAACAACCGCCACCTCTGTATGAACAGGACTCAGCCCGTGAGCCCTCTTCATACATTCCCTGTACCTCTGCGCCGTAGAGCTACGGTGCAGAGCGTTAAGGGGTTAAACTCATGTCTCTCTGCACTCCCGTTCTCCTGTGGTGATGGCCGTCACTGCCAGGTTCTGTATGTATACAGAGGCCGGCGTGGCGTCAAATTGGCAGTACACATGCCACTACAGTAGGAGATTCAAGATGCAGTGACACATGCAACGTTGGCGCCACATAACTACTGATCTCTGTATACAAACAGAACCCACAAGAGAAAAAGAGCACTCTAGTCGATCAAAGAAATCCGGCTACTGTAGGCAAGTGATTCATGAACAGACCACGGCTGGTACCTTTTAGTCAAACATTTGGTTTGATTTTCCATCTTAAAAGAAATATACCATTAAAATCAGGCATGATAAACCATGGACATTACCCATAAATCCAGGCACTGTGACTGGTAATTTTCTTATTGTTATCCATGGCCTCCTTTTTAAAATCAACATGAAGGGCTCTGGTGGTGTTACCAGATGCCTTCTGAGCTTGAGATTCTCAAGGTGCTACATTGTGTGCTGGAACATTCTTCTAACATGTGCAGATTTTTGTAATGACAAACATGTATTATATGGAGATAAACAGAGTTTGGATAATTTATTTATACACAATGAACAATCGTCATGAAAATACCAATCGTCCAATAATAAAAAAGTCTCAACAGCACATTCCTTCTGCAGTGCAAGTTCCATTATTGACAAGTGGTTTTCCAGTCTCTGGAGAACTTTAGCTCTGGATCTACATATGTGGTTCACAGGCTTTCAATCCTAACAGCTGGTGAGAATTCTATCTGCTCAGAACACTTCCTCCTGAGTCCTATCACAGTTCACAACATTGAAAAGGGTCAGAGCCTCCCACTGTCAGTCGCGTCTCTTCTTAAGAACTATCCGACAAACCCATCTGGTAGTCTGTCTTAATATAGTGAAAACCCATGAAGGGATTTTTCAGGACATTGTCAGAGCGACATAATGTAGAGTCTTATAAAACAAAGTTTTAAAGGATTTTACTAACCAAATGGGGTTTCAAAATATGATCATCTACTACACAACGGACATAAATCACAACAAACAGAAATATGCTTCGCACAAGTCGTTTTCACTTCACTGCTTTAAACTTGAGCATATGGGGATTTTGCCATTGTAAAACACAATTACCTCTAATATAACATCTGACAAAAAGAGCTTAAGTGCCAGACGAGGAGAAATTTATTCAACAGTTAAAAGATTAAAACCTCAATCCTGCCACAAAAGTTAAGCAGTGGAAAGGTTCAGAAACTTTATGAGAGCCTGTATTTTAACATGTTTAGGTTGGGGAATAGGTTGTTTGTTACCCTTTCCAGCACGTAAATTAACAGGCAGGGGATGCGGTCCACGTGCATGCAGTCTGTTATTGTCTGCTCTCCTCACAATGGCTGCCCGATCTTATACTATGAAATGGGGCTAGTGTGACAGTCCCTTGTCACAGTAGCCCCATAAAACAGTAGTAACACTGTAGGCCTCAATATAAGGGACCCCATGACATTATTAAGAACATCTCAGGGATTTCTTTGGCCGAGAGGCATTTCGTCTCTTCACATTTGTGTATATATACATTAGAGCACAATGGTGTCACCCCCCCAACCTCTAGACCAGACTATGACCAACGCGCAGAAAACCCCCAACCCACCCCGACCAGACTGTGGCTGACGCCGCAGACCCCAGCCATCCCCCCACTACCACAAAACCAGACAATTACCAACACCACAGACACCCCCAGACTAGACATGCGTTGACACCAACACCCCCCTCCCTGCCGAAGCTCCCAGATGCTGTGCAATGTCATGTGACTGGATCATCATCGGCCAATACTGAATGACACCACTCGGGTCACATAGCTTCAGCTTGCGTCCCCGATCGAAGGTTAACGGCATCATATAATATCCAGTTTTTAGCAATTAGGAAACAGCATAAAAAAAAGCAATGGAGGAATAGAAATGTTTTGGGTGCCTAGGACACTACCGGGTGCATTAGAAACCTAATAAGCACACGGATAATGCTGGGAATATCTTGGAAACCGCATAATGGACAAATATAAAACGATATTTTGGTAATTATTGTGCATTTCTCTATGCCAAATGAGAACATAGACTAGACTTGGTGGAGGAAGTAGTGTATGTTAGACTGTGAAATGAGAGGAAGGAAGTGAAATAATGACAGATAATTGGCACGGGGAAAAAGTGCCAAAAACATACCAAACTCCACCTACCAAACGTAGAATACAGGCCAGAGGCAAAGTACATACAGTGACACTACAACTATATATTATACGTTTGAACAGTATCCAAGAACGGATGAAACCGTTATGCAACTTCATCCTGTACAAGTATGGCAGCAACCATGCGTAGCTGGCAACATAACTTTGTTTGACTTTTTTTTTTTTTCTCAATAAGTAATGCCTTAACATTAATCAAAAGTTTAGTAAAATTACCTGAAGTCATCAAGGGTTTCTTCAATCATATTTCTAATAAAACTAATTTGAACAGATGTTAGCGGGGCTCCAGATTTCTCACTTGCCAAAGAATCTGCTATTTTTCCTGACAGGGAAGCGGCAATTTCAGAACTCGGAGAGTTAGACATCTTTGGACCTGTCATTGAAAGTTAAAAATCACAAGTTAAAAGAGAAATTCCTAATAGGAAAAACAGGCATCGTTATAGAATTAATCACAGTGAAAAGGACATAGTTAAAATGGGCTGCATGTTTTTTGAACATGTGTGAGTGCCGGGGGCGGGGAGTGTTAGGGTATTAAAGGAAACCTACCACTTGAAGTGGCAGGTATAAGAAGGAAATACCGAGCACCAGCTCAGGGTGAGCTGGTACCGGAGCTTATTTTTGATAGTGTTTTAAACCGCTGTATCGCGGTTTAAAACACTTTTTAAACTTTATAGCCGAAGCTGCTTCGGAGCAGGGAGGTACGCGCTCAGCACTTACCATGCGCGCGACCGTGTGCGCGGCTACATAGGAAGTGAAGGAGAGCCGTGCGCATGGTAAGCGCCGAGCGCGTACCTCCCTGCGCCGAAGCAGCTTCGGCTATAAAGTTTAAAAAGTGTTTTAAACCGCGATACAGCGGTTTAAAACACTATCAAAAATAAGCTCCGGCACCAGCTCACCCTGAGCTGGTGCTCGGTATTTCCTTCTTATACCTGCCACTTCAAGTGGTAGGTTTCCTTTAAGTAAGTTACCAATATACATCTAGTATAGTCCTGCTCCATTTCTTTATGTGTAAAGTGAAGCCTCCTGTCTTTTACCTCATGTGCCAGACATTCCAGACAGTCCATAAAATGGAAATGGATGGTCATGTGATCTCTATCTGTCCATGAACAATCGCCCTGCCAACCAATTACAGCTCGTAAGATATATCAGTGTGTGTTTCACAACATATGGCAAATGTCAGGGCACAACAGTGAGTCACCTTCAGATTTCTCACAAATCCACAGTCAATACAAGCAATTAGTACCACTGACTCAATATTTCACATTTTCTCTGCTCTCCGCAGGTAAATACTTTAAATTTGTCCAAAAATTGTTTTTCAGCAAACATTTTCATCTTGCAATCAGCAAAAACATGGCAAAAAACTTAAGGGTACTCATGCATGTCTGAGGAAGGAAGCGGGACCTCCAAAACGTCACACGGTATGCGAAGCCCTTGGTAAAACAGCCTGTTATTGTGTCTGGTATGACACTTTAACATTTATGGACTTATGGATTAAGAGGAGTACCCTAAAGTTTCTTACCATCTTTTTACTGATCGCAAGTTAAAAATGTTTTGTGGAAAAAACATTTGCACAAAATTAAATTTGCCTGCTGAGAGCAGAGAAATGTGAAGTATTGAGTTAGTGGTACTAATTTCTTGTATCAACCAATTATAGCTCCCCTTTAAAATATTCATGAGCACTGGTAAAAATGAAAGATGAGCTGTAATTGGCTGCCATGGGCAACTAAGCACATTCTTAGTGTTAGACAGCTTGATAAATCTGCCCCAGGCTTTTATTTTTCTTGCGTTATAGAAACAGAGAAAACAAAGAGGTAAGACTCACTATGTGCTGTATAGGGACACCATTGGTGCCAAAAGACCCTATTTACTACAATGGGGCAATTGAACTTTCATCAAACTTCTTGAAGTGCAGTTATTTGGGAGTTTTGCATTTTTTGTCTTTCACTCCTCTCCTACCACAGGATATAATTTCCATGATAGAGATGTAGGAGAGAGAAATTATATTCTTTTGAGAAGTACAATCAAGGAGGTACAAATTTTATATCATTTTTAATGTTATGACACCGTAAAAAAAACCCAAAACTCGTTCATACTTTCATGTAAGGAACTGGGTAAGGATTTTGACAACTGTACAACTTTTGTTACCAATCTTTACCACCAGGATCAAAGATTGTAAACCAAGCACACTTACATCCTGTTGTGTGCCACCTCTCGCAGGATCCACTCTTCTGTAAGCTCTTATTTTTAAGAAAAAAAAAGTATTTGAAAAATATGCAAATGACCCGGAGGAGGTTTACAATCCTTGAACATGGTGGTAGATTTCCTTTAACCCCTTAAGGACGCAGGGTTTTTCCGCTCATTTCTCGCTCTCCATCTATAAAACCATAACTTTTTCAGTTTTCCCTTGTACAGTGCTGTGTGAGGGTTTATTTTGTGCGCAACAAATTTTACTTCTCCATCACATTATTTATTATCCCATGCCGTGTACTGGGAAGTTGGAAAAAAAATTCCAAATGTGGAATAATTGGGAAAAAAGAGCATGTTTGCGCCACGTTCTTGTGGGCTCAGTTTTTACGACTTTAACCGTGCACTCAAAATAACATATCTACTTTATTGTTTGGTTCGGTACAATCACGGTGATACCAAATTTAGGCTACATTCACACATATGTATGGGGGACGTATATACGGCCAATATACGTCCCCCATACACTTCTATGGGGTCACGGCGCCGTACGGGTCCGTAGCCCGGGAAAAGATAGGACATTTCCTATCCTTTCCCGGGTTACGGCGCCATATGTTCCTGTGGAGAGGGGCGGTGGTGAGCAGCGTTCACCTCCTCCTCCTCCTCTCCCCACACGCTGCCGTGTCCCCGCCATGCCTTATACAGGTTTTATTGTGTTTTAACCCTTTTTCAAAAATTAAACGAACGTGTACGAAAAAGAAAAAAAAATGTTTTGCCATGTTCTGACGATAATAATTTTTTCATACTTTGGTGTACGGACATGGGGGAGGTGTCTTTTTTTGCAAAATGAGCCAACATTTTCATTGCTTTCATTTTGGTCACTTTTTATTCAGGGTACATTAACCCTAGATGGTCTCATCATTCCTACCACAGTATACACAGTGTCTGCACAGTATACACAGTGAACCACTGGTTTATTGTAACAAAACAGCAGAAACCATGCAGCCTCCGGTCTGACAAAGCAACCAATCGACACCCCCCCCCCCCCATGTCGTTCAGGGAAGCGACAATCATATCCGTCTTTTAAATGCCGCCGGCTGCTTTGACGGCAGCATGGGAGGAGTTAAAGGACACCTGTCATCAGGTCTGTCACTAGTCCTGTCACCTCTACCTGTTGGAGCAGCTCACAAGGATCCCATCCCAGCCTTTATCTAGTTATTTCATACATCATTGTAAAATCATCTATTATTTATCATGTAAATGAGGCTGGTCACATGGTCGGGGGCAGTGATGTCACCCCTGATACCCTCCCCTCTCCTCCCCCTGCTCATGTCTGTGTGTAATGTATAGTAAAGCATGGCTAGTGTCTGCTGTATCTGCTGACATGCTGCATCCTCCTAATATACAGGTGAGAGACACAGACATCAGCTACACATGAATCTGACATGTTCTGCTATAACATGGCTGCCTGGAGCTGCTGTATCTCTCCTATACACACACACATGCACACACAGGCTGCAGGGGGCGTGGCCACCAGCACATCATTATACAGCCTTACATTATTATACAGGCTGTCAGTCATGCACTGGGGGTGTGGCTGTGCCTCCCACTCATGAATAGAGTGGACAGCTTGAATATGCTAATGCTTCATTGGACATTTCACAGGTCATTTGCATACAGCTTTAGGACCTCATTGCTTAGGTTTACAGGCATGTAGAGGGACAATGAAGGGATAGAGGCAATGCTCTCTAATGGCAGTTTATGAAAATATATTTAGTTTAGGGGGGTTATTTTGCATGACGGGTTCTCTTTAATAGCCGCGGTCGGTGCTTGCAGCGGTGGGGGTTTGCTGCAATATGCAACAACCCTCACCTGTTTTTGAAGAGGGCTCAGCCCACATACACCCCCCGCATCTCTGCGCCATACAGCTATGGCGCAGATCATTAAGGGGTTAAAAAGTGGAAGCGACAACAGTATGCCATCATCCATTCCATGAAAGCATTTTATTGCACAAAATAACTCAAACACAAATATGTTTGGTGTACCACCCCCGTGAAGCTTTCCATTTCTCATTGCGTCACAGTATAGCAGTTACATATGTGAACAATATACACACTACATACTTACTTATTACTTTTGCACCATTTACTGGAAAGTCTTGTTTTAGTTGGGATGGAACTTGCTTTCCCACTCGATCAGTTGCCTCTGGGGTCCTTGATAGGGGGACAGGTGATGAACTCATGGTAATGTGTTCACTGCTTGTTGGTTTTGAAAGCTAGAATAGGAAAATTAAAACACTCACTAGTGTGAATGAACAAATAGAGAAAATGGCTATGACATACACAATGCAAATATGACTTATTAATCACACTCAAAAAAAAACAAAACAAAAATAATAAACAATTTACCTGCCTAACATTGTCCTTCAAATCTGTTTTCACTGTATATTTTCTTGTTTTGTGCTCTACATCTTGGGGCTCTTCTTCCTCTTTAATGGGACTTCCAATAATTAAGTGTAAAGGTGAGGAATGTATCCCCTGGTTACTGGAACCTGCCGGATGGCGTCTTGAAGCGGGTATGGCAGTGAACTGAGCCAAGTAATCAAGGTCTAAGAGAGGAAAGAAAACAAAATGATAGGAAATATAGGATCCAAGTACATAATCAACCCAGCCTGAAAGTGGATGTCCCAAAATGTACCAATTTTCTCCCAGAAACAGAGCCACACACATCCATGGGTTGAGTCTGACCTTTCAGCTCCATTCCTTTCAATCAAGCTGACCTGCAGTACCAGAAAGAACCCATAGGTGTATGTTGTGATGTTTCTCGAGTACAAGATTTCATATTGGATACCTCTTTAATACCTAAAACTAAAATTTTATAACATTTTAGCATTTATATCATTTTCATTTATGTAATAAAGGATTAAATAATTGCTTACAAGGAAGTCATCACCACATACCATTTCCTTTTGATGCAAACTCTTCCATTACTCTAAGGTGTGAAGCATCTTGAGATTTAAAAAAGAACAAAGAACAATTAGGACATTAACTGTATAAAAATAAAAAAAAGAATCAAAGTAAAAAATGAACTGAATACATCTTTAGGTTAGCAGACTTCTTTTGGATTTTGTACAGCAGAAAGAAAAAAAAAAAATCACACAAGACAGTCTAAAGGACATCTACCATAAGATGTGTCATCTACCAGATGGTATATGTCCAGCATTATGTGCCTGTCTAGTGATGTTAGACAAGCTGGAGCTTGGAGAGAGTGGGGTGTGTGCTCTCTAGCTTCCTAGCTCCTTTGGCTGGAGCAGGAAGTATGATCGCATAGGATGAAGAGGGGCGGAGGTAGACCAAATGAAAACCTGGTTATGCCTAGTGAAACCGATAGTAGATGTCCTTTAAAGGTGTGCTAAAAAATTTTTCAAATGAGTATTTTTCACCAGTGCCTTCTGTGTGCGATTCTGATGTGTTGGATTAGCATTGGACCCAGATTAATTGTATTTACTGTATATACTCGAGTAGAAGCTGTCACGAGTATAAGCCAAATTTTAAAGCAAAAACTTGGAAAACCTATTGACTCAAGTACAAGCCTATGGTAGGAAGTACATTGGTCACAGCCTCCACCCCACCCAGTATATAGCTAGCCAACCTATTGACCTCTAGTATATAGTCAGCTAGCCTCTGCCCCAGCCTATTATTTATATATAACAAAAACTCTACGCCGCCCCAAAGTGTGAACCTGGTTTTATTTTTACTGACAAGAATTCACCTTGCACAGGTCTTTTAAAACACAGCTAAAACTTACCATCACGAACTGGAGAAAATATGTCACCAAGACTACTTCTTCCAAAAGAATCCACTGATTTAAAGTCTGACGTTTTGGCAAAATCAGTTTCTTTTGATGGTATTACATCAAGACTTGAACTATGTGGAATACCTTAAAAAAAAGGAGGAATAAAGGCTAACTAGCAAGGCATAAAATGAATTAATGTAATCACAAGTTCTTGGCTTCATTGGCATTATTACATAACTTAACAATTTTTACTTTTATATTTGGAAATCATCTGAAAGATCAGATGTAAAATTGTGCTTTTCTGGCCAGGTGCTTTACAATGTACCTTTACTGAAAACAAATTCCTCATGTGGCACAGAAGATGGTGAAATCATCACAGAAGCCATGCAGTGATAGACTGCAGGGCTCCCGCTTCAATGGCCAGCGAGGCTCCTTCAACAAAGGCAACTCCTCATGGTAATCTGAAGGTGCAATAGTTATCATGCCAGCCAGGGACCCTATAGAGGCCCCCTGGACTGACAAACAAAATTAAATTAGCACATGACAGAGGCACCTCAAGGATTCCCTATTAACACATTCATACCAGGTTTTTCACAGTTCACTGCAGATTCTTTACTATCCACTATCATGGGTGCTTGAGATTGTGCTGGTGTTGGCATATCTTTTACGGTGTGAGTTCCACTTATGATAGCTGTTGATTTGGTTGGGGCCTTCTTTGCTACATTTGAGGATGCCAAGGAAGATCGACTTGAACTTTTGCTGGTCTAAAATATATTTATAAAATAAATATACAATTTGGTTAGACATGAAATGCAGAGTAGATACAAAAAAAATTTCAAAAAACAATGGTGCAATGAAAACATTTACAGGCACTATAAACACTGCAAACAAACTCAATAAAAAGAAAAAAAGATACATAGTTATAGTGGGTAGCAAAAGTGTTCTTTTCCTAATATCATTAAATTACATACACAAAATTAAATGTATCTTATTGATATTTTATTTGGTAAAGCAAGACAAAGCATTAAAGTATTTGTGAAAATGAAACACACCTTGATAAGTGTGGCGTGCATATGCATTAGGCCCCCTGTACTCTGGCCAATATAAAAGCCATTGGGGGAAATTTATTTAATGTGTTGGTCTATAGACAGTGCAGAGTAAAACTAGACAGTTCTCTAGTGCGCCAGATTAATTGTTTTTACATGATTAAAGAAATGAATGTGTCATGTAGAATACAAAAAAAAAAACTTTTATTACAAGACATATAAATACAGAAAAAAAATGGACAGAAAAATCAAATTAAATTAAAAAGGTGACTACACACCTACATGTGTAACGAGCAGGGCCTAAACATGTGATAGTGTTAGGAATCACTATCAAAAAAGATATAATATATCTGATCGCAGATATACAAAAATTGCATCAAGACAATGAACTGTAAATAATATACATGAGAATTTGCAGAGCCCAAAACAACAGACAAATGGTATATAGCAGCACAAAGTGCTGATGTTTGCCTAGAACAGGAGCTGATGTATGAAACGAATAATGCATCTACAGGCGGTCCCCTACTTAAGAACACTCGACTTACATACAACCCCTAGTTACAAACGGACCACTGGATATTGGTAATTTATTGTACTTTAGTCCTAGGCTACAATGATCAGCTGTAACAGTTATCACAGGTGTCTGTAATGAAGCTTTATTGTTAATCCTGATTCTTATGACAACCCAACATTTTTAAAATCCAATTGTCACAGAGACCAAAAAAGTTCTGGCAGGGATTACAATGATAAAATATACAGTTCCGACTTACATACAAATTCAACTTAAGAACAAACCTACAGACCCTATCTTGTATGTAACCCAGGGACTGCCTGTATATGGATCCAGCACAATAGCAATAACTATGGAATGAATGGGAAAGTCATCAAGATACGGACCTACATGTATGGGGAACAAGCGGCACCACACACACATTCCGCAACAGAGAGTGCCCTCCTCAGATATATTGATACATTTCCCTCAGCGTGTCCAAATTCCTAAGGGTGCGGTTACACATGGCGTTTTTATTGCTTTTACAAACAACACAAATGCCCGGGGTCGGGGCTCGGCCTCATAACATACGCGTTTCCACTAAAACCAGTAGCCGCTATCCAGCACCCGGTGTTTGCATTGAGTAAATAGAGAACAACTTGTGTAATTTAGGACGCGTCCACATGGAAGTTTTTCAGACGCCCAAAGCAGGAGTGGATTCCCAAAGCAGGAGTGGATTGTAAACAGAGGAGGAGCAGCTTCTCTCAAGGATATACTCTCACCCATTATGATCCACGCCACTTTTGGCTTCCAAAACTGCATCTGAAAGACTGAACGCGTGAATGCACCCTGCATCTCAGTATAACAGCAGAAAAGTAATAACTGCACTTGGGATAGTTCAAGCTCTCCACATCTCACAGAGAACTATTCAAACCATCAAATTGAAGGAATACCACAAACGCTAACCTAACAAGACATAGTTGACCAAGTAAACGGACAGCTCAGACAAGGTGAAGCATGTGGTGGCCTCATCATGTTGTGGGGATGCTTTGCTTCATCGGAGACTAAAAAAATGGTCAAAGTTGATGGGAAAGTAAATGGAGCAAAATACAGGGCAACAATGGAGGGAAACCAGTTGGAGACAGGAAAAGACTTAAATCTGGAGCACAGATTTACCCTCCCAGTAGGACAACAACCCTATACACACAGCCAAAGTAACCTAAATCCTATTGAGAATCTGAGGCTTGTCTTTAACCCCTTAAGGACGCAGGGTTTTTTCCCTCATTTCTCGCTCTCCACCTTCAAAAATCCATAACTTTTTCATTTTTACGTGTACAGACCTGTGTGAGGGCTTATTTTGTGCGTAACAAATTTTACTTTCCCGTAATGTTATTTATTTTAACATGCCGTGTACTGCGAAGCTGAAAAAAAAATAACAAATGTGGAAAAATTGCGTCACATTCTTGTGGGCTCAGTTTTTACGACTGACTATGCGCTCCAAATAACACCTCAGTTTTATTCTTTGGTTAGGTTTTATTGTGTTTTAATACATTTCCAAAAATTAAACGAATATGTACAAAAAAAAAAAATAAATTTTGCCATCTTCTGACGCTAATAACTTTTTCATACTTTCGTGCACGAGATGTGTGAGGTGTCATTTTTTGCGAAATGACCCAACGTTTTCATTGCTACCATTTTGAGGTCTGTGCGACATTTTGATAATTTTTTATTCCATTTTTTTACGTGATGTAAAAAGGTGTAAAAGCCGCATTTCGGACATTTGGGCGCCATTTCCCGTCTCGGAGGTCCCCCCCCGGCCGTAACCGTTTTTATATTTTGATAGATCGGGCATTTTCGGACGCGGCGATACCTAATGTGTCTGTGATTTTTACTATTTATTATGTTTTATATCAGTTCTAGCGAATGGGGGGTGATTTGAATTTTTAATATTTTATAAATTTTTTTTATTTTTTAAACTTTTTTTTTTTTCCACTATATCTTAGACCATCTAGGGTACATTAACCCTAGATAGTCAGATCGTTCCTACCATATACTGCAATACTTCTGTATTGCAATACATGGCATTTTTGCACATGATTCATTACAATGAGCCACTGGCTCATTGTAACGAATCTGCAGAAGCCATTAAGCCTCGGGTCAAACGAAGACCCGAGGCTACCATGGCAACCAATTGCTGCGCCCCGATGACGTTCGGGGGCGCGGCGATCTGAATAAATATGGCGGCGCCCGCGCGCCGTCTTTTAAATGCCGCCGGCGATTTTGCCGGCAGCAATCAAAAGGTTATTAGCGCCAAGGGTTTGCTGCAATATGCAACAACCCCCACCTCTGTATGAAGAGGACTCAGCCCGTGAGCCCTCTTCATACATTCCCTGTACCTCTGTGCCGTAGAGCTACGGCGCAGAGCGTTAAGGGGTTAAAATTGCTGTTTACAAAAAATTTCCCATCGAATCTGAGCTATAGCTCTACAAAGAATTGCCAAAAATTCCAGCTTTCAGATGAAACTAGTTCTATAAAAGTATTGACTGAAGAGAGCTGAATAATTAACCCCTTAATGACCGCCGTACTAACTTTTTATGGCAGTCATGAAGGGCAATTCCTCTGATGCCATTTCTTCCTATGGGGTTTCATCAGAAGAAGTTTGCAGGAACTAGTGCCCCGCTTGTGCTGGGGCCAGACTGTTTTACACCAGAAAAGCTCCAATCCTAGGTGTTTGACAAAATGGACAAACATGGACTGCGAGTGGGTGCAGAAGGAGCAAGCTACCTGTGCTACCCTGCAGCAACGATCACGGGGTGTGGATGGTACCATATGGCAGCCCAGGGTACATTGAAAGATTATGAGAGATAGAGTTAACTATCTATTAGGCCATAGCTACCATCCCTTGCTATGAAAACAATATTGTATGGTGCGCATGAGCCATGCAGAATATTGTGGTCACGAAAAATACTGTCTAGTCTAAATCTAGTTATGATAAAACAGGCTTCTTACCCCATGGATTTTTTTAATGACAAAAAAGAAATTTAGTAATAAATATATAATTATACAAATTTTAGCAAAACTCACTTTGTGCGTGCTGCTGTGCTGGAACTGGATGCACTGTACAGAGGTTTTATGAGCATTCACCGTTTTGATGGGAGAACTTAACATTCTTAAGTCATAGAGGTAAACTTTGCCTCGCGAAGAACCAACCGCCAGCGTGGCTCCATCAGGCATGAAGTCTACAGCAGTCAGAGGAGATTCAGCTACTATCGTCTGCAGAAGACTGCAAGAAAAAAAAAAAAGTTGTCTTCAGCATAACTTATGAAAGATCTTGGGTACTTCAGAGCTTCATTAGTACGGTAACACTTCATTAAAGGACATTTAGGGGTGGTAGACTGGCCCCAAAGGGATGCTCGTTCCCTTAGGGGTGATGGGGGACCACTGCTGGCAGGCTCCAGGCCGTCTTCTGCATATTTCAGTATAGAAAACTGCCTGGAGCGAGCCAGCAGGAGTCCCCCATCACCCCTAAGAGAACGAGCATCCGTTTGGGGACAATCTACCACCCCTACATGTGGTGGTAGATGTCCTTTAATGTCAGCCTGTTTGATAAATGCACCACTGCAGTGCATGGAAAAAGAAGCTTAGCAAAATAGCAGCAAACAATCACATAATAGCAATAATCAGGAGGGTGGTGAAAAAGGAGGAGGGATAATATACAGGTCAAACAATGATATTTATTCTGTCATTTAGAAACAGACCTCTATAAATAAAGAGCTGGTATCTAGATATTGGTACCTCCACATTGCAAAGGTATGGCAGCGAGCACGCTGAAAGTATTTACCATAGCAAAGGCTTAATCGTAAGAGGTTACCATTCATTAAAGGGATATTCCCATCTGGGCATTCACATTTAATTAAATTCATTTGCCATATGTAAGCATTTCTTAAATTGGATGTTATTAAAAAATGTTTATGTGTAAAGATAATTTCTCATAAATGTAGCCATGTTGTCCCTTAGAAACGAGATAGCTTCCTCGGATACGACCACCTCACATTTTGGCAGCAGTGGCCAGACATGCGCTATTGAGTCTTGCCTGACCACATTGATTTAGCAATCATTACCACGGGGCGGCTGTGCGACATGTAGTAACTCCCAGACATTTCATATACAGAAACTTTTTGTTTCTTTGTGCAATCAGTCCAGCAGAGGTGGTCGTATCTGAGGAGTGGGTGTTGTTTCTAAGGGACCATATCACTACATTTATGAAAAATTATCTGCACACAGGAACATTTTCTTTAATAACATCTTATTGAAGAAATGTTTATAAATGGCAGATTAATGAAACTAAATGTGAATGCCCAGACGAGAATACCCTTTTAAAGAAAATCTAACATCAAAATCAAGCATGATAAACCAGACACTTAACCAAAGATCCAGACACTGACTGTGGTAATCTACATGATCTCCTTACTTCTAAAATAAACTTTTAATATTATGCAAATTAGTTAGAAGGGCTCTGGGGGGCATAGTGATAGCCTCTCCAAAGAAGGAGGCTATGGATAACAAATATAATAAGTTTACCATAGTCACAGAGCCTGGATATATGAGCAAGGGTCTCTGGTTTATCATGCTTGACTTTGATGGTGGATTTCCTTTAAGAGTCCTAGCAAGCAGGATAGTAATGTATTGTGAGGAAAACGCCACTTTACTTGATTATATAGTATCACACTAAAATAAGCATTGTAAGATAAAACATAAAATAATGTTGATACAATAAACAAAAATACTTGCATTTTGCTAGATACATCATAACAGATAATTCTTTTATCCAGTCCAATGGTGACAAGCAGAAGGTCATTCATTGGAGAGAAGCATATCCCTGATGCTGGAGCCTTATGAGCACTCTCAAACATATGTAATGGATTCTGGCTGTGTGTATCCCATAGCGTCACGCTGCCACTGTCAGATGCTGCACCAAGTAGAAACTTCTTTACATAGGAGTATTTTAACTGGCGAATAGGCTGAAGAAAGAAACCTGCATTTAGTCAGGATATAAAATCATGATACACAGAAACAATAGCAAATAAAAAAGTGAGCCATGATATGTCCCTTACCTGATTGCTGCCATGACCAAAGGGTGCACTGGATAAATTGGTAGTAACATTATACAATATGATTTCCCCACTCATAGAGCCAGAGGCAATATAGCTGTCATTGCCATTAAACGTAACCGAAGTTATCTCATCTTTGTGATCCTAAAAGAAAAAGTGAAGCAAAAAAGGTCACAACTAAAAGTTCTGTAAAATGCACATTGTTCCTAAATCCTAGCTGCAGGCTATTCAATCAACTGGAGTATAGATCCAGTTAGGCAGACGATAAATAAGAAACTTCTTACCTTCAAGGATCGGTGGAGTCTTTTAGATTTTAAATCCCAGATGTTCACAGAGTTATCAAGACCTCCACTGACCACGTACTGGGAGCTGGAGTTGAAATTCACACAAGTCTGTCTTTTCTAGTAATTTAAAGAGCAGCAATGGTCAAGCAGTTCCATACAGTAACAAACATCACATTAGATAAACTGTAAAATATGTACATTACCATTTCATTGAAGGGAGTCTACCAGCTCCAGAATCACCCAGCAAGTAAAAGCAGAATTTTGGAAGCCACTTTCCAAGCCTAACATTCCTGTTCCCAATTTCTTTTTTGTACACTCTCATTAGCAAATTATGTCACTTATGGTCTGCAGAGCCAGTGCATTAATTTGCATCAAGATAAAACTATTTTCACCAAAGTCACTAGAAACCAGGAAAGGTACGTCTGGAAAGCTGATAAAAGTGCCCTGTACAGGATTGGTTTTAATTTTGGAGGTGGTATACACCAAAGAAAGGAGAAGTCTCATCTCAGGTGCTGGCCCTATCCTATATACATGTGCACCTACATAAAAGGAGTTATACCCATCTAGACCATTCATGAATGACATATCCATAAACAGATGTGAGTCCCACCTCTGGAACAAGGGCCCGCTGAACTCCCTCCTGCAACTGGGCTAAATGTTGTGCAGAGTATGCATGGCTACTTTCCATTAAAGGGCATCTACCACCAGGATGGAGTGTTAATGGGGCCTGGAGCCCCTCTGGCTTATTTGCATACAGTCTTTCATCCTGGTGGTAGATATCCTTTAAGCTCTATGGAAGCACAGAGCGTAAAATCTTGGTTATTCTCATCACTCCCATTCAGTTGGATGGAGAGGGCACGCACATGCCCAACACATTCACAGTTCAGCTGGGCTGCAAGAAGGGGGTCAGAGGGCACCTGGTCCTGAGACATATGTGGGTTCTAGAGGTAGGACCAATATCTACTATCTATTTCTAACATTTCCTGTGGTCAACAAGATCCCAGAAAAATTCAAGACAGTTGCTGTTCCATCGAACGTAGATAGAACATTCACAAAAAATATTTTTATGTGTTTTTTCTTATTTCATTTCTGGCCAAGGCTCTTAAGACAACATTTCATGGCAACATCAACATATTTACAATTAACCTACAGGCAGTCCCCGTGTTACGTAAAGATGGGGTCCATAGGTTTGTTCTTAGGTTGAATTTGTATGCAAGTCGAAACTGTATATTTTATAATTGTAGATCTAGACAAATTTTTTTTTTTTTTTTACCCCAGTGACAATTGGAGGTTCATTTTTTTTTTTTTTGCTGTAACGGGACCAAGGATTATAAATAAACCTTCATTACAGACATTTTACAGCTGATAATTGCAATCTAGGACTATAGTGAAGCATCCAGAGAGCCTCACTAGAAATCACAGTGGGCAGAGGGGTCCGTCTTTAACTATGTGTTGTCTGTAAGTCAGGTGTCCTTAGGTAGGGGACTGCCTGGATAGGTCTTCCTATTGTAGACAAATACTTACTCCTTCTGCTAACTCCAGAAAAGGGACAGGCTTGGACTTGCAACTTGAAACAACAATTTTATCACCACTGCCAGAAGCGCTGACCAGACAATGATCTGAGCTTATAGTTAGGGACCATACAATGCAATCTGTACAGTGCAAAGGAGGAACGCTAGTATTACCCTGCATTTCTATCAACAAAGGTCAGTTTTAGGTTCAAGTACAAAGAATGAAAAGCTGACGACAGGCTAGATAATCTTTGAAATGGCTGGGACCTCTAAGTGGCAAAAAATAGAATTTGCTAACTACTGCCTCAGTACTCTTGATCTGAAAAGCTTCACTTTGATTAAAGTTCAAAGCAAAGGCTACCACAGTGTTAGATCCTGAGCGATATAGCAGCTTCCTTATTGGAAATATCAAGAATAAATTTAGTCACAGATAAAATGGGTGACGTATCTTAACAGAACGTGAAAGAAATAAAGCAATATACATGTTTAAATGTCCATTCTCTATAGAAAATGTTCTATATTAGAAAACAAAATTTATCTAAAAAGTGCAAATAGTAGTACAAGTAACATTCTTTCCACAATGTACTTCGCCTGCGCTGGTAACAAACGCAAGTAAAGCTCCTGGGTGAAGTAGAAGACGTGGAGGTATGACTACTATGATGAGGTACAGTAATTGAGGGTGGCAGTCTCTCGAAGGGGGGGGGCGATTTCCTTTTTGTTTTGGGAGTTTTCCTCGGGAAGAGGGAGGGGGATTGTTTGTACATAATATTCAAAGTTAAATAGACTCGTGTACCACAGTGTTATGTGAGGTGGCTGTCAAAAGGGATCCATGTATAGCGTGCATAAATTAAAGGAAACCTACCACCACTGATCTACCTATTAAGGTAGATCAGGTGGTAGGTGCCTCTATTGTACGTGAGAATAGCCCTTTTAAAGGCTAATCCTCACATCCCCTGTAGCTTTTTAAAACTCTAATGGTGGTAATATGCAAATTTTCAAAAGAGGCTACTGGGGCGTGGAGTAGCCAGAGCCGAGAGTGACTACCCCATGTCCCAGTAGCCTCTTTGATCCTCCCAGTATTTCCGGCTTTGGAGCCCGAAATCAAGCAGCTGTAGGCCTGTGTTCCGCGCGTGTGCAGAACTCCGGCTTCGCGGACGAGTACGCGCAGGTCCTTGTAGCTGCGCGCTGAAGATGTCTTGGAAGGAGGACGCCGCCATCTTTCCGTGGATCGTCGCTCCCTGTGACGTCATTAATTTCTCAAGTCATTCCCCCAAAAAATTAAAAAAAATTCTCAAGTGACCCCTTAAATTATTCAAAACAGCTTTTAGGAGCTTTATTAATCCTTTAGGTTTTCTTCAAATTTATATCAAAATGGAGAGAGAGCACAGAGGGGAGAGGTATACAGCTGAGCAGTTTAGGGGCTTAATTGTATGGGGTGCGATTTAGGGTGTGGAGGTTCATTGCTCAGAGCCTTGGCTCTCAGAAACGAAAGAATGTTTGATCCTGTAACCCTGCACTTTGTCAGGGTGACAGAGAAGCCATGACGTTCCACAACATCACGGCGTCTTTACGCACTGCTGCCCATGATGATGGGGTACATCAGGTTGGGTTAAGCGGTTAAGCGCAGGATCCATAAAATTATGTTTTTTAGGCTAAACATTTACAGATGCAGCAACACCAATTATAATATTTATGGTGCAGGGTTTTTTTTTTTTCAAATAAATGATCACTTGTACAATATTTCAGGTTGTGGGATTTCTTTACATTAAAAGACTTCAGGGCAAGGGTGACCACAAGAAAAAAACCTTCCCTGCCCTCGTTCCAGAACCATTGTGGTCTCCCAGTCCTCGGCAAAGATGGCCTGCCCAGAAGACACAACGCACATCCGCTACTCCATGCTAGGGACCCCCACAAAGCTGGAATTGGAAGACAGAGCAGGGAAAGTACCCTTTATATTGCTCAACATCAGCCCCTGGGGGGTTTTCCAGGATTCCAGGAAATCTCTTTAAGCCCCACCCTCATAAATCATAATGAGACCAGGGAAACGTGGGGCGGTTTGTTGAGTATATGCCACAGAGTTTTCTAATCCACAGTATAGCAGATGGGGTTTATACATTTACATAAATTATTGCTGTGGCAAATTCTCGGCCCCTTTACCACAGAAAGATCAGGACCTGCTTACAAAAAAATACAATTCATTATTGTGTGGCAATGCATAATGTACTGCCAATATGTTCCCGAATGCTAAATCCACATCCTTGTGTTACTGTGAGCTTTAACGTGTCCGTAGTGTGATTAAAAGCAAAACAGATCAACTATAACAATGTCAAATTCACCAATTACCTTTCCTAGGTTGAAGGATTGTCTTGCATTGCTTTTAAATCTTCATTACACATTGTGGGTGGAAACGCATTGGCTACTGATCTACAATTCGTTTATTAGTCTATACCAAGGACCACGTAAAGCAAACAAGTGTGTTTTCTAAAGAAAAATGATCCATTGGCTAAAACAAGCTGACTCCGGTGTCTCATTAATGCAGACATAACACTGCACTGTGATCTGAATAAAGATAGAGAGTGTGAGAGATCAATCAGCAGCGTGCACACATCTTCAGTATATGTATAGGAATGGCCAGGAAATAATAAGCTACAGGTCATAAACATTAGTTACCCCATGGATTGATTTTACTCGACAATCTATTTATGTTCTTATCAGAGTTCTTGTTTTGTTCCCGGTTGATGTTCTGCTGCATAAAACGCCTGCTCACAGAGTTTCTACACTGAGATTTTGTCCCAATCCTTTCTTCAAACATCACAATATCACAGAATTCTCCTGCAATGTCGTGCTATCTGCTCCATCACTTTCAGAAAACAATAATACGGGTGACTTATTTGTACCTAAACATATCAATGGACCATATGTCAAGAGAGCCAGAATCAGTGTAGCTGGGTGCATAGTTTGACAGTCCTAATGTTTGAGTAGGATTTGCACAAAATGTAACAAATCAATAATGCAGAAAATAACATACTTTATTCATTTCTGTCCTGCACTTAGAAAAAGGGTGTTCCACCCGAAACGCGTCAGTAAGGACTTAATATTCCGGTTTTATTATACCGATAATTTTATGTAATGTACCTTACAATAAATTTAATTTACTCTAATAGTTTGGGTTCACTCCCCTTGGTAGCCAGCTAATATTCCACAATTTTTGCCATATTTTTTTGTTTTCTATGCAAGCTTAAGTATCCCAAGTTTTTTTTTTTTTTTTTGGAGCTTTTTGGGAAATTTTTGGCTAGTGGCTGCAGAACTACGCCAGGATCCAACACGACCATACAGAGAAAACCAATGTACCCCTGACTGGGGCATTTTGCCATAAGACAATCACCAGGTGAGAACCCCCTAATAGGGGCTGGTTTACATCTCTTTATGGAAGGTATCACTGAGGCATCGTCCTCCGGTTTCAGTTTTTTGTCTTTATTCATACATTTGTGTGGCTGTAGTATACCATCCTCTTGGCTTACCCTACCAGTTCCTCGACCACTTTGTTTCTTATATTCCAACAATCATCATAGGAGATTTTCTGATTCTCCTACTCACCAGGAGTTAGATATTCTAGACTTGCTCTTTGTCGGACTCTTCAGTCTCTGACTTCACTAATACTGCCTTTCTATATTCAGACCATAGGCTTCTCTCTTTCACGGTCAATAGTTTTTCACAGAATATGGTCATCTATAGAACATACTAGAACCAGCACCTATAAGTATTCACCATTTAACAGAAACGGCGATATCCTCCTTCTCCTGTTCTAACCTGGCTACTAACCTTTATAATCATGTCCTCAAAAGAGCCCTGGATGAGGTGGCACCGTCCTCAGTCCAACAGATGTAAGCAACCTTGGTACATGCCCCAAACCTGTTGCAGTGTAGTGCAAATGTTCACTTCAAATTTACGCTCAGAACCCATAACTTTGCCCTTTACCTTGCAAAACAAGTCTATTTCCTCTCCAAACTGATCCCAATAGGCTCCTCGAGACTTGACTCTCAAATAACACCAAAGGTTTCATAGGTCTTGGGGCTGAAGACCAAGCCTAGCAACGTACTTACCTACTAAAGGTACCTACAAAAGATAAAATTTACTGCATGCCCCAAGAAATAATTTCCCAATCCACTAACTCCACTCATCTCCTTCTGTCCGGTAACCTCCCCATGTTCACTCTCTTCCTTTGAGACAATTACAGAGAAAGAAGTGTCACAGCTGTTTTCATCTGCTTGTCCCACTACCTGCATCAGTTACCCAGTCCCCTCAAAACTTGTAAGGTCCCTCTCCCCAGCAGGCACTTCTCACCTCACTAAAATCTTCAACCCCTACCTTAGTCCGCTGTATTTCTCTCCTCTTTGAAGCATGCATTACTAAAGAGACCTACCCTTGACAAGTCCAGTGCTGTTAACTACCGATCAGTCTCTAATCTCCCTTACATCTCCTTTATAAATCATAACCTCGCTGCTAAATTCAAAGATGGTTATTCTCTCTTCATTCTTCTTGATCTCTTGGACCACTAGCTCCTACTCACAATGCTTGGCACATTTGGCCTGAAGGATACTGTATTTTCTTGGCTCTCTTGCCATCTCTCTGACCGCACTTATAGTTTCTCCTTGTCTCTTACTGTCAGGGTTTCTCAGGACTCAGTTTCTTTCCCTCTACACTGTCTGTTGGATAAACCATCAGCAGATTTGGTTTTCAGTAACATCTTTATGCTGACGATACCCAGCTATACACTTCTGCATGCAACACCAACTTACTGCAGAAGGCCAGTTGTTTTCTGTCTACCATTTACTAAATTACCCAATAACACCATAACCCCAAGACAGCAAGTCCACTGTCTTGGGGTTGTGAAAGACTCTGTCCTCTCCTTTGCACCGACACCCTACTAATCGGTCTTACTTACCAATCTCTCTCCGCTACAATCAATTTTTAACGCAGTAACCAAGCTGGTCTTTCAGATCAAATGCTACACAAATGCCTCCAGTCTGTGCCAGACACTGCAATAGTTGCCTGACTCCTTCCAAATAATGTTTAAATTAATCACCCTCACACGTAAAGCTCTGCACAATGCAGCACCTCCCTACCTCTCTCTCATCTCAGTCCATCACCCATCCCATGCTGTTTGATATACCGTTGATCTTAAATCATTTTCTTTTTCAATTCTAACCTCCTACTCACGTTTCCAGGACTTCTCCTGAGCTTCTTCCGATATGGTGGTGCTATATAAAGATTTTTATTATAACTTTAGTACTCAACGATCATCAGCCAAGATAGGGGTGCCCATGTGCATCACTGATTAAGCACTGCAATGGGGTTTGACCACAGTATCTAATAACTTAACTGTCACGGTTGGTGCTAGCTGTGTAATATAATTGAAAACCGCTGTGTATCCCTTTTTAACCCCTTACCGACGTTTAACGTAGTAGTACGTTACGCATCGGCTGTGGCCCTCTCCATTCGATGAGCATATTATAGCAAACACCCACCAGTTGGTGCTAACAATGTCAGATTCTCCTGTTTAGTGTCATACCAGAATTGTGTTTCTAGGTGTCAGGGTTCTTGAGACATAGCCATTTGAATTTAGCCACTGACGTGATAAATGATGTTTATAAATGTCATAAATGCCCCCCACCAACCATGAGAATATTGTCATTAATCAGCGATGCAGCAGGCCGAGCAACCTGGGACAACTCCTTTAAATACCTGCCTCATCAATGATCAATGTATCTCTCCAATTTTAGTGCATTTTCTCCGAAATGTGGTAGCTGGTAACTGTGAGCATAATTTCATTTGTTCAGGTACTGGCTGGGTTTCTTTCCCCACTTTTCCCTAAATCACGAAGAACAAATGTTCCAGCATTTGACCCAGTACTCCAAATCAGCCAAGATGTATACAGACTTTTATTAGGATTTCTAATAACGCTTTAATTTATATCTTACCCCAGAAATATAATAAAGTTGCATCTTGAACACTGCAATATTGAATATTTTGCAAGGTACAGAAGATACCTCTGTCCATAGCATGTCTGCTGCAGAACTAATGTGCACCTGTCAAAGGATACTGTTACTACTCCAACACAAGGATGATACAGGATGCGTAGCACTATGGGGATTGAATTGCTCCACCACAGTCATGGATGAAGAGTCCCATATTTTAATATCATCGCCTGCTGAAGCGAGTCTGATGTTATCCTGCATTGTGGTTCCTGGAGAAAATAACAGGGAAAAAAAAAAAAAAAAACAGTTTATAAATTAGATACGAGGTCCACAAAAAATTGTCATAACATGTTATATTTTCTAGGTTTTATTTTAAGTGTTTTAAAGGACATCCTCCACCAGGATGAAGGATTGTAGATTGTACATACTGGTGTGTGCCTTATCTGCTCTTCTTTCAGCTTCTAATGGCCTGCAAATTATGCAAATGAGCCCGAGGGGCTGCAGGCTCCATTAACATCTATTAGCAGAATTTTAAGAAGAAAAGTGGATACTGACATGGGGGCCACACACACAAGTATGCAAGTGTGCTTGGTTTACAACCCTTTATCCTGGTGGTAGATGTCTTTTGATCTCAATCAAATTGAACCGTCTGGACAACTTTATATGGTCAGAACCTCTTAGAAATCAGTAGATATATAAGAGTAAGGGTACATTCACACGCGGTATGCCCGCCGTGCGGGCATACCGCCGTGTGCTGGAGGTGAGGAGGAGGTGACCCCTCCTCCCTCCATAGGAAATAGCGGCACACGGCCGCACATCCGCCGAAAGATAGAGCTTGCTCTATCTTTTTGCGGTGTGCGGCCCGGATCGGTGCCACACCTGTGTGGCACCGGATCCCCGCCGTGCCGCTATTGCCGTCTATGGGGACGTACATGCGGCCGCAAATTTGCGGCCGCATGTACGGCCCCGCAGACGGCAGTGTGAATGAGCCCTAAAATGCACTGAAATGTTGTGAACTCTTCACAACAGCATGCCACACCATACTGGCTACTAGACTAGAACCCAGCTTTGTAATGTCCATTTTGCAGGGTTATTTGACAGGAGTCATCGGTAGAGAACAAGTCCTTTATCAGTTAATATTATTCTGAAGATATACACCTCACACATACTCACCTGCACCTACCACAAATATGCAGAGCAGAACAGCAGGGAACGTAAGAGGGTTCTCAGTGGATTCAAACTTGACAGAAGTTTTCCACAAGTCTGATCATGCCCTGCGTGTACCTCTTTCTAATTGGTCCTGCAGCAAGCTTTTCATTGCTGTGACATGTTTCCGTTGGATGGTGTCAACGGATATTAGCATATTTAACACACCCCCTCCCGTGCTGCAGCTCCTCCTCTGACGATACAGCAAAGTGAATAGTCATATCTCAGGAATGGAGGGGCTAGGAGGAAAATTCTAAGTGCCCCTCAATCAGGATGCAAGTGCCTACATGATGGTATGTTCCCTTTAGGATATTTGGGGTGGTGAAAGGTCCTCTAAGGTCCTTTAAATTTGCAAAATGTACCCCATGTATGTACCTCACCACATGAAACAGCAGCCTTCATGGACTTCTACTCCACCTCATCCTCCATGGAGACTACCATGATTTTTTGTGATCAGATAAATACTAAATACATGGGTACATTTTGCGAATGCAAAGTACCTTAAATTACTTCATTCTGGTCACATGACATGAAGTGCTGAATAGTAAGGAGGCATAAGGAGGAGCAGATGGGAGGGGCCGGCCAAGCAGGGCATGCTCAGTCTGATGCCTGATAATAAAAAAAAGTTGATTGATGGAGATGTAAGGGGAAAAATATTTCAGCCAAAAAGACTACGGCTCTATAGGAACCTGT
Source organism: Engystomops pustulosus (assembly GCF_040894005.1). Lineage (NCBI taxonomy): Eukaryota > Metazoa > Chordata > Amphibia > Anura > Leptodactylidae > Engystomops > Engystomops pustulosus. Next base: position 78,605,481 of record NC_092414.1, on the reverse strand, counting down.
CACATCTGTATCTGTGAAGAAGTAGCGACAAGTTGCTGGCAGGATTAAAATGGGAGGAGTCACACTGCCATGGAGGTTAGGTGCTCCCCATGACATCATCAGAAGTGGCCAGCGGCATTTAAACACTAAACGTTCATGATGGGTGAATTAATGGTGAAAAACGTAATTTGTACGATTTCCATTTTAACATTTACTGTATGGGATAATTGTTTTTATATTTTGATCATTTGGGGCACGAGAATAACACATTGTATAGGAGTTAAGGAGGGTAACTTAATTCACTCTCATTTTTAATGTTCTCTTTACTGCTTTTCCAGGCCCTGCACATACAATACACTGCTCTGCCATTACCACTTAGCAGTTACTTCCAGCTAAGAGCCCCCAGGTACAGTGCAGGAGAGGGGTCAGTCCCATAGTACAGGTCACCACCTGATGTCACTGGCTGTCACTCTGTGCCTGTCAGGCCTCACACCCGGGCACCCCAGGGACTGGACACACTGCACACAGTTCTGTGGTGATCCAGGAAGTGGATACTACGGGCACCGAGAAGCCACAGCACGCAGCAGTCACTACGGCCTCGCTCTGGGCGCCGTTATGTTGTGGTATCAGTGACCGGGCGCCACCATCGTTGCTGTACACAAAAGTTGAAACTTTCAAACGTCCCGCCAAACCGCGTCCTCAGCCCTCAGTGCAGTCTGCGGCAGCGCTGTCAGCAGTGACAACAACGCTTCCCACAACCTGTTGCCCCCGCAGCCCGGAGAAGCCCCGCTCTCACCTCTTAATCGCTCTCGTCCCCCGCCTCCCCTACTCTGAGCCCGGTTCGGGGACAGCGCCGTGACGTCACCAGGCTCTGCAACTGACTCGTGCATTGTATTACGGGGCTGCGTGCGCGCTCCGGTGAAATGCGGGAACGCGCGGTGGCGCTTCTGTTATGGGATGTGGAAGGATCTCCGCGGGAATGGCCTCATTAACCCTATGAGTGCCTTGTCCCCTGCCAGAGGGAGGAGAAGCTGTTGGTTGAATACTCCAGGTTACTCTCATCATACTTTATGGGGTCGCGCCACCTCTATGCAGGAAGCCCCTACCAGTGCAACAGAAATAACCCCATAACTTGAGTTCAACATTAATGCTACACAACTTTTACACTAAAATATTCCAGTGTTGTCTATGAAATTCTTTTTAAATTAAGTATTTGTGATATAGGGAAAAAAGGTGGAGAGCACTGGGGTAACTAGAAGCTGATGGGCCCTGGTGCGAAGTCTGTGCCAGGCCCCCGGGGGTTTATACTCGTGTATAAGCCGAGTTTTTCAGCAACTCGGTGCTGAAAAACCTCCCCTCGGCTTATACACGAGTCAATGATAAAAAAAACTTAATATTCACCCTCCGGTGTCCCCGATGTTCCTCGCGGCTCCCCGTGTATCCTCTTCTGTCTTCTATCTTCTCAAGCCGGCAGAGTCGCGTCCATGCGATCTGCTGGCTGTTGCACACTACGATGCGGCGTTGTCGCCGCTGATTACTTAATCAGCGGCGACAGCGTCGCATCACAGTGTGCGTCGGCCGTCACGCGACTGCCGGCTAGAGAAGACAGAAGAGTAAAGAAGCCGCCGGGAGCCGCGATGGGGATCGGGAGCCGCAACGAACATCGGGGACACCGGAGGGTGAGTATTAAGTTTATTTTTTTAATCTGTATGCTACACGGGGGCAGGCTGTATTCTACATGGGGGCAGGCAGTTTTCTACATGGGGGCAGGCAGTTTTCTACATGGGGGCAGGCTGTACGCTACACGGGGGCAGGCTGTATTCTACATGGGGGCAGGCTGTATACTACATGGGGGCAGGCTGTATTCTACATGGGGGCAGGCTGTATACTACATGGGGGCAGGCTGTATACTACATGGGGGAAGACTATACTACATGGGGGCAGACTGTATACTACATGGGGGCAGGCTGTATACTACATGGGGCAGGCTGTATACTACATGGGGACAGGCTGTATACTACATGGGGACAGGCTGTATACTGCAAGGGGCAGGCTGTATACTACATGGGGGGAGGCTGTATACTACATGGCGCAGGCTGTATACTACATGGGGGCAGACTGTATACTACATGAGGACAGGCTGTATACTACATGGGGACAGGCTGTATACTACATGGGGACAGGCTGTATACTACATGGGGACAGGCTGTATACTACATGGGGGCAGGCTGTATACTACATGGGGGCAGGCTGTATACTACATGGGGGAAGACTATACTACATGGGGGCAGACTGTATACTACATGGGGGCAGGCTGTATACTACATGGGGCAGGCTGTATACTACATGGGGACAGGCTGTATACTACATGGGGACAGGCTGTATACTACATGGGGGCAGGCTGTATACTACATGGGGGCAGGCTGTATACTACATGGGGGAAGACTATACTACATGGGGGCAGACTGTATACTACATGGGGGCAGGCTGTATACTACATGGGGCAGGCTGTATACTACATGGGGACAGGCTGTATACTACATGGGGACAGGCTGTATACTGCAAGGGGCAGGCTGTATACTACATGGGGGGAGGCTGTATACTACATGGCGCAGGCTGTATACTACATGGGGGCAGACTGTATACTACATGAGGACAGGCTGTATACTACATGGGGACAGGCTGTATACTACATGGGGACAGGCTGTATACTACATAGGGGCAGGCTGTATACTACATGAGGGCAGGCTGTATACTACATGGGGACAGACTGTACACTACATGGGGGCAGCCTGTATACTACATGGGGACAGGCTGTATACTGCAAGAGGCAGGTTGTATACTACATGGGGCAGGCTGTATGCTACGTGGGGCTGGCTGTATACTACACGGGGGCTGGCTGGCTGTATACTACACCCTAGGCTTATACTCGAGTCAATAGGTGTTCCCAGTTTTCTGTGGTAAAATTAGGGGTCTCGGCTTATACTCGGGTCGGCTTATACTTGAGTATATACGGTAATAGTCTTTTCATATGGGAAAGTGACACCTTATGGGCCCCCAAAGCCTCTTGGGCCCGGTGCGACTGCACCCTCTCAAGTTCCGCCCCTGTGAAGCAGGTTAAGTAATGCCAATCCAGTAGATAATTACAACTAGGTGCTCACCTTGGGAGGTTGTTTCATGAGCCACAACCAACTTGTAATGTAATGCTTTAGTAGACCAAATCGACAGGGCTGCCCTTGGTGGACCCACAGTCTCTCGACCGGTGGGTTGTTGTAGATAAAAGTTTGTGAGCATATAGCTTGTGTTTGAAAAAATCCTGTTTGGCGCCCGTTTCTGGATTTTTCCATTTCTTATTGATTTTGATTAAAAAAACAAGTAAAAAATAAACTATAATTAAAATCACAGTAAAAATGTATTATTACTTCAGAGACTTCGGAGAACTAATAATACATTTTTACTGTGATTTTAATTATAGTTTATTTTTTACTTGTTTTTTTAATCAAAATCAATAAGAAATGGAAAAATCCAGAAACGGGCGCCAAACGGGATTTTTTCAAACACAAGCTATATGCTCACAAACTTCTATCTAGTAAATTAAGTACAGACAGTCCCTTGAGTTACCGACAAGATAGGGTCCATAGGTTTGTTCTTAGGTTGAATTTGTATGTAAGTCGAAACTGTATATTTTATAATTGTAGTTCTAGACAATTTTTTTTTTGCTCCTGTGACAATTGGAGTTTAAAAGTTTTTTGGTGTAATGGGACCAAGGATTATCAATAAATCTTCATAACAGACACCTTACAGCTGATTATTGCAATCTAGGACTATAGTTAAGCATCCAGAGAGCTTCACCAGAGGTCATAGGGTGCAGATGGGTTCGTCTTTAACTAGGGGTCGTCAGTAAGTTGGGTGTCCTTAAGTAGGGGACCGCCTGTACTTATAGCAAATGGGATATTTATTCCACGTTCCATCCATGAGAATGGGGCACTATGTGCATCTTCTCCAACAAAAACTATTCAAGATGTGAGGTCCAATAACAAGCGTATGTCATCCTACTGTAAAGTAATAGTTTTCATTTTATTAATTATCTGATTTCAATCAGTCCACATTGGCCATTGTTCGGATCTATGTTGTGGCCATGTATAGATAATGCAGCTCTGCTTCCACTGAAGTGAACAGGAGCGGAAACTGCAGCTTCACTGCCGCTCTCTACACTATATAGTGCGGGCATATTCTCAGGAATAAGTGACCTTTTCTCTGTGTAGTTTCCACTTCAGCTTTTGGTTTCAGACACTGATGCAAAAGACTGATGAAATACTGACTGTGTGAAAGGGTCCTTAAAAGAGATGACCATTAAAATCCATCATGATAAACCAGGGATGCTCACTCTTAGATCCAGGCCCTGCGACTGTGGTAATCTTCTTATGTTAGGTATCTGTGGCCTCCTTCCTTCATTTCCTGCTCACAGCGCAAGCAGGGAGCAGAGGACAGTGTGAAACAGTGTACGGCTACGGGTGGGCGGGCACACGTCAGCCACGATGGAGAGGAGGAGAGGTGACCCCTCCCCTATGCATAACGATCTATTGCGCATGGCCCATAACACGGTGCCGCTCTCTATGGGGGACATATGTACGGTTTCAAGCTAGCGCCCATAAATAAGTCCCCCATACTGTTGTGTGAATGTAGCCAAACAGACTGTAAAGCCAGATAACATAGAGGGGATATGGTAGCCGTTCAGGCTAGTTAGCATAATTTTTAAAGAAACGCTACCATCAAAATCAAGCATGATAAACCAGGGGCACTTACTCATAGACCCAGGCACCGTGACTGTGCTAATCTTCTTATATGTGCTACCCATGGCTTCCCTCCTTCTAAAATCAACTTTTATGATTATGCTAATAAGACTGAAAGGCTATAGGGGCGTTGCCAAAGCCCCTCAGTGTTGCAGATTCACAGGCTGTTACAATGAGCAGGATATGTCTAGCCCAACCATCTTTTACCCTCCTAACCTTTTAGAACTCCTATACAATGTGTTATTCTCCTGCCCAAAATATAAAAACAATTATATGGATCTATGAGTAAGTGCCCCTGGTTTATTATGCTTGATTTTGATGGTAGCGTTTCTTTGACCCCTTAACGCCGAAGCCACTTTTCACCTTCCTGACACGGCCCATTTTTTAAAATCTGCTCTGTGTCACTATAAGTGGTTATAACTTCGGATCGCTTTAACATATCCAAGTGATTTTAAAATTGTTTTCTCGTGACACTTTGTACTTCATGTTAGTTGAAAAATTTTGGTGGTATATTTTGCATTTATTTATGAGAAAATCAGATATTTCGTGAAAATTTTGAAAAATTCTTGATTTTCGAACTTCAAAATGTTCTACTTTTTCCATACATAGTCATAACCGCAGAAAAACGTAATAACTAACATTCACCGAATGTCTAATTTATGTGGACATGTTTTTTATGCATACTCTTATTTTTTTAGGATGTTATGGGCCTTTGAACATTAGGTGCGATTTTTCACATTTTCATAAAAAACATTTTGAGAGGCCTATATAAAAGTAAAACCCCATAAATTACCCCATTATAGAAACTACACCCCTCAACGTACGTGAAACAACTTTTATGAAGTTTGTTAACCCTTTAATTGTTTTACAGGGGTTAAAACAAAATCGGATGCAAATTTGAAAGTAAAATTTTTTTGGCTAAATGAATGTGTATTTCAAAAAATGCACAAATTTTCAGTGGATAAAATACCAAAACACTCCAAAAAATGTGATACCCTATCCCTCCCGCGTTTATCAATACCCCATATGTGGTGGTAACCTGCTGTAGGGGCACACGCCAGGGCATCGAAGGGAAGCTGCGCCATTCAGAGCAGATTATGCGTTGTCACTTTTTATTGGCTATACAATCTTTATTGTTTTGGCAATTTGGACATGTAAGGGCTTATTCTTTGCGATATGAGATGATTTACAAATACTTCATTTTGTTGGTCAATGGCTTATTGATGAGATTTTATTAACTCTTGAATGTATGGGTGAAAAGAAAATTGTCAATTTTGGTTTACTATCTTTTCGTATTTTTTGTGGGCCGTACACCGTACACTAAAAATACTATATTATCTTTATTCTATAGATCACTACGATTACGGTGATACCTCATTTATATAGTTTTTCATTTATTTTTACAATTTTACTGGATAAAAACTAATATAGAGGAAATCTCATTTGTTTTTGCATCACCATCTTTTCGGAGGCGTAACTGTAATATTTTTTGGTTGACAGAGCTAGTTTAGGGCTAGTTGAGTTGTTCTTTTCAGTGGTAGCATTTTGGCGCACATAACTTTTTTTGATCACTTTTTAGAACATTTTTGTCTAAAGATTTTGTGAAAAATGTACATTTTTGGCGTGTTTTTCAGGATTCAGGAGTACGGATTGTTACGGATTGTTACGGACACGGCGATACCAAATATGTGGGGTTTTTTGGTGATTTTGTGTTTTTTTCACTTTATTGCATGTGTATAGGGAATATTTGTGTTTAGGGGACTTTAACTTTATTTAATTAATTCTTTTTATTAAAAAATTATTTTATTCAATGTTTTTAACTTTTTTAATAACTTCGCATGCTCAGTGTGTTACAGCCGGGTCCTGCCAGAAGGCAGGACCCAGGACACACGGGGGAGGATCGCGCAGTCCCGGGGCTGCGATCGGAGCCACGGACCCCCCCGGTAAGCGCTGCGGTGGGGTCCGATTCTTCTCAAGCGCGACCGCGGCATGTCAGGGGTTGACACCCGCGATCGGAGAAATCTCGGGTTAGAGGCAGGTGTCGGCTATAATATATAGCTACCACCCGCAGCTTCTGGCGCCAGCTCTGGTATCTAGTTTCTTTGTTTGTTAATAAACCGAGGTGTCGGCATCCGCTGAGTCTTTGGGGATGTGTCTCTGTACCTAATGGTATAGTAGCTGTAGACACAGGTAGTGAACAGAGTAAATTGATGCAAGCGCACTGTGGACCAAGGACTCAGATTGTTTCTCACATGAAGGTTGGCTTCATGTAAGTAGTAGTGAAGTTTTGAAGGTTTTGGATATGTCCGATGATCCCTTGAATGCACATAAATAAGAAAACCTGATCAGATTCTAGAAACAAACACTTAGAGCCTCTGGGTTTTTTACGAACGTACCAGGACAGATTGATAGGAGTCCAGAAAGAGTGTCAGCTGAAGAAAGAGACAGGCAATAAGGGACATTTCAAAGTTTTTGATTTGGAGAGAATTTGAAAAAAGAGATTTTATGTATTTTCCTCCCTGAAAAAAAAAGAAAAGAAAATGGTGTCTAGGATCCAGACCAGCACCCTCTAAGACTCCACCCCCTTAACCCATATCAGCAGAGGGGTGGATTCAGGGAGTTAGGAGAGACTTGTTATAATTGTGGTGCCCCCATATTCTCCCCACACCATGTCACTAGTCACACCCCTGTACCTGGTGGTTAGAGAAGATGACACGCAATAACATGGAGAATGTGATTTTCCCTGAAATTAATTGCCTATGACTCTACTCTGTTGACAGCCATATAGGCTGGTTGAGGATAATGATTGTTGAAAACAACTGGTTTTTGTCTTACAAAACCAAAAAGAAGTTAGTGCTTTACTCTAATATGCATATCCATCCGTATTTGATCAACAAAACAGTCTCACCAGCTTTCGAAATGGTTAAAAATAGAGGAGTTCCTCGGTAATTCCTCCTGGCTTTCTGTGAATTTCCTACAGTAGTCTCGACAGTGGACCTCGTTCCACGAAGATCCTGTGCTGGAAATTTGGTACAGATAGTTCGGATTACCGGGGTAAACAAGTAAAAATTTTTATTATCTTATACTCACAAATATACGTTTATAAAAGCGTGCATCACATAAAAGTCCATATGGACGCCAAACAGCTTGCCCGACCTAGGTTTTGCCGACTCTGGCTTCGGATGGGCTTCAAGTAGCCCACGGACACAAACATATCCAAAATGGCCATGCTAGTGCTCATAAACCGCCAGTGGTTTTCCCCGAGCATTACTACCCCTGTCACTAGCCTAGTGAAAGCCTGCATAGTCTGTGCCCGCCAAGACCCGGATAAGATGGTAAAGACCGCACAGAGGGTAACAGCCAAGCCACTGTATCCCTTCCAGAGGCTGCAGATGGATTTTATCCAGCTACCAAAAAAGTGGTACGTAGGAATACATGCTTGTGTGCATTGATCTCTTTCCCAGCTCGCAACGACCGAGGCTACTGGTGTTGGTGAAGTTGGTGAGTGAGATTTCCTGCAGGTTTGTACTCCCAGAGACCATAGAGTACGGTCGCAGAACACACTTCATTGGACAGGTAAAGACTGAAACCTTGTCCCTCCTGGATGTAGAACAGGCCCTACACACCCCTTACTCTTCCTAAACTAGTGGTAAGGCACTCTTAAGTTAGAGATCTAGAAGGCATGGAAGTAACAGGGAAACCATTGACTGAGTGCCGTCCTACTGCCGTTTATACAGACAGGACCATCCTTAACAGAAAGACCGGATTGTCCCACTTTGAGGTACTTTTTGGCTGTGCACCCAGACTAGGCCTCTACTTCCCACAGACCCTCAGGATGCATACCCTGAAACCTGGAGCATTCGTGGTGGTAAAGAGACACACCAGAGAGAGCGTCTGGAGACTCACTATGAAGGTCCTTTTCAAGTCCTGCTGACCACCACCACGTCTGTGAAGCTAGAGGGGAAGCCACCATGCTTCCACACTTTCTATTGGAAACTTACTTACTCTTCTTGCTGGTCTCATCTGGCTGATTCTATGCTCAGGGACACCCCAACCATCTCTGTATCTATAGGGCTAACCAGAATGCCCCCAGGGTATTAGACTTTACCTAAGGTTGGTGCAACAAGACAATGACCTTCTTTAACATTGACAGCACAGGTAACCATGTATTGGCAGTGTCTGATGTGTTTTTTGGGGATAGAAGACTCAGGTCAAGCCTTCCTAGAGGCTGGTAAGGTGAGTGTGCTGTGATAAAATTTTTGCATTCCTTCCTCGTTATTCCCAAGGATAAGTTTGATTGGACACACAAAGAAAAGGTAGAGAATCCCAAGGGATTCTGGAGGTTCAAGAAAGGGGTACCTAGATGACATAGTTTATATATATATATATATATATATATATATATATATATATATATATACAGTAGGAGTACCAAGGGGGGTCTGAGATGAGTTCAAGGCCCACAAACAAATATGGGCAGGTCTAAGGTCCATTATTCCCCAGATAGCTATGAATAAAAATGTTGATGCTTTCCTGAACCGCATGGCTTTGGACATGACCCTTGCTGAGAAGGGAGGAGTCTGTAAGATGGTGGGAGCGGCTTGTTGCATGTACATCCCAAATGACGTGGATCCATCACCCGTGCCCTTGAAAAGATTGAAAGACTTCCGGGGAACTCTGGAATGGACACTTTGTCCTTCACTTTGTGGTTGTGGGATTGGAAGGGTTTCTTGACATAAGTGGGGGTGATATTGGGGATTTTGATTTTGCTCTTGTCACTTAATGCTTAGTGGAGGATGATGCTGCCTGTTTACAAACCTGTGGACTATGGGAACTCAGTGATGTGATTTGAGTATGCAGACCTGTAACTCTTTTAGCAACTGGCCTCTGGGGAATCTGGTAAAGCCATAAAAGGCAGCAGGTTAGGGTTTAGGCCACCTGAAGGTACCTGCAGTTTGAGAAGATTACTTAAGGAGTTTACAGGTTCACATCTGGGTGCTATTATCCATCCAGGAATAATCTTTTTTTATTCTTATCTTATTTTGATAGAACAGGAATTAACTTAACAGGTTAACTGTCGCGATCAGTGCCAGACAGTATTATACGTCTGACACCTGCTGCGTATGGAAAGATCTTAGGCTGTGTCAAAATTGTATCAATCTTTATTACTGGATATACTCGAGTATACTTAGTACTCACCTCTGATGCACCCCTCAGTTTCTCTGCGTGGTACCAACAGGAACCATGAGAGAGAAGAGGATAGGTAAGTGCTTAGTTTATTTTTTAATATAATGAGGTGCCCTGTGTGGGAGGCTGCTGGCTAGCTATTATTGGGGGGAGGTTGCTGCAGAGCAATAAATGAATGGGGGGGAGGTTGCAGGGCTTAAATGAGTGGGGTAGGCTATGATCAATACATTTCCCACCCTAGACTAAATACTTGAGTCAATAGGTTGTCTAAATTTTTTGTGGTAAAATTGGGTATCTTGGCTTATATTTGGCTCTGCTTATACTATATATTAAAATACATTAATGCCAAACTAACGCAAGCTCCAAGCCAGCATGTACCACCAGACTGAAGACCAATACACTGTGGCTTATGAATATACCAGGGAACCCATAAGAAACCTACTCCATCTTGAGTAGTACACTGTAAGACCCACAGAACTTATACAATATTAACCCCTTAAGGACCAGGCCCTTTTTCGTTTGGGCGTTTTTATTTTTCACTTCCCACATTCAAAAATCTATAACTTTTTAATTTTTCCATGTAAAGAGCTGTGTGACAGCTTATTTTCTGCGTAACAAATAGCAGTTCGTAGTGGTAGTATTCAAAATTCCATGCCATGTACTGGGAACCGGGAAAAAAATTCTAAATGCAGTGAAAATGATGAAAAAACACATTTGCGCCACTTCTTGTGGGCTTGATTTTTACAGCTTTCACTGTGCGCCCCAAATGACAGGTCTATTTCATTCATTGGGTCGGTACGATCACGGGGATACCAAATTTGTATAGGTTTTAAAATGTTTTCATACATTTACAAAAATTAAAACCTCCTGTACAGAAAAAAAATTCTTCATTTTGCCATCTTCTTGCACTAATAACTTTTTCATACTTTGGTTTATGGAGTTGTGGGTGGTGTCATTTTTTGCGACTTTTGATGACGTTTTCAATGCTTTTATTTTTAGGACTGTGCGACCTTTTGATCACTTTATAGAATTTTTTCTATTTTTCAAAATGGCAAAAAAGTGCCATTTGCGACTTCGGGCGCTATTTTCCGTTACAAAGTTAAACGCAGTGAAAAACGGCTATTATATTTTGATAGATCGGGCATTTTCGGACGCGGTGATACCTAATATGTGTATGATTTTTACTGTTCATTTATATTTATATCAGTTCTGGGAAAAGGGGCTGATTTGAATTTTTATGTTTTTTTAATATAATTTTTTTTTTTTTACTTTTTCTCATGTATTTTTTTTACTATTTTTCAGACTCCCTAGGGTACTTTAACCCTAGGTTGTCTGATTGATCCTATCATATACTGCCATACGGCAGTATGGCAGTATATGGGGATTTTGCACACCATCTATTACAATGTGTACCACTTTAACAAACCAAGTGAAAATTGAAAACTTCTCATACATAAAAAAGTGACTGATTGTAAAATCCTATCTAGGTCCGGGGCCCTGTATCCTAAAGTGATTGGTTTTGATGTGGTTAAATGAGAAAAATCTGAAGTATTGGTAATCTCCACTGTTACAGCGAGTAACTCATTGTTCACAAGCTATTGTTGATGAATTTTTGCAGCCTTTGCACACATGTGATCAGCTTGACATAACTGTATATCAGGGTAGCCCGACACCGTGAGGATCTAATTTTTGGCTTCTCACAGAGAAAAGAAACCATAGAAAGTAATAATGCAATTGTGTCATGATTGCTAATTAATTTTTTTTTTTTTGGAGAATTATTTCTAAATCTGAAATAATCATATATACAGCCAAGGAAAGAAAGAAAACATTTAGGACATAGTAAAAGCATGTTATAAGCAGGTAGATGTGAACACACCATGGACAGGCCATCAATCCAAGTAGATGTGTCTTGTGGGAAATATAGTTTTCAGGATATTGCATTTTACATTTGCAGGTCTGTTTTCCAATATCATTGCACTTGTGTGAAAATAGATTCCGCAGAGCTTTTCTTTGGTAGGACATAGACCAGAAAAACAGTCAAACCCACCAAGATTCCATTTCACTCCAATGGAGATCATTTCAATGCAATACATTTATATATATAGATTGATAAGTGGGTATCTTTACACATAACAAATATACGTCAATGATTTGGCTCCAGCCTATTAGTGGCTATGGCCATGAAAAGAATATCACTAAATGCCACTAGAGGAGAAGATAGCAACCCAAATAATCATGTATGCAACTAGAAGAAATCTTCATCCCAAAATAAAAAAATATAAGAAAAAAGGTATGTGTTTTGCTTTCTCTTTTTAATGAATAATAGAAGAAATTTGGTAATGCCTTGCCCTTTATGATTGGTAGTGGTACAGACTGATAGTGTGTCCCTTGAACCTAAAAAGGTAGGCCTTATTATTTTCTACAAACATCATAACGTCAGTTCTAGTTGCTAGAATAATAAAAAAGATGCTTGTTTTCCGCTGTAATGCAGGATTAGAGCACTTGAAAGAAGCTTTCCATACAATGTACAAGCTCGTATTCGGAGAAGCATAACAGGTAATGACAGCTGCCGCTAATTAAACGGAAGAGAGAACCCAACCAGGAGAACTACACAAGTACAGAGAGGGATGGCACTCATACATAAGAGATACTGTTCACATATGCATGTCATGAGCACTGCACATCAGCACTGCCTTAGGGAAGTTTAATAAGCTATGAAAAATATTAAAAAAAAAGCTTTTAAAATGCTACATTAATTAGATGTATGATTTAATTGGCATATTTATAATGAAATTGATGGATTATTTTCCAAAAATAGCATTAAGGTTGACTTTAGACTTTCCTATAATAACCTCTTTATTAAAGTTCTGCGCTATATCATGATCACTAATGAGCAGACCATGGTATTAATGTTTTATTATGTTACTAATGGGATCATGTTTTTATGTTTCCCTTGTTGCCTTGGAAGCTGTAGTTAGCTTATTCAGTTATAGTTACATTCCTTGTGCTGTGTTTGCCTTGTGCTGTGAGTTGACCACAAAATGAATGAAAAAAAGAAAATTCTCTTTAGAAATACCCACCAAAAGTTAGCTATGAAAATGTAAGATGAGTGAAGAAATCAGGTGATACCTTTTTGAGGCTAACAGAGTATATTTCGAGAATACAAGTTCTTTACATCAGACATGAAACAGAAAGTTCACAGCATTTTATACACACTAGGCAGTCATCATCAAAGGATATTAAATAAACTTTAAAACAACAGCTTGAGACAAGAGAGCTCTGGCTCTTATCTGTTTGTGGCCTCCAGGTCAGAGGTAGGAGGTCATGAAGCTGGCATGAATGTTAAGACCACTTTGCAAGGTGTTGAATCTCCGCATTAATTTATACTCCCATTCTTTCCTTTCCCTCTGTGTCTTGAAATGTCACATTAAAATAGTAATCTACAAATATTCCATAGTGTGGTCCTCTCTGGAGAATCTTTCATTTCATTTTTAATATCAGATCTGTGCGAGTTCATGCGCTGATTGAGTGAGTCTCTGGCATGTTTCCCCAACATAAAGTCCTTGGGCCCACTCTTCATTATCCTCCAGGATATATACTCTAGCAGCCTCCAAATTGTAGTGTTTTCTGATGGACCTCTGGGGTTCAGTATTGGGTTGAGCCAGGGCCCACCGGAGGATCCTCTGGTACTCTGGTGGGCCAGTCTGACACTGTACATGGTCACCTGTGCGAATGTGCTGGCACTTTTTACACCTGTTTTGCAGGCAGGGTGAGATATTTTTGATAAGGGTCTCAGGGCACTCCGGACAACAGGTTGTTTCAGGTTTGATAGTTGCCAGAAAGACAGGAGAGGAGGGACTGGGAAGATTTATTTTAGTCTTGTATCTTTATGCAGAATTGGTTAGAATTCCTTGGCAATGTGACGTAGGATCTCCAGTTGTGGGCTGCCAGTGACTACTAGGAGTTCTCTAGCCTCCTGTTGGATCCTATTATATGTGAGTAAATGGGCTCTGTTGATGGCGGCTGCTTTACTTATTTGGTTGTCAGTCACTTTTGGTTGGTAGCCAAACTAGAGAAATTCAGACCTGAGCTCCAGGAGGTGTTTTTCTAGGTCTGTCTTGTCTGAACAATTACGGTTGTAGTGTATGGCCTGGCTGTACATAATGGATTGTCTTGTGTGTTCTAGCAACCATCAAAACATGGCAACATCTTAGTGAACACGATTGCAGAAGGGCTAACCAAGGTTGGTTCAAACCCCAGTCTTAATGAATTCCCCCCAGTGTATCAAGACACAGTCATACTCACCAAAAAAATGATTTTTCACAGTTACCCCAATTGAGAAAATCCTAGACATTAAAAACTATTGATGCAATATCCTAAGCAAGAGAGAAATGTACAAACATGTACCGTATATTCCGGCGTATAAGACGACCTGGTGTATAAGACGACCCCCCCTACTTTCCTGTTTAAAATATAGAGTTTAAGATATATTCGCTGTATAAGACTACCCCTTTTCCAACGCGTACAAAACACAGGTAAAAATTTAAGAAAAAACAGATTTGAATTTAACATGGTCCTTTTTTTAATTTAAATTCTTATGACATGCAGGTATATAGCAGGAAAACTGTCGCTCATAAACATAAGGCATAACAACAACAACATTACCATTACAGCACAGCCCCCAGTAGTATACAGCACAGCCCCCAGTAGTATACAGCACAGCCCCCAGTAGTATACAGCACAGCCCCCAGTAGTATACAGCACAGCCCCCAGTAGTATACAGCAGAGCCCAGCATTAAAAAAAAATAAACTTATATACTCACCCTCTGGTGGCCCCGAAGTGCTGCGATGCTCCCCCGAGTCCGCGCGGCTCGTCTTCAGTGTTCTGCGCCGTCTTCTTACTTCTGCTGGGCGCCGCCATTGATTTTCCCCGGCAGGCGCCTAGTATGACGCGCCGCTGCTGACGTCATACTAGGCGGCGCCCCGGGGAAAAACATGGCGGCACCCAGCAGAAGAAAGAAGACGGCGCGGAAGACTGAAGACGAGCCGTGCAGACATCGGGGCCACCGGAGGGTGAGTATGCACCCATGCGCCGCTATCTTTTTGAGGCTGCCGGCAGCTTTGCCGGCAGCCATCGCTGTGAAAACACCCACGATCGGTACTAGCCTTTGCAATATGCAGCAAAGACTTACCGGCTATGGAGAGGGCTCAGCCCGCGAGCCCTCTCCATGCACCGGCGTATAAGACGACCCCAGACAAGACAGAAGATTTTTCTGTCTTCAAAAGTCATCTTATACGCCGGAATATACGGTACTTTTGCTCTTGCTTAGGATATTGCATCAATAGTTTTTATTGTCTAGGATCTGCTCAATTGGGGTAACTGTGAAAAATCCCTTTTTGGTGAGTATGACTGTGTCTTGAAACACTGGGGGTAATTCAGGTCTACAAGATCAGCTTTTCTTGTTCTCCATGGCATCAGGTTCCTTTTGAGAATAAGTTTTGATCAACCCCCAAACAAGTTTTGATCAATCCTCAACCTTGTCAACCAGGTCTACAAGATCAACTTTTCTTGTTCTCTGTGATTATTTACTCTTAGTCTTCTACACTTGAGAAACTAGTTCTAACATTGAGATAGCAATAAAGTGATATGTCCTATTTTCCATCACCGCCAACTGGATTCTTGGCAAATGCCCATCCCATCACCCCAACACAATAGTTGGAGGACTTGATCTTCTGCTCAGATGTATCTGGTTGTGGTGAGATGGTATGCCATCTCTGGATGTTTTCTTGGTTGAGTTGTAGTGCCCTGAGGGTACAGGCTGAGGGTACAGATTCCATTTGCTGTGCCCTTTTGTTCTTCTGTTGCCTCCTGGGACATCTTCTGCTGAGTCTTGACTGTGCCCTGGAAGGTATGTGTAGTGATTTGTTATCTACTCCATAGATTCTCATGTGGACTCATAACAATTGGATCTAGCACCTGCAGTTCTTTACTTAATACATCAAATAACTATGCATCACATGGGATGTTCCGTGTTGTAGCAACTTTCTCTGTTGATAACTTAGGAACCTTTATTAGATATTGCAAATCTGGCAATACATTTCGGAGACAATTCTGGTCTTCAATAATTTGCTTGAATGACTTGCCATTGATCCAGAATGGTTGCTTCCAAGATGAGGGCCATTTTCCGGACTTTGTCTAAAAAAAATAGGACCCCTCACTCATTACTTGCTGGAGTACTCAGAATTTTCCATTTTATATCTGAAAAAGCATGTTCTGGGACTTTTGACTCTCCCTGTGTCACATCTGCACCAGCGTCCTCCTCTATACTGGATAGTGGGTTCAGGAAACGTTAAGTTTTATCTCATCCGGCAATCTAAACTGGGCTCTAGAGGCTGACTGGTCATATCTGCCATACCCTTTACTCTGCACCGTGCATTTGTCTTGAAAGAGTTAACTTTGTGTGCCTGTGATTACTTGCTCTTCCCACCTGCGGCAAGGCCTAGCCTCCCTATAAGTGTCCAACTCAGGCTACATTCCTGGCTGGCCAAATCAGTTCACATTGCTCTGTCTGTGTTTATGCTATTCTTCTGGTATCTGATCTCGGCCTGTATTTTTTACTTCTCTTTTTGGATTTCGATTCTCTCATAGTTTCTCCCTCTATTACTGACCGGGTTTGTCCACTACTCCTTATTGTGTATTTGTTTGTCTGTCTAGTTTCATGTTCACACTTGGCATAGGAAGGGAACAATGCCAAGTTATAGGCCACCGTTTATGTCGAATCCAATAAGTAGGCAGGTGACAGATTGGGTGCTCAGTACTAGGGCTCAGTGTCTTTGTTTGTGTCCTGCCATTACACCCTGTTATATCATATATTGTGTATGGTAACAATTGGAAAAGAAAAAAATAATTTAATTTAAACAAACAAAAGTTTGTATTTACTGTTAAATGCTAACAAAATAAACCAGAGCTAACCCAACAAAACAATTTCCACACAGCTTTATCAATAGGAGATAAACATGGAAATAGGAATTATTCATTTTTTGGACTTTTTGCTGAAGAGCAACATAAATAGGCAAATATTTCAAATTGGAGATTAAACTTCATCAGCAGAATTGAAATGTCATGTACTGTATACAGTTTACAACCATGTTGTGCTCTCAGTGAGCGATATTTTATGCCATTAGTAGTATATTTAAAATGACCTATAGAGTTATTCTTCCATTTCTTAGGGCTCTTTCACACATCCGGTTTTTCACTAAAGCCTTCATTTTAGCTTTTGGACACTTCCAATTTTTTTTTGCTCTTATTGGCTTCAATGCTTTTCACTGATGCCTTACTGAACCATTCTTTCCAATTTCCCTTTTCACTCTTCAGTTCATCTTCATCTTTTCCACTGATCAGATGTTGTCAGTGAAAAAAATAGCACAGGCTCTAATTTGTTTTACCACAGACAACCGATTAGTGGGGAAAAGAATGTGAAACGGAACATTGAAAAGAATGGTTTAGTGGTGCATCAGTGAAAATCACTGGAAGAGAATAAAATATCTGATGAGTCTATAAACTCAAATGAGGGCCTCAGTGAGGTTTGTGAAAGAGTCCTTGGAATAAGTTATTAATTGGGCATTGTTGAGGGTTTGACACCCGAGGCCTTCACTGATACCTAATATTGGCAGAAAAATGGTTCTATATACTCTATATAGACCCGGCTGTGCTTTTTCAGCTTTTCTCACATTCCAAATGTGATTTTAACACACAAAATAGCTGCACTGCCAAGGGCTTACATTTCTGGTTATCTGAAAAGGATATCTGTCATGAGCATTTTTGCTCCCAACTTTATTCAGTCACAGTTTTTGTAGACAGTCAACTGAGGTCTTTTAGCTTCTAAGCAGAGAACAGTGGAAATTATTGCAGAAAAATATAGGAAGATTCTAAAAATAACAGAACAGGAAAATGTGGGGCATCTTGGGATTAGTATGTGGAAGTCACAAAAAACACTGCGTTCCAAAAACACCAGGGGTGACGGAAAGGAGCCAGTAAATAGTGACGATCTATCAGAATGTTGTCAGATCAGTGTTCCTAGCAGCGTAATAACTTTCTTTTTAGGATGTTACTAGAAATGTTATTTTTAAATTACTCAGTTGTAAAAGTACCAGCTTCACATGAATCATTGATAAATGCCATCAAGTCTTTTCCTGCAAAGCATCAGATTTATAATGAACAATTTCTGACAATAGGCCTCAATTGTATTCCAATAACTTTAACATAGCTTAACAACTCGAGCATATGCTTTTCAGTCTATTGAATAGGCAGAAACATGCATACAAACCACAGAAAATATATTGGAAAAAAAGCTTGTAGATATGATTTTCCGAATTTCTGAAACACTTCTGTAAACAACATTGCCTCTCTAACTAATGAGTAGATGGTTGAAATTGATTCAGCCATCATTTCCTGGACAATTTGCTGAAGAGCAGCGCGAATACTCAAATCTTTCAAAATGGAGATTAAGCTTCGACTGCAAATAGAAATGTGATTAAGAGAGTAGTGATCCATGTTGTGCTCTCACTGAGTCACAAGCAATATCAGATGCCGTTTGTAGAATATTAAGAATGTTGGGGAAACTAAGAGACCGTGAACCATGAGACATGATAGTTAGACATGCAAATGGCATAGCCATTCCTTAGCACATGGACGCAGCAATGTACAGTCCTACACAGAAAACAGGTCACATACTTTGCCATATTGATAAAAAGGAGCTTGGGTTCTTAAAGGTACATCCACACATAGGCAAGGCCAGTGATAGGGGGCAGAAAACTGGGAATTTACCCAGGTCCCCCTGTTCTAAAGGGGGCCACCAGCATGTGGACCTTTGTGGGCAGAGGATGTATTGCTCCTTTAATACCCCCTGGTTAAATGCCCTAGTGAAGATGCTTATCATTTATCTCCTGTATATACTTGAGATACGTGGGTGGTGCCGGTGCTGGTCATGCACCCTGTAATATACTAGACTGGCTGAATGTAGACATGATCCAATCTAAGTTCAATAAAATCAATGTGTACAAGGCTTCTGGACCAGTTGGGTTACACCCCAGAGTTCTTAAAGAACTCAGTTCTGTTATTGGTGTACCGCTGTCGAAAAATCTTCAGGGATTCCGTAATGTCTGGTCTGGTGCCAAGTGACAGGCGCAAGGCAAATGTGGTGCCAATATATAAAAAGGCTCTAGAACTTCACCAGGCAATTACAGGCCTGTAAGCTTAACTTCCATTGTGGGGAAAATATTGGAAGGGTTAGTAAAAGACTATATACTGGAGTATGTGACATCAAATAGTATAATAAGTGACAGTCAGCATGGGTTTAAGAATAGAAGTTGTCAGACTAACCTGATCTGCTTCTATGAAGAGGTGAGCAGATGCCTGGATGGAGGAGCTGCTGTGGATATTTTGTTCTTGGACTTTGCAAAGGCATTTGACACTGTCCCTCACAGACGCCTAATGGGTAAAATAAAGTCTATTGGTTTGGCAGAAATCATTTGCAATTGGATTGAGAACTGGCTGAAGGATCGTATCCAGAGAATTGTGGTCAATTATTCCTACTCGGAATGGTCACCAGTTATGAGTGGTGTACCCCGGGGTTCTGTGCTTGGCCCACTACTATTTAATATATTTATTAATGATATAGAGGTAGGGATTAATAGCACTGTGTCTATTTTTTCAGATGACACCAAGCTGTGTAGTGTAATACAGTCTATGGAGGATGTTCATAGGCTTCAGGGTGACTTGGACAAACTGAGTGTTTGGTCGTCCACTTGGCAAATGAGGTTCAATGTGGATAAATGTAAGGTTTTGCACTTGGGGGCTAATAATCCAAAGGAAAAATATGTCCTTGGGGAGTAAATCTGAGTCCCTTGTTGAGAAGGACCCGGAGGTACTAGTAGATCATAAATTGAATAACAGCATGAAATGTCAATCAGCTGCCTCTAAAGCCAGTAGGATCTTGTCATGTATCAAAAGTGGTATGGACTCTCGTGATAGGGATGTAATATTAACACTGTACAAGGCATTGGTCTGGCCTCATCTGGACTATGCCGTCCAGTTCTGGGCACTGGTCCATAAAAAGGATGCAACAGATTAAGCAGTGTCAGCCTGGAGTACCTTGGATCAAACAGAGAAAATCTATTTGGGGCCACCCTCCGTGTAAATAGATAGGATTCTAGACAACCCCAGACACACTGGGACAGATTTATCAGAAGCATTAAACATTAGACAATGTAGAAGTCTTTTTATTCTAAATTTTCACCTTGCTGTAGCACCATGTATAGGTCTGTACTGTGGCTGTAGCTTCATGTATGGCTGTGTACTGTGGCTGTTGCTCCATGTATGGCTGTGAACTGGGGCTGTAGCTCCATATATGGCTGTGAACTGGGGCTGTAGTTTCATCTATGGCTGTGTACTGCAGCTGTAGCTTCATGTATGGCTGTCTACTGTGGCTGTATCTCCATGTACGGCTG
This sequence comes from Engystomops pustulosus, assembly GCF_040894005.1. NCBI lineage: Eukaryota > Metazoa > Chordata > Amphibia > Anura > Leptodactylidae > Engystomops > Engystomops pustulosus. The sequence continues at coordinate 78,585,013 of NC_092414.1, read as the reverse complement.
TGTACGGCAGCTGTAGCTCCATGTATAGCTGTGTGCTGCTGCTGTAGCTCCATGTATGGCTGTGTACTATGGCTGTAGCTCCATGTATTGCTGTGTACTATGGCTGTAGCCCCATGAATGGTTGTGTACTGCGGCTGTAGCTCCATGAATGGTTGTGTACTGCGGCTGTAGCTCCATGAATGGCTGTGTACTGCGGCTGAAGCTCCATGTACGGCTGTGTACTGTGGCTGTAGCTTCATGTATAGCTGTGTACTATGGCTGTAGCTCCATGTATGGCTGTGTACTGTGGCTGTAGCTCCATGTATGGCTGTGAACTGGGGCTGTAGCTCCATATATGGCTGTGAACTGGGGCTGTAGCTTCATCTATGGCTGTGTACTGCAGCTGTAGCTTCATGTATGGCTGTCTACTGTGGCTGTATCTCCATGTACGGCTGTGTACGGCAGCTGTAGCTCCATGTATAGCTGTGTGCTGCTGCTGTAGCTCCATGTATGGCTGTGTACTATGGCTGTAGCTCCATGTATTGATGTGTACTATGGCTGTAGCCCCATGAATGGTTGTGTACTGCGGCTGTAGCTCCATGAATGGTTGTGTACTTCGGCTGTAGCTCCATGTATGGCTGTGTACTGTGGCTGTAGCTTCAGGTATAGCTGTGTACTATGGCTGTAGCTCTATGTATGGCTGTGTACTGCGGCTGTAGCTCCATGTATGGCTGCGTACTGTGGCTGTAGCTCCATGTATGGCTGTGCGATGTGGATGTAGCTCTATGTATGGCTGTGTACTGTGGCTGTATCTCCATGTATGGCTGTATACTGTGGCTGAGCTCCATGTATGGCTGTGTACTGTGGCTATAGCTTCATGTATGGCTGTGTACGGCAGCTGTAGCTCTATGTACGGCTGTGTACTGAATGTGTAAGCTCCATGTATGATTGTGTATTGCAGCCATATGTCCATGTATAGCTGTGTCCTGCCTCTGTAGCTCCATGTAGGGCTGTACTCTGAGGCTGTACCTCTCTCTCTCTCTCTCTCTCTCTCTCTCTCTCTCTCTATATATATATATATATATATATATATATATATATATATATATATAATATATATATATATATATATATTATAGTCACAGGGCCCCCACAGCAGTTATTATGGTCACTGCCCTTCCTCCCCCACTGCGGCCATTATTGTCACAGCGCCCCCGACAGCTGCCATCATAGTCTCTGCCCCCACTGCAGCCATTATTGTCCAAGCCCCCTCCCCAAAGCTGCCATTATAGTCACTTCCACCCACTGCAACCATTAAAGTCACAGTGCCCCCCTCCCAAAACAGCTGTAATTTTAGTCAAAATGGCCCCCCTCCTCCCACAGTTGCCATTTTAGTAACAGGACCCCCCTCCACACACATGCCATCCTACTCAAAGGACTTTTCTTCCTCCACTGCTGCCATTAGTGCCACCGGCCCCTGACTACTAACCTCATCATCCAGCTGCTACTCCTGCTCTATCCGCTCAGCGGACGAACCAGCTAAAAGAATACTTAAGCTTTTGAGAGAACTAGGGGAAAAGGCCTTACTAGGCTTATGCCCTGCATAGACTGGTACCGACACTTACATGACCAGTCCTCCAGTGGACCGGTCTGAAGCTGAGTGTAACATAGTGGACAGGTTTCTACATGCTAAACTAATATCCACCAGTAAATCTATGCTCCTGGATTTTAGCAATTGTTTTCATTAGTGCAGCAAAATTGAAAGTAGTGGGAGACCTGTGATTCCAGCAGGGATGTCACTTCAAAAATACTTCAGCTGTTTTTTGTGGTCCATCTGTTTACCTTGATTTTAGGCAATTTATCTCTGCCAAAGTATAAAACTGGTGGAATAGCAAAGTAAGCAAGTGACAGAATTTCTATGATGACCAAATTCTTTCCCATTATTTAAATATTTTAAGTAAATAGACAACCGATGTCCATCTATCCTACTTAATAAATGTATCTACAGGCTAGACTAGAGGCTAAGATGACTTATGTGTAAATACTTAATGGGGGATATTTATCGTGGTGTCGGTTTTTGTATGTCATTGTGGGACTTTTCTCCACTTGCGCACTAGCTAAAGTCTGCACCTTTTACAGGCCTAAATAGCAGAAGGTTGAAACGCAATTCTATGCTCAGCATAAAAAGAAGGAGACTTTTGATGGGTTGTGAATAGAGATGAGCGAACACTAAAATGCTCGGGTACTCGTTATTCGAGACGAACTTTTCCCGATGCTCGAGTGCTCGTCTCGAATAACGAACCCCATTGAAGTCAATGGGAGACTCGAGCATTTTTCAAGGGGACCAAGGCTCTGCACAGGGAAGCTTGGCCAAACACCTGGGAACCTCAGAAAAGGATGGAAACACCACGGAAATGGACAGGAAACAGCAGGGGCAGCATGCATGGATGCCTCTGAGGCTGCATAATCGCACCATTATGCCAAAATTATGGGCAACAGCATGGCCATGACAGAGTGACAGAATGAAGCTAGATAGCATCTAAAACATCCAATAATTGACCCTGACACTATAGGGGACGGCATGCAGAGGCAGCGGCAGCAGGCTAGAGAGTGGCATGGCGACATACCCTAAATGGACTCAGGCTTCAAACCAATGGGTGGCAGAGAGGAACCAAAGGAGGTGAGCAAGAAGCGCTCAAATAATATCGGTACATGATAAAAGTTTGCCAGTATATTTTGTGGATTACACAGCAGGGTGGCGACAAAGTTAACATGGAAGCCATGAAAACAACCCAAAATTCTGCCTGACACAGCTCGTTTGATAAGGGGACCATGTATGGAGGCAGTGAACTAGTAGTAGATTAAAGGTGCTGCAGTTAAAACTATGTTAGTTGGATCTTGGCATGGAGCTGGCGCTCCGCTGCCAGGCGAGCTTTCGCCAATCCAAGCCCCTGTCTCTAGGCTACTCCCCAAACAGCACTTCTAAGAACCTTTTGTATAAGATCAAGTGTAGTAGCGTTCTTATAAGTTTAGGATATGCCGGGTGAGGGGAATGTAAACAGATGCGCAAGAAGCGCTGAAATAATATCCCTAAATGGTAAAAGTTTGCAAGTATATTTTGGGGATTACACAGCAGGGTGGCGACAAAGTTAACAACTTTGATGTGGAATGCCCTGTAATAGCTCTTGGGCGGTGTGCCTTTTATCGCCTAGGCTCAGCAGTTTCAGCACCGCCTGCTGTCGCTTAGCGACGGCACTGCTGCTGTGCCTAGAGCTACCGACTGATGGCGCCATGCCCACGGATGGTAATTCGGAGGAGGAGGAGGTGGAGGAGGGGTGGGAGGAGGTATAGTAGGCCTTTGAGACCTGGACCGAGGTAGGCCCCGCAATTCTCTGCGTCGGCAGTATATGACCAGCCCCAGGGTCAGACTCGGTCCCAGCCTGCACCAAGTTAAGTGTAGTAGCGTTCTTATAAGTTTGGGATATGGCGGGTGAGGGGAATGTAAACAGATGCGCAAGAAGCGCATGATGCGCATGGAGCTGGCGTTCCGCTGCCAGGCGAGCTTTCGCCAATCCAAGCCCCTGTCTCTAGGCTACTCCCCAAACAGCACTTCTAAGAACCTTTTGTATAAGATCAAGTGTAGTAGCGTTCTTATAAGTTTAGGATATGCCGGGTGAGGGGAATGTAAACAGATGCGCAAGAAGCGCTGAAATAATATCCCTAAATGGTAAAAGTTTGCCAGTATATTTTGGGGATTACACAGCAGGGTGGTGACAAAGTTAACAACTTTGATGTGGAATCCATGAAAACAACCCAAATTTCTGCCTGACACACCTCGTTTGATAAAGGGACGATGTATGGAGGCAGCTATATGGACGACTTTTGGAGGTAGCAATGGAGACAACGTGTGGAGGCTGCTATGGAGACAATTTAATTTGGATAGTGCCTGTATGTGGCAGTCCCAAACATTTTTCAAACCAGAGGAGCAGGTAGGTGGCCCTCCAGTAAAATGGGATAGATTGAGTGCCTGTATGTGGCAGTCCCAAAAATGTTTCAAACCAGAGGAGCAGGTAGGTGGCCCTCCAGTAAAATGGAATAGATTGAGTGCCTGTATGTGGCAGTCCCAAAAATTGTTCAAACCAGAGGAGCAGGTAGGTGGCCCTGCAGTAAAATGGAATAGATTGAGTGCCTGTATGTGGCAGTCCCAAAAATTGTTCAAACCAGAGGAGCAGGTAGGTGGCCCTGCAGTAAAATGGAATAGATTGAGTGCCTGTATGTGGCAGTCCCAAAAATTGTTCAAACCAGAGGAGCAGGTAGGTGGCCCTGCAGTAAAATGGAATAGATTGAGTGCCTGTATGTGGCAGTCCCAAAAATTGTTCAAACCAGAGGAGCAGGTAGGTGGCCCTGCAGTAAAATGGAATAGATTGAGTGCCTGTATGTGGCAGTCCCAAAAATTGTTCAAACCAGAGGAGCAGGTAGGTGGCCCTGCAGTAAAATGGAATAGATTGAGTGCCTGTATGTGGCAGTCCCAAAAATGTTTCAAACCAGAGGAGCAGGTAGGTGGCCCTCCAGTAAAATGGAATAGATTGAGTGCCTGTATGTGGCAGTCCCAAAAATTGTTCAAACCAGAGGAGCAGGTAGGTGGCCCTGCAGTAAAATGGAATAGATTGAGTGCCTGTATGTGGCAGTCCCAAAAATGTTTCAAACCAGAGGAGCAGGTAGGTGGCCCTCCAGTAAAATGGAATAGATTGAGTGCCTGTATGTGGCAGTCCCAAAAATTGTTCAAACCAGAGGAGCAGGTAGGTGGCCCTGCAGTAAAATGGAATAGATTGAGTGCCTGTATGTGGCAGTCCCAAAAATGTTTCAAACCAGAGGAGCAGGTAGGTGGCCCTCCAGTAAAATGGAATAGATTGAGTGCCTGTATGTGGCAGTCCCAAAAATTGTTCAAACCAGAGGAGCAGGTAGGTGGCCCTGCAGTAAAATGGAATAGATTGAGTGCCTGTATGTGGCAGTCCCAAAAATTTTTTAAAACAGAGGACCGGGTAGGTGGCCCTCCAGAAAAATGGAATAGATTGAGTGCCTGTATGTGGCACTCACAAAAATTGTTTCAAACAGAGGACCGGGTAGGTGGCCCTCCAGAAAAATTAAATGCATGAAGTACTATAGCAAGAGCCAGTGGGCCCTGTCAAAAAATAGCCATTTTCCTCTGCTTTACTGTACAAAGAGGAGGAGAAGGAGGAAAATGAGGAGGAGGAGGAGGAGTGGATCAATTATTCAGGTTGAGCTTCCTTCACCTGGTGGAGATTGGAAATTCTGAGAAATCCAGCCTTTATTCATTTTAATAAGCGTCAGCCTGTCAGCGCTGTCAGTCGACAGGCGTGTACGCTTATCGGTGATGATGCCACCAGCTGCACTGAAAACCCGCTCGGACAAGACGCTAGCGGCAGGGCAGGCAAGAACCTCCAAGGCGTACAGCGCCAGTTCGTGCCACATGTCCAGCTTTGAAACCCAGTAGTTGTAGGGAGCTGTGTGATCATTTAGGACGATGGTATGGTCAGCTACGTACTCCCTCACCATCTTTCTGTAAAGATCAGCCCTACTCTGCCGAGACTGGGGACAGGTGACAGTGTCTTGCTGGGGTGACATAAAGCTGGCAAAAGCCTTGTAAAGCGTACCCTTGCCAGTGCTGGACAAGCTGCCTGCTCGCCTACTCTCCCTCGCTACTTGTCCCGCAGAACTACGCACTCTGCCGCTAGCGCTGTCAGAAGGGAAATACTGTTTCAGCTTGTGCACCAGGGCCTGCTGGTATTCATGCATTCTCACACTCCTTTCCTCTCCAGGGATGAGAGTGGGAAGATTTTGCTTGTACCGTGGGTCCAGGAGAGTGAACACCCAGTAATCGGTGCTGGAATAAATTCTTTGAACGCGAGGGTCACGGGATAGGCAGCCTAGCATGAAATCTGCCATATGCGCCAGAGTACCAACGCGTAAGAATTCACTCCCCTCACTGGCCTGACTGTCCATTTCCTCCTCCTCCAACTCCTCCAACTCCTCTTCTTCTGCCCATACACGCTGAACAGTGAAGGACTCAACAATGGTCCCCTCTTGTGTCTCGCCAACATTCTCCTCCTCTTCCTCCTCATCCTCCTCCACCTCCACCTCCTCCGATATGCGCTGAGAAACAGACCTCAGGGTGCTTTGGCTATCAACAAGGGAATATTCTTCCCCCGTCTCTTGTGACGAGCGCAAAGCTTCCGACTTCATGCTGACCAGAGAGTTTTTCAACAGGCCAAGCAGCGGGATGGTGAGGCTGATGATGGCGGCATCGCCACTGACCATCTGTGTTGACTCCTCAAAGTTACTCAGCACCTGACAGATATCAGACATCCACGTCCACTCCTCATTGTAGACTTGAGGAAGCTGACTGACCTGACTACCAGTTCTGGTGGAAGTTGACATCTGGCAGTCTACAATCGCTCTGCGCTGCTGGTAAACTCTGGATAACATGGTCAGTGTTGAATTCCACCTCGTGGGCACGTCGCACAACAGTCGGTGAGCGGGCAGTTGGAGGCGGCGCTGCGCTGCCCTGAGAGTGGCAGCATCTGGGCTGGACTTCCTGAAATGCGCACAGATGCGGCGCACCTTCGTGAGCAAATCAGACAGATTGGGGTATGTCTTGAGGAAACGCTGCACTATCAGATTTAACACATGGGCCAGGCATGGCACATGTGTCAGTCTGCCGAGTTGCAGAGCCGCCACCAGGTTACGGCCGTTGTCACACACAACCATTCCCGGCTTGAGGTTCAGCGGTGCCAGCCACAGATCAGTCTGCGCCGTGATGCCCTGTAATAGCTCTTGGGCGGTGTGCCTTTTGTCGCCTAGGCTCAGCAGTTTGAGCACCGCCTGCTGTCGCTTAGCGACGGCACTGCTGCTGTGCCTAGAGCTACCGACTGATGGCGCCGTGCCCACGGATGGTAGTTCGGAGGAGGAGGTGGAGGAGGGGTGGGAGGAGGAGGAGGCATAGTAGGCCTGAAACACCTGGACCGAGGTAGGCCCCGCAATCCTCGGCGTCGGCAGTATATGAGCAGCCCCAGGGTCAGACTCGGTCCCAGCCTCCACCAAGTTAACCCAATGTGCCGTCAGCGATATATAGTGGCCCTGCCCGGCAGCACTCGTCCACGTGTCCGTGGTCAGGTGGACCTTGTCAGAAACGGCGTTGGTCAGGGCACGGATGATGTTGTCTGACACGTGCTGGTGCAGGGCTGGGACGGCACATCGGGAAAAGTAGTGGCGGCTGGGGACCGAATACCGAGGGGCGGCCGCCGCCATGAGGTTGCGAAAGGCCTCGGTCTCTACTAGCCTATAGGGCAGCATCTCCAGGCTAAGCAATCTGGAGATGTGCACATTAAGGGCTTGGGCGTGCGGGTGGGTTGCACTATATTTGCGTTTCCGCTCCAGCGTCTGGGGTATGGAGAGCTGAACGCTGGTGGATGCTGTGGAGGATCGTGGAGGCGACGATGGGGTTTTTGTGCCAGGGTCCTGGGCAGGGGGCTGACTAGCAGCTGACACAGGGGAAGGAGCAGTGGTGTGCACGGCCGGAGGTGAACGGGCTTGTTGCCACTGAGTGGGGTGCTTAGCATTCATATGCCTGCGCATACTGGTGGTAGTTAAGCTAGTAGTGGTGGAACCCCTGCTGAGCCTGGTTTGGCAAATGTTGCACACCACAGTCCGTCGGTCATCCGGTGTTTCCTTAAAGAACCTCCACACTTCTGAAGATCTAGCCCTCGCCGCAAGAGCCCTCACCACGGGAGCTTCACTAGTTGACAGTGGCGCTGATGCACCAGCTCTGGCCCTGCCTCTCCGTCTGGCCCCACCACTGCCTCTTCCAACCTGTTCAGGTCGAGGACTCTCCTCCGTCTCAGAAGCACTGTGTTCACCCGGCCTCTCAACCCAGCTTGGGTCTGTCACCTCATCATCCTCCGATCCCTCAGTCTGCTCCCCCCTCGGACTTCCTGCCCTGACAACAACTTCCCCACTGTCTGACAACCGTGTCTCCTCATCGTCGGACACCTCTTTACACACTTCCACTACGTCAAGAAGGTCATCATCACCCACAGACTGTGACTGGTGGAAAACCTGGGCATCGGAAAATTGCTCAGCAGCAACCGGACAAGTGGTTTGTGACTGTGGGAAGGGTCCAGAAAACAGTTCCTCAGAGTATGCCGGTTCAAATGCCAAATTTTCCTGGGAGGGGGCAGACTGGGGGGGAGGAGGCTGAGGTGCAGGAGCTGGAGGAGTGGCGATTTCGGTGACATGGGTGGACTGCGTGGAAGACTGACTGGTGGTGGACAAATTGCTCGAAGCATTGTCAGCAATCCACGACATCACCTGTTCGCACTGTTCTGGCCTCAACAGTGCTCTACCACGAGTCCCAGTAACTTCAGACATGAACCTAGGGAGTGTAGCTCTGCGGCGTTCCCCTGCTCCCTCATCAGCAGGTGGTGTCTCACCCCGCCCAGGACCACGGCCTCTGACCCCTGCAGTAGTTGGACGCCCACGTCCCCGCCCTCGTCCTCTACCCCTAGCCCTCGGGTTAAACATTTTTAAAATGAGAGTTATAACTTTATTTTTTTTTTTACTTTTTTTTTTTTTTTTTTGTGTTTTTTGTTTTTTTTTTGTGTTTTTTGTTTTTTTTTGAGTTTTTAAAACCAAACAATGCTATCCTATTGCTATGGCTATTTTCTAGCCAAGTATCAAAGGAAGCACAGTACTATGCCAGATGAGATGACACTGAGTTATTGCCTAATAGAAATCCAACCCCTACTGAATTTTGCCACTTCGGCCTTTGCTATGGATATGTGCGCCACTAAGCGCAGAACACAGCGGTCGCAAGTCCCACTACAAATTGCTCAGAATTGGCAAGTACATGCACTGCAGAAACTACAGCCACCAGCAGATCAACCAGAAATCAAATATATAGAACGCTACTGTAGGCTTCAAGATCAAGAAGCTGTTTGTATTCTCCTATGGCTATTTTCTAGCCAAGTATCAAAGGAAGCACAGTACTATGCCGGATGAGATGACACTGAGTTATTGCCTAATAGAAATCCAACCCCTACTGAATTTTGCCACTTCAGCCTTTGCTATGGATATGTGCGCCACTAAGCGCAGAACACAGCGGTCGCAAGTCTCACTACAAATTGCTCAGAATTGGCAAGTACATGCACTGCAGAAACTACAGCCACCAGCAGATCAACCAGAAATCAAATATATAGAACGCTACTGTAGGCTTCAAGAAGCTGTTTGTATTCTCCTATGGCTATTTTCTAGCCAAGTATCAAAGAAGCACAGTACTATGCCGGATGAGATGACACTGAGTTATTGCCTAATAGAAATCCAACCCCTACTGAATTTTGCCACTTCGGCCTTTGCTATGGATATGTGCGCCACTAAGCGCAGAACACAGCGGTCGCAAGTCCCACTACAAATTGCTCAGAATTGGCAAGTACATGCACTGCAGAAACTACAGCCACCAGCAGATCAACCAGAAATCAAATATATAGAACGCTACTGTAGGCTTCAAGATCAAGAAGCTGTTTGTATTCTCCTATGGCTATTTTCTAGCCAAGTATCAAAGGAAGCACAGTACTATGCCGGATGAGATGACACTGAGTTATTGCCTAATAGAAATCCAACCCCTACTGAATTTTGCCACTTCAGCCTTTGCTATGGATATGTGCGCCACTAAGCGCAGAACACAGCGGTCGCAAGTCTCACTACAAATTGCTCAGAATTGGCAAGTACATGCACTGCAGAAACTACAGCCACCAGCAGATCAACCAGAAATCAAATATATAGAACGCTACTGTAGGCTTCAAGAAGCTGTTTGTATTCTCCTATGGCTATTTTCTAGCCAAGTATCAAAGGAAGCACAGTACTATGCCGGATGAGATGACACTGAGTTATTGCCTAATAGAAATCCAACCCCTACTGAATTTTGCCACTTCGGCCTTTGCTATGGATATGTGCGCCACTAAGCGCAGAACACAGCGGTCGCAAGTCCCACTACAAATTGCTCAGAATTGGCAAGTACATGCACTGCAGAAACTACAGCCACCAGCAGATCAACCAGAAATCAAATATATAGAACGCTACTGTAGGCTTCAAGATCAAGAAGCTGTTTGTATTCTCCTATGGCTATTTTCTAGCCAAGTATCAAAGGAAGCACAGTACTATGCCGGATGAGATGACACTGAGTTATTGCCTAATAGAAATCCAACCCCTACTGAATTTTGCCACTTCAGCCTTTGCTATGGATATGTGCGCCACTAAGCGCAGAACACAGCGGTCGCAAGTCTCACTACAAATTGCTCAGAATTGGCAAGTACATGCACTGCAGAAACTACAGCCACCAGCAGATCAACCAGAAATCAAATATATAGAACGCTACTGTAGGCTTCAAGAAGCTGTTTGTATTCTCCTATGGCTATTTTCTAGCCAAGTATCAAAGGAAGCACAGTACTATGCCGGATGAGATGACACTGAGTTATTGCCTAATAGAAATCCAACCCCTACTGAATTTTGCCACTTCGGCCTTTGCTATGGATATGTGCGCCACTAAGCGCAGAACACAGCGGTCGCAAGTCCCACTACAAATTGCTCAGAATTGGCAAGTACATGCACTGCAGAAACTACAGCCACCAGCAGATCAACCAGAAATCAAATATATAGAACGCTACTGTAGGCTTCAAGATCAAGAAGCTGTTTGTATTCTCCTATGGCTATTTTCTAGCCAAGTATCAAAGGAAGCACAGTACTATGCCGGATGAGATGACACTGAGTTATTGCCTAATAGAAATCCAACCCCTACTGAATTTTGCCACTTCAGCCTTTGCTATGGATATGTGCGCCACTAAGCGCAGAACACAGCGGTCGCAAGTCTCACTACAAATTGCTCAGAATTGGCAAGTACATGCACTGCAGAAACTACAGCCACCAGCAGATCAACCAGAAATCAAATATATAGAACGCTACTGTAGGCTTCAAGAAGCTGTTTGTATTCTCCTATGGCTATTTTCTAGCCAAGTATCAAAGGAAGCACAGTACTATGCCGGATGAGATGACACTGAGTTATTGCCTAATAGAAATCCAACCCCTACTGAATTTTGCCACTTCGGCCTTTGCTATGGATATGTGCGCCACTAAGCGCAGAACACAGCGGTCGCAAGTCCCACTACAAATTGCTCAGAATTGGCAAGTACATGCACTGCAGAAACTACAGCCACCAGCAGATCAACCAGAAATCAAATATATAGAACGCTACTGTAGGCTTCAAGATCAAGAAGCTGTTTGTATTCTCCTATGGCTATTTTCTAGCCAAGTATCAAAGGAAGCACAGTACTATGCCGGATGAGATGACACTGAGTTATTGCCTAATAGAAATCCAACCCCTACTGAATTTTGCCACTTCAGCCTTTGCTATGGATATGTGCGCCACTAAGCGCAGAACACAGCGGTCGCAAGTCTCACTACAAATTGCTCAGAATTGGCAAGTACATGCACTGCAGAAACTACAGCCACCAGCAGATCAACCAGAAATCAAATATATAGAACGCTACTGTAGGCTTCAAGAAGCTGTTTGTATTCTCCTATGGCTATTTTCTAGCCAAGTATCAAAGGAAGCACAGTACTATGCCGGATGAGATGACACTGAGTTATTGCCTAATAGAAATCCAACCCCTACTGAATTTTGCCACTTCGGCCTTTGCTATGGATATGTGCGCCACTAAGCGCAGAACACAGCGGTCGCAAGTCCCACTACAAATTGCTCAGAATTGGCAAGTACATGCACTGCAGAAACTACAGCCACCAGCAGATCAACCAGAAATCAAATATATAGAACGCTACTGTAGGCTTCAAGATCAAGAAGCTGTTTGTATTCTCCTATGGCTATTTTCTAGCCAAGTATCAAAGGAAGCACAGTACTATGCCGGATGAGATGACACTGAGTTATTGCCTAATAGAAATCCAACCCCTACTGAATTTTGCCACTTCAGCCTTTGCTATGGATATGTGCGCCACTAAGCGCAGAACACAGCGGTCGCAAGTCTCACTACAAATTGCTCAGAATTGGCAAGTACATGCACTGCAGAAACTACAGCCACCAGCAGATCAACCAGAAATCAAATATATAGAACGCTACTGTAGGCTTCAAGAAGCTGTTTGTATTCTCCTATGGCTATTTTCTAGCCAAGTATCAAAGGAAGCACAGTACTATGCCAGATGAGATGACACTGAGTTATTGCCTAATAGAAATCCAACCCCTACTGAATTTTCCCACTTCGGTCTTTGCTATGGATATGTGTGCCACTAAGAGCTAAACACAACGGTAGCAAGTCCCCCTGCTAATTCCTCACAAAATGGTAAAATATGCAAATTAAAATAAAAAAAGTAGAACGTTATTGTAGCCCTAAGAAGGGCTGTTGGGTTCTTTGAGAATCACTCCTGCCTAACAGTAAGCTAATAGAACACCCTAACGCTTTCCCTGAGCAGCAGCAGCTCTCTCCCTAGCGGCATCCAGAGACAGAATGATCCGAGCAGCGCGGCCAGCGGCTAGTCTATCCCAGGGTCACCTGATCTGGCCAGCCAACCACTGCTATCGACGTGTAAGGGTACCACGTCATGCTGGGTGGAGTGCAGAGTCTCCTGGCTTGTGATTGGCTCTGTTTCTGGCCGCCAAAAAGCAAAACGGCGGGAGCTGCCATTTTCTCGAGCGGGCGAAGTATTCGTCCGAGTAACGAGCAGTTTCGAGTACCCTAATGCTCGACCGAGCATCAAGCTCGGACGAGCATGTTCGCTCATCTCTAGTTGTGAAGTTGTTTGGCGAAACATTCTTTATTTTTTTTAGAAGCTGGCTTTATCCTATCCTCTCACATTCTATTCTAGCCTCCTCACATGGGACTTAGCTAAAACATAAGACAATCATTGTAAATGCACCGTTTTCTCTTTACTATAGATTACTATAATTGCCTCAATTTACTTTTTAAACCCTTACCGTCATATGACATCATTTCAGTTAAGGATGTATGTAGGGAGCTCAAAGGCTTTTGTTTGTACAAAAGGTTTTAATTTTTTAAAACCTAATAAAACAAAATAAACCTATATAAATTTGATTTTAAATATCCCCGTAATCGCACCAACCCAAAACAAATGAAAACACAAAATCAAAAAAGGGCTTGGTGAGAAGGGATTAACCCCTTAAGGACGCAGCCATTTTACAGCCTAAGGCTCAGTCCCATTTTTTAGATTCTGACCTGCGTCTCTTTATATGGTTATAACTTTTGAACACTGTTACTTATCAAAGCGATTCTGAGATAGTTTTTTTCCCCACATGTTGTACTTCATTTTAGTGGTAAATTTTGGCTGATAAGTTTTGCGTTTATTTACAAAAAAAAGAAAAAAAAGATGAATTTTTAGAAAAATTTGCCATTTTTGAAATTCAAAATCACCGCGTTTTCAGGCAGATCGATTTACCACCTAAATAACTTGCAGAATAACATTTCCCATTTGTCTACTTTACATTTTCATAATTTCTGAAATGTCTGGATAATTTATTTTGATGTCACGCGGCTTACAAATAGAATATCGCTTTTCCGTATTTTCAGAATTGACTATTTTGGGGATAAATACTGTTTGAAATCAAATTTTACATATTTAGCAACAAAAACCCCCTATATAAACAACCCATTTTCAAATCTGCACCCCTCAAACTATCAGAAAACAGCATTTACAAAGATTGTTAACCCCTTGAGATCTTCATAGTACCTTATATACTCGAGTATAAGCCTAGTTTTTCAGCACAAAAAATGTGCTGAAAAACCCAAACTCGGCTTATACTCGAGTAAAAAATATATAGGTTTTACCAGGTTTTTGTGGTAAAATTAGGGCCTCGGCTTATACTTGGGTCGGCTTATACTCGAGTATATACGGTAATTGAATCAAAATGGTGGTGAAATTTAGAATGGTCAAATACGTTCATTTAGCCCTAAAATTTACACATTTCCAAAAGATAAAAAGAGAAAACTCACCATAAAATTTGTTCTACAATTTCTCCTGAGTGCAGCGACCCCCCACACGTGGCCGTTACTTGTGTTATGGGGGCACAGCGAGGCGCAGAAGGGAAGGAGCACCCTGCAGCTGCCAGGATTTTAGTTTTCTCGTTGCCCCCTTTTGAAGGCTATAAAATTTTCGCTTTTCTGTTATTTGGGCCATGTGACGGCATTTTTTTTGTGGGACGAGATGCTTTTTCCAGTGTTACCATTTTGGGGTTGGTATCACCTATTGTTGAAAATTTTGGAACTTTTTTTGAGGTCATGAGTAGAAAAGCATCAATTCTGTACTGGATTTTTTACTTTTTTTTTTTCGTGTTCACCGTATAGCCTAATAATCATGTTATCTTTATTCTATGGGTCGATACGATTACGGGGATACCAGACATGAATATTTTTTCTTATGTTTTACTAAATTTGCCAAATAAAACCCTAATGTGGGGAAAAATCTATCATTTTTGCATCGCCGTCTTCCAAGTGGCATTACATTGTTACGTTTTTGGCTACAGAGCTAGTGGATGGCTTGTTTTTTGCGGGACATGTTGTTCTTTGCAAAGGTATCATTTTGGAGTACATATGTTTTGTTGATCACTTTTTATTGCATTTTTAGTGGGATATAATAGGTAAAAAATTTTTACGGCGTTCATCATATGGGTTCAATAGTTATTTAGTTTTATTCTATGGATTGTTATGGACGCGGTGATACTATATATGTGGGGTTTGTGTTATGATTTAGACTTTTTTGAGCGTTATATGTCTCTTTATATGTTTTGGGGCTTATGGGCAATTTTAGTGATTTATAAAGTAATTTTTTATTGAAAAACAGATGCATAGGCTGACACTTTGCCTTTAAGATGATGTCACAGACGCCATCTTAAAGGTAATCCCTCCAGGCTTCTCTGGGGTCCCGATCGGACCCCAGAGGTGCCAAAACAGCGATCGCCCCCCCCCCCCGAAAACGTTGCGGGGGGGGCGATCGTGGGGTAAAGACCCCCAGAAGGCATGTTAAATGCCGCGGTCGCGTTAAACACAAGTCCACTCCGACCGCGGGTGTTAGCCGGGGATGTCAATGGTAGAGCGCTAAGGGGTTAAGCATAGAAAACACTGGCTGTAATGATTTTCTTGTATAAATAGATGTATAATAATTACATAATAACATAACATATAATATTACATGTGTTAAGGAGTTATTTATTTGTATTATGTATTGTGTCCTAATTCTCCTCGGCTAAAAATACTCCTCAAAAATGTTGAGAGGAGTATTCAGAAAAAATGTTTGTGCAACCTTTAGACATGATAATACCATATATACTTGAGTATAAGTCGACGTGTATAAACCAACAAATAAAATAATTACCACAAATAACTGGAAAAAAAATACTTAACACAAGTATGAGCCTGGGGTGGAAAATGAATTGGTCACAGCCTGCCCCAGTAATGAAATGCCAAAATGCCTCCCCGAGAAATGAAAATGCCCAGCAGCTTACCCGAATAATGAAATACCTAACAGCCTTCTCAATAATGAAATGCTCAGCAGCCTCCCACAGTAATGTAACGCCCAGCAGCCTACCCCCAGAATGTAATCCTCAGCAGCCTCCCCCCAGCAATGTAATGCCCAGCAGCCTACCCCAGCAATGTAATGCCCAGCAGCCTCCCCCAGCAATGAAATGGCCAGCAGCCTCCCCCAGCAATGTAATGCCCAGCATCATCCCCCAGTAATGTAATGCCCAGCAGTCTCTCCCAGTAATGAAATGCCCAGCAGCCTCCCCCAGTAATGTAATGCCCAGCAGCCTCCCCAAGTAACGTAATGCCCAGCAGCCTCCCCCCATAAATGAAATGCCCCATGCAGCCTCCCCCATTAATGAAATGCCCCATGCAGCCTACCCCAGTAATGAAATGCCATGCAGCAGCCCCACAGGAATAAAATTCCCAGCAGCCTCCAGTAATGAATTGTCCCATGCAGCCCCCTAATAATGACCTGCCCTTTGGCTACCCAAATACTGGAATGTCCTGCAGCCCCCCTAAATTCAAATGTATTATTCAATATTAAGTATAAGTTCCACACACAGATATATACATTCTCTTCTTGGCACATTATTAAAAAAACATTATTAGTGGTCCTCTGAGGAATGTTCTACCACAAAATGTACTGTTGTCAGATACCTTTCCAAATGCAACCAATGACTCTCCACATGTGCTCAGTGGGAGATGAATTTATAAATGCAGGAGGCTGTGGTAGAACTTTCAACCAGGTGAGGAAAAGTGAAAAAGGGAGGCAAAACAAAGTCAGCTGGAGTAGTCAGAACCAGGAGGGTACGTCTACACAAAATCACTAACCAGAGAATAATCAGAGCCCAAGCCAAGGTCTAGTCCGAGGTAAGCAGTATTCAAAAAAAGACAACAAAACCAAAATGAACTAAGAACTTTTAACCCTTTATCAGCAGGTATCCCTGATAAAGTAATAGAAGTAAGTAATAGAAAAGACATTGCCTCCTAAAATGCAAGAATTATGACCCCCCCTCCCCCTGAAATACATCATATGTCATGAAAAGCCATATAAATGCACACAATACTAAGCAGGCTGTTCCAATTTTTTCATTTACTGTGCAATTGCTAAAAATAAATGAATCGTGATCTGACCCTAGACATGTTGCCTTCACAGTTAGAAAGGGTTGATTGGAATCACAGATTGCTTGGCCACTGAGCAAATGGAAATGTTTTCTGTTTCTAAGCAGTGTTGTCAATATGGATACGCTCGGTTGCATCCAAAACATTTGATAATGAACAAATTTGATGTGAACCTACAATGTATTTAACCCATTCGCTGTGACTTGCAAACAGTTTATTCCAGCATTGTAATGATACAAATCACGTATACAGGGATAAATCATCTTAATTAGTCTTCCATAGGATGCCTGGCATTTCAATGAGCCGGAATGCAGTATAGATATAGTACATAATAACCAGGAGTTAGAGAATGCACTGGAGAGCAGATGCACGTTGTAAACCTGTCTACTATAATAGCGTATCTGGAAATGTCAGCACATATTAGAAATAGAAACAATATATTACTGAGTGAATATCATTCCATACACATATAGTGAGAGAGAGATAACAAATTGTGATAATATGCATTGCTGGGAGCTAGAACCTCCTGTACGGTAATTCGGGAAGCGCTGCTACCTGTGTGTTATCTTGTTTGGATAATGCACATTCACCCATAAATTATGGGAAATAGAAGATGTCATTGTGTCTTGTCAGATTAATGTGACATGTACAAAGGTTACTTCTATATGTCACTGGTATGTGGTCATATAAATCCTAGGTGACGTCTGATTTCCAGTAGGGGATCTGCACTAAAAAAATATATGCCTGACCCTGGGACTTCGGCTGTTTAGACACAGCCCAGGGATTATGTTCCAATTCTTTCCTTCCCTCATCAATATAAAGTGATTACTCTAGTGACAGCTCATGTTATCTGACAGCTTGCCTGATGGAGATAAAACTGCATAATATCCCTAATATGTAGGGCTCCAGTCAACACTATTGATGGTTAAGAAGGTTTGCCAATTGTTATGTGATCCAGATTGTAACATTATGTTCTACATTCTATTTCCGGATTTGTGTTTATATGCCAGTAAAAAAAACATGTATAAGTTTTTATTCCCTTTGTAAAAGGAGCAGGCAGTCTGACACTGCTGGACTGTGTAAGGGCTGTGTAGGTACATGCTGATAAGGAGAATGACAGCCCTCATCTGTCAGTATATTCATATAGTTGCAGGAGGAACAACAGGGGAATAGCGCAATATAGATTTCTAATTCGAGATGTTCCGTAATTACTAGTTCATGGAAAACTCATGTCTCCACAGGCATGTAAAGAGAATACCAAGAAAAAGGGAAGTTGTCACTCTCCTATAATAGAATCAAGTCTTGTATTTATTGATTATGAATTATGAGCTCGAATAATGTTAGTGCACTATTGTGTAACCATAAATGAATAACATATAAAAACTGTGTATATGTAAACTCGGTACATCACTTTATACATACCAAACTATCTATAATATTATTCAGCCAAGACTGAGATTGTATAAACACCTGAAACATACAGCTGGTATCATTATAAAATTTTATATAATTTTCATTAAGAAATTAAGATGGAATGATTTTTTAAAGAAAAATGCTGAATTCCTTCATCGGTGTGAATTGGTATCTATGCCTGCTGCCAAAGGTAAAACAATAATCCATCTGATCTGCACAAGGTCTGATCACCGATATTATACAGTTACTGTGTTTAGATTCCACATTGAGGATTCCACTTTGAGGAGTCGCTAGTCCTGTCTTCTATTAATCATTTTTTCAGTTAACCTCCCCTGGCAAGTGGTAAAGACATAGATCATGTCTGATCTAATGTATATACCTGCAGCCACAGAAGCTGATTTTACAAAAGAAGACAATGATGTATTAATAAAGCTTATGTTAAACAGTGTCAGGGGAACAAGAGCAAACAAGACCTCAATGTATGCTTGTTATGGCAGAAACTTACAATGTAACACAAGAAGCAATTGAAATAAAACTGTAGATAGGATTGATACTCTGATTTACTGGGTAGTTGTCTGGTTTCTTCAAAGGATGTAATAGAAAGACATAGGATGATCAAAGAATGGCTCCATTTGTTGTAATACTTAAGAATATAAATAATAGAACTTTAAAAAGTACCTGCCCTTCCCAAAATAAATACTACATAAAAACTATGCATTACCCTTATCCTAAATGGTTCACCTGGTATATGTCGTGTTCACTGCCCTGTCTCCTTGTTCCTGGTTTAGAGGTCTCAATGTTAGGACATGCTGCTGTGTGGAACATTGCACGTTTTGTTACATCATTAGGCACTTTATGGCATGTGACCAGAGTGATGTCATCTAAGTTCATGTTACATTTGAAATGTCTACCCCATGTATATATCTGATCACATGAAACCACAGCATTCCTCCATAGAGGATAGAGAGAAGTAGAAATCCATGGAGGCTGCTGTGATTTCATGTGATAAGATACATACATGGGGTAGACATTGCAATTGTAACTGGGTAAAGTACCTTAGATGATATCACCCTGGTTGTATGGCATACTAAGAAGAGGCATGAGACATGGGGAGGAGTAGATGGGAGGGGCCGGTCAAGCAGGACTTGATCCCTCCGATGCCAGGTAATATCAGATAAAGTTAATTTAACGGGATGTAAGGGAAACAATTTTTAGGTAAAAGAAGGGTGTCAGTTAGTTAATAGGGCTCTATGGGAATCTGTCACTAGCTGTATATGTGAAAATGCGCTGACAGGTTCCCTTTAGGGAACTGGTTGGCTAGAAAAATGTTTATGATTGTGGAGAAGTTGTGATCTTAAAAGTTTTAAAATTGCAAATACATTGTGAGTAGCTGCAGGACTGTAAAATATAGATGTATTTTGCAGATTAGTGGCTTCTATAAATGCAAATGGGGCATGTCCTCACATTGCTGTGCTTTTACTTTTCATAACTGAGCTACTCTACAGCAAATTCCACCTGCTCTGATTAGAGTAACCTCTGAATTCTGTAGCTTACTATATAGAGAACCGAAACTTATCCTCAAAAAAGTCCTCAGTGCTGTTCAGTGAAAAACAAAACTATACCAGGCTCCTTGCCAGAGAAGCCCTTGACTCATAGGGTGGAGGTTCACTGGGCTGCCCCAGTCCAGGAGTCACCCCCTCCCTCACCCCCTAAGTTGTCCTTAGTGATAACAGCTCATGAATATGCACATAAGCGCAAGCTTCTCCCAGGTTCTGGGCATGCACAAGGAGCAGTGGAGTATTCACCTTGGTTTTACTGTGGATACAATGGCAAATCCCTGCAGTATTACCAGACATATCTACATATCGCCACTCAGGTAATACACTCCTTTTGCATTAGAGCTGTATTTTTAGATTGTTACTTTTGTCATTGATTATTGTTAAATATTGTTACATTTTCTTTATTGTTCTATGTATTGTTGAATGTAATTCGATACAAATAACTATACTTTATGGTGTCAAAGTGATTATTCCCAAAATACGTTGCTCGGTTGACACCAAAAGGACTCGGTAATACTTATAAAAAGTCTCCTTTATTGGCGTCATCCAGGTCGCAGAATACAGGATACAAGATACTTTCACAGGTTATCAGTCACGTGTCCGTGTCAGTGTCAGTGTTTCATTGAGAATATGTTCTGGTGATGGCCGGGAGGCTTCCATCTTTTCCCGTAGCTCTTCATATGCCTTTATCCACCTGTTGTGTCTCTTCCACGTGTCTGTGAGAGACGTCCGAGATGTGAGAGCACAAGAGTTTCAGTAGTGAGAGACGTCCAGCTTGCCGAACTGTCGTAGCCTCGTTGTACCAGCCTCTCCGTACCAGCCAGCATGTCTGTCATATATAGTCATAGTAGTGTGTGTCTTGTAGTGTTGGATGTATTCATATATATTTAGGCTTGATGCAATGTACAGTAGCTCATCCCTAATGCTGATATAGATTGTGTATGCCAGCAGCGTGTGTATGGCTATTACTTTAACTCTTCATGGTCTAATACTGATGAATTTGTGATATCTAATTATTTGACAATTTTATAACATTATCTGAA
This sequence comes from Engystomops pustulosus, assembly GCF_040894005.1. NCBI lineage: Eukaryota > Metazoa > Chordata > Amphibia > Anura > Leptodactylidae > Engystomops > Engystomops pustulosus. The sequence continues at coordinate 78,564,283 of NC_092414.1, read as the reverse complement.
TAAAAGTGAAGTTTTATAATTGACCAATGGGTTTCAGTGAGGTAATAAAATGACCTTTGCTGTAAATATATGACCCAGTCATAAGTACAGTCCAGATTTCTTGTCATCCACTATGGGTACCTAGCACACTTGATGAGGAACAACCCCAGGAAAGGCCGCATGCACAGTCTGGATCAAAGTGAATGTCCAGATCCTGGAGGAAACCAAGCTTATGCGTGCATGTGCAAGATTTGATCAGTGAAGCCAACTATGGGTCTAGAAGGTTAGGGGTGAGGAGGGAGAGATGAGTAGTGTTACTTAGGATGACTCCATGACTCAGAGAACATTGTTATCTGCCCGCATGACTCTTAATGAATGCTGTTGAGGACTTTTTGATAAGCGTTCCTGAACGCTACAGGAACCTACAATTGGGTTGATATGTCAAATCCAGATCACAGGTTCCCTTTAAAAGCTGTTTAAGGCATCTGACTGGATACTAGTTACTCAGAGGGCTAACTAGCATAATTTGAAAAGTTGTATGGGGAATATCTGAGGGGGCCCACATTATCTGATGAGATGAGTGGCCACAATATGAGGGGGAGATGAGAGGTCACAATATGAGAGGGAGATGAGGGGTCACAATATGAGGGGGAGATGAGGGGCCACAATATGAGGGGGAGGTGAGAGGCGACAATATTAGGGGGAGGTGAGAGGTTACAACATGAGGAGGAACTGAGGGCACACAATAATAGGAGCAGATAAGAGGGTCCACAATATAAGGGGGAGATAAGGGGCCACACTATTAGGGGGAGGTGAGAGGTCACAATATAATGGGGCATGAGAGGAGGCCACAATATGAGGGGGAGATGAGGAGGTCACAACACGAGGAGGAGATGAGGGGCCCCAATATGAGGAGATAAGAGGGTCCACAATATGATGGGGAGATGAAGGGCCACAGTATGAGGGGGAGGTAAGAGGTCACAATATAAGGGGGAATGAGAGGAGGCCACAATATGAGGGGAAGGTGAGAGGTCACAATATGAGGGGAAGATGAGGGGCCACAATATGAGGGAGAGGTAAAGGGTCTACAATATGAGCTGGCAGAGGGAATGCTTGCTTTCAATAATTCCTACCTAATGCTAGAACTTACATACATACTTACATACATGTTCACAAGATTGAATTACATTTTAGGCACATCTGGGGAGTCTCCTCCCTGATGTCTGAATGCACACGTTCCGGGAGGAGATTCTCCAGATGTGCCTAAAATGCACTTTAAAAAACAATTTAATCGCATTTTGTGCACATGGTCTTAAACTGTGTTTGCATAACGTTTTAAAATACATTGCAAAACATATCTTAAAATACATCTGTGTATTTACTATCATTATTACTGTTTTTTGGGATGCATTACCTGATGCATTTGCTGTGCCTTTCAAATCGCAATGAAAACGCATTCTATAAATGTGGCCTTAGAATATACAGGTAATATTTCCATGTAGCAGTAGGTAGGCCCCCAGATTCAATTTCACTGGTGGGCCCTAGTCCAACCCTCATACCAAATATAAGAAGATAACCACAGTCACAGTGCCTGGATCTATGAGTAAATGTTCCTGAATTATAATGCTGAATTTTGATGGTAGATTTCCTTGAAACAGCGATCTCTAAAGAAGAAGAAACAGCACATTGAAAAGCACAAATGTTTGGGTCTACAAAGATAAAACGATAAACTAAATTGTACACTTTTAAGTCGCATTCACACGACTGTTGCATGACCGTTGGGGGATGTATATACACTTGTGGCACTCTACTGTTCCGTACCCGTGGAAAAGATTGGACATGTCCTATCTTTCCCTGTAAAACAGCGCAGTGCGCCATGTATCTCTATGGAGAGGGGCAGGGGCAAGCAGCGCTCACCACCTCCTCCTCTCCCGTGCCCCGACGGGCACACTTTTATGTAAATTTAGCCTAATGCTAGGTCTGTATAAAGTATATTAGTTATGTTTCTTTCACAAAAATCTGAAAATACGAATTCGGAAAAACATTTAACTATGCATGGCTGTCTGCGTTCAGGGTCAGTGGACCCCCTGGACCACGGCGGGAGATGGTACTAGCTGACACCTGGGACCGGAATCTAAGTGGCACCCGGTTTTCACCAGAGCCCGCCGCAAAGCGGGATGGACTTGCTGCGGTGGGGGTGCCACCAGGTCGTTCCACAGGTGCGACCAGCCCACGGTGGCAGCCGAGGTCGAGAAACGTAGTCCAGGTCAATCAGAGGTGCGCTGGCCCTTTAACCCCTTAATGACTTGGGCTTTTTTAGTTTTTTCACTTCCATTTTTCACTCACCAACTTCAAAAATCTATAACTTTTTTATTTTTCCACATAAAGAGCTGTGTTATGGCTTATTTTCTGCGTAACAAATTGCACTTCATAGTGACAGTATTTAATATTCAATGGCGTGTACTGGGAAGCGGGAAAAAAATTCCAAATGCAGTGAAAATGGTGAAAAACCACATTTGCAACGTTTTCTTGTGGGCTTGGATTTTACAGCTTTCACTCTGCGTCCCAAATGACATGTCTACTTTATTCTTTGGGTCGGTACGATCACGTGGACACCAAATTTGTATAGGTTTTATAACGTTTTCATACATTTAAAAAAATTAAAACCTCCTGTACAAAATATATATTTTTTTATTTTGCCATCTTCTGGCGCCAATAACTTTTTCATACTTTGGTGTACGGAGCTGTGGGTAGTGTAATTTTTTTGCGAATTTTGATGCCGTTTTCATTGCTATAATTTTTGGGACTGTGCGACCTTTTGATCACTTTTTATAAATTTTTTAATATTTTTCAAAATGGCAAAAAATGCCATTTTCGACTTTGGACGCTATGTTCCGTTACGGGGTTAAACACAGTGAAAAACTGTTATTATATTTTGATAGATCGGGCATTTTGCGGATGCGGCGATACCTAATGTGTTTATGATTTTTACTGTTTATTTATATTTATATCAGTTCTAGTGAAAGGGGGGTGATTTGAATTTTTAGGTTTTTTATTATAATTTTTTTTTTTTTACTTTTTTTTTATTTTTACTATTTTTCAGACTCCCTAGGGTACTCTAACCCTAGGTAGTCTGATTCATCCTATCATATACTGCCATACTACTGTATGGCAGTATATGTGGATTTTACTCCCCATTCATTACAATGTGCAATTAGCATATTGTAATGCATGGGTTAAAACGAAGTAGCCTCAGGTATTCGGACCACCTGAGGCTACCAATCGGGGAGCGACGATCCGTGACAAGATGGCAGCATTGCCGGCGGCGATCGCGGGTGTTACCGGTAAGCCTTTGCTGCAATATGCAGCAAAGACTTACCGGCTATGGAGAGGGCTCGGCCCGTGAGCCCTCTCCATACACCGGGACCCGGCGCGCGTCGGGAAGGGGTTAAATCCTAGAGTGCCGGCGCGACCTAGGGAGCGGGGACACGCACAGACCAGGCCGGTCCATGCGTGAGAGCAGGAGAGTGGAGAGGTGAGTTTGCTGCTGAGGCTGGGGGGCAGCGCCATGGAGCGGGGCACGGGTGTGCCTGTGATCCGAGACATGGATCGTGGGGGCACCTGTGACAATGGCTACACTATTGCTCTATTAATTGTGGCAGTTTATGAAGGTGACAAGCGTTGTGATAAATATTTGGGTATTCCTGGATAATTGGCATACTGGGTATGGGGTTCACTAGGTTCAGTTTCAGCTGCAGTACTAAGCAAGGCAAGTTTTATAGTGTAAGTTTTAAAACTCATCTGGCTTGTCATATTTGCTGGATGTGAATGTTATTTTCATCAGTTTTTTGCCTTGTGTGTGGGTGTAAGTATTTAGAAGAAATCACTGTCATTTATAGAGAAAACAGGCAGAGTGGTCTCATAATTACAGATCAGGGGACTGGAGCACCCTCATCATTAGATAGCGGTCTACTAAAGTGCTAACATGATTACACAGCGCCGGCAGTGCTCATGGGATTTCAGATCTATTCTAATAGTCTCACAACACTAGAATCTCTGTGTCCAGGTGATTGAAGGCCACACTGAGAGACATTGCACACAGGATGTGACCTCCTAGGCACAGGTTGGGTTTTCTCTTTGTCAGAATGAGAGGATTGTTATCTACATGACACCTTTTTCCCTTAAGGCACATTGTAAGGTTTCACATTCTACCTAGAATTACACAGATGTCAGTCGGTATGTGACAACTAAGCTCTGTTATTGGGAGCAAATGTTTTGAAACGGTCTATAATTGGGGAAAAATAAAAAGATTTGCTGCAGACTTTTTAATCTACAGTTCGGAATCCTTTTCAGCTCTGGTATGACATAAAATATATGCAGGTTCTCTTCAGGTATCTTGTGATCTGAATGCATAGACTGCAGAGCACTGGAGTCCTTCAGGTTTATTTTTGTTCATTCATTTCCCTCTGACTGACACATTTGACCAATGCATCTGACAATATTTGGTGTTATAACACTTTTCACATAGGCCGTCACAAGGGCTTAATTCAACTATGTTTAGTGTTTAACAGACCGCAAAGAGCTTGTAGTTCCTGTTACACTATGCTCAAGGTTCTCCTGTAAAATGTTCTCCGTCGATGCAATATGTCTTACTGTGACTTATGTTCACCTTCACCATTTATTCTCAAGTCTATGTACATTGCTAGATATAAACAGAGTTCTCCAGGGAGATTAGGTGGGAAAATAAAATAACAGACATTTTACACTCTTTCACTGATTAAAGGTTAATTTGAGAAGCTTTAGTTATGAACTTTAACCTTGTAATATCAATAGCACTCTGCTCCCATATCTGCTTTCCCCTGGTGGTCAGAGCCGCCTGTTTACTTACAATTCTGGCCTCCAAGTGAGCAGGTTTCCTGTTAGTATGTTCCTACCTTATCATGCACACGCCATATATGTGAAATTTAAAGGTTCTGTGAGTCAATTAGATGCCTGAATGTTTAGGTCCTATCATGTAAGTGTCCTGCAACGGTGTTGGATCTATTATCGAACTTTTGTGTTTCTCTGCTTTTGTAATTCTCTCAATTGGGTTATGTTATGCTGACATTCATAGTTTGAACTTAACTTCAAATCTTGCTGCCGTTTTGGCACTCTCCCAATGGCTTGAACCTCTACTAGAACTCCAACTTCCATCTTTTCCATTAATTTCTGGCTATCCTCTGCCTGTCTGTCTCTAAGATGCTTTCCTGTGTCAGCTTCCATCTACATTAGGACTACATCTAGAGGTAATCAAAGCAAAATCTTGATCTATGTGGAGAATTTCAATAAGTGGAAATCAACGGGGTCACTTAAACAACTACCCTGAGTGTAGCCCAAAGTCAAATTAGTTAGGTGGCTACAAGATGCTCATCCATGCTAACAAATCCAAGCATAGCCAGCAAGATAAGTAGTTGGCAGGAAGAACTCCTTAAATTTATGAACGCTATTGCTGCCTGTCTTCTCATGCATCATCAAAGCTTCTGCTTCTTGGCTTCGAGTTACTCTACAAGCTGCCTTGAGCCAGGATTCTGCTGCTCCACTACAGCCAAGTCCACTCAGGGTTTAGGACAGAGATGCAGCCGAGGATTCCTTGAGCAGCGCCAGATACATTCTGAACTCCAAGCACATCAGTTTACAATAAAAGGGCCAAGATTACATATACACTGCTCAAACGGAACACTCAAATGACACATCCTGGATCTAAATGAAAATAATGAATAAATATAAAACATTCTCATTGAATACTTTGTTCTGTGCAAAGTTGAATGTGCTGACAAAAAAAATTACTAAATATTATCAATGGAAATCAAATTTATTAACACACATTTACACTCTACAGGCTGATCCAACCTAGATGTAATGACTGTAAAATAAGAAAAAATGAGAATCAGTATTGTCTTTGCCTCCAAGTGACCAAGCATTCCAGTTAGTCTGAGTTCCTAATTTCCATACGTTAATCTTTCTGGGCCCACTTGGTGCATTTTGCACTTTATGTAATGGCCATGGTGGGAGTGGAAGGGTGAAAAGAGAAATAAGATTGGTAGAAATGGTTTTGTCTTAAACTAACTTGAAAATTTGTGAAAACATTGAATTCAAATTACTCAGTCCATGCAGTTCCCACATTTACAGGATGTTTTTTTTTATCAAGTCTTGCCCTCTAGGCAGTAACAATCTAGCAAATGTCAATGTACTACACATATCTAGAATCTATGTAGCAGGAAAAGCCATAAACAGCAACTAAAAAAATGTTGTGGGCTATGCAACTAATGTGAAATCAATATTTCCAAGGCATTGTGTGAGATGCAGAGAGCACTAATTGGCTGGCTATTAATAATGTAATCAGCCATTTCTGCTGCTCTGCAAAAACCAAGGAGCTCATTATTTCTAAATGTTTCTTAATCACAGAAACAGGTGTATTTGATGCGTGTCTTACAAACTGCATAGTAAGGTGTTTTATCCAAGAGGAAATTAAACATGGTCATCAATTATTAACATTTTAAGTAATTAGTTATATTTATTAAGTGAATTATCCTATTTGATGGTCTGTTCTATGCAGATGTATTAAGATTTCGAGAGTCCTGTATAGAAAGTTACAGTCTGAAGACTTAAGAGTCTATTTCTGGACTAGGGTCGGGAAGTAAAAGTTCTCCTTACAGAGACTGACAATTAAGGCCGCTGTGTAGGCGTGTGGAGACTTATAGCCATGGATGCTCCCCTAGAGGATTCTAGGAAATATGCAAAGTTTTCCAAGATGGGATAAGGAAAACTAGGCCTCATTTAGCTCTTTGTAAGGCAGCTACCCTGACATCAAGCATGACCTACAAGAAGCCTTATGACATGATGCGGGATTAAAACCAAACCAGTATATCTATTTCAGAAGGAATAGAGTCCCAACTGTAGACAGCACTGTTTCGACCGGGTTGGGTCTCCTCTGTACAGCCTAGGGAACTGGTTTGGCCGAGTAAGAGGCTTATGGCTAGGGTCGGAAATTAAGAGCTCTCCTTATGGAGACTGCCAATTACGGCCGCAGTGATGCCGTAGGAAATATCATCTACAGCAGACCATAACAAATTATAGAAGAAAGGTAATCTACAATGTAGTGGCTAACAGCTAGTTATGGCACAGTGTAGAGGAAAGATCATCTACAGCAGATCATAACACATTATAGAGGGAAAGTCACCTGTAGCGGTTCAAAGTTAGCTTACAGAAAAATGTAGAGGAAAGATCATTTACAGCACATCATAACACAGCATAGAAGGAAAGTCATCTATAGATGCTCACAGTTATTCATGGAAAAGAAGTGAGATGGTGGACAAAATTAACATATCCTTTAAATACTTTGTTATTATACACAGTGGGGGTAATTTATCATTAGGCAGGCTCTTTAAGACAGTTCTATGCCTGTCTTTGGAGTTCTGCTACCATCAGATTCATTAAGGTGGATTTGGCTCTTGATAAATCTGCTGGCAGTGTTCTAATGCTATGGGAGTTGTTTGCAAGAGTCACATAAAAAGTCGCAAAATATCATTGAAAGTTGTAAAACATAGACCAGTCAACATAGTCAATATGCGCCAATACTTATGCCTAAACAGAAAGTACCAAAATCATGAATTCAGTCCTATTGTGAAAATTAGTCTATGCAAATAATGACTTAGGTGCAAGTAGGGTCTATGTCAAAGTAACTTTACACTGTCATTTGTTGAAAACTAAGAAATATAACAGAGACCTTGGGTATTACTAATGAATGCAATTGTATAAATGGCAGAGACCACAGAATACCTGTAGGAGATCAAGTAGATACTTGTCTATGTCCTCCCTTGCAACGCAAAATGATGGAAGCGAAGGCAATAGCAATCATGACTAGACATCAAGAGGCCACAGTGGAAAGAGGTAGAATAGGTCCCGAGGAATGATAATGGATTTCGGACCGGCGCTATTCTATGTTTTAATGAACCAGGGGGGTGACGTGATTCAAGCCGCGATGCCTATTCCCGGCGTCACGATCTAAACTACGGATCGCTCTTCTCTCCTCAGTGCAGGACACTCTACCTCACACACTTCCTCCTGCTCACTATCCACTAGTAGATCCACTAGTGACTAGTGGATAGTGAGCAGGAGGAAGTGTGTGAGGTAGAGTGTCCTGCACTGAGGAGAGAAGAGCGATCCGTAGTTTAGATCGTGACGCCGGGAATAGGCATCGCGGCTTGAATCACGTCACCCCCCTGGTTCATTAAAACATAGAATAGCGCCGGTCCGAAATCCATTATCATTCCTCGGGACCTATTCTACCTTCATCTGCACGCCCCCGGGATCCTGGTCCTGTGCAAATTGGAGCGTGATCTACTATGACCGGCAGCTTGGATCCACACATGTGACATGCCCTCTTGTACCATCGACCAGGTGAGAGTCCACTATACCTTTAGTGTACACACACCAATTTACCTACAATAATACACAAGGTTGCGCTCCTCCGTTTTCTTCCTTTATATCTCTTTCAAACGGGGTAACTTGGAGTTTCTCTGAGCCCCCCCGTTCCAGGTCAGTTGATCACAGTGGAAAGAGAAAGCAAAATCTGAATCATCTGTATGCTGACACTAAAATAAACCTGAGACAAGAAGTGGAACAAGTTCGTCTCAACTGAAGGTAATACATTTATCACAGCTTTCATTGACTTCAGATGAACAGTTGGTTTTGGAAAAAGGTTTGACTTTCTCTCCCTCTGCTTGGTTTAATACTGTTACAGCAATAAAATACCTACATATCTTTTCACGGATTCATCACACCTGGTCCAATGAGGAGGATCCAAAAGACATATTTCCCACTGTAGAGGAACAGGAAGCCATACAGATTTATTGGAAGAATCAATAGATACTCACCAAAAACTGTAAGATCCCTCTATGTATTTGTCCAAAGTCCAAGAAATTCCGGGCCCTTTTAACATTCCACTTACTATCATTCATGACAACTTAACACCAGAAATGCGTAAAGCATTGAAATCATTAAGAAAACTAGATGATGTGGTAATAAAACAAGCCGACAAAGGCGGAAATGTAGTTCTATGGCCGAGACAAATGTGTGAGACAGAAGCCTATCGCCAATTAAAAAACTTAACTTGCTATAAAAATTAACATTTAATTTCACTTCACTTCATTTAAATTTGCAGGACAGATTGAGACAATTCTCAAGAGGACAACCAGAGATGGGGTAATTTCAAAGCACCCCTTGTCCCCACTCTTTATCTTGTACCATAGATCCCTAAGTATGCCTTAACACCACCAGGATGCCCTATTATTTTGGACAGAGGGGGACTTATGGAGGGCATCAGCAAGTTCATTATTACCTCAAGAGCATTGTAGAATGTCTGCCGTCCTATGTTAGGGACACAACAGATTTACTTCAGAGAATAGAAGGCATACCGCACCATCTTATGGGCGCGCTACATCGAAGACGTCCTAATCATCTGGTGGGGTTCGACTCAGAAGCTGGAGTCATATATACAGAGGTTGATTCTAATATTAAACTAACTCATTATATTAGTAAGAAAAAAAGTTTAATTCCTGGATGTCATTTTCAACCATGATGACCTGGGCTTTCTGTAATCTGCTGTTCACAGAAAAGACACTTCAGTAAAAGCTTTATTACGCGCCTCCTCATCGCACCCTACACAGACAATCAATGCCATACCAGTGGGACAGTACATGCCCATATGCAGAATATGTTCAACAGAAGAAGAAAGCAATCTGACAAACTAAGGAGAAGGTTCTGAGGTTGAGGCTATCGCCATCGCTCTTTGAGGAAAGCATACAGACGGGCCCAAACCACTCCCGGATTGGAACTCTCGTGTCGAAAACCAAAACCACAAGATAACTGAGAAGTAAGATTTATTTCCAACTACCATTCTCAATGGAGCAACATTCTGTAATATCATATGGTGTTGTATTGTTAATTTTTATATCAAGTACATCTTTTTTGTAAAACTTTTTTTTCTCTTGCACATCAAGCATTTTTCTGCTGAAATCTCTCGTCCCTCATCCATGTCCTGTAGACCGCTGCTGTGGGCATGAGTAGAACGGGTCTCCTTCTCTGATACCCAGATTGCGCGATACTATGTGCATACTGCTGTGATATGATACATCACATGTAAGGATCACATGATTGGAGCGTCGGGGTAGGCGAAGCTGGACATCAAGCTCCGTCTCATGTGCCCAATAAAAAGCAACAGCCTTATTATTAACAACAGGTGAGAACAAGTGTTCCTATTGGCTGTTTTATATACTCACCCCTGCCTGGCTGACAATACCCCTTGACGAAGGCAGCGCGCCGAAACGCGCATCGGGGTGTCAGCCATCCGAGCGGACGTGGGATATTCAGTACTCAGGTACTTTATACATGTAATTGCAACATGCATATTTTCATTTGGGGCAGATGATGGCCTAGGTCATAAATAGAGTATGCGATATGTACTACCTTAGTACCTCACATGAGATAGTAATGACAACTTTGTCCCTTTTTATGTATCTATAATATTGCAACTATATAATATATATATGTATTGGTGATTTATCTATTCATCCCTTTTGTTGCACAGATGTTTTTGTGTCCCTCCTATTTTCATAAAATTAAATTTTTTATGCACATTTTTGTTTGGAGGTCTGGCTTTTGTGTATAGGTTTTTGTTCTGTTCTTACAGTCACATATGTATAATAGTCCAACATGGAGGAAAATTAGTAGATACAGTAATTATCTACATAACAAAACATATAATCCTCATGCATACAGGTGTTTTTGTATTATTATCAACTGTCCTTTATTCGTCTGACACATTGTAAAGTCTCAAAACAGCATTTCTACCACAACTGCTTCATAACAACACCACACATAGGCAAAAAACTATTCTACATCTATTCTCGCTTTAGAGGGGGGATAAAAAAAACATCCCCTTTATGTGTATTTCCAAAAAAATATTATTTTCAGAAATATAGTCATGATACTTTTTTCCGGTACAAACATGAAATGATAGAAAACGTTTTTAAAAAACCACAGAAAAACAAGTTAGGCTTTTACAATTCTTTATAATCGCTGTTTATAGTACATTCTTCTCATCTTGGAAGCTGCAGGAAAGCAAAGAGATTGATTTTATGAGATTTTTCCCATGGGCAATGCAATAATATATTGTAGAAAGTTCTGGAAAAATATATAAGAAATGGTTTGAATAAAAATTAGTAAAGTCGATGCATGTGATGTGTGTGATAAAAATATATTTGTGAGTGATAAAACAATAAGTGTAAATTGATTGTTCAGGTGAGCTGTGACAGCGTCCAATCTAGCAGGCTTCCCTTCATTAACATACAGCCGTGAGTCAGGTCAAAGACTCTCTCCAGCCTGATTAATGATGGCAAAGTCATGTCAAATGGAGCCTGTGAAAAGAAGGAAATTATAGCTGTGAGAGATTCATTTTTCTTGTCATAGGCAAGCATCACATCCATTTTCGCACTTAAGAAGATTAATATCATAAGGGAAAACTGTTCTGCAATACCCACCAAATGGAGGGGAGCCGACACACAGACTATGTAAATGTACTGTAAACACTCAATAAACACAACAAATTGTGGAAAATGAATCATTTACTCTTGTGTCGGCTGGCGTTAAGATAATGTAGACTTTTAATGCTATAGATAAAGCTAAATTGGAGGCTGACCTGAGGGATTGGCTGTGGATCTGGATCAGTAGATAGTAAGGCTTGAGCTTCAGAACAGCACTTCAGGATCATCACCTTTGAGAAAATAAGCATGAATTGTGGATGGTGACATTACATATGGAGTTACATTGAGGAACACCTCTTTATCCCTCTATAGAGATAGCCTTTCCTATTTCAGGGTTATTTAAAGAAGTTGTATGGCTTTATCACTGGGTTCAACCATATTCTGTTTGTTATAAGGGGTTGGCCACTAAGAACAAAGTTTAGCAACTGCACGTTCCTGTATAAAGGATGAAATCCATAAAATAAAAGATCTGGCTGCCTCTTGGCATGGGTGGGGCACATGAGAAGTGTGTCTCTTCTTGGACACTTGGATCATGTTCTTGTTGGTTTTGTTTTGTTTCTCCTCTCTCATTCTCCCCTTTCCTTCCTATGTCTCCCCCATCTTTCCCTCTCTTCTTCCCGTGAAGGCATAATGTTTCTTGTATATAGTTTGTGCTATTGCTCAATCATTTCTCTTGAATAATGAGCCTCTTTTGTTTGCTTGGTGCATTCTCAAAGTTTGTTGTTTTTTTTTTCTTTTTACATATGTCCTATTTGATGTGCCGTTGGTTTGGCCAAATTTGTTTACCCGGTTAGTACAATAATCAAATAGGGGCACCCATATTGTACTTACATTGGTAAACTGTTTAAGATTTAACCCGCTGGCAGCAGGACTTACGGAGATGTCCCTGGATTTATGGTAGATTGCAATATGCACACCAATTCCATGCTAACTATTTCCATGGATTGGGTGGGAGGGTGTATGAGTGTCCTCTTCATCCTCTTTAAGTCCATATTACACTTGTCCTTACAGGAAGTCCTGAACCCTGCGGCTGGCGAGTTGCATGACCTGTGGCTCCCACAAACTGCAGAGAAAGTTTACTGGGGAGAGTACACTATTAGAGTATTGTACTTACCCTAGTAAACTCTCTTATTAGAGGCCAATCCCTTTAACTCCAGTTCCATTTTGTTAGATTCTTTCACATTTATCTATCTTATATCTTTCAGCATCTAAACATGTTTTATACTTCTACATACATCTCCCACTGATAGAGATGTTAGACATACTGGCAAAAGGAGGAGAATTTAAGTCATTAGTTTATATGTGTTATTCTGCAGCGTAGCAAAGTACACCACTCATTATCAAACACCATTTCTCCTCATGTTTAACAACCAGACTCAATGGGAATCAGTAAATATGATTTATAAATATCCCAGATAAGCAGAGACATGAAAAAGTGTATCTATTGCCATGACATGCAATTTGGAAGACGGATACGTAGATCCATGGCTTGCCACCAGATACTGATGTGTTCCTTCCTGCACCCGAGTGTGACAGCCTAGCGCCTAATACTAATGCTTATCAATGTGTTTCCATCTATCAGCCTCCCATATAAATTACCCTGCTGATTGTGAGCTGTCTCTTTTACCTGCATTTCTTCTGTGATCTTGACTGGTTTCACATCAGGTTTATTTGTTGTCGTCTGAGCAGAACGTTTCTGCTTTTCACCATTGCCCAGAATAGAGGTATCCTTCACATTATGTATTGAGATTTCTACCTTCTGCCTTAGATTACAAAGCTTCTCATGTAATGACAGGGCACTGGTAAGTAGGAAAATGAAATACAATTTGCACTATTTATGAGGATTATCACTTAACATATACTGCAAAATAACATTTGTTTAATGGCACAAGATGGGGCACTTAACTGAAGATATCAAAAAATAAAAATTATGTCACCTTAAACTGCCCTCTCTACAGTATATTCTAGTAGTGTAGATTTGTACTGTGTTGGCCATGGAGAGCAGAAGAAGAGTGAGGAAATCAGGCGATACCTTTCTGAGGCTAACTGAGTATATTTGTTGGTGAGCTTCGAGATTACTAGTTCTCTTCGTCAGACACGATGTTATGCGTGAAACAAAAAAATCACAGCATTTTATACACACTAGGCTTGATGATCACTGCGTAGTGTGTATAAAATTCTGTGAATATTCTGTTTCATGCATAACATAACATGACGAAGAGAAATTGATGGACAAGTGTCTTCTTGATGGACAAGTGTCTTTTTTCAATCGTATAAACTATGAAACTAGTATTCTCAAAAGCTCACCATCAAGTATACTCATTTAGCCTCAAAAAGGTATGATTTCTTCACTCGTATTATACAGTATATTCTATAAGACTTGTCTTGTAAGGTGACCTGTAAGCAGCTGCGTTGCTGCTTATTGATGGTTTCTTCCAGGCAACCAAAAAATTGTAGCATTACAAAGTTGTTATTCAAAAACTTGGGGAGATTTATGAAACTTAAATTCTCAGTTTATTAAAGAGAGTCACACTGGCCCACATTTAATCACAACTGGTGCAGTCTGTACTATGTGCAGTTTGCCTGTGGAGTGTGCAGGGTGCTCCAAATACATCAAAACTTGCGCACGGGATTCATTATTCTGGCATTCTTTTTTGGTGCACTTTGTTCATACTACAGAATTGTGGTGCACGTCAGTAATAAATGTGGCGCAAACTCAGACTAATCGCTAACTTTAGGTGCACATGTTTTCTGTCTTGTCCGACACAAATACATCTGCAAGCAGTTTGCACGTTCTTCTTTTTTAATGCAAAGACAGATAGAAAACTGACGCAAACACTTCAATAAATGTGGGCCATTGTTTGGGGGTTTTTTTGCTGCTTCCAGTTTGAAATTTTTTCCACTTTTTTCCCACAATCAAGAACATGAGAAGTATTCTTTATCCAAGTATGAACAGTGCTTATATACTTCTACTACTGTACTTTCTGATAGTGCTCTAGAGTAATGAAAGAGATTGAGTACTATGGGTAAGGGCTCTTTCATATTGGCGTTGATGTTCAGCTTCAGTTGCGCATCTGTTGGCTTTGTCTCTGTTGTGTCTCAGTTTTTCTTCAGTTTTTGTCTCCATGATGCGTCAATTTTGTCTCAACATTGGTTTGAAAACATCACACTTGATTTTTCAGCCTCGTCAATGGAAAAAACCGGTTCTTTCATCAGTTTTTATTGCGTACCCATAGACTTCTATTTCACTGATCCGCATCAGTTAAAAATTGGATGTGTTTCATAATTTTTCCCATGGACAATGGATCAGTGAAAATACAAGCCAATGTAAAAACACCGATAGAAAACAAGGTCATTGTGAAGTATCTGTTAAAATCACTGAACCATGACGTGAAAAACAACACCACTGTAAAAGAGCCCTAACAAAGAGATGTCCATAAATTAAGTCTAATAATGAGAACAACACAGGAATCCTAGTGAACTTAGAGTAGTGTCAATAGCCAAGAAAAGTCATGACACCTGCTGAAAGCTATCAGTAATTAGAAAGCAATTTTGCCACTTAGTGCACATTCAGCAACACATGATAAGCATTGATAGTTTTATTATTTTTAAATTGGGCTGTCCACCTCTGGCAAATCATTGGGAATACTATCCAGATTTTGTGTCTTAGTAGTTTCTCCTTCATACTTGTTATTCTGAGAGAAGTAAAGTTGGTTGCATAACTCCTGAAAAAAACTAAACCTAGCTCATTTTTAACAGTCTCCTCCATTAGGACTGATTTTTGGTTTGTTTTCAGGTCACTGATGCAGCCAATCACAGGCCTCAGAGGTGATGTGTAAGCCACTGTAATGGCTAGCTGGTGACATACTGCCTGTGTAGAGGTCACTTCTACATAAAGGACATCTACCATCAGGATGATGGATCATAAACCAAGTACACTTACACGCTGGTGTGTGCCCCCTTTGTCAGGATCGGCTCTTCTTTAAGCTTTTTATGTCTTTGTTTTTACAAAAAAAGCTGCAAAATGAGCCGGAGGGGCTCCACGCTCCATAGAAGTTAATGGAGCCTGGAGCCCCTCAGACTCAATTGCATGGTTTTTAAATCATAATTTCTTAAAATTGAAGGGCATAAGAAGTTAAAAGAAGAGCAGATCCTGATAAATGAGGCACACACTAGCATGTAAGTATATTTGGCTTATAATACATGATCCTGATGGTAGATGTCCTTTAACAAATCTAAATCTAACGCTGTGTAATAGATTTGTTCCTGTTTTTATTAACTTCCTTTTTAATGTTATTTGATCATAATACAAATGTCATATTTTAAGAATCCTCCTGGCCACATCTTTTATTTAGACAATGTACAAATTGTCAAGTGAGAAGCAAAACAGCGTCTAAATTCATTAATAAATTTGGAACACATGAAATTCTAAAGTTCTACATTAATATTCTACATTATTATTAACTTCATTAAGTCTTCCTAGTCACAATTTTGGTGTAGGACAGATATCTAGAAACATGTAAAATGTAAACAAGTATTGTGTATAATCATCATCTTCCCAAAATAATTTGCTGCCCACTTTGTGATTCATGGTTCTTTGCAGTGTGTCAAACAGGGGACAATTTGCAAGTGTGAAATATATGCTCACATAGTGATGTGACAAATGATAGCAGAAGTCCATGCACAACACATTGGCGAAAAAGACGACACCTGGACTGTTGGTCCCAGTGCCAGCGTGAACTAATGTGTTAACAGCAGAGCTGGCTTGGCATTGCATCAAGAGCAATGATCATGGAAACAATGGTTCCAGACTAGTAAGTTAAATATAGGTTATTCAGAATTTGTAATTCACATGCAACTAACACAAATTATAAACAACATCTAAGATATACACTATAGATATACAAAAATTCTGTACTTACTGTGTCATAGAAATCCAAATGTAGCCACATAGCACTGCGGATGGATCACATTTTCTTAAGTCTTTAACATCAATTATTTGCTTGTTATACGCATACATTAGCAATACCTTAAATGCATAATGTAAAATGTTAATATTATGTATATATAGTGCTGTGCAAAAGTTTTAGGCAGGTGTGGAAGAATAGTTCAAAAATAGAACTTAATACTGCATCAGAACAACGACCTCAAACATACAGTCAATATCATGAAAAACATCAAGGAGTTCTGAAAGTGATCAGAGCCCTGATCTTAACATCATTGAGTCTGCCCGGGATGATGGGAGGAGGCGAATGATGTGAGTAAAACGACATCCACAGAAGATCTGTGGTTACTTTTGGAAAACATCCCACCTGCAACCACCCTTCAAAAACAGTGTTCTGTGTACCTAAAAGTTTTAAAGGCAAAGGATGGTCATGCCAAATATTAATTTGAATTGTAATCCCTATTGTTCATTTATTTTTCACTTAGATAACTAAAGGGGTTGTCCCACGAACCAAAGTTAGGCCCTATCCACAGATCACAAGAACGAGGGGTCCGATGGTGTCCGACCGCAGTCAGACCCCTCTTTGCTCCCGGAGATTAATGGAGCAGACGGCCACGCATGACCATTCTGCTCCATACATTGGAACTTGCCGAGCGCAAACCTACAGAACCTACCTATCTTGTATGTAACCCGGGGACTGCCTCTTAATAGGAGCCCACAGTATATCATGAATATTATTAACTATGGACTTGTTATCCTATTGTATCTTACTATATTGTAACATGCATGCTATTTTGAGTTTGCAATATGAGATCCATTCTTTTATTTAGTCCCTTAGGCTGCCTACTGTCTAACGTAACAATCCAGTAAGTCTCTCGGTTCAAGAGCTTCCTTATTATATCGCCCCCCTCGTAACGGCTGGGTGACCTTTTCAATGCCCATCCAAGTAAACCCTTTAACTTGTTTGTTATTAATTTTCCTAAAGTGTCTCAAAATTGCTGATATATTAACAGAATCATTTGTGACATCTGACATCCGTTATATGGCCCACATATTGTTTCCGGCAAATTGTGCAATATGCAACCTAGATAGCATTTCTGTAGTACAATGAATCTAGCTCAAGATATTGTTATTTCTCCCCATCACTGTAGAGCTAAAGAAGGCGCTTACCTGAATATATGAACATGCTATACACTGTTTGTGCCCACATTTATAGTTCCCATTTTGCTGAAGCCAGTTGCTATTGGACAAAGAATCATTGCTGGTAAAAAGGCTGGATGGATGTTTTACTATATGTGATCAATTGCATTTAATTTATTATTTTATCTTTGCTTTTTACATATCTTAAGTGTTTTTGCCTTCCCAGCATTTCCCTTTGTCAGGCCTGTGGATCCTTGCCCTTGCTCTGCATATTCAATTTTATTTTGGTCACAAAACAGTTTGATGTATTCTAGCTATGCTGCTGCTGTCAGTCAACATTTCTATTTACTATAATGTAATTTTTTTTTGGTGAAATAATTGGGTAGGGAGATGTGTTTTCTGATTATAGGGGTTGTCTTTTGTGATCAACTTTTTGATATGTTTTTACGGTAATAACGAATTAATAAACTTGTATATTTTCCTAAGAAATATGTCTGTGATATTGTTTGGTAGGTGTTTCAGTTATGATCTAGGTGTTTGTGTGCAGATATACCAATATTTTCATAGATTAATATATAGTATATAGGTTAAAACCAGAAATCATACAGAATTTTACAAACTAATTCAGAAGATCCAATACTGCAAAACCATTTCTTAAACTTTACATTACCAGGTTTTTATCTTGTTTTGATCTCTCCAAGGGTGGAAAATACCACTGTAGACAAAGTTCCTGGTCTAATGCTTGTACTGCCTTTTGCTCCATGTGGCCGATTAATCTACTTTCCAATGACCCACTAGAAGGTGACTTCAATGGTTGTGGAAGAGGCGGATGAACTTCATTGCTCTCCAAATTTTCCTGAAAACATGAATATGAAAATGATAGTTTTTATATCCATAAAAATGATGTAAAAGCTTCACACTTATGTCACTTATAACTGGAATCAGATAAGTAATGACATTCACAGGTATCTATAATCTTCAAAACTGATGCAAAAATGCCTTCTGTGAAGAGGGACTTCACTTTAATCAGATAGTTCTTAAATCCAGTATTTGAGGAATTAAGATGGGGTGTATGGATTATATTATGCAGAACGATAACAGGTCCTGAAACTTGCACAACCATATCTGCTGGCATTATATCTGCTGGTCTGTTAGATGTGTCACAGACAATATGCAGAAAAGTTTTATTTATTTTCTTATTCATATCAATGGTGTTTGTTTAAAATGAATGTTTCTCTTGTACATTTTTATAAAGTTGCCCTAAAGTTGGTCCATGTGCTAGTACAACCCCTCATATCATATGCGGTTGTAAAACTATGGCACATGGGCCTGAGGTGGCACTCAGATGCCTCTCCGTGGGCACCCCAAGCCGTTACCCCAGCAGGAAGCCCAGGATGTGCCTTGTTCAGAAGTATTTTAAAGAGACACATCAATGGCTGCCTGGGACTGCTGGAGGAGCGAGGAGGTGTGTAAAGGGCTTTATTATCATTAGCAGTCCTGCTCCAGACCTCGGGCTTCCTGTTCAGAGGCAGTGGAGGGAAGCTACAATAATAATCTGAATTTCAACACCCTCTTTCTACCATATTGGTGTCCTCAGTATGCTAATACAATTAAGAGCTGTGACAGAGAAGGGAGTGATAAGTTGGCGCACTTTGCAAATAATGCATGGGTTGTGTTTGTAGTTTGGGCACTTCCATCCTGCCATCACTGTCATGTGCCATAAGTACAGAATTCTCATTATAAAAACCAACAGAAATCTAAGACCTATTCTGTATCTCAATATGCTGATTTCAAACCGAGACATACAATATGGACATTTTATCATTTTTAATGATAGGTTACAGAGTTATCAGAGTGACTTCCATTGATTGCATTTTTTGTTATAAAGACAACGCATGGCAATTGAGAGAGTGCCTACAGCTCTGCAATATGGAACATTAGGGGCACCATGTAGTAATGAACAGGATTTGCTATGTGAATGAGACTTAAGGCAAAACCGAGCATTCGACAGAATACAATACAATTTAGAAGCTACATCAGTCTACTGGACGCGTTTAGAAAGATAATCTTGCTTCCTGAAGAGTTTCCTATGGCAGTATGCATGTTGCAGAGTCAGGCATTTGTAAAGCTACAAATAGTTGCACATTCATACTATTTTTAATAGTAAGAAAACTTTTTTTTTATTGAAATCACAGAAAGTAATGAGGTATAATAGTTTCATTTGCTGAGCATCATAAGGTGTTAATGGTTATGACCAAAAATGAGCAAAGCAAGGTTTAATAGTTCACAGCCAGAAAATCATTGTAAAAAGACTGTAATTCAGCTAAAATTAAAGCGGAGTTTCTTTTGCAGAACTTTACACTATTTTTCTAAATTTTTCCTAATCTCCTTTTTTCCTCCACTTAATCTATAAGAAATTCTACATTCAAAGACATTTTCTGGGTTATGTATTTTTAATGTATTCAAATCTATGGGGGTCTGACACCAAGCACCCCCATTATCAGCTGTAAAACTGTAATGATTTACAATTTTTAATTCTCTTTTTTTTTCCTTTAGGCTAACTTTCATTTTGCCTATTTCATATAGGAGGCAATGATCTAATGTGCAACTTTCTACCTTTAGTCAATTATATTGAACATGCTGTTGTATTTGGAGGTGGTGTGTAATAATGGCGGAATATCTAAGTGGAGCAATACAGTACATAGATTTGTGGGAACAGATTTAGTACAATTCAGAATTAACTGATGTAAGATATACAGTGCCACTTTAAACTAGTCAATCTGCTCAGCAATTCCTGATGTACAGTATACCAGTGATGGCAAACCTTTTAGAGGCCGAGTGCCCAAACTACAACAAAGACCCGCTTATTTATCGCAAAGTGCCAACACAAAAATGTAATTTGTGATTTATACTCCCTTCTCTGTCACAGTTTTCATTGATACCAGCACCTGAGGACACCAATAAAGCAGAAAATAGTCCCAGGTAGAGCTGTCACTTTAAAATAGCTCTGTGCACAGCAAGTCCTGGGCTGTCTGGGACTGCAGGAGATACCTGGAGTCATCTCTGGTGATGGCCTGGGTGCCCACAGAAAGGGCTCCGAGTGCCACCTCTGGCACCAGTGCCATAGGTTAGCCATCACTGGTACAGTATATACCATGCTACACACAGGTTCCCTTTATGTGTCTGTATACAGGCGGTCCCCTACTTAAGAACACCTGACTTACATACGACCCCTAGTTACAAACGGACCTCTGGATGTTGGCAATTTACTGTACTTTAGCCTTAGGCTACAATAAACAGCTATAACAGTTATCACAGGTGTCTGTAATGAAGCTTTAGT
Source organism: Engystomops pustulosus (assembly GCF_040894005.1). NCBI lineage: Eukaryota > Metazoa > Chordata > Amphibia > Anura > Leptodactylidae > Engystomops > Engystomops pustulosus. The sequence goes on along the minus strand of NC_092414.1, from coordinate 78,543,297 downwards.
GTTAATCCTGGTTCTAATGACAATCCAACATTTTTAAAATCCAATTGTCACAGAGACCAAAAAAATTTGGCTGGGGGTTACAATGATAAAGTATACAGTTCCGACTTACATACAAATTCAACTTAAGAACAAACCTACAGACCCTATCTTGTATGTAACCCGGGGACTGCCTGTACTACATTAGAATCCAGACCAACTCTCACTCCATAGGAGTAAAGCACAACATAGACAACATAGCACAAACAAAATTCCAGTTGGTGCTTATGTCCAATACCCTTCAAGATATCTTCTCAAATTACAATAAAAGCATGCGATTCTATAGAATGGAAGATCTGCTCACCATGGCCTTTTCCATCTCCTGAAGGTAGGAGGTGTATAGTCAGCTGCTGGCAATAATCGACATGTATGCTGTCAATAAGGATCTGTAACCTCGTAAATGTTAGCGATAATGCCACTCTAAATATCATAATAGTCCAGGCCTAACAAACATAATTGTCTCCTCTTTATTAGGATTCTCTAACTGAAATCATTCTTACTTTTCAGTCCAATCACTTTATGTCTATTCACTAGACCAAAGGAGGATGAAATCAATAACTCAGGAAAAACAACCCCCCCCTGCACTGAACTGGCTTAACATTTACCAAAGCTTAATTATTTCCTGAAATCAAAATATTTGCATGTTAGATTTCCAATAAAGGACTTTATGAATTTCAGATGTGGATTTGCCCATTTACCCATAATAAAGAGCGCTTGCATAATGACACTTTTATCTTTGTAGACAACATGTGATGCCATTACATTACATTAGGGGGGGAGTTTGAATGAATTCATCGTGACATGTTTAAAAGCAACAAAGCTTTGTTTCTGTAATGAAACAAAATAATCAAAGGACTCTATGCTTGTTAGCTGGATGCTACAGACAGTAATACATGAGGCTGCCTGCACCTGTCAGCTAACTGCAGCACATGATCTGAGGAAGACAGAATGATAATATATGAAACCAAACAAATAGGTCTATACAACATTTTAATGGGAAGCTGCTTGGAGATGTCAACTACATTTAATTGTTTTCTGGATGAAGTCTGATATTATGAATTTTACATTGTAATTCTGGAGCTAAATTTGCACATTATTCTTCAACTATTGTCCTCACAGAAGTGTATTAGATATGCAGTTTACTTAATAGAGATTAGCATAAAATACATACAAACATCAAAAATATGCCACTTGGGTACAGCAATGTTAAAAATAACCAGACATGGGCGCTGGCCTTGGTGCTGAGACACAAGAGCTGCATTAATTCCCTTATTCCTATAAAAGAGCGAACTACAAAAGTAGTTTTTTGGAGCAAGGTGTGAGTAGTCAGCATTTGCTTTGTTACACACCATGGAAAAAGATGATCTTTATCACATTTACAAACACCAACTCTTTGCATCGTTTAATGAGTATATTGTTCAACTAATTCTGTTGCAGTTGGAATGTTCTAGATAGTCCTGAACATTCCCAAGAAATTTTCAGCTCCCTATTGTCAAATGGGAGATTCTGGGCTGTCTGCAATCCAGGACCACCCATCTGACTATAGTTTTAGCATAGTCTGGTTATTCCCAGTAGAGGATATGCTACTCTACTCTGAGATAGGTGGTCACAGGTAGAATCAGTCTGAGTCTCAGTAGTGTTCAAAAGATTAAGACATTGGGGCTCGTTTACTAAGGGTCCGCGGTCCGCACTATCGTTGGGATACCTGCCGATTTTGCGCCGCATTTAGAAGGGGGTTTTAGTGCATAAGATCGGATTTTGGCGCATTGGTGGCGGCTTTCATGCGACACAAATCGGGTGGCGACGGATTCGGAAACCGCGCAGGATTTTACATTTAAATTGTGTCGCAATACCAAACACTTACATGCACCAGGAAGAAGAAGGTGAACTCCGGCGGACCTCAGTGAGGAAGCGACAGATGCAGGAAATCGGGCGCATGAGCTATGTGAATCGCGCCACAATGCAGGATAGTCGGACAGTCCGGATCGGGGATAGCGCGCAGGGCGGGTAAGTAAATGTGCCATATTGAATGGGAATTGTGAGGGCTATACAGAAAAATCCTATTAATAAAGGTTACAAGTTAAAGTTGACGGAGGCGGTGAAAGGTCCTGTTATAAGCATAGCTAATCCTTTCCCATTGTATTCTAACTAAGCCATTATTTCTTTCATAAATATTCTTGTATGTAGAGAATGAATAAGACAAATTAATAGTTGAAGGAAAGATGTAGTTAAAGGGATTGGCCACTTTACCATATGTTTTTTTGTAATGTATGGGGCAGGCTATTAGGTAATTTACCAGTATACATCTACTGAAAGTCCTTCTACGCTTTGATATATAAAGTGAAGTCTCCTGTCATTTAGGTAATTGGTAAATCACTTAATATCCTGCCCCACACACATACACACACATTACAAAAAACAAGAGGTTAAGAGGCATCAAGGACCCCCAGAATCACCCACCAGCAATAGTGTCTTTGTATCCATGTGTGGCATGTGGGCCTTCAAGCCTTCTAAGGCACCAGTATTCAGTGAGAATAAAAACTCTGCAGGAGCACACTTAGCTGTAAGTAAAAAGGGCTGTACACCTATAACCCCGCACTATGCCCTTGGATACAACATTCTATACATCTTTCTATGTGCATATTTAAAGAAAACTAATTTACAGTACAGGAACATATGTCTTACAAAAAGTCATAGTATCACTTTCTCCTCTGTGTTGGCATCCAGTATGCATCCAACTGAGATCATAAGTACAGCGCTATTGCAAAACCCGATACTTTCTCTATGAGACTGAACAATATGTAATAAGTCAGACATTACAATATGAAATTCAATTTCTTTCACATTCACATCACGTTCCTCCTTCGATTAAAGCCAACTATTTCAGGAGGTCAGTACAGGAACAATTTTTCTGCCGAGGTGGAAATCATATATTAAATCCAAACCAAATTCTAGGTCATTTCTTATGACCCTATGTGTAATTTCTACACTCTAACATGTATTAATTGAGAATATGAACATTATGGCAGAAGAAGGTTGATTCTTTACAAAGATGAGCTTGGTGTGCTGCATGAAGAAAGTCAGATTTGTAATCCTATAAATGTAGAGGCTTCCCACTGATTCAGCTGGCACCCCCATTTACGGAAACAGATGGTAAGGTCATTGCTGGCATTTAGGAAATTGTAACTCTCAGAGCAGAAGACAGTGTGTATATTTTAGTTAGCATTCACATGTCATTTAATTGCTTTAAACACAAAATGATGTTTCCCGAGCACACAGCAAGTAGAAGAAAAGCTTAATTACTTGCTAGTTGCTAAGGTAACAACATTTTCTCTAGGAAAATAAATTCCCAGTTTTATGTAAACATAGTAATAATTAGAAAAAAAAACACTGATTTATTAGGAGAAAGATGACATTTAGTTGAATCATTAGCAAGAAACCATTGCTATAGGTTATATTTAACTCATTCTATTTTATACCTCAACGCTATATTCTCCAAAGAGAGCTGGAAAAAAGAAGTGTTTTCTAAAATATATCCACCACCTGAATTACATTAAATGTAAGGTAAAACATGGGTCTTTTTTGTATGGCCTAAAATATCTATCTGAAGGATAACAAACAAGTTGTTTGTTATGCTTTCTTCTTGTACTGTGGGTTAACTAGAACATCATATTGCAGGAGAATGAGTTTGACTATTAGGGTATAAACAAAAATGATTTCAATAAATACCAGTCAGCAGTACAGAAGCTTCTACCTACCAATCACAGCGACACACGTGTGACAGCAGCTATACTTGCTATTTCTGATAAGATCCTTGGACTATTCTTCAACCATGTCATGTTGATCTTATGTAATTCGTTATAAGGGGACACCGCGCACCATGGGAATGGAGGGTTGAGTAAGAGGGGATTAAGTGGTGACTACCGAATTTGGATATAGAAGGGGAATTGCGCCCCTGGTGACTTAGTAAATGTGAGCTGCTGCAGATTCCGGAGTTCCTGATGTAAGACAGGGAATCCACTAAGCAGCGCGATATTACATCGGGTTCTGCCATGTTGATCTTAGATACTATGTAAATTATGTCACACTGAGGTGGTGCTAAGGGTGGTGCTAACCACATGATTAAAATACCATCATAATTAAAGGGAACCTGTCAGCAGAAACTGACCCAATAAATCCCTACAAGAAGATTAAAACTCACCATATCATGTTTCTTTCATAGTCCAATGTGGTGACATCATCCAGAAAAACAGATTGAAGTTATAGGTAAATTGTTGTACAAAGTCAAGGAAGTGGAGAGTTTAGCAATTAGTCAATGACAACAGAGGAGGAGTCCTGCAGTGAGCTTAACTTCAGTGATAAACTTGAGCGCTCTGTGACTTTATGTAACCAATTTACCTGCACTTGAAATCCAGCGTCAAGGCACAATGTGCAAAACATAGGATGTACCCGAACTCAAGGAGAAAGATGAGTGTCAGCACTTCAAGTACTCATGGACAGTGAGTATCATGAACTGAAATTTTATTGTAGATAACGCAACGCGTTTCAGCTCAGTACCCGAGCTTTCATCAGGCATAACCATGATAAAAGCTCCAGTCTGGAGCTAAAATGAAACTCAACTTATGTCTACAATAAAGTCTCAGTTTGTGATACTTAATGTCCATGAGTACTTGAAGCAGCAACACTCGTCTGTCTCCTTGAGTTAAGGTATATCCTATGTTCTGTTTAAAAGTGTAATGTTTACATCTAGTTTCCAATTTATTAGTGTATTTCCAGAAGGGTTGTCATTGGAATGACACATCATAGACTTCTCATAATGCAGATGCTGCAAAAAATGTTGTTTAATAGGAAATAATTATTTTGAATGGCATTTTAATAAAATGATTTGGTACAGGAAAGTTAACTAGAATTTTGAGATAATATAAAATGCTATTGAATTTACTATAATAAGATTTTATTTTCCATGCATATAAATATACAGGCACATATAAAATAATATACCTTAAGTAGAATGTAAAAGTCAGTTGTCTTCTGCTCTAGTCCCCAAAGTAGTTCTGCAGGAAAGTCATCGATGCAGCATGTGGAATATGAGGGAAGATACTTTTTGAGGAACAGGTGCATCTGCACACAGCGCACTGTAATCCCATTATCAAAGACAGATGTATATAGTGTGTCACTAGCAGGCGCTTTCCCATCATTAAAATCTGTAGGAAGACATTAGAGCATGAGATATTACAATTCTAGATGATACCTATAAACGTTGATTGTAAGGACATAGCAGTTATAAATGTAGGTATATGGAGGTGTGAATCAAGATGCTGGAGGGTGGCCCAAAAACAGCTTTGAACAAGAACATTCCCAGCTAAATCTAGAATAGCTTATAGCCAGGAAGAGCATCTTGCAGTAAACAGCTAATTTGTGGCCAGATTCGGGATGGTAACCCAAGAGGAATGTAAAGCGTTGCTGCTAAATTATAAGGGGAGTATAGAACTGAACATAATCTTCTAGGACACCATTCCCCATCTTCCCTTGTTATGTGAATTTTCTAATGGCACTGTAGAGAGGACAATGATCCCATTTGTAAAGCTTGTTATAGGAAGGTGGTAATTAGGTGGATAAACAGAATCAAGGATGTATTCATTTTGAACCCTATATATTTGATATATGTAATTTTTCAGGTTTAGAGATATGACAATATTGGCATCATTACAAGATGGGGGCTGAAAACTTAACAAATCATGTGTGGTAAAGTTGAACCTAAATTCGGAGAAGGTGTAAAAAGCAACTGATTACAAATGGAGGGGAGATTTTAGCTGGGTCTCATAAGATAAAAAATCTAAATAAAAAAACACATATACCTGAAAAGTATTATAGCAGACTTTATGAAGGATGAAAACATAAAGTGTATATTGCAGCATTGGAGATAAGTGTTGCAGCAGTGTAGCTGCTTCTCACTACAAGAATAAGTAAACTTTATACTTGCTATTTTACAACCTATATTCTGCCCACCATCCATGTAAATGTTCTAAGAAAGAGCCATCCTTAGATATATATAAGAGGAAAGAAAGGCTTTGCCTCTCATTGTAGAAGACACATACGAAGAAGTGCTATATCTCATATTCAATAGAATGAAGCAGCAAACACTCTACTAAGAACCCACAATGAGTAAATGTCTAGTGGGTAAACCACATTACCCAAAGCCAATCTGACCCACCAAGAGTGAAATGAGTGAATTTGAAAAGTTAAGCTTTCTGGCTGGAGTGTCTAATAGCCCATGAACCAGTCTACCCAGTGTCTGAGCACTGCAGTTTTATGTAATTTTAATTCATGGAAAAAAACGCAACTTTCTGTTTTTATCAGATGAACCAATGGCTAGTCCTTATTATGCAATGTGGGTTTATGACTACCTGTCTCCAATTTCTGCATATGGTGCAGCAGAAACTGAAAGTTTCCGTTTGGCTTTATTAACTGTTAACACAAGTACAGAGGCATCCCTTTAAAAAATACAGGGACGCCAGAAGACTATGGCCTTAACAAACAAAAATAGCATAAAGTAATTTACCTTTCATTGTCAGCAGATTTTTGAGTCTCATCAGATGATTATAATATCGAATAACATGGACCCAGGACAGGAGATCTGTAGGCAGACTATCTCTATCACTTTTATTTTCATCTATAAGACTTTCTTCAGTGAGTTCTTGTTTGTCAGCAATGTTGTGTTGTTCATCTGTGGAGAAACAGTTGGTTATAGAAACTCTGACAACAATCCCAAGAATAAATGCTGAGCTTAAACGGGTTGTCCACGTTCAGCAAATAATTGATAATAAAGGAAACTAGAAAATGTCGACATCAATAAATATCCACTTTACAGTAAAAAATACAATAAAGATAATACTACCTAAAAATATACACAGTCACATTATGTATAACACAAATCATAATTTCTGTACTGTTCTGTTCTCCTAGAATTGTATAAATCTAACTATTGAGATATTAATAGCTGTGAGGATTATACTTATTTTAGGTTAGCTAATAGTTTATCATTCAGATTTGTTAGATATTAGTTTATAATCATCATTCGGAGTGAGGCAGATTATTATTTACATAATGGCTCCCCTCATTTGTTAACCCATAAGGCTCAGAATGAGAAATACTGTGACCAAAATAAAACCTCAGTGCTTCCCTAAGTGAAAAACCCTGTAACCACACCAAAATATCTAAAATAAAATTGGTTGAACTGCCAAATGTATTATGGTTGTAGGTACATGTAACCCTTACAAATATTATCACATACCTTCTACCCTGGGGCCTGTTTATCCCTAAACCTTAACGTCATTCACAATAATCTCTCATATTCTTATAGTGACAAAAAATGTAATAGCAAGAAACTGGGACTCTACCTCTATCCCATTAGTTGATAAAATAACAAATGTCAAAGAAAAATATATTCCAGCTCTCTCCTGCCACAGGGAGCACTTCCAATCTGGCCAATGAGCTCCATGTGCATAGGACAAACACTGATTAAGTGTGTGCAATGATAGAGGAAGCAGCAACAGTCCAGCATGAGTGGAGATCTCCTCCTATTAAAAGCCATACAGAAAATATAAATCTTGTTGACGTGTTTCATCAAATTGTCTGAAACGCGTCAGCAAGATTTAAATTTTTCTGTATAGCTTTAAATATGAGGAAATAAAAACAAACACATTTTAAGAAGATCACTACTGGTGCTGGACTCTTGCTTCTATCAAATAATATTTTTTTTTAAAATAGAGTCCTTATTAGCCTTCAGAAGAGGAGTGAATGAAATAGTTGACAAGCGGCAATCATATTGGCATTGAACTGTTCTTAAAGGAAGCCTACCACTTGGGATAGGGCTTTTAAGCAGGACATGCTGTGCACCAGCTCAGGGTGAGCTGGTGTCGGCGCTTATCTTCGTTATGTTTTTAAACTGTTTTAAAGCATTTTATTACTTTATTAATGTTTATATCGGAATTAGCTTCCCCGCACTGAGGTCCGCGCTCGGCGCACCACGCGCGCGACCGTGTGTGCGCCTGAATAGGAAGTGGTAGCGCGCATGGTGCGCCGAGTGCGGATGTTGGTGCGGGGAAGCTAGTTCCGATATAAACATTAATAAATTGATTAAATGCTTTAAAACAGTTTAAAAACATAACGAAGATAAGCGCTGGCACCAGCTCACCCTGAGCTGGTGCACGGCATGTGCTGCTTATAAGCCCTATCCCAAGTGGTAGGTTTCCTTTAAATAACATTGTTAAACATTATATTGTTTGTAGGCTTTTTCACCTTAATACTATACCTTGTACTCTATATGTATTTATCTTATTCTATGATTATAGTACACAAGTACTGTTATACTTATTGTTTTGGAAAATCAATAGAGACGTTAAGATCCAAAAAAAAAAAATCAGATGTTGCTGCTTTCAGATTCTATATTGGCCAAACAACCATGATTCTGCCCTAAGCCACTATTCTCTGACAGCAATGGATTTTGTTCTAAGCTCCTGTGCTGTAATAGGATTTCATCGTGACCCACTACATAAAGAGTGGCCTCCTTAATTTTGTAGTTTTTCGATGCAAAAAGATAAACTATTTTAATAAACACTTTATTTTATGATGGAACAAATGTGCAGCATGCTGAGTTATTCTCCAGTAGCCCTATTAACTGTGTTTGAATCCCCTTTATTATCTCATTTGTGACACAAACCCTAATAATTGAACTGCTGAATAAGTTCAGTGAATACACAGGTGTAAAAAAATAAATAAACAAATATAACAACAGTAAATGAATATAAAAAAGAAAAATATAGAGAAAAATACATACATAAAATAATTGTAAATTAATAAAATAAGAGTAAGTAAATATAAACAAAGGAAAAACAAAAAAAGTAAAATAAAAGAGTAAAATACATAAATAAACAAATAAATAAATGAAGACCAGGGCACAACTTTCACTATAACAATGCTACCTCTCTTTCATTACTTACCTTTTAAGTACTTCTTGAAAGCTGCTAAAATATCCATACAAACAAAAGTTGGAAGATGCTGTTGAAGTTGGCCTTTTGTATCCTGAACAGTAACATCCTTTTCTCCAATTAATTGTTTAGACGCCAACATGGCTGAAGCTACCTGCACACATACATTACAACGAGTAGCAAAGTTAAAAAATAAAAGTTAGTAAACTGAATACAAACTTATTTTACTAGATAAACTAAAAGGAGTAATGAATTTACAGAGGAGGTTCACAGCACGACATCCCGATAGACAGGTAATTTTCTGTTTGTTAATGTTCTTTCTGCAGAGGCTAAGATTTCACAATGCTTCTGAACTTTCCTGCCCAGAGCAATTTACTGGCAGTCTACAAGAAAGGTAATATCTTTCTCCTGACAGGGACTGTAACTCCTGTCTCTAGTTAGCAATCGTTTTTATAATCCAACATTACTTCTCATCAAGACTGTATTGGTGGTGATACCTCTGCTGTCTTTTTAATAGCACATGCTGTGTACAATCTCATCATTTTTCCTTTGCCTAATCACCAAGATCATTGGACCCATATCATTCACCGCACTAGTAATATAGACATAGCTCCATGGAACAATGCCTAACATATTTTTTGAGACTAAAAAGCATTTCTTATCAATCTCTTGTTGGCAGAATAGACTTTTCCCTTTTAGAACATAATTAGTTGCTTACTGGACCTTGGCATCAGTCTGAGAACTTTGTCTTTTACTCAGGCAATGCATCTTATTTACCACCTTAGTAACCAAAACAAAAGTGTTCTTACTTTTGTGATTTGATATTTCATAAAATACATGTATGACACAGGCATTAAATATTCATATCCTCTATAAAATGGTAAAACATGATAAAGCTATACATGTTATAATAAAACTATGAATACAGAGGTATCTATGAAAAGGCCTTCCCTATAAAGCAGTCAGGATGAATGACACGTACAGGCGGTCCCCTACTTAAGAACACTCGACTTACATACAACCCCTAGTTACAAACGGACCCCTGGATATTGGTAATTTATTCTACTCTAGTCCTAGGCTACAATGATCAGCTGTAACAGTTATCAAATGTGTCTGTAATGAAGTTTTATTGTTAATCCTGGTTCTTATGACAACCCAACATTTTTAAAATCCAATTGTCACAGAGACCAAAAAAGTTCTGGCTGGGATTACAATGATAAAATATACAGTTCCGACTTACATACAAACTCAACTTAAGAACAAACCTACAGACCCTATCTTGTATGTAACCCGGGGACTGCCTGTATTACTATTAAACAGCATATAGTTTTTAGTCTAAATGTTTACCCTTAATACAAAAAAAATTCAATAGCCATCTTCTGCGGAGCCTGCATGAGCACACGAGCAGACTTTCTGTTAGACGGTCTTGATAGTGAACTGTATGTGGAGATGTATATCAGGGAAATGAGAGGCAACCACTGTCAATATATATTAAGAAACTAAATGGCCTAAAAATGAAAGAGCTATGTATATGGCAAATAGCTATGTCATCCTCAAGCAAATTGTCTCTATAGGTAAATCACTTAGAAACATTATGGAAATTACAATTGGGATGTTATTTACCACCCCTAAGAGGTTTACAAATCAAGCATGCAAGCTAATGAAAGCTAAAGAATTCCATGTATGGTGGTCTTGTTAAAAATATCAAAAAGTTTTGGGAGGAAACTTTTAAAGTTATATCTCAAGTCTGCAATAGGGAAATAGCTGTGTGCCCGGAAAAGTCTCTTTAAAACATTGGAATATGGCATATCCCTGTCATAACCAGATGGTCTGTAAGTAAAATATTTACGACAGCGAGAACGAAAATAGCTTCCAATTGGGAAAGCTCTATGCCTAATTTTTTAAATGTGATTAGGAGAGCAAAAGAGTATCAAATATACGAATAAGCGCTATTGGATAATGGGATGATTAATACCCCAAATTTAAGAGAAAACTGGAGTTTTTCCTGGAGTTGCTAAATTAGAACTAGATTAGAGATATAGCACCATGCCTCTTAAAATCACTTAAAATCATTTAGGTTATTAACCATGTTTGCCTTGCGCTTCCTTTGTCTTCTTAAAAGCTATTGACTATATATCTATGAGGGATTAAGAACATTTTTATGTCCAATTTGTATGTTACATGTTGTATGGACTGTAATGTTTGTATTGTAAATGTTGTATATTATGTGTTAAAAAAAAGAATAAAAATTCTATTAAAAAAATGAAAGTGATATACTGTGACCGTTCACTTTAAAGGAAATCTACCACATGGATGCAGTATTATAATAATAAAGTAATAATAATAATTCCTTTATTTATATAGCGCAAACAGATTACGAAGTTATACACAGAGCTTTGCAAATCAGTCCCTGTCCCCAATGGGGCTCACAATCTTATAAACCTCCCAGTATTTTTTGGAGTATGGGAGGAAACCGGAGGACCCGGAGGAAACCCACACAAACACGGAGAGAACATCTTTATTTATATAGTGCCAAGATATTCTGTAGAGCTTTACAAATCAATATTTTACACCAAGCACACTTACATGCTGGTGTGTACCCCCCTGAAACATGAACAGCTTTTCTAATGCCTTCGTCTTGGAGAAGCCCCTATTGGCTTTGTCATCTGCCAAAAGTCACGGATTTAGCGGGACAGGCCTTATTTTTGGGTGCTGTCCAACGATCCTGGGCAGTTGGGAGAATGTCCTGGGCAGCCACTCTTTGACAAGCCTCCTGGTCCCGCCCCGACACACATGGGGTTGCAGAGCAGAAACCAGGAGGGATCAGCTCCTGCTGCCTCCACACATCTCTACTGTGCTCCATAGCAGAGATGTGTAGAGGTAGCTTCTCCCCTAGATGGCCAGGTCCCCTCCTCTGTCATCTCAGAACTCCGGGAAAAGGAAGCGGGACTGCGGGGTGACGAGGCAAGCGTAAGTAGCAAATTTCTTCTTTTGTTTAATACCCAAGAATACTGGAGGACACGGGGCTACAATATGAGGGGAGGGGCTACTATATTAGACAGATGGAGGGCAGTAGACCCCTATATGAGGAGAGATGGAGGACAGGAAGCCACTATATAAGGGGAGGATGACACATAAGAGGGATGGCGGACAGGAGGCCACTATATAAGAGGGATAGAGGACAGGGGGCCAGTATATAAGAGGGATGGAGGTCAGGAGGTCACTATATGAAGAGAGATGGAGGACAGGAAGCCACTATTTAAGGGGAGGTAACCACTACATAAAAGGGATGGAGGACAGGAGGCCACTAAACGAGAGGGATGGAGGACAGGAGGCCACTACATAAGAGGGGTGGTGGTCAGGAGGTCACTGTGTGAGAGGAATGGAGGTCAGGAGGCAACTATGTAAGAGGGATGAAGTTCAGGAGGCCATTATATGAGAGGGATGGATGAGAATGAGAGGAGGCTACTATATGAGAGGAATGGAAGTCAGGAAGTCTTTCTTTAGCTCAAAGGTTGGGAGCCACTGAGGCAGGCTCATTTACATAATTCTAAAATAATTTTTTTTACAAACCTTGGCCATTAGATGATAAAGAAAGAAAGGAACTTGTTTTAGAGGACATACACCAGTGTTTAAGTGTCCTTGGTGTAAAATACTACATGTGGTAGATTTCCTTTAAGGTGCTTTAAGGTGCAATGGAATGCTGTCTCATGGAAGGTTATTAAAATAAGCATCTGAAGTTGTCAAAGCTAAAAGAGGATGTGTTATTGTTTTATTCTAACTATCTCTACGACTTGCCAAGAAGATTAATTGTTCCAACAGGAGGGTTACATTAAACTCTTTTGTTTTTCTTTATTATCCTAAATACTGTATTACAACGTAAATTAGCAATTACAATTTTGAGTTCAGCCTTCTCCATCTGATGAATTTTGGCATATTTTGGGAACACTATTTATAGTGCTGCCTGAAAAAAAAAGTTTTTATATGTACACAACTTGATTTGAAAAATTGAAAATTTTGAGTCATTGAAATCCCAGTTTCATACTAGTTACTTTAAATGAAGGTGAGGCGAGGACAATATTACAGTCCATGCACGACTGAAGTAAAGAGACAGTTTTTTTTCATCAGCTATCTATCAGGCTGGACAGAACACAGAGAAGAAGGAAACTTCCTGGTGACAAATGGTGACATTTCTAGCGTACCACAGCACTAAATAACGTTTAGATATAGTAAAAAGGAAAACAGGTTTTCCCCTGTAATGTTCACAAATCTGATTATAGGATATTATGCCAACCCATAAAATCTGGTGCGATCATAAAACTTCCAGGAGACCCTGTTCACGAACAGATGCTGCTTATACTGCCAACAGAATAATATCTCAACGACTTGTGTCTATGAAAAAAGACAAAATCTTCTACAAGCTGTACAGCAATATGTTAATGACTTTCATAGATTCCAAGAATTTAAAAATAGATTCCGTGGTATCTGTGCATGAAAGTAGCTGTAATATCACCAAATATGAGGGCTTTCTCTATCATGTTGGCATATAAAAATAGTATTGTTTTATGACTATAAACTAAGCAGATGTCTTCACAACAGACAATCTTTCTTTCCGGCTCCCAGGAGAGCGCCTTGTCTAGCTCAGCTCCGCATGTTTCCTGAAGCAAAGCTTCACTGTCTCTTCACATGCATTTATCTGACTGTCCAAATAACAAACACTTTACTTGAAAATCAATAAGAAGGTCATGGCTTGTCCCTACCTGGATGAAATAAGCTTTTGCAGCCTGAAAACAATGCCATAAACGCATGGTGTAATTTATTAATCTATTTATCACATGCTACAAAAAGAATAAACTCTTGGCTGCTGCAGTTGTAGCCGTTTTTAACCATCGACTCAATTTAAACAGCTCTACTTTTAATGCTGCGTTTGGTTAACATATTGAGTTTTCAGCACCATGGAAAGTAACCTCGTAACCTCGATAAAAACTTCAAACCAAGTCAAACTATAGGTAGTTGTAGAATATCACAGCACTGAATTAACATAAGTCATGCAAATACTCCTCAGCATTCACCATACTTCAAAATTGAAGATATAGGAAATGGACGGCACTCACCAGTTTCCTGTTAAAATCCTTTTTCTTTCTTTATTGTAGGAATAACAACAAATACTCAAGTAGTACACATGGGACATACAAGAGAGGGAGTGAGGGGAAGATGCCCAAAAGAAGGCAACGGCCGGTCCAACGGAGGAAGAAGCGCTGTACTGCAAGAAACAGCCGTTGACTTCTTGTGGGCACCCTTGTATGTCCCATATGTGAGTATTTGTTGTTATTGATGTTATTCTTACAATAAAGAAAGAAAAAGGATGTTAACAGGAGACTGGTGAGTGCTGTACATTTCCTATATCTTCGATTTTGCAGTTTTGGACCGTATTACTTAAAGGACACCTGTCATCAGGTCTGTGTCACTAGTCCTGTCACTACTACCTGTTGGAGCAGCTCACAAGGATCCCATCCCAGCCTTTATCTAGTCAATTCATATATTATTCATTGTAAAATCATCTATTTTTATCATGTAAATGAGGCTGGTCACATGGTCAGAGGCAGTGATGTCACCCCTGTTACCCCTCCCCTCCCCCTGCTCATGTCTGTGTGTAATGTATAGTAAAGCATTCCTAGTGTGTGTGCTGCATCTGCTGACATGCTGCATCCTCCTAATACACCAAGACATGTTCTGTTATAACATGCTCTGGTGTAACATGGCTGCCTGTAGCTGTTGTATCTCTCCTATACACACACATGCACACACAGGCTGCAGGGGGCGTGGCCACCAGCAAGCACATGGAGCCATCACATCATTATACAGCCTCACACCATTACACAGGCTGTCAGTCAAGCACTGGGGGTGTGGCTGTGCCTCCCACTCATGAATAGAGTGGACAGCTTGAATATGCTAATGCTTCATTGGACATTTCACAGGTCATTTGCATACAGCTTTAGGACCTCATTGCTTAGGTTTACAGGCATGTAGAGGGACAATGAAGAGATAGAGGCAATGCTCTCTAATGGCAGAATATGAAAATATATTTAGATTAGGGGGTTATTTTGCATGAGGGGTTCTCTTTAAGGATTTGAGTACCACCGAATTTTGATTTTCCTGTATCCCTAAAAAACCTCTTTCCCTTTTCTCTTTCCTTTGGTACACACATTCTCAGCATATTGATAGTACCTTGTGTGTATTTCTTCTAGACACAAGGAAGGTTTTAGGACTCAAATGTTTGAGTCATGTTCAATTAATTTGTGAATAATATATACCTTGTATAGCTATCTTCTGCCTTTATAAGGAGTTAAATAAAGACTTTGCAAAAATAACTTTAAAAAAAGACCTGTCACCAGAATGTTACCCCTCACACCAGTAATACCTGCTGGTAAAAGGTTAAACGTCTATCCCATCTCACCTATCTGCCACTGAGGCACTGTACCTTAAGTGCAGCCGTTTTTCTCGTATGCAAATGAGTAGACAAAGAGCAAGTTCTTTAGTGAGGTGTCACACCAGGTTCCAAGTGAATCATAGACAAAGGCAGAAAAAGTTTGGGGAGCAATTTTACTGGTGGGAGAAGGTAGATTTAAACTGGGACACCTGCACTTCACTTTTTAACAAAGGCGCAGTGTGTGTGTGTGGGGGGGGGGGGGGATTAAGTGTTATTCTGCCTGTCCTTAATGACATGTTCCCTTTAATTAAGTGATGTGATTTTCTACATTGAGTCTTTTGGAACATGGTAGGCCCCCTATTAGCACAAACAACATCACATGGAGATCAGGACACAACCTAAACGCATAAACTACTGCTAGAAACATTAAGTGAGATGAATAACACCAATCTAAATATATGCCTAATGTATAATGAATACAATATGGACATACATGTTAAAGGGATGCTTCTGGATTGGAATTATGTGTCTGTTTTAGTCCCAAAACAGCACTATAACTATCTAAAGGTTGTAGGTGGTATTGTAGCTCAGCCATATGCCAATTCTGAACAAGCATCACAAGCATGGTGTAAACTGATATAAGGGTCTGCCTCACTCCCCCTATCTGTTCCGGTTAGCCTGCTCGCATCCTTTTCTCACCCTGCATACCTTGTGATCATTTTGGTATTGTATGATCAGGCTCAGGGATATTATTATTAACGCACTTTTTTCTGCACAGGTCACTTTATATATTCCATTGACATCATACTGTTTATATTTGAATTTCTATTGTACTCTTTTCCTGTATGCAGATATTTGATTGATTAGCTTGGGATAGGGAGTTCAGGGCACCATCAGCCCTGGGTAGTCATATACATCCGTTGGATTTATTTTTAAGTGTTTTTATGTTATTTGTCCTGCATATTTTGTTTTTTGATGAATTAATAAATAGGATTGTTTGATCCTATACACGCATCCATCTTTGTCTTTTTTGTGGCAACATAAGGAGGATCTCATGGACTCTGAGTCATGATACATACTTTTTATTAGCTAAGCTATGTGCTCACGATGTTTTTATACCAACAACAATTGCATTGCTCTACACGCTGAAATGTATAGACATTTACCATTTTTTTCTATATTTCTGACATGTGAATGTTATTGTCTTACTTTAATTATTAATAAAAAATTTTGGGAAAAAACTGACTGGTTGCACTTTATTTGTAAGGCCTTACATATACGATCCCCATAGGCCGGCGCCGTATGGGAGCGGTACAGTGCAGCACACATGCGGCACTGTACCATTCCGTAGCCGTGAAAAGATTGGACATGTCCTATCTTTTCTCGGCATACGGCACCATGCTCCATATATCTCTATGGAGTGGGGCGGGGATCAGCAGCGCACACCTCCTCTCCCCGGTGCCACCGTGCTATGGCACGGCGGACAACGGCAGTGTAAATGCTCCCTAAGTCTGTAAAATGTACATTCTTAAACTTTTCTATTCCATTTAGTAACAGTGATATATAAAAAACTATAAAAATGACTCCAAAAAAATTGTTGTAATCTTAACAGCTACTGAACCATTGCTAGCGACTCATTCCTATTTCCGTTTGAAACCAGATACATCTTCCACATTTTTGTTGAGGTTCAATCCTTAAAGGATCTTTTAGGAACTGAAATAACTGTTAGCACAGCATTAAGACCTATCCATTTTACTCGTCTCTATTGGCACTCTACGGAATATATAAGTGAGGTCAGAATAAAAGACAGTGTGGTTTCTTTCTCAAGACACAGGCACAGGTTGTAAAGTAGAACATAGAAGTTATGAAAGCATGACAAAGTACCTGAGTGGCGGCTCTAACAGCAATCCATGCCAATAACCTGTATAACTCTGCTGAGCTTATGCTTTTCCTTTCATCTTTTTCCTGCCGTTTATCCACCTTCAAAAAAAAATTTATAGTAGTAAGTAAATAGATAAAAAGTTGTTGATTCAGAATCTGTCATTCCCTTGTGGTCCCCATCTGCATCCCCAAAAAAGAAGGTCCAAGAACTGGGATGCCTAAGCTTGTGCAATACAATAGATAGGACTCCTATGTGTGTGCAATATACCATAATGTAGAGGACTCGTTGGGCTATTTTACCAGCAATCAGAACCCAAGCAAAACTGTACACGCCAGCTTACAAATATAAAAATTATATATTTACTGAAATTTTTAGCTTTTGTGTCACATTTTTGTTAGTTTACATCTGTACTCATACGTGACATATTTGTTGCCCTTTTTTGGACTTGTTACAAGAATTTCCTAAATTGGCTTGAAGAATTCTATGCACGGTGCTGCAGAGACAACCTCCATTTGCAATAAATCCACCATGTGTGAATGTATCTTTATAAGCTCCTGAATTAGGGTTAGTGACTTATTAGTAACCTATGTTTTAGACAGCCCATCTGCATGCAGCATTATTTTACCAACATTATTCAAAATGGCTAATACCCAAGACTATCCTAGCAGACTGTA
Organism: Engystomops pustulosus; assembly: GCF_040894005.1. Taxonomy (NCBI): domain Eukaryota; kingdom Metazoa; phylum Chordata; class Amphibia; order Anura; family Leptodactylidae; genus Engystomops; species Engystomops pustulosus. Next base: position 78,525,285 of record NC_092414.1, on the reverse strand, counting down.
AGACAATGGGTCCATTGAGTGTCAATAATATCCGAGCAGCAGCAGATATGACACTGAGTTGTGATTTCTTGTAAATGGAAAACACAAAACAGATGTAAGCCTAGCCTTAGGCTACATGCACACTGCCGTGTGCCCGCCGCACCGTAGCACGGCGGGCACACGGCAGCGTGGGGAGAGGAAGAGGAGGTAAGCGCCGCTCACCCCCGCCCCTCTCCACAGGAAGTTATGGCGCACGGCGCCGTACTACGGGTAAAGATAGGACTTGTCCTATCTTTTCCCGGGCTACGGAGCGGTACGGTGCTGCACGTGTGCTGCACCGTACCGCTCCCGTACAGGGCCGTGAGCCCATAGAAGTGTATGGGGGATGTATGTCGGCCGTATATACGTCCCCCATACATGTGTGTGAATGCAGCCTTAGATTGACTAAACTCAGAGGATAAGTCTACATGAGTGGGCACATTAACAAACTCATTACCCATGTATTATTCTGTATACCCGAGAAGTTGCTCTTTTTAAAAGAAAGAAATACCTTCACTTCCCTCTGCATGAGCACCCACCAAGTAAATGCATATAAGCTGACTTCCTGAGCACTTAGGCCATACCCGCTTCCTGCTAACCCACACCTCTTTTTAGCAAAAGTGTCTAAAACCTGTCTAACTTTATAAACCTGGCACAATGCATTATAAACTGTTTTTCTTGATGCAAATTATACATATTGCTCAGAAATGTTACAAGCCTGTCTGTCTTGTGAGCAAGGCCCTCACTTCCATTGTTTCCTCTCACCATGTTACTGCTCTGTAGTGACTTATTTTATTTGTATACAATGGCTCACATTTATCACAAACAGTGCAAGCTGCACTATGTGTAATTTGCCTGTATAGTGTGCAGGGTGTGCCAGATTCATGAATTGTGGCGCCCGTTAACTCCTAACTGTAGGGGAGATCAGGGACATTCACGCAGTTAAAAGTGCACAAGGATATAGGCAGAATCCCACTTTTTTCTGGTGCCTTGAAGTGGCTACAACTGAATGGGTCCCCCTTATGTAATTTCATATGTTGCATTATGGTAAATCAGCCCTATCAATGTATATAGAATCTGGGACTCCATAAAGAACCCTGCAAATAAAGAGATTGCTATTCCTTATCGATCACAAAGGATCACAGCAAGATTACCAGCAATGCTCTATTTCTTTTATATTGTGTAGCCCTTTTCCTGCTTGTAAACTTTAAATATATTTAATAATGTCTATATATTTAAATATATTTAATAATATCTATATACAGCTGCGCCACAATCCAATCGTGTGCGGCACAATCCCCAGTTAAATACCTGTCACAGCCGAGCAAAACCCGAAAATGTTGGAAAACCCCACGCAAGTGTGGCTGCGGGACCTTAGTAAATAAGCCCCATAGTTTTGCATGTATATGAAATCCTTCATTATAAAAGTAAAGATTTTGTGCACATACCTGCCACTTGCTTATTTTCAGAAATATACAAAAGTGCAAATCTTACTGCATAATGGTAACTATTCTGACAAATATAATATAAGCATTACCTTTCTTTTGGAAGTGGTTGTTTTCAGGCCATGTAACAATATGGTATTTGTTTTGTTTGCATCCATACTAGACATGTGCAGGTACACAAGTGCTATTTCCAGATAACATTTCCTTATTAAACTATAGGTAAAAGTCAATACAGAAAACAAAATTAGTGATATAGTTGAATATAAAATATCAAACATATATACTTAATGGGATTGTCCTAGCTAGACAATCATAGATATGTAATTTGCAAATGATCAAATATTTTAATACCTGCTCATGCTACAGTAAGTCCATAATAGTGGGGAGGGGGTAATGATGTTTTTTTTAACTTTATGGTATTGCAGTACTGTCTTGATCATGTTTTGATTCTTACTAGCCATTGACCACTTTTATGGAGAATCGGTGGTGGTTCTAGAAGTTAGGCTAAAAACTTAAGCCATAAGACTTAACCTCTACCTACAGGTAAAAAGTGTTTCTTAGTGATAAAACCCCAAATCCTAACTCCGAGCATGCCAAACATAAAGATGGAGATGCAGAACAGTGGCCTACATTAATTAAAATGTTCACGCCAGTTTTCTGTTCTGAAAAGAACATGCAAACTGCTTGTACATGTATCTATAAAGTGTATGTGCCAGTTTTGTGTTGCAGCAAGACAGAAAATATGTGCACCTAAATGGGCGTGTTAGTGCTTAGTCGGAGTTTGCACCCTATTTAATACTGACATGCACCCCAATTTTATCTGCACCACAATTCTGCAGCATGAACACAGTGAACCAAAAAAAAATGGTGCAAACTTCCTGAGCAGTGCAGGAGACACCAGATTAATGAAGACCGTGCACCAGTTTTGATGAATCTGTACTCTGCACACTCCACAGGCAAACTGCACATAGTACAGACTGCACTAGTTTTGATAAATGTGTGTCAGTGTGTTCGTAAAGAGCAAGAACTTGAAATCCTAGTAGACTGCCATGTGAATGCTCCAAATTCATTCCACGCACATTTTCAATAAAACCAATACCAATATTTAATCCCCCTTTTCCAATCTATGTTATGTCATAATTTTTTAAATCTTTAGTAAATGGTCCTACAGCACATCTTACCTGAAGTTCTGCTGATTATCCCTGCTAATGTTTATAGCATCTGAGAAGGATTTGATTGCGCAGGACTTTTCATGGTCTCCTAAGACAAACATCAGGTGTTCGGTCTTACCTATAAAAGTACATAACCCATAAAGGTTTTAACCTAAAAGTGACACCACGGTTTTTAGTTTTTTATGCCACTATTTCCTATTTCTTAGTCATAGCACATAAGGGGATAACAATGGCTGCATTGACCAGTGAAGTGCCTACAAGTTTTTGGTTGACAACAAACGCCTGTAGACACGTCATATTTGATATTCTAATTGAAATCATCCATATAATAGTTATAATACCTTTCAAAAAGTGTAGCTCAGCTTCCAAGTCGCTTTCTTGAAATGCAGACAATCGGCATAGCTCTAATGCCATGTTGCACAGATTAAGACTCGGTAAAATGTATGATGTATTAGCAGATGATTCAAAAGGAGAATTTGCTTGGAGAGTCAGAATGCGTCCTACAGGAAAGAACCATTTAGAAGTGTGATTGTTGGGTTTTTTTTGACAATATAATGCTGCATTCAGATGGTCATATTTCCTGCCTGTGTTAGGTCAGCATATTTCCAGCCAAACCGCTGAAGAACTTTCCCCATGAGAAGAGAAAATACAGCAATGTCAATGTAATCTTACTGTATAGCTGAGAAATCAACCTGACAGATGAAATACAATTTAGATGATAGTAAATATTATAGGGAAAAGCAAAATATCATATGAATACTCTTATAAATTATCTTTCCTTCTCCATTTATGTGCAAAGCTAAATTCAGGACCCACTCCATTGCTTACTGAGAAGAAAAAACACACATGTACTGCACAGTACTTATAGGCTACTGCTGCATAAACACTAAATAGAGAGTATAGAAAGTGGGCAAGAACCATACAAGTAGCATTACACCGGGGATCACTGCGATATCCAGAGACTGACCAATTGAGACAGAGCATCTCAAAGAAGGGGAGGGCATGAACATGAAATGTCCAGATGTGAATAAGACAGTCCTGCTATTCATCATGACAACATTTTAGTACTTTGCATTCAGATCCTCACAGTTATGAAGTTGTGCGCTATTCATGAATGGAAACATTTAAGAGCAGAAGAATAACTAGTAAAGCTGAGAAAATCCATGGACTGAAAGCTGAGGAATCTTAAATTTAACACGGTACTGCAAAAAGGTCCAGTGACTATTATTTTCCCAGTTCCACAGGAGTAAGAAGGTTTTGTCAATGAAGGAGGAGTTGGAGGCGCTGGGTCTTGTGGCAAACAAAATGCTCATTGGCATATAAAAAAAGAATATTTCTTTTCATATGGGCCATGGCCATGATTTGTTTCTATAAAAGGTATTTTTATGATGCAGAGCACTTCTACCTCATAGACATTTGTTAAGTTGTTCATGTGACCTTCATCCATTTTCCATTCATCCTTTTAATGACGTGTGCTGTGCATATGCGGTGTACAGTCTCTAACCTTGTATTGAGAGAGATCGAAGGCTCAGCTCTATGCATACAGGGCAGGTGTCTGCTCTTCTGTAAACCAAAGCACTTGGGTCACCGATTACCACTCATCTTTCCCTATTATGTCATCGTAAGGGTCACCAATCGATTGCTATTACAGCCAGGAGTCTTACATAACCATACATTTGCAAAATCCTGCAATACAATTGTATTGCAAATATTGTATGAGCCATAAGACGATAGGTGCTTGAACGCTAAGGGACCTTAAAAAGTTACTAATAAATCAAATCACTCCCCTTGTACTAGAATGCACAAAATAATAAATAATTCAACTAGATCATAAACATATCCCAGTATTCCTAAATATAAAAACAATCTTTTGCGGTAGGGTGAACCCTCTAACAGAAACAAATGTCCAAATGTCTAAAACCTTGTACAGTCCCAAAAATTGTGTAAACGAAAGGTCCGCTGGCCACATAAAAAATGACATCTTACTCAGCTCTGAACACTGAAGTACTTAACCCCTTATCACCAACACTAGTTTTCAGCTCAATGACCAGACTCGATTTTTCAAATCTGACAAGTCTCACGATAATTGGTTATAACTTTGACACATTGCACTTCATGTTAGTTATAAAATTTAAGTGATAAGTTTTACCCCACTATAGAAACTTCACCCCTCAACATATGTAAAACAACTTCTATTAAGTCTATTAACCCTTTAAGTGTTTCACATGGGTTAAAAAATATGGACTTGCGATTTAGAAACTATAGAATTTTTTTGGAAAATACATTCATTTAGGCCAAAACTGACATTTTCAGAATTAATTTAACGATGAAACGCACTGCAACGCTTGATGCCCAATTCCTCCTGAGTGTACTGATCCCCCATATGTGGTGGTAAACTTCTGTACGGGCGCCATTCACAGCAGATTTGTATTGTCACATTGTACGACCTATAAATTTTTATTTTTTTTGGTAATACAAACATATTAGGGCTTATTTTTTATGGGATGAGATACAATGTATAGATAATTTATTTTGGGAGTCTAAAGCTTATTCATGAGATTTTATTAACTATTTCAAGGGGGACACAAACAAAATCATCAATTTTTATTTTGGATTGTTAGCATTTTTTTTCCCCCGCTCACCGTAATGTAAAAATAATATTTTATCTTTATTCTCTGGTTCACTACGATTGTGGTTATTATACCCCATTTATATAGTTTTTCTTATTTTTGCTCAATTTTCCTGAGCAAAACCAATATTGGAGAAAATCGCATTGTTTTTACTATTGACAACTTTTCAGGACCATAACTTCTGTATTTTTCTGTTGTCAGATCTGGTTGAGGGCTTATTTTTTGCGAAAACAGTTGTTCTTTTCAGTCGTATCATATTAGGTAACGTAACTTTTTTTGATCACTTTTTAGAACATTTTTTGTGATGGTGTTTGATGAAAAATTGTATATTATGGGAAGTTTTCCGAGTTTTTTTTTTACGTAGTTCACCGAGCGGGTTCAATATTGATTTAGATTTATTGTACAGATTAATACGGACGTGGTGATACCAAATATGTATGTTTTTGTGTTTTATTTACTGTATTTGCATTTTATGTGTTACTGGGGAGATTATGGGATTTTATTTTATTTATTTATTTAATTATATTATAAAAAGATAATTACTTACAGCTGGGTTCTGCCAGGAAGGCAGGACCCGGCGAGAAGAGGAGCCGACAGCCTCGGGTCACTCGTCGGGACCCGGGGCAGCGGCAGGATCGGATCCCCCGGTAAGCACAGCAGTTTTTCACAGCCCGATGCCGGCACTATACTGACCCGATGTCCCTAAATCTTCTTCTGACGCGGCGCCGTAGAAAGGCGTACGCGTCAGAAGAAGTACCCTTAATGACTGCCGTAAAAAACCCGATAGGGCGGTCATTAAGGGGTTAAATTTAGTTAGTGACATGTGACAAAGTTACATACATGGGTACTACATAATCTGACTGACTTAAAGGGGTTTTCCAGGAATAAGCATAATTCCTATACAAATTGGTCTTTTAAATATTAGCTAATATGTAAGTTATTTAAAATTTTGCTCCCCTTAGCAGAAAAATGCTGCTGACATACACTGTAATGAAGAATGAAAATGTTACCGGCCCTTTAATCAGTCCGTTGATTTCCTCCGCACGGAGAAGGCACAGAACTGAAGATGGCTGCTGGTCACATGTCCACATCACATGTCCTGCACCTGCCAGTCCAGGTCCTGTGATCATCTCTATGTTTGGCTGTAGTCGGTTGCTTGCAGAGCATTTAGTACGACCAGTGTTGTGGTGAGATGTCATTTCAGTGAGGTAAATTGCAGTGATAGCAGTTACACATTATTACTATGGTAATGACATCTATGGCTATGGTAGAGCAAGAAAGTCTGTTACATCATCACTGGGAGCAGAGCATAAGAGAGAGGAGGAGTTACTGAGAACTAAAGGATCAGGGGGCTTGTGTTTTCCGCTGGAGGCCATCTTGATAACTCCACCTACTTTAGGAAGCGCATAACATTTTGTGAATCATAAAATCAAACTATTTAAACTCCATTTTGTGAGATCTTGAGTTTTTTTATATTCATTTATTTATAGCATCATGGGTTTTTTGTATAAGGTATCTATATTCCTGAAATACTTCTTTAAAGGAAATGTGTCATGTGGACTGCAAAGTCAAAGCTGTAAAGCCTGAAAGAATATGGTGTAACTGAGTTTTTTCAACAGTTCCATTGCATTTTGAAATTTTTTTCCAGCTTCCTAATACACTGCACGGGATATATTATAAGTATAAGTATAGTATATAGTATAGTATAAGTATAATAAGCCCTCATATACTTAGGTAAATGGAAAGATCGAAAAGTTGTAGCTTTCAAAAGATGGAGAGTAAATGAACATAATGAAAAAGCGTAAATGGGCTTATACAAATCTCTTCACTCCTAGATGCATGACCATTGTAGTAAATATATAATTAGAATAGAAAGGAGTTTTCTAAATTATAATATGTAACAAAGAGGAAACAGTAATTCAGTGTTATTTGGTACAGACAAAAGCTAACATTGGAGGTGTGCGCAAATTCCCATTCTAGATGATGGGCATGGAAAGGAGTGTAAGGGCTGATAATGAAACAACAACAAATGAAAGAATCGCACTATTACTCATTGTACGACAACAAGATAATGATCATTTCCATTTCATTATTGTTCAATATTTCAAAGTGCAGAAGATATTAATCAGAATGTGTTAACGCCATACTTGTATGGGAATATGAATTTAACAAAGCATGAGTAAGAATGCGGGAGCATAAAAAATAAACTAAAAGTTCAGAAGAAGTCACAAATCCTGCTGCTGCCATCAGAATCAAATGTTTGTTTTTTACAGATAGCAGACATGCAATATTTTTATCGATCAATTCACACAGTTGTTAAAAAGTATAGCATGTCCTAGTAGTATCTGTTTTTCATTGATCACTCATGGAGGGAATTTATCATGCCTTGCACGCCAGTTTTCTGATTGCACCTTTCTTGCCATTTGTTTTTGCTTTAAAAAGTGGGTGTGGTGCATCATAGGGCAGGGATGCCATGGCCCGCCAAATTTACTGCCAGGATGTTGGTACAGGTTATAGCTGAAATCTAAGCCTGGTCTTATCTGGTGTAGATTTCGTTCCAAAACAAGTTCTGGACCGAAATTACTAAGAACGCAACTCTCATGTTTTGCTTGCCAGGTCGTGGATATGAGGATAACAATGCACCAGTCTCTGTAAATCTCCCCTAGTGACTATAGGATGGATGACACCTAGCCATGAAAATCATTAAAACACCTGTTTTCCACAGAGAATCAGCTCAATCATGTGAATATAGCCTAAGAAATAAATATATTTCAGTAATATACTGGAGATCTTGGGTTTGTATCACCAATGAAGGAAGCCAGGACAGCTTCTTGCATATTTAGTACTAAAACATATTTATGTTGAACAAGTACTTTTTTTTAAACTAAACAATAAAAAAATAAGAAAATATGGCAAAGAAAAAAATGTCCATCGCTTTTTATTGTAACCAGTGGGAAAAGGAAGTGTTAGCCTTGGCTGGCTGCAATGGCAGATCTCTGTTAGTAAATTAATTAACAGTTTTAACAGGGATAAAAGCAGAAATGAATAAATCTTTATATGTTCATCATTTTGTTTCCTTTGCCCTTTATAGAACTTGAAATAATTACTATTTTAATCTTGGTCGACTAATATAAGCTCATTGATCATTTTGTAGTCACTAAGACGGCAGGATTGATATTGATAGTTATACCTATTTTTATACAGTCAACCATGGTCTTCAGATAAATAGTAAAAAAAAACTAAAACATACACAAAACACATATATGACATTCTTGAAAGTCTGCATACTTTAGATATGTAATACCTACCTATTCGCATTTGCACTTTTGCCAGTAAACACATTTGGGGTAAGAAAATGTTATTAAGAGATGGTCTACATGATGGATTCACAGTATCTTCAATGATTTCCCCAAGACACATGAGCTGAAACAAATATGAAAAGTGATTACCATGTTTTTCTTTGACATAAATAAAATCTACAATTCCAGTCAATGCAGATTATTTTTACTTTTCTCATTGAGTCAAAGGCTTTGTTGTTTGTACTATTCTACATTTCATATACTCTAGTCTAATTTTAAGCTACCGTATATACTCGAGTATAAGCTGACCCAAGTATAAGCCGAGGCCCCTAATTTTACCACAAAAACCTGGTAAAACATATATTTTTTTTACTCGAGTATAAGCCGAGTTTGGGTTTTCAGCACATTTTTTGTGCGGAACAACTAGGCTTATACTCGAGTATATATGGTATGTAACATCTCCATATTACTTTTTCATAAAAGAAGCATTTTATAATAGTTAATCTAAAAGTAGTTTATATATAATAAATTGGAAGTAAACCTTTTCAGAAAAGGTTACAGAAAAAGTTGCTAATTTTGGTGTAAATATTTGACATCTGTATGCCTGAAAATATTCAAATTCTCCATTGTCATTTAAAAAAAGAGTATCTAACATAGATATTTAAACTTGGACACCATAATGTATATAACAGACTTTAAGGGATTGGTTACTATCACAAAACTTTGCCAGGATATGTATAAGACCCTAATAGGGTCACCCGTATAGTACTTGCCCAGGTAAAGTTTATGTAAAATTGACATATATAGGGGTTGTCTCACACAATTCGGTGTCTTTAAGGTTTCCTGCTCATAATGCTCCATTAAAATGTATCCCCATAATAATTGCTGATTGGTAGGGGGCTCCTTGCATTTTGAAACTGATCTGATAACTTTAATTTTTAAAGTAGCCTAGGAGATCTTCTATTTGTAACCTAAGAGAAGGTGGTGAGACTGTTCATTGGTATTTACAACTAAGGATGCTATATGGTGTAGAGCACTAACATTTTTTGACTGTGTGTTACTTTTTAAAGTAATCAAATGAATTGTGAAGTTTTTTTTACTGTAACTGTGCAGAATAAAATAAATCCATGTATACACTTACCTGTTTGGTGATGAGTTTATGAGCCAACTTGTAATTGTTCAACTGCTTTGTCCAAAACAATTTCTGGCCTTCATTATTTTCCATTAGGTCAGCGGAAAGAATCAAGCTCTGAGCCAATGTTAAGTATGCCACAGGAGACAAGAAACACTTTCCTTGCAGCAAGTGGATGATATTCTGTTAAAATAGACAAAAGCTTTATAAAATGAATGGTCAGGTATGAAAGTTGTCTTTTACAGAGCATGTGGCTTCCAAAACCACAGGGCTTGTTAAATACAATGGCACAATACAAGATCAGAGATATTAGCCTGCTAGATGTAGACAGCTATCACATTTATGAATGAAAAACTTGTAAATGCATTCATCAAATTTAAGTCTTACGTCATGAAACAGTAAAAATTGTCATGATATGTAAAGCGTTTGCAACAATAATATAATTTAAAGATGAGCAGAAGAGAACTGCAAAAATTGACTTGGACATTCAGGCACCAATGACCATCGGTCACAAAGGGGTTAAAGAGAATGTCTGCAATTTGCAACCAATTTTATTGTTACAATAAAGTCAGTTTCCACGTTACTATTCAACTTTCCAGAAAGAACTTTTTTGCTTTCCAGCGATCCATCATTTTAGTGAAAATTCCAGTTCTATTATTGCCCCTAAACGCAATAGTTCACATCTCTTGCAGAAATAAGGTTTAGAAAGGTGCAACATCAAGCATGACTGCCTCCCTGTTGCACTGAGAAGCTTATTTGCATAGAGATAAAAAGGAATTTTGCTTAAATTTTCCATAAAATTAACTTGTTGGTGTAGACTTTATTAAATATATCCTTTGGATTTGTATATACACCCTCTGTCTCCACTTTTCAATTATACTTCCTTACATCAGTCCCATACTTGTTACGAAAATATTTGGTAGAATACCAAGAATTAAAGGATAGGTGAATGATTATATAACTGCAAGTTTAAACTACAGAAGGTTTGGCTACAGTCTTTTACAGTGGAGACTCATGTGCTTCCACAGGAGTTACATACACAGAGGGGCTTATATAGTAAGGGCCCCGCGGCCGCATTTCCGTGTTTTTGGGGATTGCGCCGCTGGGACAGGTATTTAGAAGGCGATTGTGTCGCAAGCGATCGGATTGTGTCGCAATCGCGCCAGCTTTCATGCGGCAAGGGGCGGGCCGTTGATCAATCTGACGGATTCGGACAAACCGCGGGATTTAACTTCAAAATTGTGTCACAAGCCAAGCACTTACATGCAACAGGAGGAAGATGGTGAGCTCCAGTGGACCTGAGCAGGGGAGTGACACATGCAGGATATCAGGTGCATGATCTTAGTGAATCGTGCCAGACTGCCTGATCGGTGGACAATCCGGACCTCGTGAACTCAAGCGGCCGCGTAAGTAAAAGTGCTCCAGAATGACAACCTTTATATCTAGGATTTTTATTTGCAAATTTTCTTTGTACCAATATATGACAAATTGTAAACCCCAGCTTTAATTTTTAAATTACAAAATGTTCACACTAATGACATGGTTCCAATATCCTTGGCTTTCATTGCTTTTAGCAAGAAAAATTGTGTATCTGATAAATCAAGCCTGCCTGGCAAACAGAAAATAATAACCTATGATAGACCTATTTTAAGTCAACAGATTTGCATCGCAACCACTGTAAATGTATTAAATTGGAACCCATGTGAACATTGCCTTACATGTAAAAAAAATTCAGCCTGAATAAATGGTGTTTTTTTAAATGTTTTTCTTTTTTTTATCTTCCCCAATTATTTTACATATTACTTTATTGTAAGTGCCAGTAGTCGGTGGCTCTCCAGCTGCTGTAAAGCTACAAGTCCCAGCATGCTATGTGACTTGCAGACCACCGCTTTACAGGAATGACCTTTATTTGTATTCAGGCAGCACCATCTATAATCACTACTGCTGTTTATTACAATAACATTTTCAGAAGGATAATATATCACAGAAAACATTAGTAGTACTAAGAATATTCCTTAAATCGTATAAAAACAAAATTAACAGTCGCCCAAAATAGTTGTTTGTATATTCTGCAGCTTTCACGAGTTGAAATCTCAGGAGTATATTAAATATGTTTTCTATGATGATGCAGAATTCCAGAATCATAACAATATTTGCCTAATATTAGAAAGAGGGCAAAATCATCTATCATTCTTCAGGCATAATTTAGGCTATAAATACAAAACTGTTCTACTCTCAGTTCTTTTTGCAGAGGAATGAGACACTTACATCAAAGTCACTGCTAATGTATTTGCTGCACATACAACTTTTCAGTTGTGGTTTGTATTCTTCTTTTATTTTTTATACAACATAAAAAATAGATATCAAATGTAAAAAATATATGTAATCAATATGATTCTCTATAATACACATTGTTAAGTAACTGGGATATGGGTTTTGTTTTCCAAAACTTCTGTAAAATTGAGACTGTTTGTGGTCCTATTATTCACATCTTACTGCTAGATACATGGCATAGTAGACAGCTGAAAGCCACCTGCAATGCCAGGAGTATGCAGCAGGAAGGATGTATGCATCATTTTCATAAGGAATGTGGGAGGCTGACTGAATGAATGCTGTAATGAAATTAAGGGTAAGCAGGGAAACACAGGTGCACAGAAATGTCTCATAGGATACAATACTGAAAAATAAGCCCATTATATGACAAAGATACTGTTCTGTATCACCCTTGTTAGCTCAGTCAGACTGAACATTGCTGGTATGGTTTGTAGTCATTATTTTCAACACTTCCAAAAAACACTTTACATTTGAGCAAATATTCTGTGCGAGTAGGTAATGTACCTTCAGCATGAGCTGAACTCCTTTCCTCGGGTGTCCCTCTTGAATATCAAGAAACGCCGCTTGCAGCATGAACTGAGCCTGGGTCTCAGCATCATTGAAGGTTTCTGCCTCCAAAATTCCCTCAGTTATTATTGCTGAAGCGTCAAGCACATCCTGATCTAGGAATGCAATGTATAGAAATGTTATCTTACCATCAATCTTGTTTTACTAACAAAACATCTGTCAATACACATGCACACTGACAGTAAAGGGTAACACTGATGGCAGGGAGCTGTCAAGCAGTAGCATGAGGAGGTTGAGGAATATCAAGTAGTAAACATCCTTGGAAGTTAGCACTATCTGATATATATTGTTGTACAAGCAGAAACAAAATTCTGTTGGAAATCATCATTGATTCTATTTTAAGAAGAAATAATCTAGTATGTGTGTCAAAACAATGTGTGCCCAGTGAGAAGGATCAGGACCTTTGTGCAGGAGCTATGGAGAAGAAATGTTCACTCCTTACAAAGAACCTTGGGTAAGGTCTAATGGTAGATGCTCACAGCTGTGTGCTGTCCTTTTATATTTACTCATAGACTATAGTTTAGTATCTGTGAAAATTGGATGCCAGACTGAGGCATATTGGCTGTGAAAAATGGACATACAAAACGCATACAAGATGCAACGGTACTTCCCACTACAATATTCTGGTCGGTATGTACTTTCTACTACAAATGTTGAGGCTCTAGTGTGAAACTGGCTACACATCATAGTGGGAAGATTTGTATATCTTCTGTGTTTTGAACCCATTTCTGGTTTTGGCTTCCAAATATTGATACAAAATACCCTATATACCCGAGTATGAGCCGAGGCACCTAATTTTAACACAAAAAATAGGGAAAATCTATTGGCTTGAGTATAAGCCTAGGGAGGGAAATGCATTGGTCACACCCTCCCCAGTATATAGCCAGCTAGCACATGCCCCCCAGTATATAGCCAGCAGCTCCCCAGTATAAAGCCACCAGCTCCCCAGTATATAGCCAGCTAGTGCCCCCTAGTATATAGCGCTCGCCCCCTAGTATATAGCCAGTGCCTGCCCCTTGTATATAGCCAGTAGCCCCCTTGTATAAAGCAAGTGTCTACCCCCTTGTGTATAGCCAGTGCCTGCCCCCCAGTATAAAGACAGTGCCTGCCCCCAGTATACAGCCAGTGTCTACCCCTAGTATATAGCCAGTGCCTGCCCCTCTTTGTATAGCCAGTACCTGTCCCCCAGTATATAGCCAGTGCCTGCCCCCTTAGTATATAGCTAGCATCCCCCTGCCCAGCCTAAAAAACCCTGAAAACTCTGTACTCACCTTTCTGACGACCCCGCAGGTCCTCTCCTGTCTACAGCTCTGTCTTCAGCTCCCTGCATGGCCCCGTCGTACATACCATGATGTCAGCCGTTTGCTGATATCATAGTGTGTACCAATGGCGGCACACACTATATGAGTTCGGCAAGTGGCTGACATGGGATTTGACCATGCGGGAAGCTGAAGATGGTGCCGGAGATGAAGACAGACGTTTTTTTTTTCATAGACTCCAGTATAAGCCAAGTTAGGTTTTTTCAGCAGATTTGTTGTGCTTAAAAACTTGGTTTATACTCGAGTATATCCTGTATGGATTAAATTATGAAAAATGTCCATAGACTGTAAATATTCCAGTCTAAAACAAACTGTCAAGACCTTTGATAACTCTTACGGCTGAGCATTGTAGCCTGTGGTTTGAGGTCAGTAAATTTTCAGCATCCAGAGAGTATCACCAGTGGATAGAGAGGTCCTTATGCAACTAGGAGTTCTCTGTAACTTGGGTGTTCTTAAGTTGGGGGCTGCCTGTACCCTCAAATGTGTTTGGAATAATTGGATATTGGCAAACTAGTATAAGAAGTAAAACTACAAAATCAACTACATTGATTGTCTTAGATACAACATAAAGCTTCTGTTTATTCAGCTATTAGCAAAGGAATAAATGTCCATACCATGAAGTGCAATACCACATATTTGCTTGGTAAGAGAGACCACAAAGGCCAGTCGACATTTTAACCATGTCTTTATGCTCAGACGCTCTCTGGCTTCCGATTCACTTGGATTTACTTTCCAAATCTCCTGTTTGATCTTAAAAAAAGCAAAGTGTATACATTATGTCAATAAGAATTTTGTTACAGAGATCCACATTGAGTAATTAATTCACACCAGTTACAATACTTTGCACTCTGCTACCCAAGTGGCGAGAATTGTTGTGGCTTTCATTTTATAGACAGATTTAGAAAAACTAAAGCCATGAATTCTGGCACAAATCTAAACCTACTTATGGATGGAGACACCCTGGGGAAAATCTATTAAGATTCGTGTTTTAAATGCCAGTCTTAAAATCCATCCACAGGTGCTCTGCTGATCAGATCTACTAAGAGACTCCTGCCTTTTAGAAGATCAGGATGCAATCTCCACCAGGTTGGACCCATTTAGAACAGGTCTGAAATGCCAGCAATTTCACCAATATTCTCTGACGGTTTTCCGACAGAGACTGTAGTAAGTATGGCAGGAAAATGCTCTGACCTAGTGTGGAAGGGGGATGAACATTCCTTCTCCACTATAAAACTGGTGGAAATGGCATAGTAAATTTCCCTAATGGGTAGGTAGAATCTTTGTCTATGCTGCTAAACCGTAGGATCCAGTTGCATCTGGTTTCTACCATAAGCGCAATTGCTTGATATGCTATAGATTCTGCAGTGGTTCCACCCATGTGCCCTCGCCTATAGCTGGTGATGAGTACATGATCTATCTTTAGTCTGAAAATGTGGCAAATGTATTATCAGGAACTTTATAGTACTCATCCCATTTTTGTAACATAACACTATTCTTATTAAATCTTATATGATTAATAAGTAAGTTAATATTGTGAAATTTATAGTAGGTAAGAGAAACAAGTGAGATATGACAAATGCATTCCAGATAATGTAATGACTAGCATGAATAAAAACTAAACCAGTGCCGTGAAACGGAAAATAAGTATGGCTCTCCTGACTAAGCTACACAGGGATCTCATACAATAGAGTACAGAATGTGATTCTGTGTTCTTGGAAAGTCAAAGCTTTCACTGCTGAATGTCAAGATGGTATTTTTCTGTAGGAAGTCTTTGTTCTGGAACACAGTTCTTAGCTGAATATAGTCAGATATAAGAGCCCGAAAAACAAGCAAGAAGAATATTATACGGATACTATCAAGGGACTTACTGTACCTAAAATGATGTACCCTTTATCACTAAGAAAGGTAGAATGTTGTATGTCTTCTTTAGTGCTCTCTTTATCACTTAGTAGGGGAAGAACAGCTAGCCTCATATATGTGAAGACAAGCTTGGGTAAGGGAATTTGCTACTAGCCCAGTCCATATATGAGTAAAGCCAGAGTCTGATAGCAAGTAGCTATCTTATGAGACAATGACACAGAATCCTAACAGTGAATGAATAGGCGGCGTGCAGAAATGGCCTATCCTCTACACTTGATAGGGTGGACAATCTACCGATTAAAAAAAAAAAACACTTGAAGAATTTGTCGTTGTTGAATACAACAGCTAAATTACCACTGTAAGTAGATATATACTAGGCACCATATTTTTATCTAAGCAAAAAAGCTACATTTCAAAGTGTTCATATCTTGAAGTAAATTATAGAATGTTTTATGGTAAGCTATACTATTACAAAGAATGTTTCCACGAATATGTGCACTGTTTTAGGTTATACAGCATATATTTTAGGGAACATGATATACAATTATTGATTAAGGTAGTTTTCAAAGTTATCACTGAGAAAGAAAAAAATAAATAAATAACATGCCCTTGCACACAACATTATACAATTTCACCAAACCTGTTGCCATGATCTCAGCATACATAGTAATGCAGTGCTTAATTAAATGTTGAGACTACAAATCCCATGAAAACTTGCACACCAGGCTGTTTGTAGTGAGCTCCTCCTCCCTGTCACAGCGCATTTCAGTTTAGCCAAGACAATAAAGTAATACTCTTTTCACCACAATCTACTCCCTCCACCAGATGTTTTACCAGCCCTCATTTTACTAATCTCCTTTGTGGGATTCCCAGCTAGAAAACCCTTTCAGTCAGTCAGCACAGTATCCTTTTCTGTTTCCCTCTATATCAACATGACCTGTTCATCGCCCTTTCTCACGCACCGACTGCAGATCCAGAAGACACTGACATAGCTAAAGACCATTGTTCTTCCTCTTTGCACATTGGTGCCAGCCTGGGAGGCAGATCATTTAATACCCTTCCTTTCTCCCTGACCTGCTTTATAATGTAGTTGTAGTTGAGAAGTTACAGGGCAGAGCTGACATGTACACCCGTTCAGGCTCCGCTCAGCCTGTGATGTCTGCAGCTATGTGACAGCATACAAGGAAGAGCTGGATGTGACATCCCCGGAAGTGGAAAAATCAAGACCAGGAGATGTCATGTGATTAGACAGACAGTAGGAATCTAAACAGATTTAAAAGAAATGACACATTACAAAAGAAAAGTGTCCTTTATGTTTTGAACATATTCCAGTATAGATATTCACCTAAAACCCCTTTAATAAAACTGTCTCACAAAGCTATTGTCATATCCAAGATAGGTAATGGTTATCCATACATTTACCATCCATATTTAACATCTGAAATGCAGCTTATACATACTATCCCAATAACCAGTGGTAAAACATGATAAGTAAATGTAGTGCTGCATTGCTTTTGAATGCCAGGGTTCCTGGTTTTCACTATTATAGATATATAGATATAGATGTACACCTTATAACATTGTCTTTCATTCTGTACTGTACTTCACGAAAGTACAAATTTTGAAAGGAAAATATTTTTTCTCCTTGTCTACTTCCTTGCACATATTGGGGCAGATTTACTTACCTGGTCCATTCGCGATACAGCGGCACGTTCTCTGCAGAGGATTCGGGTCCGGCCGGGATTCACTAAGGCAGTTCCTCCGACGTCCACCAGGTGGCGTTGCTGCGCTGAAGTTCCCCGGAATACACTGATCTTCACCAAGCCGGAACGAGTGACGGTAAGCGCAACCCTTTTTTTTTTTTTTTAAATGCGGCGTTTTTTCCTAATCCGTCAGGTTTTCGTTCGGCCACGCCCCCCCCCCCCCCAATTTCCGTCACGTGCATGCCAGCGTCGGTGCGCCACAATCCGATCGCGTGTGCCAAAATCCCGGGGCAATTCAGGGCAAATCGGCACAAATCGGCAATATTCGATTAACATGGCGGAAAAACGCGAATCGGGCCCTTAGTAAATGACCCCCATTGTTTCAATTGCATGATCTGGATCCTCCATACTTGTAACACTAGGAACATAGCTGTACTGTTTATTTATCTACTTACCTTTGTCACATTTCCAATGTGACCTTAATATATCTGTACTGGCCCACTACTGGCCTACAGGAACTTATTCCAAATTGTTTACAATGTGTTGACTTTCCCATACCTACAGTACTCGTGCTACAGAGGCAAACTGCACAGCTAGACCCGGTTGAATCATGCGGAATACGTATAAAGTATATGGGGGATCCGTATAGAATTGATATATACATATATTAAGAGCATATAAGGTAATATGTTTAAAAGAGCATCAAATGAGTCTTAACGAGGAGAGAAAATGTGTAACTGGCCATTTCTCTCAGTACTTACTTCACCATCTTTATGATCAGGTTTTGGTTTAGCTGCAAATAGTTTGGCTTCCTGGAGTATCTTCAGCACAGAAAATGACATGGCAATGCTGAAATTAATATAAAAATTCAAAAGAATATTGGTCATTGTGATCTTATAGAAGGGCACTAAGATATAACAATGGGGTATTTAGATGTCAAAGAAGGGAACAGGGATGACACAAGTGGAAATTGCAATGTCATAATAGGGCATTGTGATGGGACAGTGTGATATTGTGATATAGAGACAATATGATACAAAAAAAGATCATTGTAATATCAAAAATGAGCACTGAGATGTCACCAGCGTTGGACAGGGTTTGAAGGGCCCACAAAGGTGGGGATCTTAAAATCCTCATATTATAACATAATTGGTATTGTATTCTTATTTTTATTTTCATGTAATACTAGGGCATTGTGATCTCATAACGGCCTTTGTCATAAATGCCATAAAAAGGCATTCTGATGTCATAAAGGGGCATTTTCATGTAATAATAGTAACAATGGAGCATTGTTTGTGAACGAAATTCTTAATTAAACTCAGGATAACAAAATAGAATATTATCTAACAAAAATAGAGCATTTCACAAATATAATTCTAACCTACAATTTTTGTTGCCCCTGGATTGGACAGTAAATCTTCTGACTATTTTCGGATTCTTCTCATGAATAGCTTCTCTTGTTTGCACAATGCAGTGCTCTCTGCCTCCTGCCCATTCCCATGAATTACAAGACCAGCACAGACTAGATAAGGTCTTTATCCGGGGAGAAAGGCATATAGCAGAGCTGGCTGTGTGTGTTATAGGTGAGATAGCAGTGCTGGAGTGCGTCATTGTTTCTTATCATTCTCACCATCTCTCATCTGTTTCATCTCTCTTTTTCTGTGTCAGATACTAGTGAGTGTTCAGAAGCTAAATTGAAGTGTAGATAACCCCTGTACACTTTTAAATGGTTTTAGACAGTTTCCTGTCTCTCCTACGACTTGCTTGACAAAAGGGGAGTGGTCTAAGAAAAGGGGGCATGGCCTTGTGGCAAAAAGATCGGGGCGCCATAAATACTGCTAACCCAACAGAATTGTGTCTTAATTTTCTGGCATAAAGTAAGCCAACTAATAGGAGGTTCAGAGTACAACTAGACAGTCTTATACTAGGACAGATTTATCATTCAGCACTGGACACTTTTATAAATCTGGTGCAGTATAAGGCTGTCCAGTCTAACTCTGCACTGTCTAACCTTAGGACACTTTTTATAAATCTGCCCCATAGTCAGCACACAGCATCTCACAGCACTAGAGGAATCATGAAGTTTCTGCTTAGAGAGTCCTGGTCCAAACTCTGGAATTTTTCAATGGCCAGTTATAAAAGCTAATAAAACAGCAATAGAACTACATACAATTGTGAAGTAAGTAGTGTAAATATCACTAGAGGATTAAAATTCAGATGCATTCAAATCCCAATATACTGCAATGCAATGTGGATTTTTCTGCTACCACAGAATTGTGGCTTGAAACCATAGCAGAATCCAGTGTTTTCTGTCTGTTTTCTTCTGCGGTTCAACATTCCACAGCAATTCTGACCTGTGAGTTTCCAGCCTTATTCCCAATCCTCTCCATCGTGTTACGCTTACCTTTCTGCAATGTGCTGCTTTTGCTGTGCTATTTCGGATAGTTGAAGCTTTGCCTCAACTGTCATTTCTAGGTCGACTGCTGTGCATTTAGAAAGCTGAAAGTCATATTTCATCTGTAAATCATGAAGTATCTTTTTTATTGTTCCCTCGACTTCTTTCAATATAATGCCCTAAATACAGGAGAAAACAAACAACAAATAAGAATTACAATAAAAGTAATTCATCAAACTACATGTTTACAAATGGTCATAGAGAAAATACATTCTTTTATTGCTGGACATGTGGGTGCTGTACTTGTTCGGATGACCAAATATCTATTTTTTTATCTTCCCACATGCACAGCCATTCATGTTGACCTGGCGGTTGACCTTGTTATTTGCAAGACAAGCTGTAGATATTGAAAGGAACTAGTAGGTTTACTTTTATTATGGATTAAATTAAGAAAAAATCTTTTGCATTATATCCATTTACAGCTGGCCATAACTAATATGCTTACTGTGTTCTATAGGTAACAAATATGTTATTTACACTATAGTGTCATTTACACTTGTGACATTTATTTTAAGATATGTATTACATAAATGTATTTTTTGTGCATTAGGTCTACTAGCTGTAAACCCTGTAATGTATTGGCATGTACTGACATGCATAAATACAGTATTTATGTAAATCCAATTATATTATGAGTAATGAATACTATGGGTTTTAAGCAAAAGCTCTTATAGGAGAAAATCGTATAGAAGCATATCTAATCTACTGTAAATCAACATGTCTCAATATTCGGTGATGTAGGAGAATAACCATGAAAAGTAGTAACCAGTTCTTCCCTCATAACAACATAATCGGCAGTTGTCTATTAATATGAATTATGAGTGGAACTGTATCACTGTGGGGATCTAGCCAACAAGTGATGCATAGAAAAAGAAGGTCCACAGCAGCACAATGTCCAGAGTACCCCTACAATGGGGGAGCGCAGAGGCCCCAGAGTTCGGGGTAAGAACCCATGTATGCATAAAATCCAAAAATGAAGTAGCACTCCAGATCCAGGTAGGTAAAAGTAAAGAAGAATTTATTCCAAAACTGGCGACGTTTTTGTGTGTTACTACTAGAGATGGGTGAATTTGTTAAAATTCGGTTCGACCTGATTCGCCGCATTTTTAGAAAAAATTTGATTCGACACGAATCGAATCATGACGAATCACCTTTAAAAACAGATATTTCCTGGCTGCAAAGAGCCTGTAGGGTGTTGTAGAACATTGTGCCATGCTTAAATATGCATAGGGAGCATGGTTTGGTCTTCAAACAATGCTGTGTTTTAGTATGACACGCACATGACAGCCGCCGCTCTTAGAATCTCTTCACTCTTCAATTCCATGTGCACTTACAGAGGCCAACTTCACCAAATAAGCAAAGCGGGAACGCAGCCTGACAAGGTAACGTCTGTGCCGACTGAGCTGAGGGCCAAGATCCCACTATAACATCAAAGAATGCACTCTTTTTGCACTGACATCAGTTGATTCCATAGATGACGACAGAACCTGTTCTGTTAAATGCGGATACATGTAGAAACCCCCCAAAAGAGTGCAGAGGGTGTCGGCAGTAATTCTGCATTGATGTCACTGATCATTTTGCCCTTCATTTCATCCATCAGTGTCCGCTTTCAATCGGTCAATAATCCATCATCAGTATTGCTAAAGCCAAAACCAAACAGGAGTGGATCCAAAACAGAGATGACCAGTAAATGGGATATTTGCATGTCCTCTGTGTTCTGTATCCACTCCTGCTTTTGAAGGGGAAAACTAAACAGTGGCAACATCATAGAGCGGTGGAGGGTGAAAACAGCATTATGGAAATCACAGAGTTTTCCAGGGAGACAGCGGTCAGTTGGCAGCAGCATGAGTAGGCCGCAGAGTGGCACAATGACAAAGTATGTAGTTGGCAGAAACATGGTAGGCCACAGATTGGCACAATGAGTGTGGAGGTGGCGGCAACAGCAGCAGGAGGCCAGAGAGTGGCACAATGACAGTGTAGAGGTGGCAGCAACCTGGTAGGCCACAGAGTGGCACAATGATAGAGTGTGGAGATGGCAGCAACATGGAAACCACAGAGTGGCACAAAGTGGCACAGATTGCGTAGGTGGTGGACAAATCCAGTCCCTGGTAAAGTTGGTAGCAGGCAGATGGAGCAACTGGCAGCAGATGTGTGGGTGGCATCAGGCGGGTGGCAGCATCAGAAAAGTGGCTGGAGCAGGTAGTTAGAATCCAGACTCATTTCTCAACATTTGGGGGAGGCATCATTGCTGATCTAATCTGATGCATAAGGCATTGGTGAGTTGAAATCCGGGCCAATCCAAGCCTGATTAATCTTGACAAAGGTCAGTCTCTCCACATTATTTGTGGACAAGCAGGTTCTTCTTGGGGTAACAATGGCCCGCGCCGCACTGAACACCCGCTCTGATGCCACACTACTGGCCGGGCAGGACAGCTTCTCTACTGCAAACTCCGCAAGTTGCAACCATGCATCAAGTTTGGATGCTTAGTAGTCCAGGGGATCCTCTACCTGGGGTGGTAAAGTGCTGTCCAAGTCGACCACCACCTGCTGGTGCTGGGTCTGCTCCATGTCCTGCTGCTGCTGCTGGTGGTGGCTACCCTACTCACTAGGCGGGTGAAGGAAGTTGCTCATTAAGGACTCCAGAATTAAGCTGCTACTGATGGAGCTGCTACTGCTCATCTCCCCACAGCAGCCGTGGCAGTAGTACGTGAGCGATCACTGCCAGGAGTCCCTCGGAGGATGGACAATGGTGCACAAAGGCAGCGGCTAACTGTGTTTTCAGTATTTCTCTATAGTACGCCAGTTGTTCACGCCTCTTGGCAGCTGGAAAAAGTCACCCATTTTTGACCAGTAGCGAGGGTCCAAGAGGGTGGAGAGCCAAAACTTATCCCTATGCCGGATGTTGACTATTCGGCTGTCACTAGTCAGGCAAAGCAGCATGCTGTTGGCCATCTGCGCAAGTGACTCTGAGGGACTCCCGGACTCCATCTCCACTAAATACTGCCAGGGGCTTCTGGGTCTCGTCTTCTACCTCTTCTGGATGCTCCTGCTCCTCCTCTCTTGTCACCTGAGTGGAGAAACCACTGATTTCACCATACTCTGCTCGTGCTTCAATGTCCTCCTACTCCAGTTCAACCCCCACCGGACTCATGTGGCCATGAGATGTAGTCTCCACTTCTCCAGTGTCCTGACCAGACAGATTTTGCAGCATCAGTTCCAGGACAAAAAGCAGTGGAAAGACGTTATTCAGCCCGCAGTCCTGGTGACTGACTAATAACCTGGCCTCTTCAAAAGGCCTAAGCAAATGGCAGGTGTCACTCATGACCTGCATGTGGCTGACATCAAAGTTACACAAGGGAGTACTCCGGTCCGCTTGCATCATCAACAAATCATTAATGGCTTTTCTGTTCATACAGGCGGTCTAACATATGGAGGCTGGAATTCCAAAGGGTGGAAACATCGCATATAGACTACGTGGGGGAGGCCGTTCTGACACTGCAACTCGAGGAGGGTGTGCTTGGCTTTGTAAGAATGGCTGAAGTGCATGCACAGTTTCCTGGCCATTTTTAGAATGTCTTGCAAATGGGTGAAAGGCTTGAGAAACCTTTTGACTACCAGATTGAACACGTGCGCCATGCAGGGAGCATGGGCCATCCCTCCTCGATGCAGCACGGGCACCTTGTTCATCCCATTGTCTGTCACCATGGTTCTGATTTTCAGTTGTCGCGGAGAAAGCCACAGATTTCTTGTCGCATGACGCAGAGCAGTTCCTCCCCTGTGTGACTTTGTTCGCCCAGGCAAAGCAGGTGTAGAACTGCGTGACACCGCTGTGCCCTGCACTTGTGGTATTATGGAGCAGCACTTAGACTTGTGGAGGCTGAGGTGGTGGTGGAGAAGGAGGAGGTGGACACTGGCGCAGGAGCAGCAGTTTGACAATGTGGAGGAGAAAGCGGCGTCTCTTCTTCAAGTTGTTAGTGTGGCTGGGCAGGAAGCACATTCACCCAGTGGGCCATAAAGGACATGTACTGGCCCTGACCATAGTTACAGCTCCACATGTCCGCGCTGCCGTGCACCTTCGAAGAAACCGATAAGCTCAAGGACTGGACCACCTTCTGTTCTATATATTTGTGAAGGGCTGGCATGCCTTTTTTGGAAAAAAAATTGCGGCTTGGAACTCTCCACCTTGGTTCGGCACAAGCCATTAGTTCTCTGAAGGGTGCGGAGTCCACGACTTGGAAAGGGAAGGACTGCAGTACCAACAACTTGGACAAGAGCACGGTCAGCTTCTGCACCTTAGGATGGCTGGACGCATACAGTTGTCTCTTTGTAATCGGCTCTTTCAAAGGCTGCTGGCACCATGCGTAGTGAGGAGCAGGAGCATCTGGACTGGGAGATGATGTCAAAGGCAAACAGCGCCCTTTGGCAGAGGTGCTGGTGCCTTGACTGGCTGAAATGGCATGTGTGCCACTAGTTGCTGCTGCTGCTGTTGCTGCGGCGGCAGGATGGACCTCCACATCTGTTCCATGTTTCTCCCAGGCCATTAGATGGTGTCGCTGCATGTGTTGACGCAGGGCCGTGGTGCTAACCTTATCTCCCTGGCCACGTTTCACTTTCTTCCCGCAGATTCAACATATACACACGCTCGGTTCCTCTGGTGTCTTAACAAAAAACTGCCACACCACTAAGGTGCTGATTTTGCTTCCAACACTCCGCACTGAGTGACTACTAACGCTGCTGCCTCGCTGACCCCTGTACCATTGCTTACTTGAACCTCCGAAGCGGGGTTTGTACCCTACGGCCATTTGGCTCCCGTCCTCGCACTGCTGCCACCCTGCTGACTCATGGCCACAGTAGCGACCTGCTGCCTGCTCCGCTGCCTGACTCGCAAGCTGACACTCTATTCGCCCGACGATGATGTCAATTTGCATTTCCCTGCCACTGCTATTCTCCTCATCTGTGTCAGTATGCACAGCCTGCCTACTGCACAAAGCAGCAGATGTCTGCCCCCCCTCTTCACTGCCAAGCAGCTGTTGACTGTCCTCAAACACTTCGCCCACGCTGTATAGTGGCGCTGAGTCCAGACCACCTAGTAACTCTCTGGCTGAGGGAAATAAACAGGACAGAGGCTGGTTGAGGACAGGTGAGGGCCGCTGACCTGCTCCTGGATCATGCCAACTAATTGTTGTTTCTGACGAACCCACGTACTCTTGGCTGGGGTTGTCAGATGTTATATATGAGGAATTGGGTGACCTAGTCAACCAATCAACAACGTTTGGGTTGTTGATCAAAACACTGCTGATAGATGACAACAGCAGTTTTGGCCTCACAGAGTCACCCCTGCTGCCTTGTCCCCTTACTGTGCTGCGACCTCTGCCTGCCCCACCTGCCACTTTTCTGTTTGACATAGTGGTTAATCAACTATGTGGATTTGACACATATTTCTTGCTCTCAACTTTAGTAACACAAAAGTATGGGAATTTGCATTATACAGATACCCCACAACGGACACCGTGTAATTGGAGCGAAAATCACTCTGTAAACTACGTGGATTTGACACATATTTATTGCTCTCAACTTTAGCAACACAAAGGTATGGGAATTTGTATTATACAGATACTCCACAACGGACACCCTGTAATTGCAGCGAAAATCACTCACGTTATTTTGCATTATACAGATGCTATTGGTGCTTTACAGATCCCCCTAAATGCACACCCTGGGAGAGGGGCAGAAATCACTACAGCAGCTGTGTGGATATGAAACAGATTTCTTCCTAGTGGCTTCAGTTACAAAAAAGAACTGCTATTTGGGGTATACAGATCCCCCTGAACGCAGAGATTGGAGCAGAAATTGCTACAGCACAGTACAGTAATAGCAGCTAGACGCTACAGACAGCACATGCAGTGTGAAACGCCAAGATTGCAAATGGCTGACAGTTTTTATAGGGGGGTGTGACATTACATAAGCCTGCCGGTCGCAGTTCTGCAGATGTCATCGAGGGTGTTCCTTTCTCCTTCCCAGAGTTCTCTGCCCCATGTAACACGTTGTGCTACCGGCCATTTAGCTAAAAAAAGTGGGGGTAAAAAAACCTTTGTTCCCACAAATCAGTGTAAACTTCGGATTCGTGACGAACCAAATTTTCTGTGAAATTCGTATCGAATTCCACTTAGTTTGAATCGATTCACCCATCTCTAGTTACCACCTTTCTCAAGGCTTGAGAAAGGTGGTAACACACCGAAATGTCGCCGGTTTTGGAATAAACTCTTCTTCACGTTTACAAGCTTGAATCTGAAGTGCTGCTTCATTTTTGGATTTTATACAATAAGTGATGCAATTAATATATCTGAAAATGCAGCAAACCTTTAATTTTGGTAATGTAAGATCTTGTTTAGATACAAGTTGTATAGGGATATCACTTTGACCTTTGGATTCATTTTCTTCTGCAAAAAAAGAAAACAAATGAAAATTAATTTCAGAATCTGGGTTAACTATTTCAATGAACAATACTGTTTTTGATGCAATAAGGTCGTCACTATGAAATACTGCGATTCTAATAATATTCATTTACTTTTTTGGACTACATCTTAGGGCTCATGCATATGACTAGGATATTTGGCCATGTGCTAGCCATATTTTCTACAGCTATTACATGGCTGGAGCCATGAACTGACTGCCCAGGCCGCAAAAGATAGGGCAAGTCCTATCTCTGCTACCGTTAAATCCCAAGCAGTCATTTTTAATTGTCATAAGCACTTGATGGAACATCACCCGCATGATTACACACAGGATGCAAACTGGACCATTGTTTTTGTCCTCTACACCTGCACACATCATATGCAGGTCGCCTTAAATGAACGTATCATTTAAAAGACAGACAGTACATATGTTTTCTGTTTCAATTATGTTTGTAAGTTTGGCCAGAAAGACTAAAAATATAATAACTAGATGTATCAGCATAAAAAAATCATTATGTGGTATAGCTTTCAGTGAAAGTGAAAGCTAAGTGTAACACCATGTAATTGGAGTGTATAAAGCATCGCATTAAACTTCTTAAGTGAAAAACACATTCAGTAATTAAACCATGTTTCCATCATTATAACACTGTAATTTCAAGAGTTTTACTGCACAATTATCTGCAATAAAGAGGTAGCTTAAATTGTGTTGATCAATGTAAGGTTATACACTCGGGCCATGTTAAACATATTTCTAACTATATGTTAAATTGAATATTACTTGAGAGTCAAGACATGTAACACATACTGTAATTCCAAGCAAAAACACTTTAAAGTGTATAAAAAGACAGGTAAATATGGTAAGATTGTATATAGCATAATTCTGCATCAATTAATTGTACCGCTCTCTCAAAGCATATAAAGTTATGTGTACAACAATGTATTAAAAGGAAATGGAGAAACACTGATGTAAGTCCTTATTACAATTGTCTGATGATTATTTCTCCTGAAGCCTATGCGTTTCCATGGTGACAGACAACAAACTATGTAATTGTAGTCTGATCCTGCAGTTATATTATGCTCCATGTATTCTATATGTCTGGATAATTTACAAAAATTACATCAATATGTGATTAATTAAAGAGGTGTACATAGTGTTGTGGTTCTATTATGGACATTTTATTGTTCATTGAATAAAAATATTAAATGTAGAATAGTGCACCAGCATCCAAATTATCGACCACAATCTACTTCACAAACCAGCCATAGCCAAGCCAACCTACTTTAGAACACTTAAGGTCTGGAAAACTAAACTAATGGAATAACTCTACAAGGAGTTTTGGGGGGTTTTCGGGAGAAGCAAGTAAGAGACTGCAGGTTAATTCTATTAGTACATTACAGTATAAAGCAATCCCCCCACAACCCAATCCTTATTTGTTGTAGTGATCTGTATGTTGAGGCCATGGTAAAATAACCATTTGAAATGCTGTAATCGTCTGACTTCATCCAACTATTATATAGTGTTGTAACTTGCGTCACAAATGTAGTGCCCGCTACATCGTTCTATGTTGTCATATGCATAAGTTGGAGTTTATCATATGCATTTCTTAAAGGGACCAATCATTTACTTTATTTGCAATGTTATCATTAAAGGGGTATTCCTACTAAGACGAGATTCTTAAAAAAAACTCAGGATAACAAATATCTCTAATTCAGTGTTATTACCAAAAATATAGCATTTCACAGCTATAATTTTAACCTGTCTCTATCAGTCCTGGTGTTTACAATTTGGTTGTCCATGGATCCGTAAATCTACTAACTATGGTCGGAATCTTCTCATGAATAGCTTCTCTTGTCTGCACGCTGCAGTGCTCTCTGCCTCTTGTCTCCCACCTGCATTACAAGACCAGCTTAGACACAGGTACTTCCTGGCAGCAAGCAGCATTGTGCAGAGACTTATGCTTCAAGCTAAAGACAAGATAAGGTTTTCATTCTAGGGGGAGGCATAGCATAGCTCACTGTGTGTTATAGGTGAGATAGCAGTGCTGACTGTGTCTTACTGATTAGATGAGGCAACAGAGCTGAATGTTTTATCTGTCATATTAGTAGACTGCACATTGTCAGCCCACAGCATCTCATAGCAAATAGGGATCATGAAATGTCTGCCCAGACTAATCATGACTGCGGGATAGGAGCTCAATCTGCAATAAAACTGAGTAAAATATGGGGGTTAAAAATGATCTTATTTGAGGGCTGGAATTGTATCAGACAATCGTGGAGATCACAGGTGTCAGATCCCAGCTAATATTAAATTGATCACATAACCTAAGGATTACCAATTTCATCAAACCACAAATCAGTAGTACGGTAGATTGTTTATAAAATTTTAAATAAATGTAGCTGTTCATTTGGTTTTCTTACCTGACAAAGTCGGTTCTTGGTTTTTACTTTGCTGTTTTGTTCTGTCCCTGATCGCGTAAACTCCAGGCTCCGTCTCTTCTTCAGGGATGACATTAATCGTTGAAGACAGTTTTAGGATGAAATGTGTTTTAGTAAGTACTAGCTTATTCATGGTTGCTTGATCACACACAGAAAGCAGAAAGGGACTGGGTTTTCGGTTGAGAATCTCCTCTAATACCTGTAATTTCAATAGTTTATACAATATATATAATAACGAGATTACTCCTATTGTCTACAAAAAAAATAGCAAATATTTAATGAATGGTCATGTTTCATTAAATTTTTTTCAAGATATATATATATATATATATATATATATATATATATATATATGGTATTTTACAATTTCTTCTCTACAGTATTTTGTGGATGATGTTCTACGATTCAGCCTGTTTCTTTTTTTTTTTTTAGACAGATATGGTTCTTCAATTAAATAAGCCTTAGAGACAAGAACTGCACCTTAAGGGGAACAAATATCAAGCTATAGCTATGGCTGTAAGGAACAGTTTTGACTTCCCTTATTTTAGAAACAAAACCACCAGAGTATAACTAGCTAGGACAGCAAGCTTTACTTAAATACAGGTGAAAAACCTTTTTACTGACGAAACTTTTTTGTTGTTACTATATACTTCAATAGAATACTCACAAAATATGTAGTTTATTATCAACATAAAATACTTAGTATGATAGGAATGTTTAGCTGCCTTGATATGGAATTTTATTTTTCGCATGTTCCATTCTACATACCATATAAATGACTAATTCTCGGCAACATTTCTAAAACACATGAGTTGAGCAGATTAGTTTACACTATAGGAAAATATTCAGTAAAACCCATTATTTATGGTTTCAAATTTCAGCTATTTCTATGCTCATAAGTAAGAGGCCAGACCCTATTTATATTCTAAAAGGTTAGAGGGCAATGGGTCCATGGTCCCTTGATCTCAATGCTTACAAGCCGAATACAGGAAATAAAACTGCCTGTGCCACAAACTCTGTTAGGAATAGGACCGGCCCTCTAATTTTTGTCCAGGCAGTTAGCTCATGCACAGGGCCCTGGAATACACAGCCATGTGCATGAGCCCTTTAGAAGTAAATGTGAATGTTTGCTAGCCTTGATTTCAACATGCCTATTTGAGGTCCTAAACTTTGTAATATTCTTTATAAATGAAATATATCCATGTGTCCTTGTTCTACATGCCTTCCTTCCTTATTTATGCAGTTTGTGCAAATCATCTTTCTGTCTTGTTCTACACTGACAGCTAAGAGATAAAGGAAAGACCTTATGACTTAACTCTTTATAGAAAGTCCATTAAAGAATAATCACCTAATAAGGATGAATCATTAAGGAAAATATACTCTAGGCATGAAGATAATTAATATTTATCCTGCTAATCTGTCTGAAGTGACCAACTCATAAGGTTTTTAGATACACTGCTCACTGCAGGAGAATAAAGCAGACAAACATAGAAGCTGCTTTACTTAAAGTATATAACAGTTTACTTTTATCCGCTGCACTATTCATTCTTAAATTAAATAAAAATTTAAAAAACTAGCTTAAAGGTTTAGCTACTCATAAAATATCACAAAACGTAGAATGTTATTTAGGTGATAAAAATACAATAAATATTTTTATCCTTTAAAATGTAGCTTTAATTCTTCAATGTTTTGGAGTGTTACCATTAATAACATGCACTGGAAATGAAAAGGGTTGGCTCAGCTCACTAATCCTGCAAAATCATCAATATTTTTAGAATTTCTTTCAAGTTGATATCTGGCTGATCTAGCGCCAGCAGAGGTGTCATCACACGCTGCCTGCAACACAGCTCAGGAGATGAAGAACGAGTGAAAAGGAGGTGATTATTGTAAGTATTTTTTTTATTTTTCATTAATCTATGGGAGGGGGGGCACTGTTACTATTAGAGGGAGGGGGACTGAAACTAGTGGCTAGTATGGGGAGCACTGAAACTTGCGGCTACTGTGCCAAGCACTGGGACTACAGGCTTCTGAGGGAGTACTGAAACTTGACTACTGTGGGGGGCACTTGTTTATGGTACCTGGGGGTCATCAAGTCATGGCCACTGTTGGGGAGGTTGGGACTTGGCTACTGTGAGGGCACTGTCGCTAAATTGGTTACAGTGTGGGCACTGTGATTATATCAGATATGTGGGCCACCTTTATTGACTAATGTGGGGCCCTTGTTACTATATTGCTAGTGTGGTGGCACTGTGACTACATTGGCTACTGTGGGGGCACAGTAAGTATATTGTTACTTTGAAGGCACTGTTATTTTATTGGATACTGTGAGCAGAACAGAATTGTGTTGGTGTTATAAAGTTGCTATAGCATTTGTGTTGGTAAATCTGCAAAGAGAGTCATGGCTGCAAGAAGCTGACATGGAGAATAAGAAGAGAACGGGGACCCCCTTAGGTCATACATTTCATTTTGTTATAGCTTATTTGCAGCCAGTTTTGTTATATTACTGTTTTTATGCACTGGAGGCAAATAAAAGGGACATTTACTAAAAAGGAGACACTAAGAATTGGGCAAAAACAGGGCATTTACTAATAAAGGGCAGATTGAACATTAGATTAGACGGAGGCAACAAGGAATGAGCCGCTTAACTTAAATGAGGACACAGCCTAAGGCCTGATACACGCAAACAAGTTTTGGAGCCATGTGCTAGACATTTTTTCAGTAGCTAGCAGATGGCTCCATTACTTTCTATTGGCTCATTGCTGTGAAGACATTAGCCAAATTCCCAATCCCCAAAAGATAGAGCACACCCTATTCCTGTCTGTCTTTGTGGCATGTGCAGGACTTTTCTATTGACACTGGAGGTTGCACTACTAAACAATGAAATGGTGGGAAGGTTTAATGGGGGCCCATTAGGAATTTTGGCCCATGACCCAGAGAACTCTAGTTACGCCACTGGCTATTTATTTAGTTGACAGAAATCTAAAAATATTTTCAGTTTATTTTAGTTATGCAAAGATGCTTTGAGGAGATAGATTTTATATAAGCTTGTGTACTTGTGCGGTAATAATAGCCAAAATCAAACAACAAATGCACATCCTACCTGAAGGTTTTCACTAGAGATAAGAGTCTTTGATGATGAAAATTTCAAAGTCTCCTGAAATAAAAGAGTAAAGTTAAAATCCATTCTTTTCACTGTTATCATTCAGCCCAGTATAACTCTCAAGCCAAATAACTACTAGTATACCGGAATTTTTCCAGCTGCTAAGAATCCTTCATGGGGTCTTCTTGGAATTTGTTTCCCACTATTTAGGAGGACCAACTCCTGGAAAGCTTCAGAAAACAGGTAAAGATCTGTGAGGACTTTCACCTTAAAAAAATATGGTAAAGAACAATATTTTTGTCAATAAAGTAACAAGTAACAGTAAAAATAACACATAATAGGATCGATGACAACCAAACTTATGACATCACAAGAATTCATTTGTTATTAATCCATAAAGGGATTTTTACTTTTTAGTTCAAGATTAATAGTGGGTCTATGATGTCCTGACATATATTATATTTTACACATATATGACTTACATTACTGTACACTATGTATAATTGGATTTCTTTCTGAGCTTGCAAACTACTATCATTACTTCTAAATAAAGGCGGTCCCCTACTTAAGGACACCTGACTTACAGATGACCCCTAGTTAAAGACGGACCCCACTGCCCACTGTGACCTCTGCTGAAGCTCTCTGGATGCTTTACTTTAGTCCCAGACTGCAATGATTTGCTGTAAAGTGTCTGTAATAACGCTTTATTGAAAATGTTTGGTCCCATTACAGCAAAAAATTTTGAAAACGCAAAAAACAAATTTTTCTGGATCTATAATTATAAAATATACAGTTTCGAATTACATACAAATTCAACATAAGAACAAACCTATGGAACCTATCTTGTGCTTAACCAGGGGACGGCCTGTACTGCTAAAATGTCTTAAATCATAGTGGCTGAATACCTATGCATACCACACTTTCCAGTTGTTTTCATTTGCAGAAGCACATATCATTTTCTTAACACTTCACTTCTTGATACTTTGGGGCAGATTTATCAAGTGTCTGAAAGTCAGAATATTTCTAGTCGCCCATGGCAACCAATTGCAGCTCAGCTTTCATTTTACCAGTGCTCAATATTTCAAAGGAGAGCTGTGATTGGTTGCCATGGGCAACTAGAAATATTCTGACTTTCAGACAGCTTGATAAATCTGCCTCTTTGTGTTATTCTATTACATAAAATATCAATAACATACATTGCATTTGTGGCTCTAACATTTAAAGTTCAAGGTGCATGTGTACTTCTGCAATCCACTATATCTATATTATGTTTGAGACTAGCTGTAGACAGTGGCTCAGATTTACCATAGTGTTTACGCCAGTGTTTTGCCTGACTTTGCACTGAAAAAAAACGTGCAAACAGCTTGCACATGTATTTCTGAAGTGTTTGCACCGCCATGCCACAAAATTCTGCACCTAAAGAGACAGAATTGCGTTGCAGGCTCTATGTTAAAGGTGCCCCATAAAAAAGTCGGTGCACACTTTCAGAGCAGTGCAGGGTGCGCCATATTAATGAAGACCGTGCGCCAGTATTGAAAAATCTGCTGCACCCAGCATATTCGTGAGGCAAATTGCACATTATACAGTTTCCACTACTTTTGATAAATGTGAGCCTGTATGCATGTCACCGCATGGGTTAATGAGTTCTGCATGTTGATATTTAGGTACTTTATGTAAAGGTACAGCAACTAATACTCAGTTCACACCTGCATTCAGCAAGTTCTGTTCCCACCTCCGTTCAATAGCAGAAAAAATAATGCAGCAGTGTCTTTTTTATACTCTTAGATACATTAAAGTAAATGGGGAATGCAAAATAAACGTGAGACTCTTCGTTCACTTTTCGTTCTTCCCTTTCTGTTACTCTCTCTTAAAACTGAGAATCCTTACACAGGTGTGAACTTAGCTTTATGGGGCATTTGTCAGTAAATTCATATAGAAATATGGCCAAATTGATGAAGACTTAATTACGGTAGCCGAAATGGGTGTTGGGGCTGACGTTATCCAGGCCACTCAAGGTGATATAAGAGCATTTACAGGTAAGCACCCCATAGTCTTTGGGCTTTGTCTATTATGGCTATTGTTTGTTATGATTGGTAAATATACAGAGATTACAGTTTGCTACATCTCAGTGTAGCATTGCACAATTATCTATGGGGTATTTTTATGCACTGCATATTTTCAGTGCAATACACGCCTCAGTTGCTTGTGATTTCTGTTTTGTGATCCACCATTTGTGGACATTATGTTTAACCACTTTTGTATTGTTTTATTTTTAAAAATACTTTTTACGTGTTTTTAGCTGTTTATTCCCCAGGAGCCTTATGGCACTTTGGGGAAAAGTTGGATGTATAAATATGGCCAATACAAGAATCAGAATTACATTTAAAAGTAGCCTGCTTCTGTTGAAAAAGTTTGGAGGTATGTGAGAAACGTTCCTAGCTTATGAAATCCATATATTAAGTCTTTGCATGTAGTGTATCCGCTAACTAGCTATAAAGTGGACTGCCCTACAACATTCCTTTTTTGACAAATTACACATATAGCACAAAGTTTAATTTCTTTCAAAGTACATTGTAAAAATTGTGTTTAGTATTTTCCAGATACTTTGAAGTATTGAAAAAACTGCATTGTTGGTCGGATGAAGGCAATTGTTTGCGTGTGTTTTCCGATATCTCTATCTACCACACAGATGGCGTGTTAATGTGCTATAGCTAGCCTCACAGTTCTCCTTTGCAGTCCTATTGCTTGTTACTGCTATCTTTAACCAAGTGAATACTGATATGTAGTGTAGTCAATACAAGAAAAAAAATGACATAAGACAGCAAATAAACAAATCAATTGTTGGCCAGATAATGTCTGTCTGTGTAATATATTTACTGCTGTAAAAAGTCATGCTGTCATCTGTTTATCTTGGTGTCAATAAGTTAAATTAAAATTTCACATACCTTTAAGAGCCTTCCTTTCACACTTCTGACCGGATCACGGCAAATATTGCTGGCAAAATACTGGTACAATGTAAATAATGGCAAAACCTGTAACAAAGAATTTATCAGAGGTGGGAAAATTCTTGCCACAGATAAGAATTATTAATATGATAAACCAAATACACTTTTACACTGAGTTTTCATCTTTTCAAACGTGAGGAAATGCTATGACAATATGACATCTAGGGGTAGATATCCAAAAAAAAATGCAATGAGGCAGCACTCCGGTAATTATACAGTAAAGGTGATCTTTATTCACCCATGGCAAAAAAAGGTGCAACGTTTCAGCTCATCCATAGAGCCATTATCAGCTTGGATCGGGTTTACCTTTTGACAAAGGCAACTGACCTGATACTTTCGACTTATCCCATAAATAGGCCATAAATAATGTTATTTTATTAAACCACTAAATGGGAAAGCCAATTAAAATAATCTACTGGTTAAAAGTACATGTGAGATGAGTACGTTAGATAACTACACTCACCGGCCACTTTATTAGGTACACCTGTCCAACTGCTCGTTAACACTTAATTTCTAATCAGCCAATCACATGGCGGCAACTCAGTGCATTTAGGCATGTAGACATGGTCAAGACCAGTGATGGGCAACCTTTTGAGCTAGGTGTGTCAAAATTCGCCAAAAAAACGAGCATAACTCGGGTGCTGTGTCACCTTTAGGAAAAACCTAATTTTGTAATAACATGTCCAGCAGCGGCCTCCCCTTATTAATAACATGTCCAGCAGCGGCCTCCCCTTATTAATAACATGTCCAGCAGCGGCCTCCCTTTACTACTAAAATACCCCTAGCGCCCTCCCTTTACTACTAAAATACCCCTAGCGGCCACCCTTTACTACTAAAAGACCCCTAGCACCCTCCCTTTACTACTAAATTACCCCTAGCGGCCTCCCTTTACTACTAAAATACCCCTAGCGGCCTCCCTTTACTACTAAAATACCCCTAGCGGCCTTCCTTTACTACTAAAATACCCCTAGCGGCCTACCTTTACTACTACAATACCCCTAGCGGCCTCCCTTTACTACTACAATACCCCTAGCGGCCTCCCTTTACTACTACAATACCCCTAGCGGCCTCCCTTTACTACTAAATTACCCCTAGCACCCTCCCTTTACTACTAAATTACCCCTAGCACCCTCCCTTTACTACTAAATTACCCCTAGCACCCTCCCTTTACTACTAAATTACCCCTAGCACCCTCCCTTTACTACTAAAATACCCCTAGCACCCTCCCTTTACTACTAAATTACCCCTAGCACCCTCCCTTTACTACTAAAAATACCCCTAGCACCCTCCCTTTACTACTAAAATACCCCTAGCACCCTCCCTTTACTACTAAATTACCCCTAGCACCCTCCCTTTACTACTAAAAATACCCCTAGCACCCTCCCTTTACTACTAAAAATACCCCTAGCGCCCTCCCTTTAAATATAATATAATAATAAACTTACATACTTACCCAGTGATGTCTTCTTCCCTGTAGCTTTACTGCAGGCGGCTCGGCTCCTCCAGGTTGCACCGCGCACCTTGGGTCACGTGACTGACGTGACCTGATGTCAGGTCGCCTCAGTCACGTGACGAGCAGAGCGCATTGCAGCCTGGAGGAGCCGGAGGAGTTGCAGAAGGTGGGCGGACCAACGCGGCGCCGGACAGGTAAGCAGGGGGCAGAAACACAGGGACGGGGGCGGGACATTAACACAGGGGCAGCACATTACACAGGGACATTAACACAGGGGGAGCACATTGCACAGGGACAGAAACACAAGGACGGGGGCGGGACATTAACATAGGGGTAGCACATTACACTGGGGCAGCACATTACACAGGGAGGGGGGGGACAGCGGGCGCTGGGCGGCCGCGTGTCACCAAAAATGACTACGCGTGTCAGTGCTGACACGCGTGTCATAGGTTCGCCATCACTGGTCAAGACAATCTCCTGCAGTTCAAACCGAGCATCAGTATGGGGAAGAAAGGTGATTTGAGTGCCTTTGAACGTGGCATGGTTGTTGGTGCCAGAAGGGCTGGTCTGAGTATTTCAGAAACTGCTGATCTACTGGGATTTTCACGCACAACCATCTCTAGGGTTTACAGAGAATGGTCCGAAAAAGAAAAAAAATCCAGTGAGCGGCAGTTCTGTTGGCGGAAATGCCTTGTTGA
This sequence comes from Engystomops pustulosus, assembly GCF_040894005.1. NCBI lineage: Eukaryota > Metazoa > Chordata > Amphibia > Anura > Leptodactylidae > Engystomops > Engystomops pustulosus. The sequence continues at coordinate 78,488,204 of NC_092414.1, read as the reverse complement.
TGCCAGAGGTCAGAGGAGAATGGGCAGACTGGTTCGAGCTGATAGAAAGGCAACAGTGACTCAAATCGCCACCCGTTACAACCAAGGTAGGCAGAAGAGCATCTCTGAACGCACAGTACGTCGAACTTTGAGGCAGATGGGCTACAGCAGCAGAAGACCACACCTGGTGCCAAACCTTTCAGCTAAGAACAGGAAACTGAGGCTACAATTTGCACAAGCTCATCGAAATTGGACAGTAGAAGATTGGAAAAACGTTGCCTGGTCTGATGAGTCTCGATTTCTGCTGCGACATTCGGATGGTAGGGTCAGAATTTGGCATCAACAACATGAAAGCATGGATCCATCCTACATTGTATCAACGGTTCAGGCTGGTGGTGGTGGTGGTGTCATGGTGTGGGGAATATTTTCTTGGCACTTTTTGGGCCCCTTGGTACCAATTGAGCATCGTTGCAATGCCACAGCCTACCAGAGTATTGTTGCTGACCATGTCCATCCCTTTATGACCACAATGTACCTAACATCTAATGGCTACTTTCAGCAGGATAATGCACCAAGTCATAAAGCTGGAATCATCTCAGACTGGTTTCTTGGACATGACAATGAGTTCACTGTACTCAAATGGCCTCCACAGTCACCAGATCTCAATCCAATAGAGCATCATTGGGATGTGGTGGAACGGGAGATTCGCATCATGGATGTGCAGCCGACAAATCTGCAGCAACTACGTGATGCCATCATGTCAATATGGACCAAAATCTCTGAGTAATGCTTCCAGCACCTTGTTGAATCTATGCCACGAAGAATTGAGGCAGCTCTGAAGGCAAAAGGGGGTCCAACCCGTTACTAGCATGGTGTACATAATAAAGTGGATGGATCACTAATCATTTTGCAGAAAGAAAGTGTTCTTCAAATTTCTTCAATCCATTTGTGAGTAGGCCAATGAGAATTACCAATGAGATCTCACATATACAGTATCAGAGAATATAAGAGGTTGATTTTGAGGCCATCATTCAATTTCATTTTTGGCCAACATACAGCAATAATTCAAGTTCTATATGTTCATATATTTTGGAAAAGATAAATCAATATGCAATTCCTATTTTGTAAGCATTTAAAAGCTGTTTTAAACCTTAGTTTATAGCAATTATCCTAGTTTGTCCTTTTTTGCCAGATAAAATGTATCTTCAGACAAAAATTAATAAAAAAAATACTGGCATCTAAAGCATACAGGTACATCAGGAAAAAAAACTAAAATGGGCACTAACCATCAGATTCTGAGCAACAGAATGCAATTCATATATGAGAAAATCTAGACTAGAAACAACAGTCATGACATCTGCTCTGTGCCGATCAGAAAACAGGTCAATCCCTGGAATAAGTTCAGGTACTTCACATCCGTCTCCAATCTCGTATAATGCATAATCAAGATCTTCATTTGGATGAGGCAGGGACACGCAGAACAAGGACTAGAAAGAAAAACAGTAACCATATATTATGTCATTTGTTTACAAATAACTTATTACTTGTCACCGAAATTCATAAAAACAAATGTGCTTCTTACCTTGAAAAGTAAAGCTGAGAGCAAGCAGCAATCTGTTCTTTTCCCAACATCTGATGTCAATATATATCTACAAAAATATACAAAACACAAATGTTAGACAACATAGACACAGGGAGTGAGACCTACTGTATATAGGTATATAAGTAGTGAAAATTAAAACTGGGACATGAGGCAGCAACCAATAAAAAGAAAGACCTTAAATTAGACTGCAAAATTGTCAATTATTCACAGCCAAGAGGATTCTGGGGGTTTTTTTTTGCTCATGGAATATGCTGAAGTATATGGGGAATTTATCTTGATGGTCTACCCTTCACATTGCACTTATGCCAGTGCGCTATAAACTGCACCAGGAATTGTCGCAAGCTACAGCTAATGCACTAGTGTTGGGCACGCCCACCCGGCCCACTGCCCAAAACAGCACGGCCCACTGAGCACTTGCCGTGGAGGTGATATAAGAACAATGAGCAACTAGAACAGTTTTGCTCTCAGACACTTCTGATAAGAGAGGCCCATAGATTTCCAACAAAAATAAACAAACATAGTCTTCCTATTACAATGTAATGTGGTTTTTATTAACCCCTTCACGCTCTGCGGCGGATATATCCATAAACAAACATATCAAATGCCACAGAGCTATGAAGGATGTATGAAGAGGGCTCACGGGCTGAGCCCTCTTCATACAGAGATGGGCTTTGCTGCATATTGCTTGCATCGATCGCGGATGCTAACCTTTTCTCTGCCGCCGGCAAAGTTGCAGACGGCACTTAAAACATGGCGCTGCATGTTTCTTCCGATCGTCGCTCACCCAAACATGGTTTCTGCAGATTCGTTACAATGAGCCAGTGGCTCATTTTAATGAATCATATGCAAAAATGCCATATACTGCAATACAGTAGCATTGCTCTATATGGTAGAAACGATCGGACCATCTAGGGTTAATGTACCCTAGAGGGTCTAAGCAATAGTGAAAAAAAAAGTTTAAAAAATGTAAAAAATTAATAAAATATATAAAAATTCAAATCACCCCCCCCCTTTCCCTAGAACTAATATAAAACATAATAAACAGTAAAAATCACAAACACAATAGGTATGTCTGAAATGCGACTTTTACACCTTTTTACATGACATAAAAAATGTAATAAAAAGTGATCAAAATGTTGCAGAGTCCTCAAAATGATAGCAATTAAAACGTCGGCTCACTTAGCAAAAAACGGCCCCTCACACAGCTTCGTACACCATGAAGTATGAAAAAATTATTAGCGTCAGAAGATGGCAATTTTTTTTTTTCGTACATATTTGTTTAATTTTTGAAAATGCATTAAAACGCAATAAAACCTGAATAAATTTGGTATCACCGCAATCGTACCGAACAAAAGAATAAAGTAGAGGTGTTATTTGGAGCGCAGAGGGAAAGTCGTAAAAACTGAGCCCACAAGAACGTGACGCAGATGCAGTTATTTTAAATTTTTTAACATTTGGAATTTTTTTCCTGCTTCCTAGTATACAGCATGGAATAATAAATAACATCACAGGAAAGTAAAATTTGTTACGCACAAAATAAGCCCTCACACAGGTCGGTACAGGGAAATTGAAAAAGTTATGGATTTTTGAAGGTGGTGAGCGAGACATGAGCGAAAAAACCCTGCGTCCTTAAGGGGTTAATGGGTAAATGTATGGTGTCGCTATATGTAGGGTCCCTGCATTTTACAAGCACAAAATATCTGCTGCCAAGGAGAAGTTTTCCCGTCCTATATTGTAAGATTTTATTTCTTCAGTATGTACCAGGAGAAGCTTTTATTGCTCCCCTCTGGGCACTAAACATTACGTGATAAATAAAAATAAATCAAGAAGTTTTTTTCTTCAATACTTACCGAGACATTTTAGCAGCAATGACGGCAGCCAGCAAACAACCCCAAATTCCCGCTCGGGAGAGAAATTTCTCACTGTAATCTTTAGATCTTCCATTGCTTATGCCGTCTGGGGAGCTATCAAGCTCTTGCCATGAATTAAGAGCATCAGACATGTTGAGCGTTTCATCAAGGGCCCGACACCAGCATTTGAAAGCAGCTCTACAACATATAAAATGCAAAAAAATATGACACTATAGGGGGGATTTAGTGCACACACAGCCAAATAAAATGCTTAACCTCTTTAGTTCTAAAGATGGAATAATGTGTACACTAGAGAAATGTCAATAGAGTGATTTATGTGGATATTATCCTGATGCTTCATTATTCTATCATTATAATGTATCATTTATTCCAAAAGTATTTTCACACATCATGTGTGCATTGGAGACAAAAAGAGCAGTTTTGTAGTAACACGAACATATAATAGGGAATATAAAGCATTTTTAAACAATGCAGGTTTATGCTGCCCTATCTGAGTGAAAACAGGGACTCTAATTTGAGTTACTTAATGGATCTATTGTCGAAGTTTTCATAAACCCCTGGGGGGTGTTATCTTTTTATTGCGCCTGTTTTCATGCGTTTTCATGTCACTAAATTGTCAAATTTGCCAATGTGCGCAATTTTTTTGAATACTCTATATCCATTTTTCAATTCTCCTACCATGCACTTCATATATCGCTAAAATCCAGAAGTTTTAGCGGGCCATTTACTTTAAGTCGGGACATTTGTGCATCTGTACATTTGTACATTGTCTTCTCTTGTTTTTTCTGGGTTTAGGACCTGCTTGATTTATCTTAGAGGTTGATATATAAAATTATATAAAATTATAAGACCCCCTAAATCTTATTGACGTGCGCTAATTAAAAAAGCTGCAATTTTTCAGCAAAACCACTGCATTTCCCTCCTTTCACGGGATAGGAAACACTTAGGAATCAGTTTTTGACTTTTTTGACAGACCTTAACATTTCATATGCCAGATTTAACAGTCTAAATCTGAATAAGCAGAAGAACATTTCGAAATTTCGGCATTGTTATTCTCCATTCCTAATCCTAGGTGAATATCAACTGTTCACTGCAATGGACAGTAGGTTATAGACCATCTTTGGCCATTCCTACAGGAGTTATCCCACCAACTTTCCTGGCTTTCACTCTTTTCCCCTTATACAGGGACGCTTCAGGGGGGTTTCTTCCTAATGAATTTGTTCAAGTGTAGGTGAAAGCCAGCATGATAGGAGTCAAAAGGAATCAAGTAAAGGGTAAGATAGTAGCTCAGGCCTAGCAAATTTCTAGAAAGGTTGACAACCAAGTTATAAAGTAAAAGGCAGTACAGATTCAGAGTCAGAGGCAAGCCTGGCGTTTTCCAGAAACATACGATTCCTGGTACAGAATCCCGCTATATATTATTTCTGGTAGGTGTGGAGGTAGTGATGATGTCACTTGGGGTACAATCAGACGACCACAATAGAAGTCTATGGGTCACGGTCATGTTAATAGGACATTCTGTATTTTGGCAGATTTGCAGCTGCTCATCTGCCTATGGAGGAAGGAGGGGAGAGGAGCGCTCACTCCTCCCCCTTCTAGCCCTCTGCTCGCCCAGATCCAGACAGGGCGAGCAAACAGCCCTCTGCATGTACAATTTCTTAGTATCATGGGCATTGCACAGATTTATGTATGTTTCTCTGTTCTGAAATATATTCTCTGTTTTGAAATATAAAGAGATGATGACATTGAAACTATGGACAACAATTCTAAATCCTACCTAATGCAAATTAAACTATAAGAAGAATTCAAAACAAACCAAATAAACATCTTAAATGAACCTGTAAGATATGGTAAATGGCAATGACAGACGCTACTGTAAGCACTAGATAAATATGACAGTCACAATGGAGAACATCTTTGTTGATAAATATCACACACAAAGTAGATTATGGAAGAAAAATGAATTGTCATTTCATAGGAAAATACTTTTGGCAGCGGCTCAAAATAATTTTGTTGGCTAATAATTTGAATATGCGGATCATCTGGAGCATATAAAGCAATGCCTGACCTGAAACAGAAAGGATTCTGCCCAGGTTTCATACCGTTACTGTACAGCTTACAACAGTGCAGGTCTCTTTTTTCCTTATCTAAAATAGACAAAACGGAATCCTCAGAATTTCTGTCATCTTCCCTTTTGTATATTGTTCCTTTTAGTGGCTTTTCAAGTAACCCAATGCTTTTAAAAGTTGGGAAAATAACTCATTAGACACATATGCATAAAAACACCATATTTTCATCTGAGCTGAATGCTGCTGACTGTAAGAAAAAATGGTTTCTCCATAAAATGTCAGTTTGTGTTTCTAATGAACCGAACTACAAGTACACATGGGCACATTTACTATGGACCTTGCACCAGTTTTAGACTTTGCATGTTGTTTTGCAAACGGCTTGTATTTTAGCACATATTTAAGTGCCAGCGCCACATACCGTATACACTTCAGTATGAGCCAAGGCCCCTAATTTTACCACCAGCACTCTTTAGTATACAGCCAGCCAGCCCCCTTTAGTATACAGCCATCCCCTTGTAGTATACAGCCAGCCATCTTTCTAAGCCAGTCACCTTTAGTAGCCAGCCAGCCCCCTTCATTAGCCAGTCAGCCCGCTTTATTAGCCTGCCCCTTTAGTATACAGCCAGACCCCAGTTTGCGCAGCAAAAAAAAAAAAAATTTACATACTCACCTTCGGGTTGGTCCTGGTGTTTGGCGCGGCTCCCCGATGCTCGACGCGGCTCCTCTTCTCCGCGATGCTCTGGTCCCCGCGACTGCTCTTCTGTCTGCTGTTACAGGCGCACACTATGATGCGGCCGCTAATGAAATCATAGTATGTGCCGGCCGGCAGAGCGCATCTCTTCTGGCTGTTACAGTAGACAGAAGAGGAGCCGCAGGAACTGGAGTATCGTGGAGAAGACAGAAGAGGAGATGCGCCGATATCGGGGGGCCACGCCGAGCATCAGGGGCGTGAGTATGTAAGGTAAGTATGTAAGTTTATTTTTTTAATTGACTTGTGTATAAGCTTGGCTTATGCACAAGTATATACGGTATGTAAAGGGGTCTTCCGGTACATGGTAGGACCGTGCACAACATTCATCATGCAGAATACAACAGAAACATGTCAATTGCCCAATGTTAAAGGTGCACCAAAAAAAAGGGAGCGCCAGATTCTTGTAACGGGTCACACAGACAAAAGAACTAAAAATCTCTTTGGGAAGAGTCCGGAGAGAGGAGTCTGTGGACTAGTGGACCCTCTGGCCCCCTTCTAAACTTGTAAAATTATGCTAACGAGCAAGAAGTAATATTGAGGTCTTACCAGAGCACCTTCTGTGCTTCTGATTCCAAGGCTGTTACACTGCCTCAGCCTCCCGCTTTGCTCCTTCAGCACTTTCCCCTCCCTCTGCTTGATGTAATCTCACTGCAGCAGAGGAGGTTTCACCACATGGTGGGAGGAGGGAAGTGCTCCTTCACATTGTAACAGTCTGTGAATCTGCATCCATTAGCATAATTTTAAAAGTTGGAACTGCAGAATAGGGGGCTTTGTTACCCCCCCCCCAGGAGCGCTTCTGTTGCATTAGCATAATTTTAAAAGTTAATTTTAGAAGGCATAGTCACAGTGCCTGGATGTATGAGTAAGTACCCCTAGTTTATCATGCTTGATTTTGATGGGAGATTTCATTTAAGCCTTATTAGTCTAAAACAACTTAAATTTCACATTGAGAACTCAACCAATGAAATTAGATAGATGATGGTGAGAGGTGATTATAAATGTCTTCCACCTTTTAAAGATTTTAGCTTTTGTGCCTCTAATTTATTCATGGACAGATATAGCAAGTCTAACTTTAGCAATTACCTGTTTCTTTGGACAACTTGCTACAACTTTATGGCTTTTTCTTGCTATTAACCTCTTAGGAACACATTTGGATTCAATCCTTGTTTTCATGCTTAGTTTCTGGTCATACTTGTATTCCTCAAACAGACGCTATTGTTTCCAGAGTTTGAACACAGGTCTCCAAAAGCTTGTTGAAATTCCAAGGCATCATCCACAAAGAAGTGCAAATAGTTTGTGCCCCTCTTAAAAAGGTGAAGCACTGTAATAATAATTCTCTGAATTGACTTCTGCACCTTCCGTGCTCCTATACGTTTGCTGGAGCAAGTCTATGCAAATCAATTCTCCTGACTTGGAACCACATCCAGATGTGAAGAAGTGGAGGAAGCTGCTTGAGTCACCAGCTTCTCTGAGCTGGGTGTGTGTCTCAGATGCCAAATGGAGTCATGAACAACCAATCCAATTGGATTCAGGAGCGGTATCTGGTCACCGCTAGTTCAATATACCCGTGCCTGTTATTATCTATACTGACTCTTGGTGATTGTGATATTCTGCTGTGATTCTGCCCTTTTGCTTCATGCTTTTGTACCTTGCTGCCATCTTGGCTTTGACCGGCTTTGTTAGACTTTGCCTAATTGTCTGTTTTTGCACTTTTCCAGAATAGGGTCCACCTACCATATGTTATTTACGATTCAGTGCAGTACAGGCAAGTAGGCAGGGACAAAGGTTGTGAGAAGCTCAGTACTTTTATATCAATATCTTTAGATTGTTAAATGGAAAAAGGTGATGATTCAGACCTTTGGATGTGTTTCAGTTTGGACTTGGTTTTGAACCTGTGGATACCTAGTAAGTTTATTAGGGCTGTTTCTTAAACCTCTCAATGTGCATTTATAAGAACACTGAACAGTACCAGTTGGTACCATGTTAATGATATAACCTTGGTTGTATTACTTATCTATGGTACATGTATGGTACATATGTATATTATGATCATTTTTTTTGTATTCTATGAGCTGTTTTATAAACTTTAGCCTTTTCAAGAGACCGCAGTCTTGCTAACGCCTAGAGCCCATGGCGGCCTTATAATGCCCCTGGAGTCAACCAGAACTTAGTGTTTGTTACAGTTTGTTACTAAGTGTAGACTTTGGGGAAGATTTATTAAAAGTGAGAGCAAAACTTTTCTAGTTTCTTGTGGCAGTCAATAAGAGCTCAGCTGTAATATTATAAACTGCTGTGGGAAAATAAAATCTGAGCTCTGACTGGTTTCCATGAGGTTTCGCACTTTTCATAAATGAGACCCATTTCCTTTTGAAGATATTGGGGGTCATCTATTAAGGGCCCGATTCCCGTTTTCCGATTTGCGCCGATTTCCCCTGAATTGCCCCAGGATTTTGGCGGACGCAATCGGATTGTGGCGCATCGGCGCTGGAATGCACGCAACGGAAATCGGGGGCATGGCCGAACGAAAACCCAACGGATTCGGAAAAACCGCCGCATTTAAAAAAAGATAAGTGTCGCGGAGCTTGCACTTACCTTCACTAGGAATAGGCCGGTGAACTTAAGTGCATTCCGATGCTCTTCAGCGCAGCAGCGCCACCTGGTGGACGTCGGAGGAACTACCTTAATGAATCCCGGCCGGACCTGAATCCACCGCAGAGAATGCGCCGCTGGATCGCGAATGGACCGGGTAAGTAAATCTGCCCCAATCTTTCAGGGATTTTTTTTTTACAGTTACGGATGTACTCTTCTTGTTATTGGTAAATGAAAATAACGGGACGCTAGCTTTCCTATCCGCCCGACCCAGGGTTTCGCGCTGGGTCGGGCGGATAGGAAAGCTAGCGTCCCGTTATGTGAATTTGTGATATGCGCATTTTTAATGGACTCTCGTGAGTATGATGAACTGAAATAAATTTTAACTTTATTGGAACGTACCACACCATCTGCCTGCATATTTTCTTCCAGCTCCAAATATAATTAAAGGAGGAGAATGAGAGTGCGATGGTGCTAGTCTGAATGGTGACATACTTTCAGCAGGAGAAACTGAGGATTGGTGCTGTTCATCGATGTTTTAAGATGGAATAACGAGGGAGAAGAAGAATATTTGGAGCTCCGGTCATAGTGAAATTATTTTCTCTATTTCTGTGAAATATATACAGTGGCTATGAGTATTCCAACCCCTTTACATTTTTCACTTGTTTCAGCCAATTGGTAAGATCACTTTGCAATTTGCACAGCAATGTAGATATTTTTGATCATTTATTATCACACATGGTCATAAGTATTTAGACTCTTTTCTGTGACATTCACATCTAACTCACATGCTGTCCATTTACTTCTAATACTCCTTTATTGGATTCCAGCTTGTAAAATAAAACAGAGGGAGGACTCCCAGACTACAAGAAATAAGATTCTCTGGTCTGATGAGACATAGACTGAACTTTTTGGTGTCAATTCTAAGCAGTATGTGTGGAGAAAACCAGGCACAGCTCATCACCTGCCAAATCCCAACAGTGAAACATGGTGGTGGCAGCATCATGCTATGGGGGCCTCAGCTGCAGGGACAGGACAACTGGTTGCAATTGAAGGAAAGATGAATGCAAGACAAGTAAAAATATATCCTGGATGAAAATCTCTTCCAGAGTGCTCTGGACCTCAGACTGGGGCTAAGGTTCACTCTCCAACAAGACAATGACCCTAAGCACAAAGCCATTCCTGACTTTCCCAGCCAGAGCCCTGACCTAAACCCAATTGAACATCTCTGGAAAGACTTGAAAATTGCTGTCCACCAACATTCACCATCCAACCTGAGGGAATTAGAGAGATTCTGCAAGGAAGAATGGCAGAGGATCCTCAAATCCACGTGTGAAAAACTGGTTGCTTCATTCCCAAGAAGACCCAAGAAGGTTAGCAAAAATATCTACATTTCAGTCTTTTTCCAGTCAAGATGGTTGCTGAGTGTATATAATGAGCAAAAAAAGATGAACTTTGGTTGCAATGAAACATGTACCTACTGTATATTAACATTAACAACCTATATATAATAAATAACACTTTTCATCAAAGCTATCAAGGCTCTATGCACTTTACTGATTAGCTCTGTTTTAAGGTTATAACAAAGAATACATGGCAAATGGAAACGCACACAAAAGGAAACAACATTGCCTTGTATCCTTAGGTTCACAGAACAGTTTTCCAAACATTTCCTAAGTGTTTTTATAGAAATGAATTTCCAATGCAGTGGAACAATGTAATGGATTATAGCTCTTATCTGTATCCTTGATTACCAAATTGCTATATTGAATATAGTACATTGGAAGTAATCGTGTTTTCCCACTATGCTGTTAAAAGCTCTATAGCAAGAAATTAAAAAAAAAACTATTCAAAAATACTGCAACAAGGAGTGATTTGATGAGAATTTTACTGGCACATTTATCTCACTTTCATCTTATGTTAATATTTCACATATTTTCAGCTGCTCAGTAATCTATATAAATATTAACCACTAAAATAAATACTGTAATACAACTACAGGCAGTTCATGGGTTACGTACATGATAGGTCCCATAGGTTTGTTCTTAAGTTGAATTTGTATGTAAGTCGAAGCTGTATATTTTATAATTGTAGCTCCAGACAACATTTTTTTTTGCCCCAATGACAATTAAAGTTTCAACATTTTTTTGCTGTAATGGGACCAAGGATTATCAATAAAACTTCATTACAGACACCTTACAGCTGATTATTGCAGTCTGGGACTATAGTAAAGAATTCACAGAGCTTCACCAGAGGTCACAGTGGGCAGAGGGGTCCGTCTTTAACTAGGGGTCATCTGTAAATCGCGTCTCCTTAAGTAGAGGACCGTCTGTATATAAATGGTCAACACCTATAATTACCCAGCCTTCCACATTACCTTGTATTTCCTGCATAAAGGTGAAGATTGCCAAGTTCATGAAGTGCCTGAGCTTTAAGACCTTGTTGTCTGTCTGAATGAAGGATTTCTAGTTCCCAGAAAAAAAAATAAAATCAGTTGTTTAGGTACTAAAATTGATGTATAATAATCAGACCTTTAAGTCAATAGTATTTCAGCAAAATCTTAGGCTTGGTTCACATCTTTTTTTTTTAACAGAGTCAGCATGTACACGTGGAAATATTCTGTGTCCATAGGCTTCTAATATCAGATGGAGACCAAAAAAGAGCTCAGTCATCAATCAATAGTATATTAAATCGAGACCTTGGGGGAGCTCCAGTGATGTAACTTACCTAATATGGACAGTTTTGTTAGGAGGGGGAGACCCTGAACAGCAGTAAATCACATTCATCTGCCAATGCCCACTTTTGCTAAGACCAGCCTAGCATTTTAACAGTCTTTCACAAGTGAATGGAGCATTGGAGAAGCAAACACAGTATCATTCTTATTTTTACACTACAGAATTGGGAACAAGTGATCAAATAAATACGTCTTAGCCTACATTCACACGATTGTTGGGGGACGTATATATACGGCCACCATATATACGCCCCCCATAGGCCGGCAATGGGAGCACGACCACGTACAGAGCGGTGTGGTGCAGCACACGTGCGGCACTGTACCGTTCCATACCTGGGAAGAGATAGGACATGTTCTATCTCCTCCCTTATTATGGCGCCGTGTGCCATATATCTCTATGGAGAGGGGCGGGGCGAGCAGCACTCACCCCCTCCTCCTCTCCCATGTGCCGATGTGTGCCCGCTGTGATATGGTACTGCGGGCACACGTGTGTGTGAATGCAGCCTGGGTTTACATTACGTTTTTTACATACATTTTTGTAAGGATATGTTGGGAATCCACCCGACGTGTCCTTACATACTGTATGTCACAGACATATCCGACTGTATGCTTATATGGTGGGATCGGTGACTCCTCCTCCTCCCTGAATGCAGGCAAACGAGTGAACACTGGCAGCAGCCGGTGATTGGCTGCTGCCGATGTTAGGGGTGATCCCCCAGTGACGTCACTGTCCTTATATGGAGAGGGATATTTCAAAGACAGACATAGAACGGTCACAAGGATCCTGCCTAATAATAAATAACCCCCAGAGACTTTAATGGACATACACACAGAGAAGCAAAGTATTCTGCTTTTTCATTCAACTTTCTACATAAAACATGTTTTTTTTATTTATTGACAGTCTCTGGTAGATGCAATGGGAATATAGAAGTGGTTGATGTTTTCCAGAAAGGTGTACACTGTTTGGCATGATGTGAATTGTGTTATGTTTCAAGAGCAAAAAATGATATATTTAGAAAATAAATGAATAGTGTGGACATCACAATTACACATTGCTTCCTCTTTCAATATGCATATTGCATAAAGCGACAAATGAAACTATGTTCACCTCGTCCTACTATGTATTTCTCTATAGGACCTTTCATTATAATGGTCACCGACTGTTTTGTCGGCTTTGAAATAAATTTGCAAACAAATGGACATGTCAGTAAAAGATAAATGATGTATTGGCAAGTGCATGGCACACTATGACAGGCTGCAGTGTCTGGGCTTACAAAGTACAGCGCTGGATGTGAAGCAGAATTGTTTAGCACTGATGAGATGAAGGATTTAATGAATGATAAAGCTATAAGCCTGCATGCATACTAATCTTTCCCTCAGGTAACAGCATATGATGATTGAAGCCCCCTCCCCTTCATCAGGGTGATTAAATTAACTTGATAGATTTGGGAATATTTTGCCATCACTGTCCAGCTTTACAATACTTATTGGATGTTGAAGACATTAATCCCCATCCTACAGATTAATTGATCTAAGAATGTGGCTTGTTATCAGTCAGAAAATAAATGCCTTACCAATAGTCTTGTCATAGGAAGCTATAACAACTGAAAGGTGTGAGGGAGGGATTGCTTTGTTTTCAATAGAACACACAGATATAAACTCCTCTTCTGAGAGGTCAGGGGGGACCGGGCCATGTGCTTGCAACGCACCACCAGAAAAGCCAACTTTTCCATGGGATGGTTGTAGACTGCTCTGCTTGTCTTGTAAATGTCCTGAGAAGAAAAGGAAATAAATAACAGTAAAATAAAATATACTGTAAGCATGTCTATGTACAAGCCAGGATCTCACAAATTATAGAAAGAGGGAAATTACTGCCATCTACCATTGGTTTCCATAGGCTTACTATGTTCAAAGACAACCATCAATCCTTTCTAGAAAAAGAAGTGAATAAAAAATACAGAACATAGATTTTTCTAATTCAGGAACACTTAATCATAGATCCAGGCACTGTGACTGTGGTAATCGTCTTATATTTGTTATCCAAATCAACATTAAAAATAATGTTACTGAGCCGAAAAGACTCCTTGGCATGTTACCAGAACCCCTTGCGCTGCAGAGTTACAGGCTGTAACTTTGAAGGAGCACTTCCCCCCTCCCGCTGTGTGCTGACACTTCCTCTGCTGCTGTGATATTACATCAGGCCATGGGATGGGGAAAGCTCTGAGGGAGCAGAGGGGGAGGGTGAAAGAGCTTGTGCAGCTGCAGCACGGAGAAATTCTCATAGCCCTGGAGCACCTTCGGCTCATTTGCATTATTTTAAAAATTGATTTTAGAAGGAAGTAGGCCATGCATAATAAGATTACCATGGTTACAGTGCCTGGATTTATGAGTAGGTGCCCCTGGTTTATAATGCTTGATTTTTGATGGTAGATTTCCTTTAAAGGAATTGTTTGGGACAGAACATAAATATAACACACACCCCAATACTTACCTCTCTCTGATGCTCAAGTGCAGTGTGGCAAATCCCATCGCCACTGGTCTCTGTTTGTATACAGAAGCTCAGCCAATGAAGTGCAGGAGAGAGGTGAGCATAGGGTGTGTGTTATTATCAACAAATACATTAAGATCATGTTGTACACAAGCCTATGACACAGATATGAATACCATTTATAATGTAATAATTCTGTGGATCCGTATTGTAGACTTTTACACAGGAGTGAACAGTCATTTTGGCCACTTATGTGGGATGTATACAAGATACTAAATACTTTAAAGGAAATCTACCATCAAAGGCAAGCATGATAAACAAGGGACAATTTACTCATAGATCCAGGCACTGTAACTGTGGTATTCTTCTTATATTTGTTATCCATTGCCTACTTCTTTCTCAAATCAACTTATAAAATTATCCTAATGAGACAGCAGGGTCGGGGGGCTGCATTACCAGAGCTGTAATGTACCATGATTCAGCTTCACAGGGTGTTACATTGTGTAGTCACAGTACCTAGATAGGGTGAGATTTATCATAAGTGTTTTAGAACATAACTGTTCTAGTGGTCTGTGACAACAAATCAGAGCTCAGCTTTCATTTTATAAACTACTAATTGGTTCCCATGGACAACCAGAACAATTCTGATAAATCTCCCCCTAGGAGTAAGTGTCCCTGGTTTATCATGCTTGATATTAATGTTAGATTTCCTTTCATTTACATTTCACAAAATCAAAGGTTAATTCCTAGTTGCTTTTATTAATTACAGAATATATATGACTGATGCTTGGAGTGTGCTGCATTTCCTGTTATGTTGACCTCTTGTAATTGTCAATAAAGATACTTTTGTAACTTGCTGAATTATTTTGCGCCATGCATTTTGAGGTTGTAAATAATTCTGGAAGAAACTAAAAAGCTAACCCATGTGCTGTATGAGGTTGCTGTCTGCGGAGGCACCTTTATGGCTGCACATACCATAACAGATTACAATAGTGTGGACTCAATTTCACTATATATTAGTTGACCCATGTAGAGTTGAATCCAGTCAACAGACTGACACAGATGTATAAAACATTTCCATTACTGTCGCACTAGATCTTTGTATACTACAAAGTACATGTCAGTGTATAAGTAAGATTGTCAACTTTTCAAGACCATGGGGCTCATTCACTAAGGGTCCGAACGCCGCACTTTCGTGGGGTTTCCCGAATATTTCCGATTTGCGCTGAATTGTCCCGGGATTGTGGCGTATCAGTAAATGTAATGTGCCCCAATATCATTTTGCAACATTGGGGCAGATTTATCAAGCTGTCTGAAAGTCAGAATATTTCTAGTTGCCCATGGCAACCAATCACAGCTCAGTTTCATTTTACCAGTGATCATGAATATTTTAAAGGGGAGCTGTGTTTGGTTGCCATGGGCAACTAAAAAAATTCTGACTTTCAGACAGTTTGATAAATCTGCCCCATAGTCTCACAAAGTCAATTGTCTGGATATGACACAAAATCAAACTGCTTTAATAAGAAAATGTCTACTTAATTTGAGCTAATTTAGGGTATATATATATTCACTTTTATTATTACAATACACATTTTGTGTTTTGTGTACCTTGACCATAAGCTAGAAACAAAGTGAGTAGTTTTCTGCTGTGTTTCAGTGCCCTGCTTGAGTATCTTGATTTCTGTAAACTTTCACGGAAGCAAGCAAAGGTATCCATCACATCCAGGGGAACACATGTAAGTGCACTGAGGTCTGCAAAAAGAGGAAACATAAGGCTACGTTTATTTAAGTGTCCGTGCCAGTTTTCTGTTTGACTTTGCACCGAAAAGAAAGTTTAAACTGCCTGCACATGTATTTATGAAGTGTTTGTGGCAGTACTATATTGTTTTGCGGCTGCACCGTGTCCACCGCACCCTGAAATTCTGAACCTAAACGGGCGTTCTGCTGCCGATTCCGACTGTGTGTGGTTGGCTTACTTGGCTTAAAAATTGTCACACCTTTTCTAATGAGCTACACTTTTTTTTAACTAGGTTTTGCCTAAATGCTGCAATAAAGCTTTAAATCGCATTATAAATACAATGCAAGGCATATTTACCTGCTATTCTTATATAGACTGAGACAGAAATGTGCCACAGTTAGTTCTGTAAAGTACATTCAACATACAGTTCAATAAAAGCCAACATGCAGACAGTGGTCTCTGCAGGATGCTGTATGTGGTCACCTGGTGTCCCTGTGGATTTAAGAACCCAAATATAGCAATATACTGCAGGTGTTGAATGTGTTATTTTTAAAGCATAGTAGGTCACATTTACTATAGGCCGTGCTCTGACTGGAGTAGTCACGCAGGTAGATAAAAAATAACTTTTATTGGAAAACTATTTAAAAAAGACCCCAGTGTGAAGTAAACATACAATGTACCCAGAGTGTCCGATGTATTAAATGACACTCTTCAGAGAAAGAAGTGAGCTACATATGACTGCAGATATAGTTGAATGCTGCGGACAAGTTGTGGTAATTCACTTCTAGTGTGGGCAAAATGATCAGGGTTAATGTAGGGGCAGTTTGTGTTAAGCTGCCATACGACACCTCGGTACAATGAGGTCGTATTACCTCTAGCCCTATTGCCCACTCATCAGCTCAAACTAGCTACGGATAACTTTAGTCTCGTAATCCCATAAGCTCAAGCTCTACGTGTTTCGCCCAAGATAGATGGGCTCATCAGGAGCCATAGAGCTGGGATGCAAAACGCTGACGTGTCTAATCTAGCATACAGACAGAGACAACACAAAACATAGAACGCCGGCGTCCTGATGGTGGGCGCTGGCGTGTAGTAGTATAGGCCGTGCGCAGTGCAGTTTTCTGTCGGACTTTACATGCTCTTATTAGTGCAAATTGCATGCACAGGTATTTAAAGAGTTCTTCTGCCCCAAATAGGTGGCGTTCCAGTGCTCAGTTTTAAGATGCAATGTCTGACAGAATTGTGTCGCACCTGCTCATGTTAAAGGTGCACCAAAAAAAAAGTGGTGCACTCTGTCTGAGAAGCGCAGGGGGCACCAGATTCATGAAGAACGTGCACCAGAAATCCTGCACACGACACAGGCAAAGTGCATTTAGTGTAGTTTGCACTGATGTTAGTTGAGGTGCCCCAGTATGTTCAAACAGGCAAAAAGCCTCAAGTTCCTACTCAAATTTGATAAAATATACTAACCCAAATGTATTTATTGCAATTAACATTATATTTTCATAGTTAACCTGACATATCTATTTTCATACTGTGTAGGTGGAAACCAAATTTAATGTCTACTTACAAAAATAATTGAAACTTTATGACAGCCAACTGTGTAAGGATGACAAATAAGATTATAAAATGATAACAAATACTGATATTATCTGTATAAAAGACTTGATGAAGTTTTATGGCTACATAAATAAGGTTCAATAGTGTAGGCGTACAAAATGGAACAGTATCAATTGGTTAGGGACTAATTTGGATTATTTTCATCCTGATAGGACGGTTATATTCATACATGACAATCCTAAATAAATCATGAAAGTGGTTAGCAGTACACATCATTGCCTTCCTTCCACATCATTACCTTTATGGTTATTAAAATACATTTAAAAGGATTGTCCGCTTTTAGGAAATAATTGATACTGGTTGTGTAATGAAAAGTTATACCATATTTCGATATCCTTTCTTTATCGATTCCTCACTGTTTTCTAGATGTCATACAGTGAGCCGTGCACCTGTGTGACATCATATGACACAGTTATAGGATGGACTCACATCTGCATTTTTATTCACATCACTGAACCTATTTTGGCTTGTGGACACATACAGATTAGTTCTCTTCCTCACTTTAGGGATTTTGCACCTTACTGAATAATTCTTTTTAATGGGCTTTTTCACACTTCAGTTTTTTTCAATGATCACTTTTGAACCTATTCTTTTGTGTTCACTATCAACATTGCATAAGTGTGGAAAAAACTGAATTGTGAAAAATCCCATTGAAAGGAATGGGTCAGTAAATTTGTGACAAATCATTGAATCCAGGAATAGAAGAACAATCTGTATGTGTCCTTAAGCCAAAATGGGTTCATTGAAAAATCCCTGGTGTGAAAAAAACGCCAATGTGAAAAAATGAGAAATTAATCAATTAAAGTTTCTGTTGAATGTCGACCAGCAAATATCTAGAATAAAGTGTGGGAATGATAGAGTGGAAATCTAAATATAGTGGAAAATTGTACAACTTTTCATTACACAAACAACATTATTTCCTGAAAATGGACAAACCCTTTATCTGTGTGGTAATGCATTAATAGTATAAATAAGGCAAAGCAACTTATTTATTAAAACTTTGTGCTTAGTTTCTTAAGATTTTTAGGATCCTCACGTTTGGAGAGTTGGCATAAACATTTAAGTGGTTTTCCATTGATGACCTACTTAGGATGGAATAGGATTGGTATCCGATCAGTGGGGGTCTAAAGCCTAGCACCCTCATGATCAGCTTATGTTAGCAGCTGCAGCAAACTATATTATGCAGGACTGGAGGCAGGCAGCTCGTTACATTAGGGGACAAGTGTTGTTACCTCCATCAGTTTGGTTTCCAACTAGCTGTCGGTATTGAGGTACATATTTAATTTTGTGACGCCTAGCCACATATTTCTGTCCATTTTCTGTCCCGAGCGACCCAAATGTGTTCAGCAGTCAGAGAATTTGCTGAGCAGGCTAGACCAGGAACAGGTTACTGCAGGTCAGCTCCCATAAACTGCTCAGTGCAACTCAGCTTCTGATCACGTTTTCTGGTAGGCCACATTTTTTAAAAGGAACCTACCACCACAAATTTACCTATAAAGGTAGATTGGATGGTAGGTGGATCAATAGGACGTCAGGATAGCCCTTTTAAGGGCTAATCCTCATGTCCTGCACTTTTTTGATAACTTTTATTCTCGTAATATGTACATTTTGTAAAGAGGTTACTGGGTACTGGGGCGTGGAGTAGCCAGAGCTGAGGCTACACGGCGTGGCTACTCCATGTCCCAGTAGCCTCCTTGTTCCTCCTACCCGAAATCTTCAGCGCGCAGCTACAAGGAGCTTATCCGACGAACCTGCCGTCTGCGCATGCACAGAACAGCAGGCCCGTGCCTGCGCGGTCACTGCTCCGAAGATGGAGCTGCACAGACAGCAGGTTCGTCGGATGGGAGGGGCAGCTACGAGGAGCGTGCGCCGAAGATTTTGGGTAGGAGAGACAAAAAGGCTACTGGGGCTTGGAGTAGCCATGCTGTGTAGCCTCAGCTCCGGCTACTCCAGGCCCAAGTAGACTCTTTACAAAATGTACATATTAGGAGAATAAAAGTTATCAAAAATGTGTGGGGACGTGAGGATTAGCCCTTAAAAGGGCTATCCTCACGTCCTATTGATCCACCTATCACCCGATCTACCTTTATATGTAGATTCGTGGTGGTAGGGTCCCTTTAAGAAAATCTACCATCATATCAATGATAAACTAGTGACATTACTTATAGATCCAGGCACTGTGAATGTGGTAATCTTCTTATATTTGTTTTCTATAACCTTCTTCCTCCTTAAATCAACTTTTATCTGAGCCAGAAGGGCTATGGGCAAGTTACAGAAGCCCTCTGTGCACTGGATTCACAGGTTGTTGTTACACTGCAGCAGTCTCACCTCCCCCCTGTTCCCTCTGTACTTCCTGTATTCTCAGCAGCCGGGAGATCAAAGTGGGAGGGGGAAGTGCTACTTCACAAGAACAGCCTGTGTAACTCCAACACGGAGCGCTTCTGAAAACATGTATATTGCCCCTCTGGGTTCATTAGCTATATTTTAAATGTTCATTTTAGAGGAAAGGAGCTCATGGATAACAAATATAAGAAGAAGATTACCACAGTCACGGTGCCTGGATCTATGAGTAAGTGTTTTTCATGATGGATTTTGATGGTAGTTCAAAAAACAAAAAAAACTAGAAATACTCTCCTCTTCTCCTCTTGATGTTAATCCTGGCACTGTTCTGTACTCATAACTCCCATAGATGTGAATGGAGAGCTAAGCATATGCTGCCCTTTCTCCATTCACTGCAGCCATGGTACAGTTGGATATACCATAAATTGGCAATATAAAATGGTTTTCTTGTTTTATTGTAGTTAAATTGAACGTAAACTTAATCATTATATACTTCCAAGATCTTGTTTGTCAAAATGTATTTAGCTTGTATTTAGTTAAAGGAAATCAACATTTCAAAAACAAAAAAACCTAGAAATACTCACCCCCGCTCCTCTTAATCTTGGCGCCAGGATCACCTACAAAAGAAACTTAGAATTAGCAGGCCGGAGAGAGGGGATAAGATCTCCAGTGCTCCGGGCTGCTAATTATGCACAACCAAGCACCCCCTCTCCCATGCTGGGAGCACTCCAACCATCTAATTATACGTTTCTTTTCTAGGTGATCCCAGCGTGTCAAGACTAGTGAAGGAAGCACCGGGATCAAGATTAAGAGGAGCGGGGTGAGTGTTTCTAGGTTTTTTAGTTTTTTGAAATGGTTGATTTCCTCTAACTCTCTCTTGCCCAAGCTAAAGACATTTTGACAAACAATATCTTGGAAGTATATAATGATTAAGTTTAAGTTCAATTTCACTTCAATAAAACAAGAAAACCATTTTATATTGCCAATTTATGGTACATCCAAATGTACCATGGCTACAGTGAATGGAGAGAGGGCAGCATATGCATAGCTCTCCATTCACATCTATGGGAGTTATGAATACAGTCTAGAGCACTTGTTTAGTTTATAGGTGTGGGTCCCAGAGGTAGAGCACACACCACTTACTTGATGGTGTGTGTCACCTCTGGCAGGATCTCCTTTTCATTTAGCTTCTTATGCCCAGTTTTTTTTAAAAAAAAGGCTTTTAACGATATGCAAATGAGTCTGTTTTGTCTCCGGATTCCATAGGTGTTAATGGAGCCTGGAGCCCCTCGGGCTCACCTGCATCATTTTTAAGCCTTTTTTCTTAATAGCTAAAAGAAGAGCAAATCCTGCCAGAGGGGGCACACACTAGTATGTCAGTGTCCTTGGTTTACAATCCTTCATCCTGGTGGTAGATTTCCTTTAATATGGCATGGTATACCATGGTTATGTATGCCAGTACACTCCATATAAAGATTACGGTGGTGCAGCAATAACATTACATGTTTTTTTCCCTTTGGATACAAATACATGTTATATAAAGAGATGTAGTTCAACTCCCACCCAAATTACCAATGTGTCCTCTCTGATCAATATCGGCTCCAGAGTTCCTCGCTTTATTGCGGAGTGTGCTGGCATGCAGTTGTTTTCCGATGTAATTCCTGCAAAGCATCTAATGAGAACAGAAAACATTTCTGAAGGCTTATGTTAACAAATCTCTTTAGCAATTTATGATGTACATGTTCTTCAAATACCATAATGACAATGTTGTTTTATAGATAATTCAGTGTAGGAGAAGACAGACTGATGTTAATCTTATGCTTTAGTAAAAATATCATAAGTAGAATTCATGTTTTCCAGGGCAATCTAACACAACAGAAAATCTGTGTTATGTTCTTTTTATGTTAACTAGAAGGAAAGGTTATTGCAAATAATATGTTTTTATCAAAAGCAGAGAAAGCAACAGGAAACATTCCTCATATCTGACTAATCTGTTTATATATAGAAAGCAAAGAAAACAATAAATGCAACTTATGACCTTAAACTGACAAGATATATGATTATAACCCTACGATGTGAAGAAAGCAAGGAAATAAATAAAGTATTCATTTTTACTGCTGTAATCTAATGAGATTGTGTGGCTCCAACGCTGACATTTTATTATACAATTATTGTATTACGGGTGCTTAAACTTTTTGGGCCCCTAGGTCACTCGTGTAACACACCCACTGAGCCGTCTGAGCAGTTTTTATATGGGCTACTCCACTTTGTGACACCATATTTTTAATCCTTTATCCCATGTATAGGGATCTTGTCTTTGCTTTCAGTCACAATTGCTACCTCTCTGAGCAGTGTAGGTGTATGTGACAGGAAGGACAAAAGGTGTTTATGTGAAGCATCATGGATCAGGGATTTGGACAAGATACCTTCACAGGATGCTAGTACATAGGGTACCTTTGACTATCCCATTTACTAAGGTGTATGTTTTCTGGGGGCCAAAATGTACTTCCTGGCAATATTTTGTATTCTGTGAAAAAAAATTCCAAAGGCAATGAGAAAAAATGGACCATTTTCATGTCCTTGGTCCCATGCACACAAATGTGTAGAGAACATATTAAAACCGCCCTACATACGTCCAGCATACAGCCCCATGCATTCCACTGGGCAAAATAGCCATCCATGTACATGGCCGTATTGTCCACCATACCGTACCGTGAGCGAGACGTATTAAAATATAGAGCATGTCCTATTTTCAACTGTATTTTCGTTCCATACAGCCCATAGAAGTCAATGGGAACATATAAAATACAGGCTAAATATGTGCTGCATATGGCTGTGCAGTATCCACAACCAGTCAATAGTCAGCCATCATTTTCCGGCCCACCATATTTTATATGGATACAGTGCCATGCGGTGCAATACGTCCCATGTTTACAGCCAGAATACAGCTATTTATACAGAACAGAAAAGACCATATGTTCGTGTGCATGAGGCCTTTATTTATGCAGCTTTCACTGTGCAGTCAAAATAGGGTCAATCCAATCAGTGATACTAAAGTTTCATAGTTTTTGTGATGTTTTACATTTAAAAAAATGTTGAAGCTTCTGTATCACCACCTTCTGACACTTCTGAGATTAGATAGAGCTGTGTAAGGGGTAGTTTTTTGTAGTTTATTTTCCCCATATGGGGAATGTACATGTTTTTTACTTATATTTCTGCTTCATACTTCAGATGGTAGAATCATCCTGGTAGGTTTCCTTTAAGCATTTCCTTAAAATAATTTGAGAATGGATGCTGCCTAAACAGACGTTCAATTTAATCTTACCTTCTACTCCCTGCAGATTTAGCAGGTTTGATAAGAAGCAAATAAGTTAGAGCCTTCAAACAAGAGCAGGATTTATTAACAGATGCATAAATCTTACAAACCAAAAAGTTATGTTGCTCAGTTAAATTTTAATAAATTTTAAACATAAAAGTGTGGGTCAATTATTATTCAACCCCTCAAACCACCAGAATTCTGTTTGGTTCCCCTAAAGTATTAAGAAGTAGTTCAGGCACAAAGAACAATGAGCTTCACATGTTTGGATTAATTATCTGTTTTTCCAGCCTTTTCTGACCATTTAAGACCCTCCCCAAACTTGTGAACAGCACTCATACATGGTCAACATGGGAAAGACAAAGGAGCATTCCAAGGCCATTAGAGACAAGATCGTGGAGGGTCACAAGGCTGGCAAGGGGTACAAAACCCTTTCCAAGGAGTTGGGCCTACCTGTCTCCACTGTTGGGAGCATCATCCGAAGTGGAAGGCTTATGGAACTACTGTTATCCTTGCACGGCCTGGACAGCCTTTGAATGTTCCCGTGCCGAGGCCAGGCTTGTCCGAAGAGTCAAGGCTAACCCAAGGACAACAAGGAAGGAGCTCCAGGAAGATCTCATGGCAGTGGGGACATTGGTTTCAGTCAATATCATAAGTAACGTACTCCACCGCAATGGTCTCTGTTCCAGACGAACACGTAACGTACCTTTACTTTCAAAGCGTCATGTCAATGCTCGTTTACAGTTTGCTCATGATCACTTGGAGGACTCTGAGACAGACTGGTTCAAGGTTCTCTGGTCTGATGAGACCAAGATTGAGATCTTTGGTGCCAACCACACACGTGACATTTGGAGACTGGATGGCACTGAATACGACCCCAAGAATACCATCCCTACAGTCAAGCATGGTGGTGGCAGCATCATGCTGTGGGGCTGCTTCTCAGCCAAGGGGCCTGGCCATCTGGTCCGCATCCATGGGAAGATGGATAGCACAGCCTACTTGGAGATTTTGGCCAAGAACCTCCACTCCTCCATCAAGGATCTTAAGGTGCTTCATCATTTCAGCTTCCAACAAGACAACGACCCAAAGCACACAGCCAAGAAAACCAAGGCCTGGTTCAAGAGGGAAAAAATCAAGGTGTTGCAGTGGCCTAGTCAGTCTCCTGACCTTAACCCAATTGAAAACTTGTATAAGGAGCTCAAGAATAAAGTACACATGAGACACCCAAAGAACCTAGATAACTTGGAGAAGATCTGCATGGAGGAGTGGGCCAAGACCTGTGCCGGCCTGATCAGGTCTTATAAAAGACGATTATTAGCTGTAATTGCAAACAAGGGTTATTCCACAAAATATTAAACCTAGGGGTTGAATAATAATTGACCCACACTTTTATGTTTAAAATTTATTAAAATTTAACTGAGCAACATAACTTTTTGGTTTGTAAGATTTGTGCATCTGTTAATAAATCCTGCTCTTGTTTGAAGTTTGAAGGCTCTAACTTATTTGCTTCTTATCAAACCTGCTAAATCTGCAGGGCATTGAATACTACTTGTAGGCACTGTATATTGCCGCAATCATTTAATCTCCTTGTAGCCACACACAAATACCAATACTTTTTCCTGTGCTGACCACAGCGTAGCCTGAGCATAAGGCACAATGCTTACGACTGCTGAATTGGATGTATGACTGATGTGCCCAATTATTGAGCTTCAGCACAGAATGGCTGCAAGAAACTACACAGTGACTAAATAAGAGTGACCACATCTTTATATTGGCACTGAACTAATAAGCTGAAGCAGAAAACAAGAAAAACTATAGTAATGAAGCAAGTATTACTGTTTAGTTCTCTACATGCCCTCAGAACTTTAAGGGGTTGGCCAATAATAAGAAACTTTACCAGGGTAAGTACAAGACACTAATAGACTGACCCATTGTACTTACCCTGGTGAAGTTTGTTTGTAGCTGCTGGGAGCATCAAGTCATGTCGCACACCAACAGCAGGACTTAGGACATGATATGGGAGGGGTGATCATGGAGGGGACATGCATATAGTAATGACTTCACGGCCCCCTCCACTATATAGGCAACCCTTTTAGGGTCTTGCACTTACCAACCTCTTTACAAAACATTTCTATGTCATCTAGATGTCTTTCCTTAAACCAAAAAGTTAAACAATAAATTATAGTAGGCATAATCACAGTACATTCTGTTTTACCCGCTGCTGTTTGGGGCCCCCATTTATTCTCTGTTAACATGTGACTAGTAAATTTCTGAGTAATGACGGAAAAAAAAAATTACAGTGTACAGGACTGTAAGAGAAACTGCAATGTGGGAAAAGTGCCTGGCATAGTAAAAATATACTTAAAGCCTAAATGTAGAGAAACTAGTCTTTATATGCAAATAAGCATTTCAGTGCACCATGGCCAGTGCAGTAGGTCCAGTGTAACCTTTTCTGCCCAGTTTCATAGGTGGTACTGTCAATCAAGACTGAAAAAGAGGGTGCACTATAGTCAAACTAATGCTGCATTGATATTTTACAAATCAAAATAAAGATTTCTATACATTGAGGATCAAACATATAAACCAGGATTATTTATAATAGCAGAAATTGGAAGTGAAGTCAATGCAAACATTCACAAAAGATGTAACAAATGTAACAGTCAATCACTGACCTTTTCATCCTTTTCCCTCATAGGTGCATAGGTATTAGCCTTTGAAAAGCCAGTTGCTTTTATGTCAAATATTCTGCCAGTCAGCATCCTCTGTGCATGAACCAGCAGCGGTGTCACTTGTTCTGTAAACCTCTCACTGTAATAATAGAACAGACAGTATATTAATATATGAATCTATATATTTACACTTCAATAGTATCTCAAAATGACAAGCTCTGAATTTCTGTACTTTAATATCTGCATCCAGTATTCACATGCCATAGAGTGCTAACCTACTTACTGAGAAAGAATATTGAATTGTACTGCTATATGCACCAACGCTTCCCATCTCTTCACAAAGTAAAGAACTTCTATGGCTTTCATTACAAGGTCACATATCCAGCGCATGTCAATTATAGTCACATTGTCAAAGGGGTACTCAAACTTTAAGTTAGATCCACCTTCTTCGTCGGCAATACTACCCATGCAACTTGGGACAATAAACTTTTCATCTTCATTAATGACCTACGAATAAAAATAATATTAGTGTGTTATTGAATTTCCATGCACATTAACATTACTTAAGGGGTTGGATAGGAAACACTATTGAATATCTGATCGGTGGGAGGGTCTCCTTTCTCAACAGCTTGTCCCACGAGGAGGTAGCAGGAAGCAGTAGGCTCCGTGTAGTGGCCAAAACTGTAATTGCAGACACAGCGCATATTCACATCAATCCGAGAAACAAAAGGGGCGGGACTAGCACTCCTTAAATGTATATGGTCAGGGTCAAAAGTCATACACAAACAAACCAATAATATATTCAACTGACCCCTGAGGAAGCCAGTTGGTTGGCGATACGCGTGGGGCTTTGTGCCCCAGCTTCCCCTAACCTCTCCTTGGTTTGGATCTTTTACATGACAGGTAGATACCCTTATTGACCTATCAGCATTTTTTCATACTATTTATTTTCAAATAGCGATTTGGCTCTATTGTCAATTGAGTATTCCATACCTTCATACAGTTGTTTGTTTGGGTTTTGCTATGTTGGTTTTATGTATTGCTATCATTTTTCAGTTTATACTGTTATGATATACATGTAGTTAGGAGAGGTCGCTGAGAGTAGGGGGAGCTGGTGGCTGTCAGGAGGACCAGCATCACCATATGCTAGGTCTTCCTGCTGCATTGTGTTTGTGTGTTTTCCACACTTTTTAAATGTTTTTATGTGTTTTTGTGTTGTGGTGTAAATAAATTTGTTTATACTTTGAATTTGGGTCTTATAGCATACTTCTTTCTTCCTTTGAATATATTATTCACATCAATCCTGCACTGAGCTATAAATAATAAGTCCTGCCCAAACTTTTTAATTTTATTCTTCCATTACTGCAATGTTTCCGACAAACAATAACATTTTTATTAGATTATATTCATTAAAGCATACAAAAACACAGACTTCAGCCTGAGAAATGTACCGAAAATTCCCATGGACTGATACATTTGCCGCTTATAAATATGATGGACACAAGACACTACATTTGTAACATATGATTTAGGCCCCTCACACGTGAACATATGCTCATCCGGGACGTAGCCAGGGCAAGTATACAGCTGTGTGCAGGAGAGAGGAGGGGTGAGGAATGATCACGGGTCTCTTCTCCATTGAAAGACGATCACTGTAATACAGGAAAATATAGGACATGTCCTATATTTTTCCGAGCTCTGTCCCAGTGCGGTGAGGCAGCGTTTGCTCACTGCACTGTGATCAGCTGCCATAGGCGTCTATGGGGCTTGGGATCTGGCCTCAAATTGTGCAAGTGTAAGCGGCTTTCGACTGTTTTGTTATTTATCTAAAAGAAGGTGGCTACAAATAAGAAAGTTTAGAAAGCACAATACCCTAAAAGAAACCGCCATATTTATTCTGGTAAACCTTTCCCTTCTGCCCTTGAGACATGCATCTTGTGACCTGCCAGCATACCCTTTTAGGTCTTGCTATGACATCTCATGTTCTGGGACATCCCATAAATGCGCAAGGTGCAAATGCTTTGTACGGAGGGGGGTGCATTTAATAATCCACGTACACACCCCTGACCTGCCATAAGGTTGCAGGACATCGGAAAAAGTAAAAGAGGAAAGAATAAATATGGGTGACCTTAGTAGGGTATTGTACCTACTTTCTTGTATGAGGCCAACACTTCTAATGTCAGTTTGGTTTAGATTTATATATTTGCTTTCAAAAAGTAAAGTTACAGATAAATGTTTAGCCCATCAACCCTTTTTTATCATTAAATAAAAGTAGCTTTTACTGAGAAGTCAAAAAATGAATTAGATTTGCAAGCCTTACTGTTACTCTACAAGGGGGGAAAAAGTCACATTACTTTTTGAAAATTGCTATAAATTCCCATCCAGCAATGAAAAAAAAAGCTAGCAAGTCACTTAGTCATAGCGAATGAATTCCTATGCTCAGCAATTGTCTAACAATTTTGAAGACAAATGATAAAATGTCACCCTGGCCTAGAGCAGATCGGACAAAGAACAACTTCATGAATTACTCAAGATCTGCAAATCTCTCACTCTTTTTATCAGTCCTAGGTTTTTGAACCTTACTAGCATTTCTCTGTGCATGTCTATACATAAAAACAATATCAACACCTTAAACGGCTCAAGTAAGGAATTATTTCGTTTATATCTAGTGCAATTTTACAGCCAAATATGTAGGTGCAATTTTAGTGGCATAAATTGGAGAGTCATCTGAGAACATACATCAATATTAAATAAAGTTCTTCTCTTGTGACCGATCCTGTGCCTGACATTTAAAGCAGAATGAGAAAAACTAAAGTAATGTGAACCTAATGGAGAAGTGCTTTATTTTCCTGTCTAGGAGGAGAAAGGGGTGAACCATACTTCCCAATGAAAACATAACTGAGCTGATTTCTATTCATATATATTCACATCATAAAATATTCTTTGAAATGGGGAGAAACTGGACTCTGGTGATAAACACTGGTGCAGAAAGCTTTTTATTGTCCTTAGAAATAAAGACTCAGAAGGGAACATATAAACTGTGACCGGGAAAGAGTAATGTGTCTTGGCATTGTACCAGGGTTTGTCAAAGGCACTAATGAATCATGTGTAGCATGAAACTACTGTTTGCCAACAGCTTTATTCCTCTGATTTGCTCTGCTCTATGGACAATTTTAATTGACTGGACTAAATGTAACATTTGTTGTCAACACAACTTAATTTCTCGTGGGTGTGTCAAATATTTACTAGGTAAACTGTTTATTTTCTGTGAATGTTAAATTCCATGACAAGGCACTAAACTAGATGAGCAATATCAGAATCATAAGTTTGGTAAACTATACTGTAATAACACTACTTACCAGCACAAGTAGCTTTAATAGTATCACTGCCCTGCAAGAGACCTTGTACCTAATAAAATCCTAGTGATAAACTGGAAACGGTCTTTGTGACCCATAGAATCAATCACAGCACAACTTTTGTTTTAAATATCACTATATGAAATGAAAGGGGTTGTCTAGTTTCAGCAAATAAATGTTTCCGTAGTTACTTTGAACATTATGGGGCCTATATATAAAGCTAGGGTTGTCTGGACACCAATCCGGCAATATGTCTTGGTCAAGCGGCCGAACAAGTCGAACTCAACCATCGGGTCCACTCCTCTCTACTCTCTAGGTATCTAAAACGGCATATGTAGGCTCTAAGTGTTGAACTGGACTATTATGAATTTTCATATGTTTCCATATACCACATTCCGTAGCACCTTAATGGCAGGTTGGGTGATTTTGTTATGTATGGGTCTGCAGTATTCTTTATTATATATATGGCCAGTTCCCGTCTTAAGGACACTTTACTTACAGACTCCGCCAACTTTGATCTCTGGGTGCTTTACTTTAGTCCCAGGCTGCAATGATCAGCTGTAAGGTGTCTGTAATGAAGTTTTATCAATAATAATCCTTTTTCCCATGACAGCACATAATTGTGAAAATCCAATTGACAAAAAAAAATGTGTCTGTAGTTCCCCTCATAAAATATACCTGTTCCAAATTACATTCAACTTAAGAACAAACCTATCTTGTACATAACAAAAGGACTACCGGCATACTGTGTGTGTGTATGTATATATGTATATATATATATATATATATATATATATATATATATATATATATATATTCATACATACACACACCATATTTTTGGACTGTAAGATGTACCTTACTATAAGACACACCTCAGATTTGGACAGCAAAGAGAAGAAAAAACATATTTGACACCAATTAAACATTCCCTGGTGGTCACACACATCTCTGTAATAGCTTTGCTACACTCGGGGACACAGACAGCTCCGCTACATGCACACAGAGACAGCTCTGCTACATTTGGGCACACTCCAATTACCATTAGCTTACTAACTCAGCTCCCAAGCCTTTCAGTTATACGTCGGGACGGCAGTGAGAGAGCAGTGCAGGGGCTCTGTCAGCTCTTTACCCGATCTCCAGGACAGCAGTCAGGAGAGTCTGCCAGTGCTGGATCCTCCTGACCTTCAAAAAAACTAGTACTGTAATGATATTTTTATTACATCTATCTACTGTATTTGTAGGTTCCCTTTGCAGCATTGATGTTATCTCAACCTTATTTGTCAAGAATTTTGTCCTGCCATCTATTCCCAAACTGTGAGAGTTTAAGGCAACTCTTAAGTGGTAACTCTTTACATGAATTATAAAGGTATTTGTGCATGACAGCTTGTATGTGCTATCTGAGATTTATCAATTAATCCACAACCACACGGGATCTAGCTTCTATTTTTGAACAGTGGATGTGTCCAGATATCTGATGTATAGATAGAACTTAAAGAAGACCTGTCGCCAGAATTTTACCAACCTGACTAACAATGTCTGCAGATAAAGGGTTACAAGTCCTCCCCATATCACCTAAAATGAGCAGCCAGTGGGGCCCTGTACCTTAATTACTGCCATTTTTTTTTACTTTTATCCTCTCCCAGGTTGCCAGTGAACCGCGTCCCCTTATTGTGACTGACAGCTCTGTGTCTCTTCAAATCACTGCACTGCCTCCTTGTACTTAGGGACTGTCTGCTAATATTAAACTACATACTTATAAAGCTCTATTTGCTCAAATTTTTTTACATGGTGCCTTGTGTTACATTCATGTCATGTGACCACAGTGACATCATCGCAGGTCCTTTAGCCTTCTAACAATATCAAACTGTACACCATATATGTGATTACATGAAATCACAGCAGCCTCAATGTAGAATGGAAATGAGTAGTCCATGGAGGCTTCTGTGACTTCATGTGATCACATGCAATTCAGTTACTATTGTGAAGAGGCTAAAAGACCTGAGATGATGTCACCATGGACATGAACTGAATAGTACAGAGGCATAAGACATGGCAGGCAGGGCACAGCCCCTATGATGCCAGGGTATATAAAATAAAAGGTGATTTGTGTGGATGTAAGCAAAACAATTTTTAGCAAAAAGAAGGGTGTTAGTTAGTGAATGGGACTCTGTCACTAGCTGTATATGTGAAAATATGGTAACAGGTTCCCTTTAAAAAAAATACCTAGGAAAGTGAATAAATAAAATAATAAATAAAAATAAAATCTTCAATGCAGACCCTCGATTCATAAAATCAGTGTGGTCTCAAGAGAAGAGGACCACAATAATCATAATGTTATAGCATTTTCTGGAAATATAATTACTAGACATGCATATGTCTTTAAGACAGCTTAGCAATAGTAAATTATTTGTGATATCTGTCTGAACATACTGAATACATGGTGCATTTGTGAAGGAAGAAATGTGTTAATAATCTAATCAAATTAAAGGGTTTTTATAGCTGTTAGTAAATACATTTTTGATTTACACTCTGCTAAAATTTGGTCCCAGACTGCTGATCTCAAGTATAACAGTCTAGACATTCATACATATTTTAATGTTCTTTCTCATCTTAGCAGATGTTATATAAGGAACATAGCAAGTATAATTCTGTACGAACTACAAAGCAAGCAAAAGTTTCATCTTCATTAGCTCTAAACGAATATCCATAAAAACCAGGGTTACATTTCTAAAATTTAATAAAGCCCCAATTTTAAATTTCATTTTATTTTTTATGATTCTGGCTTTGAACTATATGTAGATTTCTGTGGCTGCAATAATTGACATTAGTTGAAAAACATTTTAAAATTCTTCTTTTGATGATGTGTCATGATTTTCAATTCAATGGAACATATTTCACCTGAATAATGGGATAAATAAAAGCATAATAAAATAATTGGGAGGTTTCGAACTAGTGAAACATGGCTGCTCCACTTTTTAGGTGTATTTTGAACAAAACCGCTTGCACATGTATTTATCAAGTGTTTCGACCAGTTTTGTGTCGCAGCTGCACTGTCTATCCAAATTTTATTAAAATGTCATTGGATGCAGTTGCAATGGGTTAATCACTATTAAATGTCACACAACTCCGCAATTATTAACCCATAACTTAACTACCGTATATACTCAAGTATAAGCCGACCCGAGTATAAGCCGAGGCCCCCAATTTTACCACAAAATACTGGGACAACCTACTGACTCGAGTATAAGCCGAGGGTGGGAAATGCATTGGTCACAGCTTCCCCAGTATATAGCCAGCCAGCCACTGTCCCAGTGTATATAGCCAGCCAGCCCCTGCCCCAGTGTATATAGCCTGCCAGACCCTGCCCCAGTGTATATAGCCTGCCAGACCCTGCCCCAGTGTATATAGCCTGCCAGACCCTGCCCCAGTGTATATAGCCTGCCAGACCCTGCCCCAGTGTATATAGCCTGCCGCCGCTGCCGGACAGATCGCACAGAAGATATACAGGGGTCGCCGGAAAGGTGAGTTTAGATATATTTATTTATTTGACTCGAGTATAAGCCGAGTTTGGGGTTTTCAGCACATTTTTTGTGCTGAAAAACTAGGCTTATACTTGAGTATATAAGGTATAACCTAACATTTATTGCTTCTCAAACAATTTTACTTGTCAACATTGTGATATCAGATTTCCAGTAGCGTTAAAATAATCAGCTCTGGGTGTGGTATGTTAGTACCGTATTTTCCGGACTATAAGGCGCACATAAAAGCCTTGGATTTCCTTGGAAATCCAAAGTGCGCCTTATAGTCCGGTGCGCCCTATAGGAGGGCAGCGGACCCTACTTACATAGGTCCCCGCTACCGGAGACAGCAGATCTCCAGCGGGAACTGCAGACCACGCGGCACAAACAACTTCTGCCGCGTCGGTCTGCAGTTCCCGCTGGAGATCTGCTGTCTCCGGTAGCGGGGACCTATGTAAGTATGCCATTCTCCACTTTCCCCGCTCACCTTCCCCGCGTTCCGCGTCTCGTCTCGGCATCGCGTCGCGTCTAGTCCCGTCGGGTGTCCGCTCCGCCCCCGGACCTCCGCCATGCCCCCGGACCCTGCGCCTTATAGTCCGATGCGCCTTATATATGGAATTATTACATATATAAGGCGCATCGGACTGATGCGCCTTATATTCCGGTGCGCCTAATGGCCCGGAAAATACGGTAGTCTATATGGATCAGTGTCCCGTATTTAGATAGCACCTATATTGTACCAGGTGACGGGATAGAGGGGTAAACCCTAGATTTTCTCTCACATCCCAGGGCACACTCGTCCCCTATCCAGGGTGTGGAGCTAGTTAGCTTCCATATACTTGTTCAACCCCTTTCACACTTGCATTTTTCACGTGCATGTTCTGCTCATGCTTTTGACGAGCAGAACTTGAATTGCACTCTGACCCATTGTAATAAATGGGCTTTTTCACACTTGGAGCAACGCAAATGTGGAAGGGGCCTTAAAGTGGGATCCAGCACTCCGAAAAGGTGAAAAGAAATTTAAAAATGACATCTTTAATGGGAGTAGTATGAAAAGGAGATCATAAAAAATTAATGTCTCCATGAATAAAAAACAAGAAATACAAGACACACAAGGAAGGGGATTGCAGGTGCCACATATCGTACTTAAATGTATGTAAATGTATAAATGTGTATCAGTCCTTACTCGTCCTTTTTAATCTAGTCCCATTAAAGAGGTGATTTTTAAATTTATTTTCACATATATAGACTGCTGCATCCCACTCTAAGATTTTTCTTCTATTTGTCAACAGTGAGAGAGCACCGCTTACAGGCTGACGACAGGGGGAAAAGACTTCCCAAACCACAAACAGGGATATAATAACATATTATAATAATATCCTTTTCAGTTCAAGCAGTCATCGCATGCACAAGGCCCTGCATGAGCCCTAAAGACGTGGCCAAAACCAATCATCTTTGGCTGGTAGTCAGAATTTCTACCGTAGAAATTCTGCAGTAATTCCAACTGTATGTCCTAAGCCAAAGTGAGCTTTTGCAATATGAAATATGTATCCTGTATTCAATGAGGTTCCTAAATATAAAGGCCAAAAAGGTTGTAAAGTGGGAAAAACTGGTGCAAGTGGGTTAATAGCGGATAAAAGGTAAAAAACAGCTACTGACTAGCTAGTCAGGCTTTACAAGTCAGAGTCAATACCAGGTATCAGAGATATACAAGAACAGCAAGTGATTAGTGAGTTCCCTTATTTTTGTTATTATGTACATTTTGAACCCACTGTTACAATTTTTTTCCAGCTCTTAACTCCCTTTAATATTTAAGCAAGGTAGGTGTAATGTTGGGACACATGCAGCATTTATGTCCATTTGGTCAGATACATACATGCGGTATATTTTGCAAATATTAGTGAGTAAAGGACCTTAGATGACATCCCCATGGCCACATGACATGAAGTGCAAAAGAGGCATAGGGCATGGAGAGGAGTAGAAGTGAGTGAGGATGGGAGGACATGCCGCCTCTCACCAGGATCCGGCTGCATGCCAGGTAAGATAACAAAGTTGAATTTATAGGGATGTGAGGGAAACACTTTTTAGCTAAAAGAAGGGTGGCTTTTAGTTAAAATGGTTCTATGGAAATATGTCACTAGCTGTATTTGTGAAAAATGTGGTGACAGGTCCCTTCAAATAGTCTTGAAAAAGAATTAAAATTACTGCTCACTAGAGACATCTTTAAAAAGATAAACACCACAAAAGAAAAGACAAAATACTGGAAGAACCTTACATGCATTTTAAGCAGTTTAAATGCACCAATAAAACAATGTGTGAACTCTTTTAAAGCCGGACAGAGATTTCTGCGATTAGTTAGAAAAGAATCAGCTATGTAAAACTTGCTCCTGATTATCTTCTGTTTTCCCCCCAAGAAAGCAAATTCAAGCCAACATTTTAATAAAAACCATAACACACGTAAAAGAGTTTATAAAATGCATTTTGAATGTGCAAAAACTGATTCAAAATGTACTTTCTGTTCTAAGATCAGATTCCTTGAAGTTACAGCCCCAAAGCCTAAGGCAGAACTTCTAAAAGATTCTGGTAACAACATTACTCCCACTGAATTCTGTCAAGTGCTGTCAATTTCATATCTCAGCACAGAAGATAGGGAAAAAGTTTTCCCATTTTTGAATATGTTACAGGTCTTTTTTTTTACAATTTTTATACAGGTGATCTAGTGAGAGAGAAATCACTATGTGAGAGATGTCACTATAATAAATACATAAGAAACGAGGTATCAGGCAGTAAATAGATATTGTAGATCATAGACTGTAAGTACGCCCCCCAAATCTTATTGTTCCATTTGGTAATGTTAATACTCCCATGAACAGTAAAGCAAAACAGAATAAGATGGCACTATATAAATCACAATTTATTATTATTAATATTTGAGTCTTTGAAAATGAAGATTTTTATCTAAAAACATTAGCCTGCAGTTTTACAGATAAATGCTGCCTAGGGCACCAACTCTGCCCTGGCTAAAAATGGGGCAAGTCAGATCTGCAAGGCTGGAGCCAAGTCTGGAGCTTCTCTCCTGCCGAGTCTCTTCCTGCCAGCCTCACCCCTCTCATCCTGCGGCAGTATCTTGCACTAGCACTGGGGAGGTAACCAGCCTCTTCCGGCTACATTGAGGCCCTACCCATACAGTATTAGTAAACATGAGGTAAGTGACTTGTGTAAAACAGGACGTCACTGGAAGTGCTGAGTCCTGTTGCCTGGGAGCCCCAAACTTTAACAGGATAAGCATAATATGGTTGACCCTATTAGGGTCTTATACTTACCCTGTAAATATTTGTGAAATATGATCAACACCTTTTAGCACTGAAAACAATGGCAGTAAGTGTTGTTGCAAAAATAGCCATTTAGTAATAATCCTATTAATGTAATAAATAAAGCTCTATGTATGTATATGTTCACTAAATGATTCTGCACCATCGCATTCACAATCACAAATTTTGCACAGCCCTCCCTGTGACTCAGGGAAGCTCATAAACTTGGTTTTGTGCCACATTTTTACCCTCCACTTTCCAAAATACACTTATTAGTCACCATTTACAGGAGCCATTGTCATATTTCCATATGTGAGGTAATATGATAGATACATACAGATGGAGAAAGAGAGAGACAGAGCGAAACACAGACAGAAAGAGAGAGACACGGAGAGAGATGGAGAGCGAGAGAGGTGGAGAGAGACACAGACAAAGAAATGCGGAGAGAGAGACAGACAGAGAGAGACACTGGCAGAGAGAGAAAGAGACACACTGACAGAGAGAGACACACAGACACGAGAGTTACCCACAGAAAAATAGACACACTGACAGAGAGAGACACACAGAAAGAGAGAGAGGGAAGGACAGAGAGAGAGAAAGTGAGAGAGAGATGGACAGAAAGAGACAGAGAAAGAGAGGGACAGATAAATAGATAGAGATACATAGATTTTTTTTGTTAACCCATTTTATTTTGTTATAACAAAGACTAGTTCACTATCCTGGGCACTGCCGGGGGCTACAGCTAGTTATTTATATTACCTCCTTAGTTAAAAATACTTCTCAAAAATAAGAGGAGTATTTTTACTCTGATGGAAAATAAATACTGTGACCTCAACCTACAGGGGATGGCTGTTGTATGCTCGTTGTGCCAGTCCTTGACATAAGATTTACACAAGAAACTAAATTTTGCACTATTGCATGGTAGTTTCCCAATATTAGTGGTGTGCCTGATTCTCTGTTTATATTAATGTGATATGTATGGTTGTACTTTTAGATATGCAATATATCTATATTTATTATGGTGAGTGTACCAAGGACTTGTCTGTCTAGGGCAGTGATGGTGAACCTTTTAGAGACCGAGTGCCCAAACTCCAAACTAAAATCCATGTAATCATAGCAAAGTGACAACACGTCTATTTAGCCTAAAATCACACCATACCACTCTATAAGGGACATATAATACTGCTAAATGATGACCATTACCAGTACAACATGATAAATACCACCATACTGATAATAAACAGACCACTAAAGAAAGTCCAACATCACTAATTATATCACAAAGCAGGAGCAAATACAGTGGAGAACACTACCCCCATCCAGTGAGGATCACTACCCCCATCCAGTGAGGATCACTACCCCCATCCAGTGAGGATCACTACCCCCATCCAGTGAGGATCACTACCCCCATCCAGTGAGGAACACTACCCCCATCCAGTGAGGAACACTATCCCCATCCAGTGAGGAACACTACCCCCCATCCAATGAGGAACACTACTCCCACCCAGGGGCAATATGAAAGATTTTTTAATTCGGCAGGGGATGTGTAGGGTAAAGTGTATGTTGTGTGGTGGAGGGTGGGTGCACTGAGCAGCAAATCTACATGGAATCAGGCAGGTGAATTTACCATCAAATCACCACATGACACATGTCTGTGGCCACACACACATACATATACACACTTCCCTTGG
Organism: Engystomops pustulosus; assembly: GCF_040894005.1. Classification (NCBI taxonomy): domain Eukaryota; kingdom Metazoa; phylum Chordata; class Amphibia; order Anura; family Leptodactylidae; genus Engystomops; species Engystomops pustulosus. Next base: position 78,450,558 of record NC_092414.1, on the reverse strand, counting down.
TCCAGAGCTCTGGGCACCTGTGCCATGCTGTCAGTGAGGGCAGTATATTGCACCCCAGGGTCACTGGCAGCATGGCACAGTGACAAGAGATCTGGACCAGGGGCAGAATATATGTGGCCACAGACATGTGTCATACAGGGCAGTTTGGGACACTAAACAATAAGCACCTATAGTTGTTTAGTGTCCCAAAGCTGCCTGCCTGCTGCCTGTGTAATACACACAGAGCAGCTCCTGCCTCCCCCCTCCTGCTGCACTCCTCTCTACTCACTGAGCACAGGCTGCTGCGTGCTCCGGCAGTTCCCTCTCACTCTCCTCGTGTTCCCGGGCTGAAGGGGGAGGAGGAGGGAGTGGAGGGGCGGGCACTGACCTGCTACTGTGTCTCTAGGCAGCACTGTTGAGCACAGAGCAGGTCTGGTGCAGCCCACAGTAAGAGAGATCGCTGGAGATCTCGGCGATCGGCAGCTTTTCCTGCCTGGCCAGTTCTACAGAGACGGCAGTTGAGATGGTGCGTGTGCCCACAGAGAGGGCTCTGTGTGCCCTCTCTAGCACGCGTGCCATAGGTTCACCACCACTGGTCTAGGGAGTCATGTGGGATGTGTGTAAGGAGACCATAATTCTACACATAGGTGCAGATATTATAGATGGGACCCACATCTTTCAGATATTATGCAGACATCAAAATATGTTTGGGAAGAAATCTTTAACTTGGCTGAGACTTATAAATGCCTTTTGCAGAGTTCAAACATCATTCAGCATAGTTGCCCAGCAAGCAGTGTGTACCTACTTCAGAAATTAAGAAAAAAAAACATAAATGAAAGAAAATTCTTTAAAGCATAACTGTAAAGTTAGTGACAAAAATAGTTTTAGCACAGCTGGAGAGAGCCTTTGACAACAATACATAAGATACCAGCTGGCTTCTTCCCAGCCTTAGATACAGCCTGGTATATCAATCATTCAGCTATTCCTGCAGTGGGGGGCACTTCCTGGTTGTGACATCAGCTAAGGACACTGAGGCCTTAGCACTGACAGCATTCACATGCATCAGGGCAGCATGTTTGTAATTGGACCACCTGAAGCATATGATGAGACACATGTCTGTGACATCAGTCCAGGTCCTGTTTTCTTGCACTCCTCTACTACTGCCCCTCCAAACAAGCCTTCTCTCTTCTACAGCCATACAGCTTCCCATGGTTAGCAGAAAGCATGATAAAAGGAGAGTAGCCTGGGGGTACAAGGTAAAACATCTGCTAGGAGCTAAACACCTGCAGAAAGCTAATATGAAAATTGCTTATTTTTGCTTAGTGTCAGGTTAAGAAAGAATTTTTATCCTTTACAGTTGTACTTGGAAAATCTACCATCAAAATCTAGCATGATAAGCCAGGGACACTTACTCATAGACCCAGGCACTGTGACTGTGGTAATCTTCTTATATTTGTTATTCATTGCCTCGTTCCTTCTAAAATCAACTTTTAAAGTTATGCTAATTAACAAGAAGGGCTCCGGGGATGTTGCCACAGCCCCTACGTACTGCAGGTTCACTGACTGTTACACGGTGCAAGGAGCACTTCCCACTCCCACTGTGTGTTGAAACCTCCTCAGCCTCAGTGGGATTACATCAGGCAGAAGAAGGGGAGAATAATTATAAAAGTTGATGTTAGAAGAAAGTAGGCCATTTATAACAAATATAGGAAGATTACCACAGTCACAGTGCTTGGATCTTTCAGTAAGTGTCCATGGTTTATCATGATGGATTTTTATTTCCTTTGAGGAATTTGCTTTCATTTATGTTTATTTTTCCTTTAAAATAGGCAACGTCATAAACATACAAATAAAATAAAAATTACCTTAACTGAACCAGTGTTTTGTAATGCAACAATCATATCAAGTATCGTGTCTGCTGCAAAATAGAATGGCATCCACATTTCATTGTTCAGAAGATCTTTTGTTATTGGATGAAATCCTTTGCTATTAGTGACTAACTGTATTTCTAGTACAAGATTCCACAGTACACGACCAGCATTCTGCAGTAATGTCCAGTGCCCTCCTCGATGCGCCAAGACCTGCATGATTCAAATGGAAAAAAGAATATATTGTTACTGACAAACTAAGGGGTTAATGGACCAGTAATGGTCTTATTAATTTATATAATTCTTTCATTAATATACTGTATCATTTTATTTATTAATGAGATGCAAAGTTATAATTGAAATATTAAAATGTATTTGATATTTTTTAAGATTAACAAGACAACAAATTCAGGATTTCAATATCAACTTATCAGAATCTTAAAGGGAACCAGTCACCAAGATTTACTTACCCAAACGCACTGCTATGTTATATAGAGCTATGCACACACATGCCATCTATATCATTGTTTTTTTGTGTAAGATGCTGCTTCCATGCCAAAACTCGTAACATAACAGTTAGTTTGGGTAGGTCAATCAAGGTGATTTTCATACTAATGGCCTATACTTAGGGTAGGTTACCAATATCAGATTGCTGTGGGTCTGACATTAGACATCCCTACAATTCAGCTGATACGGCTGCAAATACGGCTCCAACCAAAACACAGACAGCGTAGTAGACAGAGTAGTAACCGAGAGGGGTGAATGTAGCTCAGTTCTCATGCAAGTTATGGGAGCCAAGAGGCAGTGAGCCATCTCAACTACTATACTACGTACAAAGCTGACTTCTTCCATCTCCTAAAAGTGTGTTTGCAAGAGCATCAGCTGCTATGAACTGTTAAGGGTGCCGCAAACCTTTGCCAGGGACATTTATTTATTCATTCCAAAGCTAATGGGGTGATAGCCCTATCAACTCAAATTTTTCTTTTTTTGTAACTAAGCATTTTTAAATTTAAAAAAAAATCACCAAAAAACCCATTCTGACACAATTACAATATGATTGCTTTATTAACTAAACATTGTTTCATATGTTTAGATATTTAAGTTAATATTTTCCAGTTACTTGAGTAGCCGTGCAGAATTTGTAGTTCCTCTGCATTTTAATTATGTGGAAGATCCATCAATGCCATGGGCACATGGCTGAAAGAATATTAAAGATTGTATAAGTCTGTAATTCACTCCCTACATTAGGTACTAGAATCAAGTTTTTTTGGGGAATGGAGGATGCGTCCCTTCTGTCTCCTATCAATCTACAGTGGATCTTTGAAGGACCTTCAAAGGTCTTGAAATGGCTCTTGTGTACATGTGTATTGCGAGCATGAACAGATGTACAAGGATTTCATGGATGAAGGTCCTTCTTGGTATAAAATTTGGTGGGTAGTTTGGGCCCCAGGCCACCATACAAAATGCTTATTTTATATTATAATCCACTTCTGATCCCTGGTACCTGCTGGTCAGTACTTCTACTTTCAAGCAGTGGCCCAAATATGTTGGAATGCTAAAAGGCACTAAGTACTGCAATACTCAAAATAATCCTTTCTAATGTAAAAAAAAATTATGATCCTTCTAAATGTTTTCAATATGAAAAAATATGAATTCATAATAGTGGACAGCAAGTGCCACAAAAATGAAATATGTAAAATTTTAAATACATTTTATGACACAGAAACAGTTTAATAGCCATCACTGCACTTCATGACACATAAAACGGCATTTTACTAGGAAAATCTCTTACCAATGCTCTTTTAAGATGAATAAAGATCTTTCCAAGGTGATCCAAAAGAATGACTGAGGACATGTTTAGTTTGACTTGTTCTTTTAAAGGAGGGGATGACGTGTCCGTGTCATTCGTCATTTGTGTGCGTGGAGTATCGCTATCACTTCGCTTTGTGCTTGGTTCAGAGATATCTAAAGCATCTTAATAGTAATGTACAAGATTATGTTATCAATAATAATAATAATAAAAGGGTCGATGTGATAGATAAAAAAGATATTGAAAATAGATCTTTTTATTAACTTATTGCCCACTCGGAATGTAAGAAGAATATACAAGGAAGTACTTGAGACTTATCGCATAGAATTAGTGAATACAACAAGTGTTGGTCATTACTTATTAATTATGAATTATCATTGCCAATGATGAATTAGTAACCCCATTTATAAAGTGTGTACCATTTGTGGATGGTTGCAATGTATGATTTCAGTGCTGGCACAGAGTGAAAGGCATGTCTTTTACAAAGTGCTTGCTGTACAGTCACTTAGTGTTGAAGCCATTACACAGGCAATTTGCAATTCAATGGAGGCGTTTTGAGAATGCAATTACATTTGTAATTAAATGCAAAAACACAGTAAAATATTGGACATTGTGGAATAAATGTATAAAATGTTTACCCGTTAGTATGGCATCTGGTGGAAGATCTAGTTTAAGTGAGGGATGAAGGTGACCTAGGCTAGACATTTGCTCATCTGCAGCATTTGTTTCTGTTGCCATGACTACAGTGCCAGCATGATGCAAAGTGAATAATTCGGGATCCAGGATTCTATAGCTGAAAACACAGAGAAACACATGTATGGAACCAAAACAAATGTTAATTCCAAGCAATTAAGTCAGTCACAACAACTTGAAGAACAGACACTTTTCCACTTAACTAGCAACTTGGAACCAGACAGCAGGTACAATTTTGGCGAAGAAACAACAAAAAACGTTGTTTTTTTACTAATACAGCAATCAAAAGAAAATTTTCAAAAGAAGGTGTTTCAAGTGACAAATACGTGCTCAAAGTTTCTCCTAGAACAGACTGGTCACTATTCTGCCGTACTGAACAGTGTTCTTTTATATACTAGAAATAGAATTTGTAACCAAGATGACTTTCAAATTGAGCTTAAGCCGTCATCTGACCAATACACCACAGAAAGGCTGGAGGCATTAATCCAGATCCTAATCTTTTTATCTCATCAAGACTCTTTTAATAAACGTCCACAGCATTGATCTCCACACAACTCTATTAAAAAAGTTTTCCCATCCTATGAAGTGAATATTATAAATGTGGTCAGAGAAAGACCGGTGGGTAATTCTTTGACAGGTTAAAACTCAACTTTTAATTTTATTACCTTATTTTAAAAAAGTGTAGTGTATAAAGTGTCTGAAAACTGAGAATTTCAGCATGTCAAGGCCAACGGTGCTTCCCTAATAGATTGTTGTAAGTACTTCCCCTTTTAGAAAAAATTGTGGCTTCTGTAACTACCAATATCACTTTCCGTTTGCTTGCACATTCATATGGGACCAAATGCAGGGTTGTGGCATTGTAGATTGGCACAGTGCTGTTCTTAGATGAACAAAAGAGCAGGCTGCATCTTCTCATGGAAATCTGTATCTCTATCTTAGCGACAGAGTGAGTTTAACCCCTTAAGGACCATGCCCTTTTTTGTTTTTGCATCTTTATTTTTCCTTCCCCACCTTCAAAAATGTATAGATTTTTTTTATTTTTCCATGTAAAGAGCTGTGTATGGGCTTGTTTTCTGCATAACAAATTGCACTTCATAGTGGAGGTATTTAATATTCTATGCCATATACTGGGAAGCGGGAAAAAAATGAATGCAGTGAAATGATGAAAAAACATATTTGCGCCAATTCTTGTGGGCTTGGATTTTATTGCTTTCACTGTGCGTCCCAAATTACATGACTTATTTATTCTTTGGGTCGGTACGATCACAGGGATACAAAATTTGTATAGGTTTTATAATGTTTTCGTACATTTAAAAAATTAAAACCTCCTGTACAAAAAAAATAAATCTTCATTTTGGCGTCTTCTGGCGCTAATAACTTTTTCATACAGAGCTGTGGGTGGTGTCATTTTTTTGCAACTTTTGATAACGTTTTCAAAGCTTCTATTTTTAGCACTGTATGACCATTTGATCACTTTTTATTGAATTTTTAATATTTTTCAAAGTGGCAAAAAATTGCCACTTTCAACTTTGGCGCTATTTTTCGTTACGGGGTTAAACACAGTGAAAAAAACGTTATTATATTTTGATAGATTGGGCATCTTGGGATGACGTCATGGGGAGCGTCAATCGGAGTCAACATGCGGCGCCCATGCTTGCACCGATCGCGGGTGTCAACGAAGGGGGTTTGCTTCTTTGTGAAGCAAGCACCCGATGAGTATAAGGAGGGCTCAGCCCGTGAGCCCTCATCATACTCCCCCATGCCTCTCCCATTCCCTACAGGCTAAGGCTACCTGCACATGAATGTGCCAATTTTTGATCAAGGAAAACAGACGTTTTCTTTCAATTTTGGATGGATGGTTTGCAGCATTCTAGCATTTTTTCACAGATACTTGTAAACTACTGTCTATGAATTATCTATGAAAAACCAGGACATTCTCTACTTTTTAAAGGATCAGTCACACGGTCATGGCGACTGATCCGTTAAAATGTTTTACATTTAGTGCAGCCATGTACTGTTCATTCAGAATGGAAGGCACCCAGACGATTTTAATTGACATGCTCATCTGTCCTTAGTCTTGCCTTATTTCCCCTTCTGCTGCAACATCAACGACCCTCTGATTCACGCAAGCAAAGATCTGAGGAGTGACTCTACAAAACGGAAGATCTAGTTATCACTATGAAGGTGTATTTGAAGTATGGGCTATGGTCTGATGTAAGTAGTTGAAAATACATTATAATGACGGTAGACTCCCTCTTATATCATTTAAACATAAAAAATGATTTACACTAACAAAATTTATGTCATTCTTAACAATTCTAGCTTGATAGTAAATTATAGGCAAGATTTTGTGGTATTTCCACAAAGGAGTTACTTCACTTAAATCCTATACTACTGTATAATAAAAAATATTCATTTCAGAACGCTGCCGCTTTCAGATTTGTGAACAATCAACACTGCCCTATTTTACAGATTTCTCATCTACATTACCACAAACACCTTGGGGAGAAAGCTTTTGTCAAGTGAAACTTTTGCTGGCTCTTTTTGATTTCTCATAAAAAGTAGATCAATAACTTGAGCTCTCGTAACAAATGTAATAGCAACCAGAAAAATTTCAATCTGACCAGAGTAATTGGTTTAACGGGTTTGTGAAGATTCATACTGAGTTCCCAGGAGAGATGAGGAAAACAAGAAGACCATTTTCTAATAAATGTCCTAATAATAGCGGCTGAACCGATGTGCAAATCTGCTTTCTTAGTGCAGTTTTTATTGGTTGTGTCAGACAAAAAAAGTGCAGTTGTAAAAGTACATGTGCCACACAAATAAAGACACTTATGTAATGTACATATCTTAGAGGCCTTCTGTATTATAAAGCAGACACCTGAGTGTCTACTTTATAATACAGAAGATATCCTCCTGTAAGAGTGCAAAGTGATTTTGGGGAAATACATGAGTACCAGATACAATATGATTTATTTATTAATGTAATAATTCCTGTTCTATTAATATGTGTCAAAGGTGTAAATAAATTGCCCTGGCATTTTTTTCCTGTTTTCAATTTTTTTTATTTTCATTTTAATGAATAGGGTCTGTTTTGGGTCCATTTTAAGTTTTCCTTTAAGGCCATATTCTTTAAGTCTATGGCCTTGAATAAATATAATAGATAGAAAGTGATACTTTCCTATATCTTGGTGAGCACAATTAGGTTTGTGATCCACTTTCTTTGTTTTTTAAAATATATTGTTTTTAAAAACTTGTAGAACCAAGCCGTTCTTCTATCTTCTGGACTGTGCTCACCTCTTTTCCTCTTTCCTCTTTTACTGGTCAAAGGACATCTACCACCCGGATGAAGGATTGTAAATGAAGCACACTGACAAACTCACGTGTGCCCTCATTGGCAGGATCTGCTCTTCTTTTATTGTCTGAAAAAAAGGTTTTAAAAATTATGCAAATGAGCCTAAGAGGCTCTAGTCTCAATAGATGTCAATGAAGCCTTGAGCCCTCTGGTTCATTTGCATAATTTATAAAACCTTTTTTGTAAAAACAAGGGCTTAAAGGGAGCCTGTCATCAGAAATTGGCCTAATAAACCACTACCAGTAAGTTGGCAAGCTGTTGAACAGCTTCTAGATTATGTTTCATTCATAACCCAATTTGGTGGGATCAACCAGAAAATTTACTTTGAAGTTTGATGCATAAAGTTTAACATTGAAGTAAAGCTCTTCAAGCATCTGAACGCCTCCTTCCATTTCAAAAACGTCATGTGCCAGTGCCAAACTTCAGGGGGCTTTTTAAGGCAGGCAAAGCTTGACTTAGGTGTTAAACTCTCTGCCTCCTTGACTTCATAAAACCAATTTACAGCTTACTTCAAAGTTGATTTTCTGGATGATGCACCACACTAGGCCATGAAAGAAACATCATCTAGATGCTGTTCAGCTGCTTGACAACATACTGGTAGTGGTTTATTAAGACAAATTATGATGACAGGTTCCCTTTAAAAGAAGAATAAATCCATCCAGAGAGGGCACACACCAGTATGTCAATGTGCATTGTTTACAAGCCTTCATCCTGGTGGTAGATTTCATTTAAATATTAAACACATGAAAATTCACTGATCAGAAAAAATCAATACTAAACCAACAAATTCTCGGAAAACATCATGAATAGATGAAAGAGTATTTTACATATGAATGTGAAAGGATTTTACAGCTGATATGTGTAATGTGCTGCTTTAATTTCTCTAGATCATTTAGAAAACAGACCCTCTGACCACCTGAACCTCAGCTTCCAGGCTCACAGTAACATATGGTTAGCCTCAATATTTTACAAATGGTTTGACAGTGGAATTTATTAATTCTAATAAAGCTACAGATCTTAAGAGTCTGCTCATGTCATAGATAGCTTTTGGTGTTATGAAAACACTGATGTTATTGAAATTATTGCAATTTATCAAGAATATGTGTTGTTGTCAAGTTCAGAGATGAATTATGAGTAGGATATCTTGCCATCACGTTATATATTATTGTCTGCAATGATAATTTATCTACCCTCTGAATCAATAGGATGGCACCGTTGGGAGTAATAATAATGTGCTAATATTTGATGTACAAACAGTATCAATAATGCTTGTTACATCTGTGACATATACAGCATTAATGTTACATCCTCATTTCCATTCTTAGCTAAAAGCCCTGTTTGTCATCATGCCAGGGTCTTCTTAATTTCATACACATGATTAAAAGATTTACATATAAATGAACATTAACAGTTTGATCTCTACCCTAGAGTATTAATTAAAATTAAATCTTATTAAATAACAAGAAAAAAAATTGTAAACTTAACTTAGGGAATTTATATTCCAATGTCTTCAGTGAGTATTAATTTCAGAAAATACTAAACTTTTTACAACAAATTTGCTAATGTAGTCTGATAGAACCAGAGGTAGAAGACTAGAAGTTCCCCAAGCATCATTTCCAAGCTCCTGTTTTTAAACATAGTACCAGAAGTATACGGCCTACCCCAAGAAATTGTGGTCCCTTCTTCTTTTAATAGCAAAATCCTTGATCCCGCTCCTCTGGCCGCAGACCGACCCCTTCCCCCAATAGGGCAATGGCTTAGTAAAATAGCCTAGCTGGCTAGACTTGAAGTACTAAGCGCTTAAGAAAAAAGAAAGCACAGTGATTTCCAAAAGTTCTGGGCTCCCTGGTTTAGCTTCTTTGAGTCAAGGATGTGCAAAAAGTATTTAGATGAAATTCCGGGAAATGACTCTTAGACCAAAGTTATAACTTCACCATATCACAACTCCCCCCCCCCACCCCCTTTTTCTCCCACCATTGGGTCCGTCTAGTTATACACAATTCAGCACCGAAGTACTGACCTGAAAAACTGACCCAACCAACTAGTTAATCCCGTACACCTCAGTAAGGGGTACCTTACAAATGTTTTATATCTGTTTTAGATCTGTTTCCATATCTGTTTTTATTTCTGTCTCATATCTGTACTTATGCTCAGTTTGTGAGAAGTACGTATGCCCTTACGTTCAGACATCATACTTCATACCTCAAATTTGTATCAGTATTATCGCTCTGCTATTAGTTAATTACGTATATTATATCATATGTCTCCTTATGGAAAATTTTGAAAAAATCTGATAAAAAAACTTAAAAAAGACAGTATAAGATTAAAGATATACAGTAGTACTTAAGTCCTAACATCTGGGCACATGTTGGTATGAAAGCTCGGCATCATTAAAGTAATTTAATGATGAACTTCAAACGTGCTCTTGAAACCCATCTATTTAGGAAAGCCTTTCATATTCCCTAACTTCATGAAACCCTACACCCCGACTACCATCCAGACCAGATCTCTCAGACAGTGTAGGAGACACGGACTGCTGTACCCTCTGCAGCTGAACTCCCCCTTATAATTTAAATACTTGTGTATAAGGCCTAGGGTAGGGTCCACAGCAGATGCCCCATTTACATAAATGTCCACAGCACATGCCCCCCTTTACATAAATCTCCACAGCAGATGCCCCCTTTGATGTATTATCCATGGCTTATGCACCCTTTAAAGAAATATCCACATCAGATGCCCCCTTTAATGAAATGCCCACAGCAGATGCCCCCCTTTAATGAAATGTTCATAGCATATGCCCCCCTATACGTAAAGCCGTCCTTACCCAGGCCATATATGAAGATTCGCCATCAGTCTTAAAAAAACTCTATACTCACCACTGGCTTCTACTTCTCACGGCTCTGTATGCTCCTCTACCTGCCCTTGCATTGTGCACACACATTGTAACTTCACATGGCCACGCCACTGCTGCATCACAGTGTTTGTGACCGTGCAGGTAGAGTAGAAGACGGAGCCAATGTGCCTGGGAGAAGAAGCCGGAAGGTTAGTATAGATTTTTTTTAAGACTGTTGGCTGATCTTCATATAGGGTCTGGGTAAGGGCGGGCGTAGACTCCTCCGAAGCTAATGGCCCTGACCATCTATATGAAGATCCGTTGTTGGAAGAAAGTGCTGCAGAATTATTAATAGATGTATGTTAGCTAAATTACCTAATATCCTGTCCGCCATACTTACACACACATACAAAAAACATGAGTTAATAATGCCCAGACCTTTAAGTACTGTTGTTCAATTTATTTACTTTATGTCAACTTGGCATTATTATTTACTGTGAGATTTGTATTGGGATATAAAATTGAGTATATAATGATGATAATGATGTTTTAAGCTTAAGGGAAATCAACCACTGAAAATCCTCCGCAGTCGGATACATCAAGAGGCTCCAGTCTCTTGATGTATCCGGCACGGTCCTCTTAAGCAATTATCTCTACGCCAAGCCCTGCTTGGCAAAGAAATAGACCCAGCTGACGAATTTTCACATATGAAAAATCAACGGGTGCAGCGAGAGTTTAGGCACGGGACGGGAACGCCCCGCACCAGCCCACTACCCAATGTGCCCACCTTTCACACCCCTCCACTGATGTGGGGCAGAAGCTCTGAGAAATATCCCCCTCTAAGTAGTCTCATTATTATTATTATTATTATTATGTGTCTACAATCCCAACTTGTCCCTAAAGCCAAACAGTGTCTAAGGAGCAGTAGAACCTATTGGATTGGATATTGGACATGCACTACCATCTGAAAAGTCATATTTGCTAAGTTTTTTTTATAGGTAAACATGCGAGAATTTAGATAAAAGAGGGAGTTCTACAAACGGCAGTTTAGTGGTTTAAAACCTGGTGACAGAGTCTCTTTATTTGTATATGCATCTCGAGAATACCCGCAGTACACACAAAACATACATAACAACTGTTATGTGAATGCGACAATGAAAACAGCCACAACATCCTTCAATTCTTCAACACTCCAATGGCTGCTTAAAAATTTGCGAAATGCGGCTGGCGGCCCTTTGTCTTAGTGGTTATATAAAGAAGAAGCACTGCAATACTACAGAATTACAGATGTTGTGATCTGTGTTTGTGCCCATTAAAAGATAGCAACAACAGGAAAACAGAAAAGGTCACACAATACCAATTTGTTCTTCCAGAATTTAAGGAGCTAACAAGACAACATAACATTTAAGTTGGTAAACTTGAGAACAGAGGCCACCATGTCTCTTCATTACTGGAGAATCTTACACTGGTCATTTGCCTCTAGCTCAGAATGTGGAAGAATGCTAATGAGAGATATTATTTGTGAAGCTGCTCATGTATTGTGCTAGGTTTACCTGTTAATGCTTGGTGTACTCCCAGCTTCTTCACCGCACAGCTGACTAAGCTTTTTCCTAAACAAGCTGAAGTGAGTTAGTGCCAGAAGTAGATTCATTTGAGCTCTCCATGGCATCTCTTCTCTGCTGGTTTGAAAAAGTCTCTTACGTTTTATATATCTGCCAACAATAGGCGTTAGCAGCACGAGCAAAGTTGTAAAAGCCTTTTTTTCAATCTCCTCTTTGGTAAGTCTAGAATAAAAAAGAGTAGTACTAAATCTATAGTATAAAAGTACAAAAGCACAATATAACAAAACCATATCATATATAATAGTTTATCTTTTGTTAAAGTATAAAGTTTTCAAACCCAAACTTTAAAATAAAAGTATTATCAAACTATTGAATGGAACAAAATATAGAAAAATATTGGAAAATTGTATATATATAGCTGTCAGAAAATTCCTTTATTCGGTTAAGTCTTAATATTATACAGTATGTTCGAAGAGGCATTTCTCTAGTCATGTGACAGGAAATTATACCTATTTTAGCTGGCTTTAGGATAATATCACTTGTATGTACATGAGGAACAGCACAATGTTTTGCCATGATATGACTTCTGTTTTCCATTTTTAGCAGTTTTTCCTTCTGCATTCTGTATCTCTTATTAGCAGTTACTAATGGAGGGAGACAAGCTGCTATACACAGAAAAAGGTGTATCTGTTCCCTAACTTTGTCTTACTAATGAAAGGCATATAAGAGAGAAGCAATGACCTGTACTCATATGAATAAATCACTTTGTGGCAGATAAAAACTTCCTATTTGCATCATCAGTCAAGGCCATTTTGTTTCGTTGTGGGTCCTATCTCTTGGACCTGCACCTATCTCTGGAATGGGGTTCCTCTTCTTACTGCTGTGCTGATCACATTTCCCAAGTGCTGGTGCATTGTGAAGTAAACCCCACCGAGCAGATACAGCCCACCCAACGGCCCCTTAACTTAGCCTAAGGGTGGCATTGTAACGGGTCACACAGACAACAGAACTAAAAGTCTCTATGGGAAGAGTCCGGAGGGAGGAGTCTGTGGACCAATGGACCCTCTGGACCACCGCAGGAGATGGAATGAGGCCCGCGGTGGCAGCCAAGGTACAGGGATGTGCAGGAAACAGTCCAAGCCTGGGATGACAGCAGCAACACAGAGGAACAATCGTAACGCTGGCACGGACTGGAGACACCGCTGGACTGGAACCCTGGAAGGCACAGCAGGAAGCGTATGGGAACGCTGGAGACAGGAGACAAAGAGGCGTCTGGAAACGCTGGAAGACAGGACACACCAGGAGCGTATGGGAACGCTGGAGACACACAGAAACACAGGAAAGCGTCTGGAAACGCTAATGGACTTTCTCTTCCACAGGAACGGCTTAGGGAAGCCTGGCATGGAAACCATAGGAGATCCTAGGAGAAGATCCGGCAGGGATAGAAGGGAGGTGCCGGATTATAAGGGCGAGCCGGATTAGCAGGAGCCAATCAGGAGGACGCTGGCCCTTTAAGGCTTGAGAAGTCTGCGCGCGCCCTCTAGTGGTGTGAGCGTGCGACTGCAGGCAAGGAGGCGTGCGGCCTACACGCCGGGAGCCAGAGCACAGACAGGAGCCAGGAGAGGTAAGTGAGGGCAGGGAGACGGGGACTGGCAGGCAGCGGAGCACGGGTGTACCCGCGATCCGTGACATGTATCCCGGGAGCACCCGTGACAGTACCCCCCCCCTTTAGGGCCCCTCTTCTCTTCTTCTTCAGCCTCTTCTTTCGCCTCCTCCAATTCATCTTGGTGACGGAACACCTAAGGAGAAAAGCAGAGACAGGACAAACTTGCATAGACTCCTCTGCAAGCAGTACAACCTGAGGCTGAAGTGGCTCTTGGGAGGCCGGGGCAGCTCTGGGAAGCTGCGGAGGCAGGAGCGGCTCTTGGAAAGCTGGAACAGCTTTACGAAGCTGCGGAGGCTGGAGCGGCTCTTGGAAGCCGGAGGCCGGAGTGGCTTCTAGGAAAGCCGGAGAATCTGGAGAGGTCACTGGGAAGACCGGTGGAGACACTGGAGCGACCTCTGGAAAGGCCGGCGGAGCCACTGGAGCGACCTCTGGAAAGGCCGGCGGAGACACCGGAGCGACCTCTGGGAAGGCCGGTGGAGACACTGGAGCGACCTCTGGGAAGGCCGGTGGAGACACTGGAGCGACCTCTGGGAAGGCCGGTGGAGACACTGCAGTGACCTCTGGGAAGGCCGGTGGAGACACTGGAGCGACCTCTGGGAAGGCCGGTGGAGACACTGGAGCGACCTCTGGGAAGGCCGGTGGAGACACTGGAGCAACCTCTGGGAAGGCCGGTGGAGACACTGGAGCGACCTCTGGGAAGGCCGGTGGAGACACTGGAGCGACCTCTGGGAAGGCCGGTGGAGACACTGGAGCGACCTCTGGGAAGGCCGGTGGAGACACTGGAGCGACCTCTGGGAAGGCCGGTGGAGACACCGGAGTGACCTCTGGGAAGGCCGGTGGAGACACTGGAGCGACCTCTGGGAAGGCCGGTGGAGACACTGGAGCGACCTCTGGGAAGGCCAGTGGAGACACTGGAGCGACCTCTGGGAAGGCCGGTGGAGACACTGGAGCGACCTCTGGGAAGGCCGGTGGAGACACTGGAGCGACCTCTGGGAAGACCGGTGAAGACACTGGAGCGACCCCTGGGAAGGCCGGAGGCTCTGGAGCAGCTTCTGGAAAAGCCGGAGGAGAACTTGGAAGCGGTGGAAGCATGGTGGCCGGCTGGAGTGGTTCTTGGAAAACCAGAATAGAGCTTGGAAGCTGAGGAAGCACGGCGGCCGGCTTTTGGAACACCGGAGCCAAGCGAGGCCGACATGAAAGCCGGAGTTGAGGTTGCTGGCAATCAAATAGCTGCAGAGGCATGGAGGCAGGCTGGAGTGGCTCTTGGAAAGCCGGAGCAGCACTGGGAAGCTGCGGAAGTAGAGTCTGCGGTAGCCGGGAGTCTAGCAGCTGTCGGAGCAGGGAGGTAACCCCGCTCAGATCCTTTCTCCAAGAAAAAATCAGTTGAGACTGCTGGGTGAGGACCTCTGCCAGCAATTGGCCTGAGTCATTAGAACAGTCCATGTCCTTGACAGGATCCATGGCCTTGGCGGGGTCCATGGCCGGATCTTGCTGTAACGGGTCACACAGACAACAGAACTAAAAGTCTCTATGGGAAGAGTCCGGAGGGAGGAGTCTGTGGACCAGTGGACCCTCTGGACCACCGCAGGAGATGGAATGAGGCCCGCGGTGGCAGCCAAGGTACAGGGATGCGCAGGAAACAGTCCAAGCCTGGGATGACAGCAGCAACACAGAGGAACACTGGTAACGCTGGCACGGACTGAAGACACCGCTGGACTGGAACCCTGGAAGGCACAGCAGGAAGCGTATGGGAACGCTGGAGACAGGAGACACGGAGGCGTCTGGAAACGCTGGAAGACAGGACACACCAGGAGCGTATGGGAAAGCTAATGGGCTTTCTCTTCCACAGAAACGGCTTAGGGAAGCCTGGCATGGAAACCATAGGAGATCCTAGGAGAAGATCCGGCAGGGATAGAAGGGAGGTGCCGGATTATAAGGGCGAGCCGGATTAGCAGGAGCCAATCAGGAGGACGCTGGCCCTTTAAGGCTTGAGAAGTCCGCGCGCACGCCCTTTAGTGGTGAGAGCGTGCGACTGCAGGCAAGGAGGTGTGCGGCCTACACGCTGGGAGCCGGAGCACAGACAGGAGCCAGGAGAGGTAAGTGAGGGCAGGGAGACGGGGACTGGCAGGCAGCGGAGCACGGGTGTACCCGCGATCCGCGACATGGATCGCGGGAGCACCCGTGACAGGCATAAGGGAGAACAGAGTCACAATTAATGGCCATGCTTTGATAAATCACCCTACAGTCTAAGACAGCGGTTCTCAACCTGAGGGTCCAACAAGAAAAACACAGGAGTCACCTAAAGCCATGGGAGCCACAATTTTATCTTGTTTTTGCTGCAAATCATCGCAAAAATGTGATAAAACATATGTGCATTATGCAGGATCTTGAATGACATTCTAGGACTCGCTGCAGGGGTCGCTATAGCGACTAAAATACAACTCCTACAGCCCGCCGGCTAAAGGTCCTGTGATGATGTAATAATATTGTTTACATAGGGGGCAGTAGTATAGCAGTTATATTCTTGTATATAGAAGCAGTATAATAGTAGTTATATTCTTGTACATAGGGGCAGTAGTATAGCAGTTATAGTCTTGTACATAGGAGCAGTATTATAGTTGTTATATTATTGTACATATGGGGTGCCACAGGTGCTCCTGCAACCCAGGTCCCTTTTTGTGGAGCTTGCTCCCCCGGGTTCACTCACTTTTCCACGCTCCTGCTCCCGTTCTGGCTTCCCAGCGAGCGCGTCCCTATCTGTGTTTTGATTTCCCGTTGTGACCCCGGACTTGTTCCCTTTACGCTTCTCCGCTGCCAGTTCTGACCTTCTGCTCTGCCTCTGACCTTGAACCTTTGCCGCCTGTCTTGACCTACTGCCTGTCTCCGACCACAAACTTTCCTTCTGACTGTGTACCTCGCCTTGGCTGCCACCGCGGACGAAGTCAAACCTGTGGAACGACCTGATGGTACCATGCTGCAGAAAATCCAACCCGCTTTCTGACGGGCTCTGGTGAAGTGACCGGGTGCCACTTAGACTCTTCCCAGATGTTGGCTTACGTCATCGTCCACATTGGTCCAGTGGGTCCACTACCATTGAAGCCAGACAGGGGGATGTATTATAGTAGTTATATTCTTGTACATAGGGGTCGTATTTTAGTAATTATATTCTTGTTCATAGGGGCAGTAGTATAGTGGGTTTATTCATGTATATAGGGAGCAGTATTATAGTAGTTATTTTCTTGTACATGTAACAAGAGAAAAAAAAAGGGACTGGTCACTCACATTTGCATTCTCAATGTAGACAAGGTCCGACTTCACTCCAGTTCCTGGTGCACAGAATAAGCAGTCCTGTCGGATGACTGAGCTATGTACAAAACATCCAAGGATCTACGCGTTTCGGACTAGTGTGCTTTCGTCCTTATTCATGATCAAGAATGTTATGCAAGATGTGACCTTGTGTTTTTTAACATTTATACAATAAAAATCATTTATTTTTAAAGAAGAAATCGAGTGCTGGAATAGCTTCGTTTTTTTAACTTGTACATATTCTTGTACATGGTTTGGGGTCACCGCAACATGAGGAACTGTATTGCGGGGTCACAGCATTAGAAAGGTTGAGAACCACTTGTCTAAGCTGTTTTTGCACATTCCGTAGAGTTGGAAAAAGAGTGGCTGTGCTTTTGGGGCACACTTTCCTATTGGCCGGGTTGTGGGAAGGGGGTTCTGGACTCCCATTTCAGTTATAGGTGTCGTCCAGAGGTTTATTAATGGTAATGTAGATGGGATAACCCCTTTAAGGTTATCATGAGTTTTTGTTCACATCAGTTTTCTTCTTTAATGTGTTTTAATGCTTTTTCACAACACTTTAATAGAATTGATTTTCAATATATTAAATTTTATCATCACTTTGTCATCTTCAAGTTATTTGAGATGCCATTGAAAATGCCCAGGTGTACCCCAGATGAGCCTGCCACAGTCACCCTCAAGAACCTGCAGGCTCGCAAAGTCTGCACCAAACCAGGGTCATCTAGATTGAACTTGAGCATCAATTTCAACAAAAAAAACAGGGTTCAGTACAATCTATCACATAAGACAATCTCTGAACTTTACTGAGCAATCAGCCTCCCAATTCTCCTTCCCTTTCACCAAATGTTTTATAAACAAAATCTTTAAAGTGGATTTGTGTAACAAAGAGATCACAGCCACTGAGTGGTAAGTCTTATATAAATATTTTTTGCAATGGGAGAAAATTTTTACATTAAGTACTGTAACTGGCAAATGGCAAATATAATTTCTGAGGAATATGACAACCAGCATTAGAATAAATGGCATCAGTAACATATAAACTTTCAAATGAATGTTCCAGAAAATATGACGGGTAGCATGTGTGAACATCTTACTCGTCAAAAACGACATTGCAACCTATTGCAATGTACGGCAGGAATGACCAGGTGTTGCTAGCGGGCCCCATTTTTTGACAGTTGAAAATGTCACACAAGCTTCATAAATGAGCTGCATGTCCACAAGCAAAAACAGAACATTTTAGCCAATAGAGAAAACTAGGGAAATAAATTATAAATACTGATAAAATACCATAACATTTGTTTACCATAGGAATTTATCCTTGCATGCTAGTATATCCAGATATATATGCTTGCTGTGCTCAGGCAATGTAACAGTGTGTGCACATCTCATTACTGTGAAGTATCGCTCAATGCAAATTGCTATATGCTCCTAAACAGTTTCTAGATGAGAATATTTTTATTTTAAAAGTAAAACTTTAATTTCAAATTGCTATGTTCATTAGACTGATGCACTCAGACTGCAGTGCGAGAAGACAACACAACACAATTACATCTAATTACCCTAATGACTGCATAAACACATCATTTAAACATTATTTTAAATAGATATAATTTCCCCATGAGTGTATAATTGGAAAACCCTCACAACATTAATGCAGTGGATTTTTACACAAGTCCCAAATTGTGCACAAAACAGAAAGAAGAATGAATATAGGTTCAATATTATAGTCCAGTTACCAGAGTTTCTGTAAAAGTGTGAATTCACTCTTCAATTCTTACTCTAGCTAAGATTTCATTATAGTAGCTGAAAAATCTGGCGCACTTAAAAACTGTCAGTTAAGTTTTAAAGAAAAAAATTGCCAACTTTCTATGGCATATCCTATAGAGTCTTTTTTTAATAAATGTGGTGCAAAGCTTGAATGGCAATTTTATGTATACATTTCCATAGTAGCTAATAACCCTATCTGTCATATCTGTCATAAAATGGCACAAAAACTGTCTAAAATGCCTGGCTACCCATCAATTGTTCTACATTGTTTTTAGACACTTTTATGCAATAATGGCTTTGGTTATGGGGCAAGTGCATGGTTCATTGTAGAATACAGTTGGGTTGTTTTATTTGGCATAAACTATGGCTACAAAAAGATGTTCAAAGGCCTCAAATAGAAAGGCTGGACATTTTCATTTTGTAGAAATCTAACCTTTTTTTACTTATTTCAACTTTACCTGTTAATACCTTGACTAAATGAGAACATTTCATACATCTAAAGCTCTACTCTCTATCATGGGTTATATATGTCAAATATCTGACATGTGGTATATGTTTTTGTAATGGAGTCCCCTGCTTTAAATAACAGTCTACTCCAATACTTCATGCAATAAAATAAAAATAATGACAAATAAAAAATAATAAAACTCACATACCACCAAAGAAAGGCTAAATATCTGTATAAGGTGGCCCTATGGGTTTGATAAGCTTTTCCGGTGATGCAGACGCAGAATGATAAGCCGCAAATGTTAAGTTGTAATGATGAGTGATTTCATGTACTCTCTATACTAAAACTGTAAAAAGTATCAATGTCATAAAAACCTGTGAGGTTCCACATTTCGAGTCTTCTTTTTCTGCTCCTTCACGGGTTCTACTTTTTGAGAAACATTCTGTCTTTTAGCTTGCTTTAGAGTTGAAGGTTGCAGTGCCTTAAATATGAGAACATAGATTTATATATATTTTTAGCAATATGCTGATAAAATTCACAAGAAAATTTAATAAAATGAGAAATGGAAAAATTCATATAAACAGAAAAATACATATACCTTGGTGCTATGTTACCAAGGTAGCCAATTGCTGCGGCAAGGCACAAATATATCATTATGGATGACATATGATCACATCAACACTGACAGTGGGACTGTAAGCTTTATTATTTTGCACTAGAGAAGCCTTTAAAGCTTCATTCACAGAAAAATTTGCTATGTCATTTTCATAACCACTTTTTATTTTTGGAAGTGTTTTTCAAGCCATTTGAGATAAGTACACACATCAAAGTTTTTAAATCTGCTCCTCAAAAATTTCTCTTTGTGAAAAATTTTTCACACTTTACTATAGGCAGTGAAAGAAATACCTAGACCAAAAAAAAACTTTCAAAAGAATGCATGCATTACTGCAAAATTAGTTAATTTAACCTATGAGACTGTTCACACATTTGTTGCAGAAAATTCAGAATGACAAAATTTTCTCTGTGACAATTACATGTAATTTTACTAATTCCATTCAAATAACACAAAACAGTATTTCATCACTACATTACCAGTCCATTTTATCAGTTTTAGCTATGGACCTATTTTACTGCAAAAAACTATTAGATTTCAAACTCAACTTACATACGTAACATACCAGAACGTCTGTCATTTTCAAGGACGCCCTATGTGTGCTTCTTATATATTGTTTGGGCTCAGTACAATACATGAAATGACTGGGGCACATTCTAGATTTTGAAAGCTTTTCCTACTGCTGTTTTTCTGTCACTTCACTGCCATTGCACATGTAGAAGTGCACCAAAACATTACAAACACCCTCAAAGTTACTGATTTCATAGAAGTTGACACCCAAAGGGGTTCATTTAGGAAAATGTGCTATCCCAGGGTTATCCAACTAGTAGTAGGAGTGTCATCAGAATGTGTTTGATATTCTTTTATGTGTGGTCATGATGTGTCTTATACCACTTTTGGGTAGGCATCTTATGTTATACCATCCTGGGTCTATTAATAAACCAGTTCCCTTTAGAAAAAGCTAAGGCGTAACACGAATCAGGGCAGCACTCCCCCGGTCAATATTATATTATGGATTACCCTACTTTGGAATTTTACTTTTATCTTTATGTTTCATGCCTTATGTGGCATGAACTTTAAACATAAGCGCAAGTTTCTGCTAATTATTTATTACATTGCAGGGTAATGAGTATTTGTGCAATTGAATATATGTGGGTATAAGTGTACTGGGTCTTCCCCTATGGAGAGACTACCATCTGGATTTTATGCTGAAATTTTTTTTAAATATTGTTTAATAAATCTAGTGCAAATTGTTTAATAAATAGTAACACGTTGTATTGCCTGCAGGGACTGTACATACTGTTTGGTGTTATTTATTGCCACTTGGCCAGACAGGCAGTTTGATCCCGAGCTGGGTGTGTTTTGGTGTGCAACTCCATTCGAATGCATATAGTAGCCACAATACCTATAAACTATAAGTGTCTTTAATTGTTATCAGAATATTGCAGCCAAAATTTGATTTTTGACTGAACCCAACCATTGCCATGGGATGCTTACAGTATGCTTACACTGAATATGGAACATTATATTCACTGAACAATTGACATACCTTATGATATTCCACAAGAGCTGTAGTGTATCTCCTGAAAGAATCATTTGCTGCTGGAATATCCCCTGTCTCTTCAATTTGCTTGTTTCCAAAAACAATTTCATTTCTCCTACATAGATAAAAACAGGTTTAACTTATATTGTTTCAACATGTCCCTGCTAGTCACATGTGTTTTTACAAGATCTTGTAAAGGGGTATTCCCACAAAGACAAGTTTCTTATATGTACTGAGGATAACAAAATAACACATTCTATAATTCACTGTTCTTAACAAAAATACAGCATTTCACAGATATAATTCTACCCTGTCTCTATCAATCCTGTTGTACACAATTTCAGTTGCCCTTAGATACGACCCTGTAACTTATGACTTTAGGGTCGGGCTGCCATCTTGGATTTTGCTGTGCTTGCTGAGTTTCTGCTGAGTGTCTTTCTGCTCTGTGCCTGTTGCCACGCCCCCCTGCACAGAGCTCAGAGACACTCACTGATTCACTTCCAGCAGAGAGAAGCTGCAAGCTACAAACTACAAGGAGATAAGTGATTCAGGGTAAAGGGGAGGCAGGCACATATCTGTGAGAACAAAGATGTAGCAGTGCTGATAGTGTGTAATAGGCATCTCATGGATCTCATGCATCTCTCATCTATCTCATCTCTCTCTTTCTATGTGTCAGTATGCTGGTCCAAGGTCAGAAGCCAGATGAAAGTGTATATACACCTGTACCATGATAATCTAACCACATTGTCACCCCACAGAACTAGAAATTATCATAATGTGTCAACTTAGAGAGTCCCGCCCACACCCTGGAATTTTGCACTGAGCAGCCTAGGGAGTGATAGGAGGTAAAACAGCAATAAAACAGAGTAAAATTGTAAAGAAAGGGGTTTAAATGATCTTTATTGTGTTAACATCACTAGGGGATTGAGATGTGAGAATTTTATTTCATGGGAAAACTCCTTTAATGTGGGAAGAAATAAGCTCTAAACTAAATCTGGACTGTAGGGTAGAAATATCACATTAAAGGTAAAACTCTTCTTTATTCCACCAAAGAGAATGGTTGCTTATTGTGATCTAAAAATATAGAACTCGGGGCCAGTTGGGGTGCACAATCATATTAAGCTGTACCTTATTTGGGTCTTTGGAGCTGCAGTCTTCTATTACTTTGGTGATCCTTCAGTTCTATTTTTAACTAAATAAGCATCTGTCCAATGGATCGAGTGGATGCTGACATTATTAACTTACAATGGACCTCTGGGGTGAAGTTTAGGGGATCCTTACCTGTTATATGAGATTTCTACCCTACAGTCAAGTTTCAGTTCTGGGCCAATTTTCATTTGAAATACATATGCCTGGCAATGGTGGTCAGGAATGTACAAAGAGATGAAGGTTAAAATCACATTTAGCCACTGTTGGTTCTGTGCCCCAAACGTCTTTCCAAGTCCCTTGAGTAAATGGGATGCATACAACCTGGAGACGAGCTGCCACGTGTGGTACATATATTCTTGCTGGTGGTTGTAATTTAGTTCTCTGTTTGAAGCCAACTACTTTGACGTGACATTACTATATATAATGCCTAAGTTCACATTTTCTCAACTTAGCCTTTTTTCAAAATGTCATTACGATTACACATTGCCAAACGCCATTGTAAAGTTAACTAAGCCTGTAGTTACAGTGGCTTAAAAAGATAGCAAAGTGATTTATTCCGGGCAGCTGCTGCCCAGTAGGGTATCCTATAGAAAAGATGATAGAACCTATTGAATATGTAAGAATTAATCTGTAGAGCCTTCTCCTAAATTATAGGCCTTTATAATTTGGGAGACATTTAACATCATTAAGAGTTTCTTCTGTGTATTTTTTGGAAACATCTAAGACTTTTATGTCAATGCCTTTTCTTGAAAAACTGTCAGTGCTACCCAGAATGAGATTGCAGTTTGCTATTATTTCACTGAATAAAAATAGAATTACATTACAAATTAATACCCTGTAATTCTTGTGCAGGTTGAAAAAGAAAATCAATAAGCAGGTGGTTGTCAACATTTCACTCTCTTTGTACTACTGTAAGATGACAGTTTATTGATTCAAATCTATTTCTCGACTGCAATTTAGAAATCAATTTCACAAAGTCAAATCCAGACCCATAACCCGAAAACTTTTTTTTTTATATATAGAACATGTATATATTACAGAATGTAAGACTCTCTATAATGATACAATTGTCCCAGATAACATAAGGTAACATCATGCTAAATACTTTACAAAATTAATAGTATAAATGCCTTTTTTTACCCTCTGCATGAAAACTCAATGTCCTGTAACTAAGATCAAGCTGGTTCTAATTTTATTTCAATTGCAAATACTCCATCTGTTTTTTAAGAAAACAGATGGACTTTTGGTAGAGGCTTTGCATAAACAAAACACCTACTACTTTATTATGTATTCTGTATTACCTTTTATGCATTTCATCGCGTAACTAGCTATAGAAAATAAATATTTCTTACAGTAAAGGTCACAAATATGGTAAAAATCCAAGTAAAGAAATGCTTGGCAAAACTTTAATTTGGGCAGAGAAGTGATTATTTAAGTGTCTCTTTAACAAATAAAAGATATTCATGCAGAAAATACTGAGTCCTCATCTACCCCTAAAACCAGTCATGTCTGCATGATTTCCCCACTGCACTGAAAATTTTGGTTATGTTTAATATGCATTCAGAATAATGGATACAACTGGTATATATAACAGTATAACATTTCTTTAAAGGAAATCTACCATTGGGAAATTGCTTTCTGAAGAGGTTCCTGATGCAGATTTCCCCTCCCGACAGACAAATGAAACTTTAATAAAACATTATGTTAATTAGTTTCAAAGGCTACTGGGGGTGTGTAGAAGCCTCATAGCGCTATTGATGCTGAAGACGCCATATAAGATATATATTATGGGCATGTAGACAAGAAATGGCTACTAGGGGCATGCAGTAGCCTTCGGCTCCGGAATGCTAAGAGGCTACTACACACCCTTGGAAGGAAGGGGGGAAATCTGCAAATGGGAACTACTTCAGAAAGTAGTTTCCGATGGTTTATTTCCTTTAAGTGTATTGGAAAGCATAGTTGAGAAACACAACTATTATGACAGCTATTAAAGATATAATCTATCTGATCTTATATGAAACGCTAATTTTATAAGTAGTAGCATGTGGACGCCAGTGGTGTCCTAGGCAGAAAAGCATTGAGCCCCTCAATAAATTACAGTATATACTACCGTGTATTTTAGTTAACACAGCACCTCCCTTAGAACTATTGCCCCAGTATAACTGTAAACCAGCAACGCCCTTACTAAAGTAGCCAAGCTCCCCCTTCATAAAATAGCCCAGCACCCCTCTTTCAGTAACACATCTTTCCCCTTAGTAAAGAAGCCCAGTGGTCTACTTTCTGTAGCACAGCACCCCTCTTACTAAAGAAGTCCAGTAGCTCCCTCTCACCCCTCTTACTAAAGAAGTCCAGTAGCTCCCACAGCACCGGCTTAGTAAAGAAGTCCAGCAACCCCTCTGCCCCAGCACAGTGGCCTACAGCTTACTCCATTGTCACTGGTGGTGCCAACAATGTCATTATGTGGTCTTTGGTACTACCAGTGTCATACAGAGGGATTCGGCACTGGTGCCACTACAGTGCTTGTGTCCTGTAATCAATGGTATGTAAGTCTTCAAGGGTCCCCTCAATTTCAAGGTAGACAGCTTTCAAGCAGAATCCAAGATATAAGCTGAATTTCAGGGCAGGTACAAGACAGGGAGAAAACAGGCCAATGATTGCAGTAACTAAGGATAGGGGTCCGGTCAGGCTTTGGCCATCAACAGAAAATAAATTCTAATCCTAAGGAGCATTAGTTAATATTCTGGAGAAATGCATTATAATTGTTGAAAAAGGGCAGTTGTGCCATTTTCTATCAGGCTTTTTTTATACAGCTGTGAACGGAAAGGGTGGAATGAAACATCTAGTTTATTCTTTGGGTCAGTATTTCCAGAGAAAAATTTATATAGCAGTTGCCAGGTAGACAGAGTGACACTTCACCAAAAACTTTAAATTAAATTGAGTTAAATTGTAATGAAGATGATTGGTGTCTGTATGTGGTGTCTCTCTTCTGGTTCTGTACTGTGTCAAGTGACCATCAATCATACTCTGTTACTTACACAGCATCTTATGTTTGAGAGGATGTGGATTTCTCCATTCATCGCTACGAAGGTAGAGTCAGAGTAGACTTTTAAAGCCACTTTAAGCCACTAAAATTCTGGTTACCTGTTACTGTTTGGGGGATTTTATTTGTTTCATATATTGCTTGCATAAAAATGTCTCAATAATATCACATAAGCCCTGGTTAAGAACGCCTACTTTTCCTTACCCTGTGCACTGCAATTCAGAACCACTTGGCTATAGATTTTAGCATTTTATTTGTATATATATGAAGCTGAATCCGGTTTAATGGCTTTCATTTGAAAGATTAAAGTTCAATCCCAGGACTTACACATGATCAAACTGTGAAATTTTTTTGATGGGCCAATACATCAGTCTTGGCAGTTATGTTGTTAAAAATATAGCAAACCTGGGGCTATTATTTCTAAAGATCTATAAAAAAAATACCACTGCATGGGGGAACCTAAGAAATATTAGTAACTTGAAAGATTTATTAGTGACAAAAAGAAAGAATTAAGTCCTGAACAAGATGATTCATTGACACCTCAGCTTATAACACGTTACTAACTAAACAACAGCATAATGCGGAAATAATCAAATTAATAATATGACATAAAAAAATAAAAATAAGAAACTGTGTGAAAAAAAACTTATTTCATCAGTGTTTAATACTATGTTCCTTACAATTGCAAAGATCTGTCATATGGAATGTTTTTACCAAGGTTTGACACAATGATTCCCATGCAGAAAATGCATCAACATGGAAAGCTCTTAAAATATAAAGCTAATGCAGGAACTCAAGGCTTGCCCTCAGCTATCTGGTGGAGGGTACCACAGGCAAAATACTAGTTTAACAATCAGCAGGTTGTGGACCCACTGTGGCACCTATTCCCAAAGACATTTAACCACATTCATCAAAAGTAGAACCGGTGGAATGCGTGGAGTACCAGATTAATCTAAAGTTGTGCATGGTCTTAATTAATATGGTGCACCCTGTATTGCGACACAATTCTGTCGAGTTGTAGTAATAAATGTGGTGCACAGTCCATCTCACCACCGGAACGCCCCTAGAGGTGCAGAATTTTGTGGCACAACCACTGGCGCAAAGACTTTATAAATAAATGTGCTAGCAGTATACATGTTCTTTTCAGTGCAAAGTCAGACAGAAAGCTGGAACAAATGCTTTAATAAATGTGGGCCATTGTCTTAGTGACCCTCTAAACTTTACTGCATCAAGGTTACCAGATCACTAACCCTAAGAATAGCCCTTCCCATAATACCTTCCAGCGTGTAGTGTTTGTTTATTCTACTGACTCCAGAGCTGCTTAGCACAGACAGAGGCAGCAGCCACTGCAGCACTGAGATAATCTCAGGGGTATAGCAAGGAAACTACTGAATATAGGGAATAAAGATAATATGCAAAGTTGTTTTACATCCCAAGAGCTATTGATTTGTGGAAAAAAAACTTTACAGTTACTCTTTAAGAAACAATCCTATTCCTCAAAAAAAGAAGGAAGAGATGAGCACCAAATCAAATAAGTGAGATGGTAACAATAACGGATGGGCAACTTTGCAACTTTAACCTACTTTCTAATACATCTGAATGTTTCAAATAGATAACACATTGGGGCACATTTACTTACCGGCACCGATCCGGAATGTCCGACGAGGATTCGGAGCTGCCGCGATTCACTTACGACGTGCGCCTGATTTCTTGAGTGTGTCACTTCCCCGCTCAGGTCCGCCGGAGTTCACCATGTTTTTCCTGATGCATGTGAGTGCTGATCTTGCGACACAATTTGACTTGTAAATTCCGCGTTTTATCCGAATCAGTTGGGTTGTCCGACGGCCACGCTCCCCGATCTGTGTAGCATGCAAGCCGGCGCGGATGCACCAAAATCCGATCGCGTGCGCCAAAAACCCCTGTGCAATTCAGGGCAAATATTCGGGAAACCCGACGGAAATGCGTCCTACGGACCCTTAGTAAATGTGCCCATTGTCTTCATAAAGCTGTTCCTTTTTTTCAAAGTCTATGGTATTGGTAAAAATAGTTAAAATCTGTACTTGGCAATAGCTGTCATTTCTTGTATTCGATGGAGACTCCAACAGTTAGACCCCCAGTGGTTAGACACTCATTACTTATACATTTTGTGTACAGAGAATGAAAATAAAACTATTTGATTGTGTGTGTGGAAAAATCATAGTTACACTTTAAAATTGAAGCTCAAAATAAACTGAATGACATTTTCTATTTCTCTGTTTCTGCCATAAGATTGTCACTGCTATACTCACTGGTATTTCAGTAGCATACCAATAAGAGAATTTTCATGCACTTTATAAAATGGGAATCAGCTGAGAACAAGCTCTATACCTTTTTAAAAAGTCTAAGACGGTGGAAGACCATTCCAGGATTTTTTGAAACTTTTCCTCATAATACAGTCTCTGTAACAAGTGAATAAGAAATTCCAGGAAACGAGATTTCTTCTTGAATTTCATGACTGGATAAGAAAAGAGAGAAGGTTTTATTTACGATATGATTTATAGAGCAAGAATACAGATACTACTGAAGACACCAATATGAGGCAAATGAGGTCAAATGGCTACATAAACATAGCCAGCAGAAGTAATTATATAAGTCAACTACCTACAGCTCAACCATTCAGGTCACTGACAATAGTGACACAAGCATCAATCGCAGGCTTTAGAAGCTGGCCTACATTACTGGAACCTGTGACAGCTTAGCATAAGCTAGAGAAGAGTGACATCTTTTGGTTATTGATAATCATTGGTTTTCTAAGGCATTACACATTATTTCAAACCACTGAAATTCAGGCTCAATACTGTATTGTATATTTCTTTTTGTATTGAAGGTAAATGAAGGACTAGTTTGCATAAAGGTTTCTCAATACTCATCCATGTATCTTTGGGAAATTAACCATACAAAGAAAATATTGACTTGTTTATCACTTCAAAAGTTTTGCACTGTGTTCCAAGCCCTACTTAAAAGTTTTTATGTATTCAGAAAAGCTACTTCGTCTCAGCTCTCAACCTGTGTAACCATGTAACTCATTGACAAAAAAGGGGGTGTCTACTGCCTAGGATCAACTATTTATAAGCCATACTAGTTATTAAAGGAAACCTGTGAGCAGAAATTGACCTAATAAACCACTACCAGTATGTTGAGAAGTGCCTGAACAACCTCCAGATTATGTTTTTTTCATGGCCTAGGGCGGTGGCATCATCCAGAAAATCAAGTTTGAAGTGTGATGTAAAATGGTTGTATAAAGTCAAGGAGGAGGAGAGTTCAGCAATTAAGTCAAGCTCTCCCTCCTCAGAATGTAGCCTTTGCTGTAAATGATGACCCTACATCCAGGGACATTCTAACCGGTTCACAAAAAGTCTAGTGCATGATGTCAATCACAGCAGAGAAGGCATGCTGAGGTGGGAAGAGCTTGACTTCAGTGCAAGACTCTCAACCTCCATGACTTTATACAACCAATTTACATCTCACTATAAAGTAAATTTTTGATGATTCCACCACGCTGGGCCATGAAAGAAACATGATCTGGAAGGTGGTTATACGTTTTACAATGTCTGGTAGTATTTTATTAGGTCAATTTCTGCCTTTCACTACCTACAACTCTATGCACACTTCAATACCTAATTCAGGCACATCTGCCATGTTTTTTTCTAGCCCCTAGAAACAATTAGTGCAGTTATTTTCGGCATCCAATATACAATTTAAGCTTTCCACTTTTATGTGGGCAGGTGAGGACCACGTGTGTGGTACTGTACCATGGCCGGGTTGCCATAGCTGTCTGTGGTAACGTATATCCGATATAAGTCCCCACGACGGCCGTGTACATAGGGCCTAAGAATAATTAAATTGTGCGAAACTTAATGATGGTTTTTGTATGTTTTTTTTCATTGTTCATCAGAAAATGTATAAACCATGATAATGGTTATCCCATTTAAAAAAAAAAAATGTTTTCTACCAAGGAAAACATTGTTCGTTTGCATTGACTTGCATGTTATTTTCTAATATTAGAAACTGAATTTAGTTTGCTGTATAAAATGCTTTGAATAACACAATAGTTAAAATAATAAGAACTGATTGCTTTTAGTCTCACAGACATAGAACAATCTGTAAATCTGTCAATTGCTTTGCAATTCCTATTTCCTATACAAAAAAGTCACCTAAAAACTATTTTGTTTTGCTATCTACATGATAGAATACTCACTTTCCTTAAATGCCGCACTTGGAGACCAGCATGAAACCACAGAGTACAGAAGGATAGGATCTTCTTGTCCAGTTAGCTGTGTCCCAGCAGCTGCAAAATGAAATGATGGAGTATGAGAGTTATACATATTCAAGTGAATTAACTGTACATTAGTCAATGAACAAGTCATTTTTAGCTATACAGTTTCAACTTTCTATGCAATGTCCCTGTTTAGTATTCTGTTCCAAAATGTGAGCGCAGTAAGCGATAAATTTACGTTGTGCTGTGTCAGCTTGTTCTTTCCAGTGGCTAGAATCTCTTAATTGTTTTTTATTTTCCATAGAAACATCAGTGTGAAAAACCAGCATGGCAAGTTACTATCTTATTTCATTACCCAGGTAAACCAGACTTATTAACGATGATTATGATTGCTGAAAAAATGGATTCAAAATATGTAAATCAAGAATCCAAAACTTATGTATTCCTTTTATGACCAACTCCAAATAGCAGATTGTCAAGAACATGGCTTGATTACTTGCAGAAAGCAATACCTAAATGTTGTTCTATGTACTGGCTTTCAGTTTTTTGTTACACATGGTGCTACGCCTACACAATCACTTTACTCATTAGTTTCTGGGTGAGTATCCCACTAACTGTCCTTCTCAATGGGCCCCTCAGAAGCCAAAGGCCCCGGGCCCTATATGAAAATCCTTTAAAAAAAAAACCTATACTCACCTTCGGATTCTTCTTCTCGGCCTGAGGCTCCGTCTTCCCCTTCCGGCCCACCCAGGCACACACTCTATGATGCCGTGGTGTTGCGTCCGCGTGATGTTATAGTCTGTGGGTGTGCCGCACAGGCCGGAAGAGGACAAGAAGGAACCGCTGGGCTGGGAAGGAGAAGCTGAAGGTGAGTATAGAGGTTTTATTTTCAAGAGGGCCCTGCTATGGACATTTCACTACAGGAAATCTACCAATTTAGGTAGATCCAGTGGCAGGTTCGCCAAATCTTTTACAAATTTTAATGCCCCTAATATGCAAATATACTAAAGAGGCCACTGGGCCGTGGAGTAGCTGGAGCTGAGGCTACACGATGTGGCTACTCCATGCTTCAGCAGCCTCTTTCTGCCTACCAATGGATCTTCAGCACGCAACTACAAGGATCTGCATGCATACTCATGCACGTAGCTGGGTTCTGGGCATGCACAGAGCGCAGGCCGCCAGCTGGGCGGTCTCGGCTCTGGAGCTGCAGCTACTGCACATGCGCAGAACCCAGCTTTGCGGATGATTGTGCGCAGCTCCTCGTAGCTGCGTGCTGAAGATCCTTTGGTAGAACGTGGAACGCAAGAGGCTACTGGGCCGTGGTGTAGCTGCACAGTGTAACCTCAGCTCTGGCTACTCCACACCCCAGTATTCAAACTTATAAAATATTTGGGAGACTAAATAGATACTAGATAGAGAGTAGATACAAGGGAGACTAGATAGATACTACAATAGGTAGGTCCGTGTTGGTAGTTTTCCTTTAATAGGGGGAAGTTCTCTGCTGTAAAGGGAGGCCCTGCGGTAAACATATAAAGAGGGTCTCTGCAGTGGACATTTCATTAAAGGGGGGCATCTGCTGTGGACAATTTATTAAAAAAAGGCATCTGCTGTCTGTAAATGTGGTCTCTGATTTGGACATTTTTAAAGGGGTCTCTGCTGTGGACATTGCATTAAAGGGGAGAAAAATGTGGGGGCTCTGCTGTGGACATTTCTTTAAAGGGGGCTCTGCTGAGGACATAACATTAAGTGTGGCTCTGCTGTGGATATTTCTTTACAGTGGGGCTCTGCTGTAGACATTACATTAAAGAAGGCTGTGCTGTGGACATTTCATTAGAGGGGGTTCTGTTGTGGACATTTTAATAAAGAGGAGCTCTGATGTTGACATTTCAATAAAGGGGGGCTCTGCTGTGGACATTTCATTAAAGGGGAGCTCTGCTCTGGACATTTAATTAATGAGGTGCGGCTGCTGGACATTTTATTAGACTAGCAGCTGCATTTCCTACCCTAGGGCTCATACTCAAGTCAATAATTTTTCCCAGTTTTTTTTTTTCCAGCTTATATGCAAGTATTTACAGTATGAGGGAGAGTTCATCTGCAGACCGCACAGAATCTGGGCCAGTCACAGGTAGCAGTCCACATCTCCTACACTGTCTGGGAGATCTGGTCTGGGCGGTAGTCGGGTCGGATTGTTTCATGCAGTCAGAGAATGTGATTGGTTTTCCTAAATAGATGGGTTATAAGAGCATGTTTGAAGTTCATCATTAAATTACTTTTATAAACAGTGCAAGATTAAGGATATAGAGTATATAGAAGATATAGAGTAGCACTTAAGTCCTAACATCCGGGCACATGTTGGTTTGGACGCTGGGGGCCCTAGTCATGTGAACATCCAAGGGCCCATGGGACACTTGATCCACCACTGGTCTTTATATTATCAAGGTACATAAGATCGCTACATTAGGCCCTTAGGCATTAATGTGGTTAGACAAGTTATCCCCTATTCACAAGAGCATGAGTCTGGGCCACTGCATTCAGTTGTATGGGAAAGTTGTAGTGGGTGTGCAAGCAGTCAGACCCAGCAGTCAGACCCTCACCAATGAGCTAGATATCCGCTATCCTTGACACAACCCCCTTTAAGTTTGTCAATACATTATAGCAGAAATTCCTTTCTGCACATGATGAAACAAGCATAATGCACCATCATCAGGGTGTGCATGTTCACTTTGCGTTACTTTTTGAGAACTACACAAACAACCTTTTGGGTCAGTATTACATTTATTTTTTACATTCTGCAACATTTTGTAGTGAAGCTGATACTCATCAGTATCACTGGTAACAGCTGACAGGTATTTACTATTTTGACCCGTACCCTTTAGAAAAAATCCTTTTTATTTCCTCCCAGCTCTTGACTTAATTAATACATAAAATCGTTTTACAGTATGGACTTTCACCTCATTAAGCAAAACTAAATCTAACATCCAAACTGCAGAATTTCCGCTTCAAAATGCAATGGTCTTGGCTTATGACAGGAAAGTAGAACTTGTATGCATTTCACTAAAAGGAATATATTGAGGTTATTTTCAGTCTCATGTCATTAAAATCCAAATCTATCCTAATTTTTTTTTATAATTTAATGACTAGACTGTAAACTGACTTAATTAATTTATCATATGCTTCAGCAACCAACTTGCATAATTAGCTGATTAAGATGCATATCTCATTGATTTAGTTATACACTTGTTAATTTAATTGCCACAAGTTCGGCTAATTACATTTAGGAGAGTCCCCATAGTTAGATATTGTCCTTTGTTTCCGGATGTATGGGATATTATATCTAGGTTGTGCTTGGTGGAGATTACAAGAAGTGGGCTTTTATTCATTTATTTATTTACTGGCTGATTATTGGGAGAGAATGCAGTTTACAGAAGCAGCATAATTCAATTAAGTCATATTTATATCTGCTTCCAGATTAATGCAAGCACCTTAATAATACGTTCACACTATTCATGATGGAGATAACTATTACTTGTCTAACAGATATAGTATTACTGTACAAGTGATGAAAACATTGCAGAAGGCTGCATATGCTGGAATACTCCAAAGATTTCTATTGACTAACAGCACACCTTGCTTCTAAAATTATAGCCTGATGTCAATTACTGCAAAGTGAAGCAACAGGAGCTATAATAATTACAAAATCATGTATTTCTGGTATTTCTAT
The DNA here is from genome assembly GCF_040894005.1 of Engystomops pustulosus. Lineage (NCBI taxonomy): Eukaryota > Metazoa > Chordata > Amphibia > Anura > Leptodactylidae > Engystomops > Engystomops pustulosus. The sequence continues at coordinate 78,416,950 of NC_092414.1, read as the reverse complement.
CAAAAGTGATCAATGATACTTTAGAGGTACACACAGTATTATATGAAATGTGTCAAAAGTGATGTAAAGCAAATTGGCTAATTCATGTACAATAATGCCAGAAGCCTCAATCAAAAGATTCAGGAAGTGCAACTCTAATACAGGCAGTCCCTGGGTAACAAACAAGATAGGTTCTGCCAATATGTTCATAAGGTGAATTTGTATGTAGGTCGGAACTGTACTGGGCAGCTTGGTGGATGAGTGGGTAGCACTTCTGCCTTGCAGCGCTGGAGACCTGGGTTCAAGTGCCACCTAGGTCAACATCTGCAAAGAATTTGTATGTTCTCTCTGTGTTTGCGTGGGTTTCCTCCAGTTTCCTCCCACACTCCAAAACATGCTCGTAGGTTGATTAGATTGTGAGCCCCATTGGGGGCAGGGACCGATTTGGCAAGCTTTGTGCAGCACTGCGTAATCTGTGTGCACTATATAAATAAAGGAATTATTATACTATATAATTGTAACCCCAGTCAAAAATTTTTTGGTCTCTGTGTGGTCTATGTTGGGTTGCCATAAGAATATTAGATGTTACAAGGCACCAAGTATAATGGAGGACGAAGGAGATCCTCTAATAAGTTGAAAAGTTGCTGCCTCAGAACATGATGAAGTACTTTTCATGGGGGATTTCCACAACCTGGATATAGGCTACCGGTTAGAAATCTGCAGGTCCTTCAATGGCATAAAGTTTTTTGCAAAAACAAAAGACAATTTCCTGTCACAACTAGTCCATGATCCAAAAAGAGGGAGACACTCCTAGAGCTTATAATAACCAACAGACCTGTCAGCATATCAAATAGACCACAATGTCACCGATTTTGAGTTATCCTTTAATAGACTGGGGAACAAAAACTACGAACTTCATAAGGGCAAATTTTCAGCTGCTAAGGGGGACCTTATTGGCATAAACAGGAACAATGTTCTCAAGAAGTAACCAAAATAAATGAGACATTTTTAAAAAATATTTTAAAAGGTCTTGTGAAAGAAAGATACCATATGGGAAGAAGCATAATGTGGTTAACTAACTGTCCCACATGACCAGGACAAATGCCACGGCTGTGATTGGTCAGGGGGGACAATCTATCCACTGGGGATTTTGCTCCATTTTGACTCCCTGGAATTGTATAGGTGTCAATCTGGATCATCATAATATATATCAGACTTTAGAAGGAATAATAGAAAAGTAGAATAGGTTTGCAAAAGTCTCTGAAAAGTTACAAAAATGTGACCTCAATGATACATTGAGTCTGCACAAGACGAGAAATGCCTATGACCACGAGGCTGTGGTATAGGATATGACTATATACATTTAACACCATCTCAGGCAAGATGGCAGCCAACATAATCATGTAGGAGAGGGTTATAAGTCTTGATGTTTATTCAATGTAGTCGGAGTTGTTTGTGAGTACTTACTTGGTTTGGTCAGCTTCAGCAGATTTTGTTCCAGAGCACTTAACTGTTCATTAACTTTTTCAGTGATGACTGTCTTCTTTCTCTGATGCTTTTTGGGAAGATTTCCCTTTAAATGTAAAAGCTAAATTTTATTTCTTTTTAATGTTACTCACAGGATACCTTAGTTTTACTCTAGAATAAACAGTAAATTGAACATTTATCCTTAACAAAGTCAAGAATTATTTGATGCAAAAAATTATGAAATCTGTGTGGGGAAAAACCAATGTCAGCAGGATCAGACAACTCTCTTTTATGCATGGAGGTCTTCTCACTATACCCATATAGTTGATGCTGGGGGGAAAAGGGTCTTTATTTCAGATTTCGATATGCCCAATCCTCTGCACCAACAGGAAATAAAGATCTTCCAGAGGAGGTTTACTTCTTATTTCTATTGAATACATCTATGACCAGCTTAATATGTTATATAAGACTGTTCAAACCATTATCCACATATGACAATATTACTCTATTTTAGGCGCATTAATACCTTTTCTTTATCATTTACATCCTTGGATTTTTCTGTGTCACCATCAAAGCTGAATTTTGCCATAACTGATGTATTTTCTGTCAGATCAAGTAACTTTTTTCCGGTATCTATTACACATATGGCAAGTTCATATTCCTCCCAAGTACGAAGTGCCTGCAGAAAAGAAAACAATCACACTCCTTACAAAAAAGGTATCACTGATATCCCCCAAAATACACATACAAGAAAAAACTAATCAAAAATAAAAATTCAGATCATGTAGAGATTTTGGGAGGTCTCTTGATCTGGAGGGTCATAACACATGGAACTTCAAAGAGAAGCCTCTTTCTGGAACAAAAATGGTATAACCCACAGAAATATGCATGGACTAACTAAATGGAGTAAAGACGGTGTCAGTCATGTGACCAAGTGGCATTATGTTTTCGTTTCTTGGGTATGTAGAGGGTGTATAGAGGCTTGCTGAGGAGCAGACTACTATTAATATTACTATCTGCAGCATAGTGTCACGTGTGTCAAAGATACAGGGGCAGATTTATCAAGCTGTCTGAAAGTCAGAATATTTCTAGTTGCCCATGGCAACCAATCACAGCTCCCCTTTAAAATATTTATGAGCACTGATAAAATGAAAGCTGAGCTGTGATTGGTTGCCATGGGCAACTAGAAATATTCTGACTTTAGACACTTGATAAATCTGCCCCACAGTCTTTACATTCTTCTCTTTGACTCCCCTGTGCCTATATTTACAATTAAAAGGGTTGTCCACTTCATATGACATCATGTCAAAGGTATCTATTCTCGGAAAACATAATTTGATGATGGAAAAGAGTCATACTCTCACTTCCTTTATAGAGGGATGGCAACACAAACTTTTATCACCAACTACTGAGGGTAAATGGACACTTCAGATTACAAAGAATATCACGACTCAGGCTCCCTGACTATATATGTTTGATCTGTTTACACATGTGCATTTCCATGGACTATAATGTCATGACTACACTAAAAGACAAAAATCAATAACATAATAATGAAAAAGTAGAGTAGCAATAAACTGTGTTGACCTCCTGCTTAACGACTACATATAACAATGTATAAAACCAACTTTAATATGACGCCAATACTTACAGCATCTCACCCTGTTTTTCACTACTGGAGTACAACTATTCTTAACAATCTCATTACTCCATACATGAATGAATAGCCACTGCAAACAAAGCATTGTTTGCTAGTCACTCTGCTTCTTCCATTTCTAAAGGGATGTAATAACTATCACTGCCATTAGACTGCATCTTTTGATCTTGTTGTAAGTATGGACAATTACAGATCATTTCCTCAGCACCTGTGCCATTAGGTACAAACACAACTTTTAAGGATATTTCTTTGAATCAACATAAAATGTTGGCTAGTAGTTTGATAATTTTAGTGTTCTTTATATCCATTATCTCTAGAATCAAAAAGCAAATCTGTTATTAAACAGATAATCACACTGAATTCTGGGTAACAGGCTACTAAACCCTGAAAAAAGATATGTGACTATCTTATAAAAGCTCCATTTCTAACTTATAGCAGGAAATCAGATTACGCATAACATATAATTATGGATTCTGTAAAGCGGATTTCTGAGCTTTTGTACATTGATTTCGACAGGTTACATGGTGGCAAAAGAAAATATTTACATCAAGGAGTTTGATAAAGTAGGTCATTAACTACTCTAATCTGTTAATAACACATATAATTTAACGAGACCCACCATAGGGTCATGATTCGGAAATAATAACGCATTCAATTATCCAAAACTGAAAAATAACAGAAGAAAAGGTTTTGCTTTTCGTGTCCTCCTAAAAATAGAAATATAATAAGCATTCTCTTGACTGCCATGTTGGATGTGTCTAAATAAGTACCTTTGCTACATAATACACGATGCAGGCTGTCATGTGTAGAACGCCCTCTGTTACACCAGCCTGTTTTTTTTGCCAGGTGCTGCTGGGGATTTCTTGTAGAACTGCCAAGCATTTCATCAGGATCTGTAAGCATGAAAAAAACGTGAACTGAGATGCATAAAGATAACTGCTTCTCTTTCCTACATATGTACAGTCAGATGACATGCTAAAGTCAGAGAATGATGGCTATAAATGGAGTTTTGTATCAGCTGACAGCTGACAACACAGGCATAAATTATGTGTGTAATGTATATAGTATAGAGATAAAGACAGAGAGAAAAGAAGATGTAAAAAGTTCACACATTAAGGTTTTTGAAGACAAACCCAGGAATGAGGGGTCATTTATAACAAACCCTAAGACTTTTGGCTTATTCTGTAGTGACAAAGGGGTATTCTCTGGAAATCGTTTTGAGTTAGTATATAATGATAAACTTTTATGGTTCAACTAGACTAAGGGTCCCCAAACTTTTTACATAGGGGGCCGTTCACTATCCCTCTCAGACTGTTGGAGGGCCGGACTAATAATTTTTAAAATTTTAAGTTTAAAAATAAGTTTAAAAATAAATATTGGTACATGTGACCGCATCTGTAATACACTGGGCCCCCCCTAAATGAATTATTTAATATACTGCACCCCCTTGTGTACTATTTTATATATTGGCTCAACATATTAATGAATTGGGTCAATTAATTATTAAATATACTGCCACCCCTCTCCATTAATTATTGGATATGCTGCCCCCCCCCATTAATTACTAGACTGCCCCTCATAATTAACTATTTCACATGCTTCCCCCCACAATTAAGTATTTCCGATGCTGCCACTCAGAATTATTTCCTATGCTGCCTCCCACCATTAATCATTTCCTATGCTGCCTCCCACCATTAATTATTTCCTATGCTGCCCCCCACCATTAATTATTTCCTATGCTGCCCCCACCATTAATTATTTCATATGCTGCCCCCACCATTAATTATTTCATATGCTGCCCCCCACCATGAAATATTTCATATGCTACCCTCCACCATTAATTATTTACAATGCTTACCCCACCATTAATTATTTCCTATGCTGCCTCCCACCATTAATCATTTCCTATGCTGCCTCCCACCATTAATTATTTCCTATGCTGCCCCCACCATTAAGTATTTCCTATGCTGCCCCCACCATTAATTATTTCATATGCTGCCCCCCCCCACCATTAAATATTTCATATGCTACCCTCCACCATTAATTATTTGCAATACTTACCTTGAAGGGCAGATTTATCAAGTGTCTGAAAGTCAGAATATTTCCAGTTGCCCATGGTAACCAATCACAGCTCCCCTGTAAAATATTCATGAGCACTGGTAAAATGAAAGCTGAGCTGTGATTGGTTGCCATTGGGCAACTGGAAATATTCTGACTTTCAGACACTTGATAAATCTGCCCCTCAGTGTTTGTTAACACACTGCAAACTGAATTCAAAATATGTTTACATAATGTTAACACCATGGTTACAATATGTTAAAATTGCCTTTAAGTAAATCAATATTAATGCAATAGTAACACAATGGCAACAAATGAATGTGAACACATCCAAAGGGGATTGTACAGCAGCTTAAAAAAGGTTGTGTTTGATACAGAGGTCCAGCTCCACTCTAATGGCCCATCAACAATTCCAAACACAAACTCTGGACTAGTGTGGTCCTGTTTCTAAAGAGAATAATCTTTTATGCTCCATAAGTGCTGCACTGCGGGCCAATACCATAACAATTTCCTTGATGTTACCCTGCTTCTCCCAGCCCCCAGCACAGCCTTTTTAAACATCAGAGGAAAACCTCTTCAGGAAATTCCAAGAGTCAGTATCAGGAATAATTCCAATGAATATTTCTTAGAATTTCCATCTCAGTTACTGTTTTCTTAGGTATCAAAATATAAACCATATCTATTCAATATTATGTTTTTATTGGTTACAAATAGCATGTTTATTTAAGCTACCAACACAACGGAGAATAACTCAAACAGTCAAGGGTCTGTATTTTCTCTTAAATATTGTCCCTCAATGTGACATCACGCTCAGACCCAATAGAAAGATGTGTGACCCTAAAATTTAGCCTGGTTCATTACTTTTATGTGAGTGATTTGTTATGTGTATAGACCTAAGTAGAAATGATTACTTATCGCGTCAGCATGAATTTATTCTGGAACATTTCTGCTTACCTGCACTACTGCAACTGAAGGGATCTGGTGATAGATTAGTGGAGCAATCAGACCGTAGCATTGAACAACAGCTTGAAGGGCATAGCTGGTATCACTCAGCAAGGTACTAACATCAAGAGCCACTAACAATCTCTCACATTCGGCTATTCGACAAATCTAAAGATAACAAAGAAACATTTTACTCTGCAGAGTCGACCTTCCTTTAACAATCTAAACAAAAGCGTTTGGGCAATCTAAATGTAAATACATTTTTATAATCTCCTTTTTTGCAAATCAATTTAAAACAAATTTCCCCTTTGTGGATTACATAAACTTTTATTCAACAAACTGCCTGTTGTGTTTGACTCCTCAAGTGTGTTATTTTAGTAATAAGCCTCCCTATGTACGCACTAAAGAAATTACTAGACCACACTCCTTGGTTCCACTTCATTCACTCTGATTTTACACACAGCCGCTTGCTTGAAAATGGCACATTTTTGGAAATGTTTTCTATGTAGATTTTTTTTTGTAATTTTTGGCTAAATAGGCTGTACGCATCTTAAGTGCAATGCAATTAGGTTTGTGGTGGTCTACTAATGTAACAGAAAAAACACCAACAAAACATTAAAGGGGTATTCCAGGAATCAGCATAATTCATATACAAGTGGGCACTTAAAATATAAGCTAATGTGTAATTAGTTGTTATTTAAAATGTTGCTCCCCTTAGCAGTAAATGCTGGTGGCATAGACTAAAATGAAGAATTAAAATGCTACTGGCCCTTTAATCAGTCCGTTAATTTCCTCCACGCAGTCCGTTGCAGGACAGAAGATGGCCGCTGGTCACATGTCCACATCACATGTCCTGCACCTGCCTGGGCAGGTCATGTGATCACCACTACGTTTGGCTGTTGTCGGTTGGTTGCAGTGCATCCAGTATGGGCAGTGTTTTGGTGGTGGCAGTTACACATCATTACTATGGTAACAGAGCAAGAAAACCTGTTACATCATCACTGGGAGCAGAGCATAAGAGCATAAGTGGTAGGAGGAGTTACTGAGAACTAAAGGATCATGTAACTTGTAGTTTCCAGTGGCGGCCATCTTAGTGATAACTCCACCTACTTTAGAGAGGCCATAAATTTTGTAAATCATAAAATAAAATTATTTAAGCTCTGTTTTGTGACTAATGACATTGAGTATTGTTGTATTCATTTATTTATATCATCATGGGTTTTTGTGTCAGACGTTCATATTCCCGGAATACCCCTTTAATAAGAGGGTTTTTTCACAATCTTTTCCTTGACTTTGTGCCTACTTTGTCTCATATTTGCATGAGAAAATGAGAGATCTAGAATGAAATTTCCTGTGTGTCTGCGACACTTAGCCATTCCCCTTCCACCTCCTTACTACTGCCCTTTGTCTGGCTTCAAAACAATTGGCTAAAGCAGGAAGCCCTATTGTACACAGGACAAACAACGTGTTAAAGGGAACCTGTCACCAGATTTTACCCCATTAAACTACTAGTCTCCTCATGTAGGTATGAAATGTCCTTTCTAGAATTTACACTTTTATGTGCAATCCCACCTTTTTATCTATAAAAAAGTCCCCTCCAAAGTCATGAGCAGATAAGCAGAGTAGAATCATGTTTTGTGATAGACACCCATAGAACCATGGTTTTGGTGTCATATGAAAGGTAAGATACTCAAGAATCTTTAAGATCTCTTTAGGCTTGTGGTTCTGTGAACTAAACAACAGGAGCAGGTTGCAGCCCGCCCCTTGGACTATGTCTTTAGCTACATTTATCCCTGGTTCTGTAGCTCACAGAACCACATGCCTGATGTATCCTGAAAAATTACATTCTCATCTGTAATATGACAGCAAGTATATGTTTTTAAAATATGACTCTTCTCGGCTCATTTGCACATGACTTTGTGGGAGATTTTTTTTTCAGCTAAACCGGTGAGATGTCACATAAAAGAGGGAATTCTAGAAATGACCCTACATGAGGGGCTTGTAGTTTTATAGGGTAAAATTTGGTGACAGGGTTCCATTACCCTTTGATAATTTATGTCCCTTAATTAATTTCCATTTTAGAATGGAGTCTATCATCAATAGATTAAAGGGGTTATATACAGGCAGTCCCCGGGTTACATACAAGATAGGGACTGTAGGTTTGTTCTTAAGTTGAATTTGTATGTAAGTCGAAACTGTATATTTTATCATTGTAGTTCCCGACAATTTTTTTTTTTTGCCCCAGTGACAATTGGAGTTTCCAATTTTTTTGCTGTAATAGGACCAAGAATTATCAATAAAGCTTCATTGCAGACAATTTTAAGCTGATTATTGCAATCTGGGACTATTTTAAAGCATCCAGAGAGCTTCACCAGAGGTCACAGTGGGCAGAGGGGTCCGTCTGTAACTATGGGTTGTCTGTAAGTCGGGTGTCCTTAAGTAGGGGACCGCCTGTATAAAAATTTGTTGTCAGTGATAATGCAGCCATGAACTCCAATATCAGCACAATCTATTGTCAAGTGTGGTACTGTTTTTGGAAGAAAGCAGCTATTTTTTTAAAACCCTGGAAAACCTCTTTAAAGGAAACCTACCACTTGAAGTGGCAGGTATAAGGGGGAACTACCGAGCACCAGCTCAGGGTGAGCTGGTGCCGGAGCTTAGTTTTGTTAGTGTTTTAAATTGCAGCATCGCGGTTTAAAACACTTTTTAAACTTTATGGCCGAAGCTGCTTCGGCGCAGGGAGGTACGCGCTCGGCGCACCATGCGCGTGACCGTGCCCGCGGCTACATAGGAAGTGAATGAGAGCCGGGGGTAGGGTTGCGCGCATGGTGCACCGAGCACGTACCTCCCTGCGCCGAAGCAGCTTCGGCCATAAAGTTTAAAAAGTGTTTTAAACCGCGATGCTGCGGTTTAAAACACTAACAAAACTAAGCTCCGGCACCAGCTCACCCTGAGCTGGTGCTCGGTAGTTCCCCCTTATACCTGCCACTTCAAGTGGTAGGTTTCCTTTAAGACCTAAGTTCTAATCTACACATCTATGGAAAATAAAGCAGCATCTAGCTCTGGGTGCTCTCATGAAACTTGGGAAACTGGAGTAAAACAACAAGACGACATTCATGAAGGTAATGAAACATGTTGACCAGCAATTTGGATTTTTAGTAATGTGCTATACATTGGTACGATCTTGCTATCCTTTTGTGTGTCTGTATCGAAAATCTTATGTGAAAAAAAGAGGTTGAAACATTTGTGGCAAACCTACAGGACAGAAAGGTGTTGATGGTGTTGCTGAAAAAGATTCTATTTATGTCTTTGGAAGTTATGGAAAACTCCAGGACAGATCCATCTTATTCATTCTGTGGACCTCTGCATTGTATTTCTATACTATGCAGTCTAATGTACTTTAGGCTCTATTGAACATACTGTACTGTTTCCAAATGTAACTGACCAGGGGCATTTCTAGAAAAGAAATACTTGCTCGTCACTGCTACCTTCCTGTCCCTTCTTTTTAGCGACCACACTCACATCTGGCACCAGGCGAGAAGGAAGTAATGAAGAGCATTTCCTGTATGACCCATGACTCAGAGGCTACATGAAGACACCCACATGATTCGGGGGGTCTTTCCTGGTAGGTTTTTAAACTTTGAGGATCATTTATCTGTAGTCTGGAAATGTGTGACCGTCTTAATTTTGGGGGGCTTTGGGCTTGTTTTATATAACTTAGATGATACTAAAAGGGTATCTGTCACTTAAACTAACTCATACTGACAAAGCATAACCGTCCCTAAATTTCCCATGCCTGAAAAGCTCCACAGTCCATTTGTATATTGACTCATCATCTATGCAAATGACCCTACATGAGTCCAATCATCATATTTTGTGTCAGGCATATTCATGTCCTTCCTGTGCAACTGCACATCCAGTTCCCCTTACTAAAAAAAATTTCTGAGAAAGGGGAGCTGATTTCTCTTCTTTCAATCGCATCTACCCAGTGTCTCTCTGAACCCCCTCATTCACCCTTCCTTCATCTCAGCAACTTACACAGCAGCCTGTGAATAATGTAGCAGAGCTGAATGGGCGCAACTGAAAAGTAGCTGTCAATCAGGAAGCTGTAGGCGTGGCTGAGCTAGAAGAACATGAATATGCATAGATGGTGAGTAAACTTTACCAACAGATTGTGGAACTTTTAAGATATGGGGAATAACAATATAGGGATAGTTGTATTGCCGTATAATAGCAGTTTTCAAAGATATGTTTAGTTCGTGTGAGTTAGTTTAACTGACAGGTTTTTGCAATTGTTGCTCGAAAAATAGTGACTATTTTACAATATCACCATCTTCATTCCAAAGATAAATCGGGTGCAAATCTAGAAAACTCCGTTGTGTCAAGCTTTGCTCTGCAGGTAAAAAAGTTGCAAAATCCACAAATGCACCCAAAAGAGTTGCCAAAAAAAGGGCAGAAAAGAGAGGGGAAAAAAATTGGATAAATCCTTGCCTGTGTTTTTGGATGAACAGCAAAAGAGATTATATAAACAAAAAGAACATTAGGTTAAAATGTCAAAACCAGATTACAGGTTTTCTTTAACCAATCTTTATTATGAAATAAATTAAATTCAAAATACTTACTTGCCCCTTCCGTGAAAGCTCACCGTCACACAGAGAGTCCCAAAAAAGTGTTCCTTCCTTTATGCTTATATCACTGAATATAAAGATACTTCCTAGGAAAAGTTGTAGTAGTATAGGAGAAGAATTTGATACAGCTTCATGAAACAATCTATGGAAAAGAGATACATCATGTCACATATAACAGAGGCATAAACATATCTATTCTTACATGTAACGTGATTATTTTCATATGAGAACCATTCCAATCCAGGAAGGTAGACTGCATTTACTGTAGATATAATGATGCTATTTCTGCCTACAGAACTTCTTAAAGGAGATGAGGAATACTAAAGATAAGTTATGACAAAGCGACTATTTACTAAACAGTGAGAGTCGCAATCTGACAGCGCTAATTAAAAATTCTTCCATGCACACAGCAGGCTGATACTGGCCACTGCGGTTACCATGGAAACCATCGCCGGGTCCCTTTTGTTTGAAACAAAGACGATATTAGGAATGGATTCCAAGCATCTCAATGTTATACACAGATCATTGCATATTATTTACTGTAGTCCTGGGAGACTTTGATATTGAGCTTAAAAATAAAAAGCACTCTGTGCCACAATAAGAGGGTCGTGCCCAATTTCACTGTGTTACAGCTGTGTAACTGTTCACATAATTAGTGAGAAGGATAGAAAGCAAACACAGCAGAGGAGGCAAGAAAGAGACAAGTTTTATTTCTGGGTTGACCTTTCCTTGCTTCGCTTATGCAGCCACTATAAAATTGGATATGATATTGTTTCACACATTACACTTATTTCTTGAAAATAAAAATAATCACTCCCTGCATCACTATTGTTTAGAGCAGTACTAATATCATTAATGTGTAATATTTTTTCAGCAATGTCCCTATTGGCTCCCAGGTTCTGGATGCTGCAGTCCTCCTGTGGACACTTGCTGACTTCTTGAAGTGTGCATAGAGCCAGGTGGGAGCATCAAGTTTGTGATTAACTCTTTATATTCCGAGGGCTTTATCCAACAAATGAAAGAGGTACTTTCTTCAGCCAACACCATGTAGAGTGAGCCGCAAGGTGCGCTCTGCAGTGGAGGACCAACTGGAGCATAATCGAGGCCCCAAGGCAAAGGTGAACCTAAACTCTCTGCTTCCTAAGGCGAGCTATAGAATGGCGCCCCTTCTGCCCCATCTTGTAGTAATATATCAAATAATTTTTTTAGTAAATAGATTCTCCATGCAGCGTCTCACACCCATGCCGACATTTGATGTGAAGTGACACTATTTTAAGTGGCAAGTCCTGTTTATAGCAGATAACAGTGCACCTGATGCTGCACCTGAGGCAAGTGGCTCAACTCGCCTCATGGCTGGTGCACCCCTGCTCCCAGGACTGTACTCATTAGAGGGAGGGTCCATAGGTTGTAATAGTTACAGGTTATAATACAGGAGTAGTGAATTGTATTATACAAGTAATCAAATGAACGTATATTTAACTCCCAATGTGGGACTAATAAAACAGTGAAAAAAACATTTTAACATAGAAAATATTCAAATATTTGGAACTAATATCATTGAGCAAAGACAAGAAATCATAACATATGCCATAAGTAATTTACATGTATGATACAAATATAACTTACCTCATCTGCATTATATGACCACCTCTGGATACTGTTATTTCAGAATTATTTTCTGCTTCACTTGGTGAGATGATAAAATAGTTCCATAGAGCAGAGCATGCCTTCTTAGCCACCAAATAGTTACCTATTTGATAGGCACTCTACAAATCAGAATGTTATTTTATTTACTGTATTCTTGGAATTCTTGAAACAGCACAACACAAGCACAAAAATTTTGGCACCTACTCTACATGCAGCCTTACATGTATATGCAGCCTTAGGTGCCTCTTTTAGAGTTTATTGACATGTGGTAGAATTGTTGTAGAAATTTCTAAAACCAAAAAATACCATTCATACAGCAGATGGATTTCTGCTACGCAGAAAAGAATACTATTGCCCACTTATTTTTAAGAACATCAGACTCTTAAAACCTGACAGTCAATTTTACCTTCTTGAAAATTCCCACATAGCTTTAAAACATTGTCTACTATATATGGTGTTTTCCATATTTACAAAAAAAGAGAATGTACTAGAGAAGAAGCTAGGTAAGCTGCTTTATGAAGAGTCTTTCCCATACCCACTTCATATCTGAGAAGTCAAGAAGTCCAGATTGTAGATTGAGGCTACTTGAACACAAGACGTGCACTTTCACAGGCCACAAACAATGGTCCATGGTGTCACGGGTGCTCACCCATCCCCCTCTCCGTGCGCCAGCATGGTGCCCGACTCCTAGGGTGCTCTCAAAGAATTAAAGGACCAGTGCACCGTTGATTGGTGCTGGCCCTTCCCAGAATCCTTTATTACCCAGCCTCTCCCTGCACACCCCGCCGGATCTTCGTACCTTGTGCCCAAGAGAAAGCTTTGTTCCTATGCCCTGTGCTGTTATTGTGATTTCCCGTTGTGACCCCGGTTTCGTTCCTGACTACGCTGTTTTGCTGCCTGCCTTGATCTATTATTAAGTCCCCGACTCTGAAGCCGTGCTGCCCGTCCTGACCACCTGCCTGTCCCTGACTACGATACAGCTCAACGTCTCTGTACCTCACCTTGGCCGCCACCGTGGATAAAGTCACACCTATGGAACAACCTGGTTGTAACACCTGACGGCAAGTCCAACCTGCTTTGAGGCGAGCTCGGGTGAAAACCGGGTACCACTTAGACTCTGGTCCAAGGTTTTGGCTTACGTCATCGTCCGCGGTGGTTCAGTGGGTCCACTGCCCCTGGAGCCTGACACATGAACTGTTTACAGCTTGTATGTCATCAGAGGATGAGGAACGCTAACACGCCATTGACAGTAACAAAAGACTGAACAGGTCACAAACTGGACCTGTATTATTTTTTGCGGCCCTAAACCTTAAACTGACACTACTCCCCAATGACGTAGCAAATAATGTAAATGTGCATTAGAGAATTACCATGAAATAGCATATATGTACACCATAAAATGTTCTCATGGAATATACCTGAGCTAGATAGGCCAAAGTTGCAGGTACTGACAAAGGAAGAGAGGCAAGAATCGGTTTGGTTGATTCTCCTATCACCTCTCCAATGAGTCGACCATCATCTGCATATGCTGCAACTGCAAATATGTACTTCTCATTTTTCTTGAGACCTTTTACTTCCAATAAGATATTACCATTTGCTGGAACCTGTTTAAAAAGGATGTGTGAGAATTAACGTTAAAATCATCATTAAAGACTACTAAACCAGTGGCGTACTAGAGGGCAGATTTAATATTGTGGTTGCAGCTCAAACTTGGCATAAATTTAACAAAAATCTGCTGCATTGTATAGCATTTTGGTGTTTCTAGTAGTGCAAATTGTTGTGCAAAATTCTAGCCCAAGGTAAACTAATACGCTTTATCATCAAGCACCAGCCACATTTTGCTAAGTAAATCTCTACCATTTTTTGTGCCAAAGTGTTGTACACAATTTCTACAAAAGAAGATTGTGGCTTATTGGCCACTAGACTGTACCAGGTGCACCACGCACTTCATGGAAAAGTCGGTAAGTTAGGCTACACGCACCTCATAGTTTTTGCAGGGGGTACACCAGAGTGTTTCCAGAGCCCCTTAGTGCTGTAGGTCTCCCCTCTCCCTGCACTTCCTGCTGCTGCTAGATTACACAGGCAGAAGGAGGAGGAAAAGAGCATGGGGTAGGATGAGACATGTTCTACTTATTGTGAAGTTACAGCACTGAAGGGTTCTGATAATACATTCATAGCCTGTCAGGCTCATTAGCATAATTATAAAAGTGGATTTTAGAAGGAGGTAGGCCATGGATAACACATATAAGAAGATTACCACCGTCACGGTGCTTGAGACTATGCATAATTGTCCCTGGTTTATCATGCCTGATTTTGATGGTAGATTTCCTTTATACTAAGCCAGTTTTCTCATCCAGCATCAGACACCTTAATAAATATGATGAAGCATAAGACTGTCTATTTGTGTACTGCTTTTACTTTAGATAAATGTACTGTATACTACAGTGCGATGTTTACCTGCTCTCCAGTTCCTGGAAGATTCTGATCATTTAATCGAACTTTTAGGTTTGGGCCTGTTACACTTCGCCCAAATAAACAGTACCAGGCCACCTATAAAGAATCCAAACATATTTAACATAGAAGTTATATTTATAGTTTTGTGCCCACTCATGAGCATACAAAGAGCTGCAAGCATAAAAAATAGCCTATTAACTAAAGGAAATCATCATTTCACTCACCACTGCCCAAAACCCTTGGTCTAATGTAAACATTTTGGTACAGGTCGTTATTGTGTCATCACATCTACATGATAACATTGCCACAATGTCCTTTATGCTCTGTATGCCCATCTGTAGATATTTGCTGTGTAAATGTACCCCCAACTACACCGACACCAGTAATAAAAGCGCTGCTTTTGCCAGTGGGATGCTTTGGCCCTTTAAGTGTCTGAAGTCCCTGCAATCTGCTCCAAGTCCATATGCTCTACATGTGGGCTGTAAAAGTTGGTTGTGACCCTTTGTCGATTTATTCTATTTCTGCATCTGATCTCCCTTCTTTGACCTGTTACCTGGATTTTGACTATGCACAAATCCTGGCTGACCTGATCTCTCTGATTATGTCTTCTGCCTATACCCGTGTGCCACACTTTACTGCTATCAGTTCCACCTGTGCCAGCAAAGACCAGCACCAAGGCAGTCTCATGGTGCAGTGAGTCCACTACCAGCTGTTCAGTACGACAAAAATGTGCATGTAGATGTCGTCCACAATTTGATGTCATGTAACCTGTCATGTGAATGGGATACCTCAAGGGCATCTTGTACTTGAGTAAATAATAATAATTCCTTTATTTATATAGCGCATACAGATTACGCAGCGCTATACAGCTTGCCAAATTGTTCCCTGTGCCCAGTGGGGTTCACAATCTAATCAACCTACCAGCATGTTTAGGAATGTAGGAGGAAACTGGAGGACCCGGAGGAAACCCACGCAAACATGAGAGAACATACAAACTCTTTGCAGATGTTGACCCTTGGACAACTGACCATGAACACAATACTTTATACAATTTATTTCGAACTACAAATTTGTAGAATCTGATTTTACAAAATGTATTTTACTATAAGCGATCAATATCATTAAAATGCTGATCCAAACTCAAAAGTTTGATCTGAGGTTAAAGGGAATCTGTTACTAAGTTTATTCTGCACTATTTAAGGGCAGAATAAAGTAGTGACACAAACCATGAATCCAGTGCTGAGTCACCAGGCCCATTCCTTACATGGGGAATCCTCTGTCCTTCCACCAGTAGTTGACAGCTGTCTTGCCCTACTTGGAATAAGTGAGCTCATAGAAAGGTTCGGGAGCAAGGAAAGAATAATACCTGAGGACACTGCAGCATTGATGGGACTCCAAAAATCATCTCCCACTGCAGCTGAGAATCAACAATTTAATTACATTACGGTACTTTTATTACTGCTAGAAAGAAAAACTCTGGAATAGCGAGGTCTGTCCCAACTTTATTCCACCCTTAGATAGGAAAGAACAGACTCTTGGTTACAGATTTCCTTTAAAATCGCATACAATTTTTTGGATAGTAGCATGACAAATCCTTACGTGTGTGTGATAATCAAAAAATAGAAACCGAGAAGCGGAATTCTTAACTATAAAACAGGCATTTGTCTCTGACCAGCTACTGTGGTGGATAATGAATGTAAACTCATTTACCTTAGTATCTGGTGTGAATGGAGCTGGTTTAAACACCATTGAATTATCTGTTCTGCAAAGTAAAATAGGTGGGGGAGGTACATTCATTTTGCCACCTTTTGTCTCTGCTTGTTTAATGCTAGATAAGTAGACGGCATTTTCTTCCATTTCAGCTTGCTGAATCAATTTCTCTGAATCCTGCCAGTAGAATAACATGGAAATAAATAAGCAATAAATTGTATACCTGACTGCTTGAGTCCAAAGGAAGAACAATAAATATGTCCTAGACAATGTTAAGCTGGGAGAAAAGCATAGAAAAGTCCGGGTAGCATTGCAGAATTTTATTATGCTCCAGCTTAAGCCTAAGATCAATATGACTGTAACAGATACTAGGCACAACACATACAATGAAATCAACTAAAAGAGTTTAATAAAATTGATCAGAATGATAATACTCAACATTACCTCAAGGAGCATATTAGGAGAACAGTCTAGTCCTTTATTCATCAGCATGGCCTTCTGCATTAAGAAAATGGCTTTAGAGAGCTTATTCTTGTTGATTCTATCAAGGATTTCCGATTCTGCAACCCATCAAATAAATGCAGTCAGGTCACAAAGAAGTCAGTTGTATATGTATACGGCCAATTCTAACATATCATATATTTATTGTATTATTATGTGGTCCCCCTATGGGCTCGTGAGACCAGGTCTCTGGCGCTGAACATATTTTGTTTTAGGGAAAGTATGGTAAGAATGATCTCACCTGTGTGGAAGGGTAAAGACTCGTCTATTCTTTGGCTTTGCTTAGAACTTTTAGATAATCTGAGATGTTCACCATCAGCTGTAAATAAAATACTTAAAATAAGCTATAACTTTTAAGACATCTGTAAAAGCAAAGTATTTCAACAGAAAGAAGTGTTGTCTGGAATGTAGTTTTATCTTTGATCATTAGCTCTCAATAGCTATCATTTGCATAAAAAATGTAATAACTTTGTAAATATAAGGAAGGTCACTGTTACTAACTCCAGTTTCATCGGTAACTTTGATTTCGGTATTTAATGTTTTGTCTATTGTGTTTTCTGAATTATATTTACAAGAATTGCAAGAAAGAGGACACTAAAATGAATATAATATATCTATTATTTTCCATGACTTGGTATTCAGCCTCCGGCTAGCTTAAAAAAAAAAAAAATAATATTCAGCTATTTCAAGGGCCTTTAGATTTACAAGATAACTTATTCCACAAAGAACATGAGCTTTAAAGGGAGTCCTTCGGTGGTTGAGGCCATGTAAAACCATGCAAGCAGCAGGACTGTTAAAATGGATTATATTCTAGGATTGTAGCTGGACTATGAGCCCAATAATTTAATCAATTTTCTGCATTGTTTTTTTAAACCAAAAGTAGAAATGTAGACTACAAATAGATAACTTATACATTTTATGAAATAAAGTATATCAACATAATTGTTTTTTTACTCAGCACAATTCCATAAATAAAAAATGAAGGTACAGTTTCTTGTGTATCCTAAACAGCTTTTGTTTGCTGTACTACCCATATCAATGTGGAAGTACAATAGAGTGTCATGGTATTCTTATATGGCTACTTATAAAAATGGTACCATAGTATTTTCGAAGAGAAAAATATTCTAGGGAAATCCAAATTCTACACAGGATAACAAAATGCAAGATTAGGTAACATCATAAATGCTCTTGTTTCACTGTACATTAAAATCTAAAGAACCCTAACACTGAAGCAAAATTAGAAGACACTAAAGCAGGGGTAGGGAACCTATGGCTCGGGAGCCAGATATGGCTCTTTTGTTGGCTGCTTCTGGCTCTCAGACAGATCTTTAATACATAGTGAAGGCTGCTCTGTATGTCTTAAACTGATGACTGGACATAGGCAGCGATGTTACCTTTGTTTGACCCAGGCATAGACGATGGCAGGAATGGCGCAGGGGTCGTACAGAAGACCATAGGAGCAATGAGGAGCGCACTGGCAATCAGCGGCGCACTGGCCCTTTAAATCTGCAAGTGCCAGCGCACGCAGGCACCCTGGCCAGCCGGGAAGGGAGCCGGAAAGTGGTGAGTTGAGTGAGCTTGGAAATGGGCGCCGCCATGGAGAGGGGCACGGGTGTGCCTTCTATCCGAGACATAGATCGCAGGGCCACCCGTGACACTGGGACTACCTATCTACTGGGGGGCATGTGCATATAGAGCCAAAAAGGTGCCTGACCCCTGCACTAAAGGATAGGAAACTAGGATATGTCACTATATTGACAAGTTTCACTGATGGTAGATGTGTAATGTGGAACTAATCTAAAAATATGTTAATTCGCCGCAGGTGCCCAGGCTGACGTCACCTGAACGCTTCTTGGCAGGCTTTTAATTTATCCACGCCCTGCACTGTAATAGTGCCGTCTGCTTCCGCCAGAGGAACTAGCAGTCGGCCGGTGACATTAGAGAGCTGGGGCTTGAAGAGAGCGGGGCGGAAGCTCTTTTCTAGCTCCTCAGACAGGAGGTAGAATTACATTGCACGGCATGAATAAATTAAACGCTGGTGATGACGCGAAGCTGTGAGGGGATGTCAGTCTAAGTGTCTCCTACTAATAAACTCTTTTTCTTTGTAAGTGTGCCGTTTCTTTATTCACAAAGAACAGTTCCACTTAGTGCATAAATAATCGGGCACATGCTGTAAGGGCAAGTGCTGGACATCTAGTGAAACTGATGGTAGATGTCCTTTAAGTACAGTGAGAGCCGCTATTGGTAAAGACAATGACTGAAGTTATGATTTGCTTCCCTACAGATGTATTGTCTCCATTATTCTGCTAATGTGCTTTATTACATGGTGAGATGCACTGTCATAGCAGTTTTACATTACAGACAGATAAAGCACAAACAGATCTCCTACCTTTTACTTGACGGAGGATTTTGATTGACACACGATGCTGGGCTACAATTAGTTCGAGCTGCAAATCCATCATCGTCACATTATTTACAAGTGAATCAGAAGAACTGTTCTGTACCTTGTGTGTGGTTTCACCATATTGTCTCTTTGTACCCAGCTAAAGGAAAACACAAACATATAGAGAATGGATTAGTATTCATTTGTGTGGATGTTTTTTAATTAGTTTATAATCCAGACAAATATTACTTCAGGACTTAACCTAGAATTTACAAAACATTGAATATTCAGTAAACAAGGAAAATGAATAATATATGGATTTCTGTAAAACTCAGCTGAACATCTAGGAATGCTTATTTAGCCAAATACTTGTTTTAAGACAAGTGGAGAACTTTCACAACTTAAGCAAAGTCTAAAACTACTTATTTGTAGCAGATTTGTCAGGTCTGATGGGAAGAATATCCATTGAGCACTATCCTTCATATAGCAACGGAATGAACCCTTATGTTGAAAAACAGTTGAACATTAAAGGACATCTACCACCAGGATGAAGGGATGTGTCAGGACTCGGGGTCAGTGAACCCCCTGGACCACCGCAGGAGGTGGTACTATCCGACACCTGGGAACGGAATCTAAGTGGCACTTGGCCTTCCCCAGAGAGCGCCGCAAAGCAGGATGGTCTTACTGTGGCAGGGTGCCACCAGGTCGTTCAACAGGTGCTACTAGCCCGCGCCCAGGCTCGAGGTCAGGTACAGACACGTAGTCAGGGCTGGCAGCAGAGATGCAGAGGTCCGAGGTCACAACAGGAGATCAGTGAGGAACAGGAATGGGAACAACGGCAAAGAACGTAGGAAGCTTTCTCTAGTGCTAATGAGCACAAAGATCTGGCGGGGAATGATGGGAGCCGCCGGTCTTTATGGAAACTCGGAAGTGACCAACGCCAATCACGCAATGTGCTGATCCTTTAAACCTTCGAGTGCCAGCGTGTGCCCTAGGGAGTGGGGACATGCGCGGCCTAGCCTGGAGAGAGCAGGATCGTGGAGATGTAAGTGAGGGCCAAGTGTGCCGCGCAAATGGAGAGAGGCACGTGACATGGATCGCGGGGGCACCCGTGACTGACTGTATGCGAATGAGCCTAAGGGACTCTAGGCTCCATTGACACCCATGGAGCCTGGAGCCCCTTTAGGCTCATTTGCATACAGTCCTTTAATCTGGTTGGAAGATCCTCTTTAAAGACATCAGTAAAGAGGACCATGTCAGCAACAGGGGTATTTCCAACAGAGCAGTGGGTCAAGCATACAGCTACTCCATTCATTATATGTGGAAGTGTCAAAGATAGCAAAGTTCTGTATTTGTTCTAAAGCAATCCCAAAGACAACCTACCTCTCCAGGCTCTCGTTTCAGTACCCTAATAATTGAAAGAGTGGCTAGGTGATTAGTTTAGGACTTGGGTCAACTACTTCAACCTACAAACAATCCTGGTAAGGCTCATAAGGCAACATTTTTTAACTCTCTTTAAATTGTTTCCCGTTTTTACAAGATTCCAATACTTCTTTGGTCTCACCCTTCTGATGTAGTGATCAGCAACTGATAGATCCTGATGTCCAGAGCCTTCTGAGCGAGATACAGCTATTCCTTTAATTGCCTTGTCCAGGGTTTCATAAG
Source organism: Engystomops pustulosus (assembly GCF_040894005.1). Lineage (NCBI taxonomy): Eukaryota > Metazoa > Chordata > Amphibia > Anura > Leptodactylidae > Engystomops > Engystomops pustulosus. The sequence continues at coordinate 78,395,859 of NC_092414.1, read as the reverse complement.
CAAAAATCAGCTGTGTCAGAGAGGTTTTCTATAGTATAAATAATATACCACATAATGATGAAAGACAATTATTACCTGGATTATTTGGCTTATGTTTTAGTATTTGTTTAACAAAATTTTGATAAATACATACCCAACAATTGACAAATCGATTTGACTATAAACAGACTTGCAAAATTAATTTCTGTGTGACCCATGCAATAAATTAAATTAGCCAGCCTCCCAGCTTTCCATTCTCTACTCCACAAGATTAATGGAGCTATTTGTCCCCACTGCATAAAACACTCAAATAAAATAATATGAAAGAAAATGAAAGAAAAATATGTGTGCATAGCAGTTCAATGTATTGTAAACCTCTGCTATGAGAGGAGGTCAAAAGTTTTTAATTAGAATTGACCTTGGATATAAGTTGAGCAGATTAAGAGATATGAACAGTTATAGTCAGAGTTTAGCCTACCCCTTAGTATGGAAAGCTTGGAGGCTATTGCCATTGTACCTCACACTGTATTTGACTAATTTCCTCAGGGCATATAGTTGGACTACATTTACATGAGGCATACCTCAAGAGGTTCCCATTGTCAGTGTAGCCTAGACAGTGTGGCCTCTCATGGATGAGCATTGATTTGCAGACCGTCACTGGAACCCAGTATTGGTTCACTTTACAAGAATGGGGTTTGGGAAGATGCAAAGATTCCAAGATGTGATCTAGATGGTGCATATCTGCTCCACAAGAGGGGGAATTGTGTACATCTGGTCCCTTATGGAAGGGGTCTTAATAATAATAATAATTCTTTATTTATATAGCGCCTACAAATTACACAGCGCTGCACAAAGCATGGCAAATCTGTCCCTGTCCCCAATAGGGATCACAATCTAAGCAACCTACCAGTATGTTTTGGACCCAGATTCCAAGGTCTATGGACTTACTCTGAAAGTCAGCTCCATTATATACCTCATGAATTAAATAGAGATAGTAAACAATGAGATGGGACAGAGATAGTTAGAATGTTATTCTAGAAAAATTGATAATATATCACTGGTTACAGCCCCGTTGAATAGCAGTGGTTTGATGCATATGTAATATATCACTGGTTACAGCCCAGTTGAGTAGTAGTGGTTTGATGCATATGTAATATATCACTGGTTACAGCCCAGTTGAGTAGTAGTGGTTTGATGCATATGTAATATATCACTGGTTACAGCCCAGTTGAGTAGTAGTGGTTTGATGCATATGTAATATATCACTGGTTACAGCCCAGTTGAGTAGCAGTGGTTTAATGCATATGTAATATATCACTGTTTACAGCCCAGTTGAGTAGTAGTGGCTTGATGTATATGTAATATATCACTGGTTACAGCCCAGTTGAGTAGTAGTGGTTTGATGCATATGTAATATATCACTGGTTACAGCCCAGTTGAGTAGTAGTGGTTTGATGCATATGTAATATATCACTGTTTACAGCCCAGTTGAGTAGTAGTGGCTTGATGTATATGTAATATATCACTGGTTACAGCCCAGTTGAGTAGTAGTGGTTTGATGCATATGTAATATATCACTGGTTACAGCCCAGTTGAGTAGTAGTGGTTTGATGCATATGTAATATATCACTGGTTACAGCCCAGTTGAGTAGTAGTGGTTTGATGCATATGTAATATATCACTGGTTACAGCCCAGTTGAGTAGTAGTGGCTTGATGCATATGTAATATATCACTGGTTACAGCCCAGTTGAGTAGTAGTGGTTTGATGCATATGTAATATATCACTGGTTACAGCCCAGTTGAGTAGTAGTGGTTTGATGCATATGTAATATATCACTGGTTACAGCCCAGTTGAGTAGCAGTGGTTTAATGCATATGTAATATATCACTGTTTACAGCCCAGTTGAGTAGTAGTGGCTTGATGTATATGTAATATATCACTGGTTACAGCCCAGTTGAGTAGTAGTGGTTTGATGCATATGTAATATATCACTGGTTACAGCCCAGTTGAGTAGTAGTGGTTTGATGCATATGTAATATATCACTGGTTACAGCCCAGTTGAGTAGTAGTGGTTTGATGCATATGTAATATATCACTGGTTACAGCCCAGTTGAGTAGTAGTGGCTTGATGCATATGTAATATATCACTGGTTACAGCCCAGTTGAGTAGTAGTGGTTTGATGCATATGTAATATATCACTGGTTACAGCCCAGTTGAGTAGTAGTGGCTTGATGCATATGTAATACATCACTGGTTACAGCCCAGTTGAGTAGTAGTGGTTTGATGCATATGTAATATATCACTGGTTATAGCCCAGTTGAGTAGTAGTGGCTTGATGCATATGTAATATATCACTGGTTACAGCCCAGTTGGGGAGTAGTGGCTTGATGCATATGTAATATATCACTGGTTACAGCCCAGTTGAGTAGTAGTGGCTTGATGAATATGTAATATATCACTGGTTACAGCCCAGTTGAGTAGTAGTGGTTTGATGCAACCATGTGTAAACGCTTTTCTACCTGCTTTCTCCTACCTGCACAACATGGTTGGTAAAAGCTCGGTGAGCCAGGGAGATGCTGGGTTACAACTCGGCTCCCTCCATACATTGAGCTGCAGAGCGCGGGAGCCTATGTCTCCCTACTCTGCAGCTTGCCCTCACACAGCAGGCCTTTGAGATGGGAAGCTGCCAGCCTCTCCCCTGTGCAGGCAACACAATCTAATTGTGTCTGTCTGCACCAGGTCCTTGTCCTTACTGGTAATAGGCTTAAATAATCCTTTAATCTGTGATGCATCTGAGCCAGGGCAGGCGCACGTGATGAAGGAGCAAAGGCGGCGCCAGCAAGAAGAAGTAAGTATTACGTTTTTTTATCTGTCTATAGTGGGGGCTCTGTTACTGCTGGGGGCATTACTACTGGCAACTGGGGGTAATGCTGCTGGCTAATGCAGGCATTACTACTGTCTATTGGGGAAATTTCTTGTGGCTCCTGGGAGCAATGCTGCTGGGCAACTGGGGGCATTACTACTGGCTATTGCAGCATTATTACTACTGGCTACTGGGGGCATTATTACTACTTGGGCATTAGTACTGGAGGCATTATTACTGGCTAGAGGGGTGTTACTACTCGCTACTGGGACATTATTACTGGCTACAGGGGTATTATTACAACTGGCTACTGAGGGCATTGTTACTGGCTACTAGGGGGATTACTAATGTCTACAGGGGGCATTATTACTACTGGAGCATTAAAAATACTTATACCAGTAGCCTGACTAATACCGGCAGCCAGTAGAAATGTCCATAGTATCTTGTAGAGTAATAATAGAGTCCACACTGTTAATAAATAAAAACAGTACTACTCACGATCCTTGCTGACGCCACCTTCGCTACTTTCCAAGTGGCGCAGTGATGACATCTTCGCCTGCGCCAGGCTGGTCGCATCACAGGTCAGAAGCCAATTCAAGCTTATGGCCTGTGAGGCAACAACCGGTCAAAGGTGGACTTGATTAGGTTTCATCGTATGCACTGGGGGATGGAACAGGTGTGCACCATCTAGATCTAATATACGGATACTGTAATTTTTTAGGTGATCATAGCTGTATCATGGTGCAGATGTATACATCTTTTGGACTATACAGTAAAAGCATATGCCTCAATTGTATAAATATTGTGTTGTGAACCTGGAATAGGGTACACCATGCATTTTCTTCACACAGAGTTAACAAACATTAGGTTTATACATTATTTCATTATGTCTGTAGACATATCATTTATCTGCTCACCTTCATATATATATGTCTATTGCTCCCACTGCGCACGTCTACATTTACTTTTTCATGTGACCTCTCTGAATGATAAGGAAAAAAAGGTGTTACTTTTTTATAAGCTGCATCACACAGGTGGAATGTAAAGACAAAATCAGGGCTAAAGGAAGCTTTACAATCTAATTAAAATACTTACAATGAAGAGAGGAAAATAATCCCTCAGGATAAAATGATAATACACAATCTTTTATTTGCACATTTCACTTTGCATAGGTAAAAAGCCTGTTATTACTATGATGCTCTATGCACAAAACTGTGATAATTCTCCTCAAATTGCAATATTCTTCAATATTTTAATTTGATTCAACATTTGGAATATCATACTCAAAAACATAAAAGAATACAAAATAAATGAAAACTGCCTCGGGTATGTCTAAATATATACTTTTCTAGGATTTTATTGCATCTAACACATAGGTTAAGGATATATATGTACGCTAGGCCTACTCCAAAATGAAAATGCTGTCAATGGGGAGAGGAAGTTGTGTTGAAGTAAATATTCCTGGAATACACACAAATAAAACAACATTATGGGTTTTCTTTGCATTATGAGCTCCATATACGACTGATTTGCCCCGGGGTTAAATCATACATACATGTCCTTTGATCAGAAGGTTAATATGCAGATTATACAATTTGTAGAACTGTGACTTATTCCATGGGTCACTTTTACATTTCAGTTGGTAGCTATATTGCTAAATGGTTTATATTACAAGGTCTCCAGAATGGGATTCTCCAGACTCGGAGTTCATGGTGTCTTTGTGGGTTAATTGCTCTGTTGTCTGCAGAATATCCTTATGGCAGAAAACTAATTTCCGCCATGGTCAAAAGGGTCCCAGTTCAGATTCACTTCAGCAGTGTGTTTAGCCGAGCTCACAAATCCATTCCTCTTCACTGCTAGGAATCTGCTGTATCTGTTAATTAAATCCATCCTTCCTTTCACTTGCCACAGTGCACTTATTTTATCCCATTTGTCAACTTATGTTTCTTGGAAACCATAAAGACATGGACATAAGTACGTGCCTAAAAATTCTGAGCCTACAATCAAGTATGTATTACTTATACTACATATGATGAAAGCACATATTGTCAATGCTGATTAGGTTAGGTTTTACTACAAAGTTCCTATTTTCCGAGAAACACTTAATAAAGTATTAGGTTGGTTGCCCAGTGAAAGCAATGTTTGCAAATTACACATTTTTTATATATAAACACTTTTCTTACATATTGGGATAAAATATTGGGATCTTCCCCTCCCTTCTATCTTGAGAAGCAGTCATCTCTCACAAGTCTCACACTGATTCTTAGAATTTGACCTTTGACAGTTCTGCTAAATTTCCCCCATAGTTTGAGTTGTTTTTCCCTCTCAGATTAACAAGTCCTTCTAGTGTGATCCCCAAAGTTCCATGGTTTTGCTAAACATTTATTATGGGTAAAATACATTGCAAAAATGCATCACCTACTTTGCAGATCTGATGACTCAGAACCAGAAGAATCAATGGTTGTTTCTGCAGCAAGAACATGGAATGAGACAACTGCAGAAATTTCTGAAACAAATCTATCACATGAATTCACCCATGATATTCATTTTCAACATACCATGTAACAATACTGTTACTGAAATAACTACAGTTCACTATAAGCAGCTCTGCTCATGTTATCTTAATAGAGTCCATGACCTGTTACCACCATCTATCTATGTCCCAATGCATCTTAGCTGGACAATTTTCTCTGCTCTGCCCTTGTCTGCACCTCACATTATTATCATGATTTGATCTGACCCTTTGCCTGACCTTTAACCTGCAATAGCCTTGCATGCACTACCCTGCTGTGTAACCAGTTAGTAGAATCTAGGGCCTCAAAGGCAAGGCCAGCTCATCTGTACCTGCGTACAGCATTACTTTTTTATTGATTAAAAAAACTCAAACATTAGGGGATCTGCCAAAAATCTCACATTTTATTTGTGTGAATTCTAACAGGATCACATTTTTAATAAGTAAATGCATAGAAATATATCAACTAATGTACATTGTTATGTCTATAAAAAAATCTGCTAGTAATTGTCTTTGTTTATTTTTATTACATTAAAACTAGCAATTGTATTTCTGAATTTAATTTACATGTAATGTCAATTCTGTTAATTTGTACAAAATACCGTACATACTCCAGTATAAGCCGACCCAAGTATAAGCCGTGGCCCCTAATTTTACCACAAAAACCTGGTAAAACCTATTTTTTACTCGAGTATAAGCCGAGTTTGGATTTTTCAGCACATTTTTCCGTGCTAAAAACTAGGCTTATACTCGAGTATATATGGTACTTAATAAATATTAGGTTGAAACTAACCTTAACTTTGAATTTGATTTAACTTCATATTAATAAAAAATGAAACAACATGTACGCTTAGTATTCAGAAGCTAAAGGTGGACACACACCAACATCACATTTATGATGAAGGTAAAAAGTTGCATCAAAGTTGGCTTGTTCTTTATCTAGATTCCAATATTTTAGAACTGAGAAATTCATTATCCACAGCAGAAAGGAAACATTCAGAGTGGCATTGCCATTTCTCCGAAAAACATAAATAGGAAAAGTTCTATCAACCTCTTTTTAGGAACTTCTTGTATTGTTTTTATGTGCGTTTCAAAGACTCCAAATCAATCAATACTTCCCCATGTATTTCAGTAAATATGGACAAAAGCGTTATTTGAATGCAAAACACTCTTCTGACTGAAGAATACTGAGTCGTCTGCAAGGAGCTGTACGTGCGGTGACACTACTGTGATCCCTTCCATTAGCTCCAGCTATTCTATATGTGCATGGACAACAGACTTTGGTAAAAACGCTCAGAACTTTTGTTCTCAAAATGCTCTGTATATTTCAAACTATTTTCATCAAACATAAAAACCAGTAAGTAGCTTATCTGTCTTTCTTTTTCTATTGATCTCTGGAATATTATATAAGAGAACACTAGTGTATAAAGTAATAATTGGGGATGCAGATGCAGACTTGTAATTTGTTAATAAATTTGCACTAGTAGCTTCTTCAAAAAGGCAAAGCAGGGTCAAATTAAGACTGTCACAGACCCTGGGCTGTATGAATATTATAGGCCCTACAAGTCTGGAATCACTTCCTACATATGGTATTAGAATCAAGCTTGGGAAATGGACGATGTGTCCCTTCTGCCTGCTTTCAATATGCGGTTTCAGGACTTTTAGAGGACCTTCAAAAGGTCTTGAAATGGCTCTTGTGCACATGTGTATTAAGAGCAGGAACAAGGATTTAAAGGATTTCTAGGGTGCCCCCTAGAAGCCTTTGGCACCAGGCTACCCCCCAAAACTGCCTATTTTATAATTTACTACTGAGTAAAAGGTATCTAAAGCTACAGCAAAACAGCCATCTAAAAAACAACATGTAGCAGTTCACTGCTGTGTATCATTGACTTCCTCTTGCTTATCACACAAAAATGTTTAGATTGCTATAGGGGCATTGGTACTCTGGGTTTTACAGGTAATGTAATAACTATATGAAACTAAACAGCTCCAAACCTTAGGGAGAAAACAAGAATACCAGCAATAATTTATTGGAGTGGTCAAAAATATATAAGTGGCAAAGGGCTTATCCAATTAATATTTATGGTGGTATCATGGCCAAATTGAAACTGTCTAGGTATTCTTTATACCTTATTTGTCACTGGTTTCCATGACCACTGCTCCACTAAACTGGGAATTATACCAGAATTCTACTCTATCATACACAGATGTCTACTTTACAAGGTAAGAGTAACACATTGCAACTTGTGGTTTTCTCATATTTGTATGGATTTCATATTTAAAACCTAGTAAAAATAATGTAAGTAATTGTAACACACTGCAACATCACCTTTAAGGGGTATTCTCATCTGGACATTGACATTTAATTTAATTCACCTGCCATATAGATATATTTCTTCATCTGGATGTTATTAAAAGATTTACATGTGTGAAGATAATTTCCCATAAATGTAGACATGTTGTCCCCTAGAAACATTTTTGTCCTTGGATATGACCGCCTCTGCTGGAATTATTGCACAAAGAGACAAATAGTTTTTTTTTATATGAATGTCTCATAGAAATTTAGTGGTAATGAACTCTGAATGAAGGTCTTCAGATGTCTCAATTGTGTATGTGTGGCTACTGTTGCCAGGGTGCGGACAGCAAGGCTACATTTATGGGAAATTATCTCCATAGAGGTACATTTTTTTAATAACATGCAATTGAATAAATGCATATATATGACATCTGAAATAAATTAAATGGCAATGCCAATATTAAGATTACCCCTTTAAATTATTTGGAGAGTTAAAGACCACTTGTCACTAAAAGGAGCAGCATTCTTTTATACCCTGTATGAAAATAAAAGGTTACCACTCCCTGTGGATAATATAAGTTAATTCCCATAAACTTTTGTGGCCCTTATATTTGGAATGGAGGAATGTCTGCAGCTGTGTGATGATCTTTATAGAACAAGCTGCAAATGTGCTGCCAGGACCTTTTCTCAAGTAGTACTGACCCAACAAATTTTTTTTTAACAAAATGGCAGAAATGAATAAGGCAGAAGATAATAGTAAACTTTGTAATATACTTTATAAAAGACATATGCTACTATTTCCTTCTTTTACCTTTGCCTTTCTTCGTAGTTTTAACAGCTTGTATAAAACAGCTTTCTGTCCTGTGCAAAAATGACATCTGAAAGAAGCCTGATAATGGGGCACATTTACTAAGAGTGGTGCACTAAATGCCATTTGCCTGTGTATAGTGCAGGATGCGCCAGATTCATGAAGAACGGGAGCCAGAAATCATGAATCTGGCGCTTCCCTGCATTTGTCCGGCAGAGTTCACCAAACGCCCCCTAATTTGTGCTGCATGATGCCTAGTGCAGCTGCACCACAAAATGTTCGAATGCGACACAAAAGTGTCTCAGACACTTCTTAAATACCTGTGCAAGCAGTTTGCACTAGAAAGAACGTGCAAAGTCCTACAGAAAACTGGCCAAAGGCCGTAGTAAATGTGCCCCTATGTTTCTAATGACTTAACTCTTTACAGTCTCTACATAGTCAAATTTCCTCAGAAAGGTGAATCAAGAGAGATATGCTCTAAGTGATGAAATAGATAATATTAAATGGAACCTGACCCCTATTTATCCCACCCTTACACTTTCCTAAACATTTTTTATAAATACTCTGCCTTTTATATCTGTAAATATAACTTATATGCAAGAATACCTGTGTCTCCTGACACCGCTCTGTCATAAGCTCTGTCATAAGCAGGTTTAAAACACTCCCATCTCCCTCCTCAATACATTAAAGTAACCAGCCCGCCCCTTCACTCCACTGTTTGCTGATCTCAGTCAGCAAGCAGTGGAGTGATGGGGTGGGCTGGTTGCTATGACGTATTGAGGGGTGGAGGATTAGATGGGAGTATTTTTCTTTTTTTTTTTAAAACCTGCTTATGATGGAGCACTTTCCCCATGGTGGGGGGTAAACTGCACTTCAGTGCATAAACCCCTGGGACTCGGAACATCAAGAGACACAGGTATTCTTTGATATTAGTTGATCTTTACAACTAAAAAAGGCAGAGCATTTATTAAAACAGTTTGGGAATCTGCACACAAGTGCCTATGGGGACATGGGGAAGGATAAAAAAGTGGTTCTGGTGACATGTTTCCTTTAAGCCTCCTTTCATATCTCTATGATGTGTGCAGGTTTTCAAATATACTGCTCACTACAGGAGCAAGAACCAAAAAAAGGCACAAAGTATCAGTTTTATTTAGTGAAACGTAAAACAAAGTTTACTATTGTCCCCTACACTATTCAAAAATAGCTCCATAGGTTAAGTTATGTTTTACAAATGTACTACAGTACTTTCATTGTGAACCATTAGACATAAATGGTGAGTTTTGAAAACAAAATTAAATTTTACCTAGACTTTAGCTTTATCCTTTTTATTTTTAAACAGCAGCAAATCAAGCTGATGTGTTACCTGATTTTTTTCCATATTTCATAGTAGTATCAGCCATACTTTCAGCGATCCCTGCCAATCTCAATGCCGCTTCTCCTAATATAAGGGCATCTGTATGTATGATATTGGAGTGTTGCATCACTTCATAGATCAGACACAGAATATAGATCCACTGGAAATACAATAAATGTATAAAATGTACTTCAGTAATCTCAAGATTATGCCAATGATATTACATTATCAATATCAGATGATTATCCAGTCTATAATTTTGGACAGTGAGTATGTATGTAAGTAAAACTAATTTAGGTAAAGAGTTTCCACCTCCTGGTGCTCAATTTCTATTCATTACTTTAAAAAAAAATGAATCAGTGCAATGCATCTATAACAATTGGAAGCAACGTTGCAACAGCGATTTATACCTTCAAATCATTTTGATTCTAAGGATCCTGAGGAAAATTAGGAACAGTTCACATCTCAAGTTCTTTCATCAGTTTTTTGCATTGGGTATTGTGAGCCAAAGCCAGGTGGGGAGACGACACAGAGATGAAGTATAATGTAAAGGACTGCACCTGTTATATATAGCCACACCCCTGTAACAAGCTGAATGGTAACACCCAGTTGTCAATGTGTTCTTAAAGGGAACCTGTCAGCACAAAGTGACCTAATAAACCATACCAAGCAGCTGAACACCTTTCAGATTCTGTTTCTTTCATGACCCAGTGTGGTGGCGTCATCCAGAAAATCGACTTTGAATTAAGATGTAAATTGGTTGTATAAAGTCAAGGAGGTGGAGATTTTAACACTCAAGTCCAGCTCTCCCTTCCTCAGAAGGCCCCTTCACTGTTATTGATAGTCCTACATCCAGAGACATCACTAACCAAATCTCCTGAAGTCCGATGCATGATGCTAATCACAGAGGAGGAGGCACTCAGATATACACACCTTGACTTCAGTGTTAAACGCTCTGCCTCCTTCACTTTATACCACCAATTTACATTCAAAGTAGATTTTCTGGATGATGCCACCACACTGAGCCTCAAAATAAACAAAAACTAGAAGGTGTTATGCTGTTTGATACTATACTGGTAGTAGTTTATTAGGCCAATTGCTGATGACAAGTTCCCTTTAAGTAACTAAAAAGAATAATATTAACAATACAAAGGAAAGGATTTACTACAGCAGGCATCTCAGAATAGGTATCCACTTTGCATGCCTGTGATGTCACCTCCATCAGTCACAGCGGAACACTTAAGAAGACTGGGCGTTGTGCGTCTTAATATTCCCCCTCTCCAGCACCCAGTGCAATGGATATGCTAAGATGCTCTATTGTGTGAACAGATTAATTCTATGCCAGGTTCTACAGCTATAACAACTCCCTTCCGCAAACCAATCTGATATCAATATCCTAGGGATAATTGATCAATGCAAATCCTGGAATACCCTATAAGTAATTCCCATGCTGTCAGCATTAGTAAAGAATCTTTTCATCAGGATATATATATATATATATATTGGGATAAATGAGTGATTTATTTCTTCTTCAGGCAGGTATATCAATGATCAACACTAGTCGGCAACTTTTAAAGCTGTGAAGAAAAGAGCAGGAAGTCTAAAACTATAAAATGGTTATTTAAACCTACCTTACTGTTCACTTCACATTTGTGTACAAATTTAGATCCATCTGATCCAGTTTGCATCCGCTGGACTCCAACTTTGCATTTGTGCCACAGGAATAATATAACATCGGTGACAATATCTCTGTCAGGCTCAACCTCCTGAAAATTAAAAATAGTTCTCCTTACTAAAATGAAAGGCTTAGCACCCCACATATTTCATCACTGCATAAAAGATATCCTTTGCTCATCTTAGAGTAGATTAACAAGTTATCATGAAGTAATTAGTTGGTTAATCTGTTGATTCAAGTATAGAAGAATAGTGAAGAAATCAGGCGATACCTTTGCAGATTATTATTTTAATGGGACATTTTAAGACACAGAGGGAAATGAAAGAATGGGAGTATAAATTAATGAGGAGATTCAACACCTTACAAAGTGGTCTTAACATTCATACCAGCTTCATGACTCTCTATCTCTGACCTGGAGGCCACAAACAGATAAGAGCCAGAGCTCTCTTGTCTCGCCTCACAGGTTTTTAGTGTGTTTATTGCCGTCCTGTAGTAAATAAGATGTCCCTGTATTTATCAATCTGTTTTAACGTTTTTTTTAATATCCTTTGATGATCACTGTTTAGTGTGTATAAAATGCTGTGTATTTCTGTTTCACGCATAACATTATGTCTGACGAAGAGAACTAGTCTTGAAAGCTCACCATCAGATATACTCAGTTAGCCTCAAAAAGGTATCGCCTGATTTCTTCACTCTTGTTCTGCTCTCCATGGCTTACACGGTACAAATCTACGCTACTAGATTCAAGTATAGCACATTGACAAATGCTTTTCAATGAGCTCATACACCCCTATTGTTTCTATTACAATAAGTCTTATACCTGCCCGTTTGCGGCTCGGACAGTCTTTTTCTATTGGAATTGGCACATAAGCGGAGCCCACAAAGCAATGACACTTGGCTGCAAAAAGCAGACCCAGACAAAAAACAACACATAAAAATAACTATAAATTGAAAACAGGGGGGATTGAAGGAAAAATAGGGAAAATGTAATGGGGAATGAATGTTCGTCATTGTCCATGGGAACAGATGGGGGTATGCCACTGCAGTACTTATAAGGATTTTCATTGATCTTTCCTGGATCTTACAATGTAGTAACTAATCATCTAGTATCTTGTGAAACATCACTCATTACATTATTTATGCTACAAAAGCAGAAATGGCCTTCAAGTTATACCAAAACCAGTCAAATTTAACATGAATACAAAGTAAAGAGTAGTAAAGAGAACTGCAAAAGAAAACTCCAGGATTCCTTTCTACAGCCATCGTTTGGTATCAGGGTGAAATGCTCTTTGGTCAATGTTATGCTTGGATTTTTAAATACTAAGTGTCAACTTAGCAGCACAAAGAAGTGTTTAAAACTTAAATGTCATTCACTTTGATGACATTTGTTGTTCAATAAATAAAAAAAATACAAAAATGCTACAAAAAAGTGACTGTATAGCCCTTACAGGAAATCTCATGGATGCAGTATTGTACACCAAGCTTACTTATACACTGGTGTGTGTCCCCTGAAACAGGATCCGTTTTCCTTTTATCTTCTAATGCAGTGGCCCCCAACCTTTTTTGCCCAGGGACTGGGTTTAAACAAATTTTCTCCAGGGACCAGTGGGTGGGGGGATGCATTCTTGTCATAGTTTCATAGCCAAAAATGTATGTTTGCATGCCCCACCATAACTCCATGTGTGCCTAGCTTATATTGCCCCATTTTCTGAAGAAGTACCCCCACTTATATTGTACCCTAGCCTGCAGCATGCCTCCTCCCATGTCTCCTTTCCTGCATCATGCCTTCCTCCCATGTCCCCTTTCCCAGCCGAACTTTGTAAAAAAAATATATACTTGCCTTCCACATTCTCCTGCAGCAGTCTTCTCTTCCTTCACTTCTTTTCTGTATTAATGCATTGTTCTATTGTTGGTATATATGATATCATAACATGATAATGCTCGCCGGCAATAGAGCAGTGCATTAGCATGGAAATTAAGTAAAGGAAGAGAAGACTGCTGCAGGGGAACAGGGGAAGTGAGTATTTATTTATTTTTTTCGTTTCTACAGAGGTTGCTGTGGCCCAGTACCAGGTGTTCCAAGATTCGGTCTTTGGTCGGGGACCGGTGGTTGGGGAACCCTGTTCTAATGGCCTTGTTTTGGAGAAACACCTTTTAAAATGATGCAAATGAGCCTCAGAGGCTCCTGTCTATGTCAAACAAGCTCCTTCCATGACTTCACTGGCTGGGGGAGGGGAGGGAAGAGGCGGGCAGTAATACCAACAGAGGTGTGCATAATTAGCAGAAGAAAGAGCCAGAAGGGGCTTCTGTGACAAAGGCAGAAGCCCCTGAGGATTATTTGCACCACTTTCAAAGATGATTATCTCCAAAACAAAGCCATTGGAAGATAAAGGAAGAACGGATCCTTTTTCAGGGGTCACACCAGCATATAGGTGTGCTTGGTGTAAAATACTGCACCCATGTGGGAGATTTCCCTTAACGACCACTGTATCATGTTTTTACGGCTGCCGTTGAAGGATACTTCTTCTGATGCAACACCTTTAATCTGTTTTTTAATCAGAAACTTATTTCAAACAACAGCCCCATGATTAAACTCGAATCTATTAAGTCTGTTATTTTTATGGTCCACAGATAAACAGATCATGTGAAACCAGCAGAAAACATTATTTAGTGATATGAACAGTATATTACTCCATGCCAAAGGAGTCCACAACATTCAGACCACACATATAGGTTATGAAGAATTTGACTTTCCAGTCCCCTCCAAATTATTTGATGTCTCTATTTTATTTTTTCATAAACAATAACTGCAGCCCATCTGAGCTGTTTGTCCCCTCACAATAGCAGAGGAATGGCAATCCCTTTTACAGTACACAAAGCAGTCCCTGTGATTGATTTCTATGCGGCCCTAGACAAAACCTGTCAAGTTTCACTGATTTCTTGTCAGTCTTTCTGACTGTTTGCAGTGACGCATACGTTAATGGATTATCTATCACTCACAGCTTTCAATAATTTCTCATTTAAATTTCAGATTCTTTTTTTTTTTTTTAAAAGAGACTCTACTTTTATTGTTAATGTCCTATTGCACATAACTGTGTGGCTGGAGATAGGATTGTTGTTTTATGGAAGTTGGAGAAGAGAGACTTCTATGGTTACATCTGCCGCTTCTCTATAGACCTGTATCTGTGTTTAATGTGACATGCAATGCACCCAACTGCTACAGAACAATAATTAAGCCGAGGATTGATTCAAACAGATGTTATTATTACTTTTGCAATTGTGTAACCCTAATATTATGTACTCATAGAAAAGCCATATTTCTTAAAGGTGTAATGCTGTGAATGTTTCAGTTTTTATTCTCTTAATATATGGTTTGTAACCTGCACCTAGTTGTAGGCTGTTCCCACCAAATAAGGATACGGGATGTGAGTTGCGGGGTCTAGAATACTGCAGCCTTTGATAATTTACATATATCAGAACAAATTTATTTCTATAAAGCTCCCCCTTCCTTCACCCCATGTGGGCTCCCTTTTCTCTCCCATGACACTGAAGATGTCCTGGGAGAATTTCGTTTTTAGATGTTGTCTAGGTGTGAGATCTCTCTATAAATATCTCAATTTATAAATCAAGGAATTATTATTATATACAGAATTTTTTGGACTATAAGACGCTTCTTACTATAGGACGCACCCCAGATTTAGGCTTCCAAAAAGTAAAAATATATTTTACACCAATTAAAATATCCCTGTTGGTTGCACTAAAGCACAGCACACACAGACATACATTTACATAGACAGCTCTGCATCATCCATCCACATACACACTCATCTTTGCATCATCCATCCACATACACACTCAGCTCTGCATCATCCATCCACATACACACTCAGCTCTGCATCATCCATCCACATACACACTCAGCCCTGCATCATTGATCCACATACACACTCCGCCCAGCTATACACACAGAACCCCCGCCCCCACACACACACACACACACACATACTTTCCCAATTCCTCTTCTTCTCACCCTGTCCCAGCACAGCATGGCAGTATGAGACCTGTGGTGATGTAAGAAGCATGTGATCAGTCACATGATTCTGACATCACCGCAGGACCTGGACCTGTAAGGCTACATTCACACTGCCGTTGCCCGCCCGTACCGTACCGTAGCGGGCAACGGCAGTGTACGGGGAGAGGAGGAGGAGGTGAGCGCAGCTCACCCCCGCCCCTCTCCATAGAAACCTATGGCGCACGGCGCCGTATTACGGGAAAAGATAGGACATGTCCTATCTTTTTTCCGGGTACGGAACGGTACGGTGCCGCACGTGTGCTGCACCGTACCGCTCCCGTAGGGTGCCGTGCGCCCATAGGAGTGTATGGGGGACGTATATTGGCCTTATATACGTCGGCCGTATATACGTCCTCCATACGTTCGTGTGAATGTAGCCTAAGACATGGGGAGAGGGGAGAGCAGTACGGAGGCTCCTCTCTGGGAGATCGGGTGCAGCTCTATATCAGGGCATCACCCGATCTCTCTTACAGCGGTCAGGAGGGTCTTGCAGTGCTGGATCCTCCTGACCTCCAGTCTATAAGACGCAGGCACTTTTTAGCAAGATTTTTTCTTGCTAAAAAGTGCGTCTTATAGTCCAGAAAATATGGTAATTATTACCTCCCCACCACCAATTGCAAATTCAGTTTCTGTGTGGTTGATACATTGGTATGGGTTTGTATTCTCTCTCCCCTCTCTATTGCCTTGTCTTCTTTTATATGCAGGGGAGGGATCAAAGGATGTCAACCCTGAGTAGAGTGCAACCAGGAGCAGCATGCTATTTAATCTACGATATAAACAGCAGCACAGCCAGCTATGTGAAGGAGTTTTTACAACATAAAAACAAAAGGAAATTTTAAATAACTTGTTAAATTTAGAATTGTGCAGAAATGCAAAGTGCACACAGCCGATTTGTACATGAATTACAAATCCACCCAGGGGTCCACCAATCTCTGCCAAAATGGTGCAGCTCTTCCCAGCCAACCAGCTGAGAGTTACTGAGGTGGGTATAGGGTTATTTTCATCTCAGTCACAAACAGCTGAGATTGGAATACACCTTTAAATAAGGCAAGACAATAAGCCATTGTAAATATATTAAGTAATTGCAAAAAATCTAAAAGGATTTTAAACATGAAAATGGCATCAAAGTCCATTGTAGAAATTCTGAATAAAACTCCAAAGCAAAAGTAATACCTAGCAAATGTTTATTTTACATATGTTGGGGTAAGTCAGGAGTGGACATGCTGACTTTTAACATGCTCAATCGTGTGTTATCAATAAGCCACTGCTTATTGATGTAAATGCAGAGTCCATTATGAAAATCTACTGGCTGATGGGTTTCACCTTCATTTATGAAATTACATTATTTTCAATGGAACAGTCAGTGTAATCATTTAGGTAACATCGATGAATTTCTAGGATTTCAGTGGAATTCTACTAAAACGCAAGCAAGTAGTAAATTTGCCAGAGGTAATACCTGTGAAGAGTTACACACACAGGAGTACAGTGTCTCTGCCAGTGAGATGTGATCGTCTGGAGATCTGTTATCTACGGCTTCCCCTGTAATGTAAAAGAGATAAAACATGGGTTATTACACATACTCTGGACGGCACAACTTATTATTGAAGCATCACTTTTATGAGGCAATGTTATTTATATCTTTTATATCTTCACTGTGAGCAGACCCACTCCTAGTATTGTGCTTTTTTTTGGGGAGGGGGGTTCCTAATGCCTCTTTCATTTGACATGAAACTTGTTTATAGCTATTGCTAAACAGATATTTAGGGAAGGATGTGATATGATATTGTAGAGTGCTTTGTATACCATCACATTTCTTCTTCATTATATAATCACAAACAAAATCAGTAATGTACACAAGGAGAGTCTGTGGATTCTGAATAGTATTTAATGTTTTAAGATGCATAATCGCTATGAAATCTCATGCATATTTTAACTTGTCGGGCTGTCCCCTCAGAAGAGAAAACGTTAATCAGTTTGACTGGAAGTGCACGCCATGCGTTAATAAGGCATCTTCACCTTCTTACTCTTCGCTATTTTTTTACGCATGAAGAACTTTTATATCTTCGTCTCAAAATTGACTAAAACACTTTAGAAAATATTCAAAAGGGTTAAAAGTGTAAGTATTTTGCAGAAGCAAACACTGAATATATTAGATAAACTGAAACTGTCTACTGCAGAACTATTCGTTGTTTGGTTTCCTTTATAAGGGCGCCATCTGGTGGACTTACTCAGTAATGTCAATGCTACTAATATAGTGAAAAGTAATAATTGTTTTCTTTATTTTTACTTGAAGCGGAATGTGTTACTACTATTTTTATTAATGGAGCAAAACAATGAAAACAGCAGAAGGTCAAATGAGTAAAATGATAGGCGCCAACATAATCCAGAAGATCCTTTTGACTATAATGGGGTCCATTAGACTTCCCTTCTGACAAAAAGTCCTGCATTGAGAGTCTTAGATGAATAAATCAACATAGGGCCGGATTTACTATACAATCCTTGCCAGAATTCTGGCATAGACTGCACATAATTACATGTGAAAACTGGTTGCACATTTATTTATAAAGTGTCTGTGCCAGTATTGTGTCGCGTCTGCACTATGCACACCACAACACAATCCTGTGCACAGAAAGGGGAACTCCAGTGCATAATCGCACTGGCCGCCACATTTGTGTGGGCAAATTCCACAGAAATGTGCCGCATGCCCCTTGAACTGAGTGCACCAGAAAAAATCAGGTGCAGAGAGTTCCTGTGTTTTTGGCACGTGCAGCATGGATCTAGTCTTCATGAATGTATCGCTCGCTGCTTCTGCCAAGCATCACCATCTCCAATATTCTCTTATCGCCAGCGGTAACTTGATAAAGAATACAATATAATATAACAGTATGAAAAAACAGAAAACCACATGAACAACAAAAATGGGGAGGGACGGAGGAACGGATTCTGAGTGCCACAATAACTGAATGAGGAAGCCAGAAATGCAGCTTACCGTAACTCCCCTCTACATGCCACATCTAGAGGACAGAAAAAACAGGGAGGGGTGAGTTCCAACCAAAATCCTTGGCCACTCCCCGTCCATTAAAGTACCAAACACCCTAGTGCAGTTTACCTTACTAATAGTAAATCGGGCCATAGTCTTAAACAAATAACACTGGTATATCACTTCACCTACCTTGTAATCCAAGAATTCCAAGAAAGTCCGGTATCTCATTTTGCTTCACACTAACTTGTGCACTGTGCTTATGTTTTTTCCCTGACAACAAAGGTTCAGCAGCAATAAGTAGGCTGAGATCCATTTCTTCTTTCTTCCACGTAGCACTTTCCTTGGCCTAGTTTAAGAAATTCATTTTGTTATGAGAGTTTGTATTTGTATTTATTTCTGTAACAAACATAAAGTAAACATAAAACATTGACCCACATTTATTATAGCCTCTGTGCCAGTCTTTTGTCTGACTTTGCAGGTTCTTTTCAGCGCAAACTGCTTGCACATGTATTTATAAAGTGTCTGTGACATATACTGTATGTGTTGCAGCTGCACAATCCACAACAAGACAACAATATTCTGCACTGATACTGGCATTGCGGTGCACGCACGTGCCTGACAGTGTGCCACATTAATCATGCACTGTTCCATGTTAAAGGTGCACCCAAAAAAGGTTTGTGCACTGTGTGCCTGAAGATTCCTGAAGAACGTGCGTCACTTTTGATGAATGTGGCGCACCCTGCGCACTTCACAGTTTGCACTGTTTGAGATAAAAGTGAACCAATGGGTACAAACAAGTTCTCTATCATGATTTGTATGGACATATACAGAAATATAAGTAGACCAAAAAGGTTTATTTTAAAAGGGAAATAACGCAATTTATCTGGTTGATCTGGTTGCATGATATGCGAAAAGATCAAGGGTCCCATAGACTTCTATGGCTCCCAGGTGAGGGTGTGGTGTCAACGCGCCACCACTGAGTAGGCCAATGCTTGTCTGTCTCCTCCTGGCACACAACCATGGGAATGTACCCTAAGGTCTCCCTATGATCATGTGCAGATCATGTTTCTTCATGTCGGACTGTCCCACAGACTGCACACTTTATACAGAAGGGGATTCTTTGCATTATACTTCTGGCTGTACTGCAGCACCGGGACAGTGTTATCTTTGCATCATATTTGGGAATAATACAATGACATGCAGGTCCTTTTCCATAGGCTTCACATGCTTCTTTGTGTCAGTATGATATATGTGGTTGACTGTTATTATTGTTGGGTACTGTTCTCCTTATGGTGGGGCAAATCCACATTATGGCTCACAGTGATTAATAGTAGAGATGAGCGGACCTGTAGTTCATGTTCGGGTTCGGCCGAGCGACACAGACGTTTAGACGCAATGGTGACCAAACAGCTAATCCGCCAAATTGACGCAACTTGAAACTAACCATGGCGATAGGTGCCTCCCTGGCCAATCATGGGAAGTTAATTTTGGTGCTCTTCTAATTCATATACAGTATACGGGATTCATGCAAATCCCAACCACATGAACAACATCCGCAGAGGAAAATGCATCTTGTCAATTAAAGGAATTCTACAATCAGAATGAAGCATGATAAACCAGGGACACTTACTCCAAGGCCTCCTTCCTTCTAAACTCAAACTGTAAAATTATGCTAATAAAGCAGAAGGGCTCCTGGGGGTGTTACCAGAGCTCCCTCCACAATGTGTAGAACTTTCCCCCCTACCACTTTGCGCTGATGAGATTACATCAGTGCTGAGGGAGAAGGAGAGGGGGAGCTTGTGAAGCTGCAGCACAGAGGGGCTCTGATAATAACCCCAGAGCCTTTCTAACTCATTAGCATATAACAGTGATGGCGAACCTTTTAGAGACCGGTGCCCAAACTACAACGAAAACACACTTATTTATTGCAAAGTGCCAGCACAGCAATTTAAATAGTAATTTATCCTGTTCTACCACAACTTTCAATTATATCGGCCTCTTGAGGACAATAAAACATTTGAAAGCAGAAGGGCAAATTTGGACTAATGTTGTAGCATCTCGCCATAGTGCCCCTGTACAGGAAGAAATGTGGGGCCTAGAGGAGCTCTAAAGATCCTCCCCTTTCCAAATGTTTTACCTCTTCCTGCAATCTGAAGCATTAAAGAAAGTGTGGCTTTAAAATAGCACTGAGAGCAACATTTCTTGAGTCGCCTGGGACTGCAGGATGATTCTTTCAGTTTTATGTCAAGTGCTATGTTGATGGCTTTGGTGCCCAAAAATAGAGCTCTGGGTGCCACCTCAGGCACCCGTGCCATAGGTTCGCCACCACTGGCATATAAGATATAAATATAAGAATTTTTATTTTAGATTGATTTTGACAGTAGATTTCATTTAAGGCTAATACAAATGAGCCTGTATCTTCGCAGCTATAAAAAAAACATCCATTTTTGCATTTGCCCTAAATTTTCCATTCTAGTTTTCAAATGTAACCTCTGCAATGCAATGGTTGAGCTCTGCCCTCCCGGTCACAACAAAATTATATCTGGAACCCATCAGTTCATGGCTTTTATGCAAAAGTATTCCTGGTCTTATACAGGAAATTCACATCTGGTAAAAAGTGGCAAATGAATTACCACAGCATGTGATCATCACTTGTTTAGTATAGGATCGTAAGTAAGGGTGCGGACGATCATATCATTCCAGAAATATGTCACATGCTGCCAATTTCCATATTCTTTATGTTTCATATCCCTAAGCATTATCTCTATTTTGTACTGTTTAGCTTTCTCCACATTTTCATGCATAAGAATGGAAATATGAAACACAGTTGAGGTGAAGCATCATTGTTTGTTTTTGTCTATGTGTGGCATTTTGGCATAGTTGTGGTACATATGCTGTGTTTCCGATTTTCCATTGCGTAAAATGAACATAGGACAGTGCGAAGTCACTTTGACACAGTCCTTGCTTGCACCAAATTCATTATTTGCATTGTCTAGTTTTCACAATATGACTTAATCCATAAACTGCGACTACAATAAAAATAATAATCTTTATTTACCGTATATACTCGTGTATAAGCCGTGTTTTTCAGCACAAAATAATGTCCTAAAATCCTAACTCAGCTTATACAGGATTTAAGAAAAAAAAAGGGGTACTCACCCTCCGACCCCCCCGGCAGGTCCTCTTTTATCCATTGTGGCTCCAGCATCGTGACGTCAGCCACACGCTGACATTTTAATGTATGCGCCGGCTTCGTCACACACTAAGATGTCAGCAAGCCACTGACATCACAATGCCTGCGATGGACCGCGCATGGAGACCGAGCCAATGCTTGAGCCGTGATGGATAGAAGAGGACCTTTCGGGGGTGTAGGAATGTGAGTACACTTTTTTTCCCTACAGGCATTACAGGTAGGTTTGTTCTTAAGTCGAATTAGTGTCTAAGTCGAAACTGTATATTTTATAATTGTAGTTCCAGACCAAAAAATTTTTTGTGACAATTGGAGTTCCGAAATTTTTTGCTGTAATGGGACCAAGGATTATCAATAAAGCCTCATTACAGACAGCTTATCATTGCAGCCTGGGACTATAGTAAAGCATCCAGAGAGCTTCACCAGAGGTCACAGTGGGCACAGGGGTCTGTCTTTAACTAGGAGTCGTCTGTAAGTCAGGTGTCCATAAGTAGGGGACCGCCAGCATATTGGGGCAGGGGCTGCAGGCTATATGCTACAGGGGGCTGGTAGGCTATATACTACAGGGGCTGGCAGGATATATACTACAAGGGGCTTGATGGCTATATACTGGGGGGGGCTGTGACCAATGCATTTCCCACCCTCAGCTTAAACTCAGGTCAATAGGTTTTTCCAGTTTTTTGTGTTAAAGTTATGGGTCTCGGCTTATACTCGAGCATATACGATATATATCAAATTCTGCAGCACTTTACAAATCATAGGGGACAGATACAAATACAATATTACATAACAGAGTACACAAACAGTCATATGTAAAAAAAAAAAAAGTGAGGGCTTAAACTATCCGTTTAGGTGCAAATTTTGGTGCAAACTGATACCAGTCTCCATCCTGGTGTATGTGATGTGACTTGTGATAGTATTTTGCAACTTTTTATGCAACTATCTCAAACAATCCCCATAGTATAAGACACTGCTAACAGATTTATCAAGGACCAAAGAAACTTTAATGAATCTGATGGCAGCGGAGCTTCAAAGAACTGTCTTAAGGAGCCGGTCTAATGATAAATTACCCCGAGTTAGTCTATTAAATTAAAGAAAGCACTGAAATACAGACTGTGGATCCCAATGATTGCAGACTGGTGATCTCTTAATATTACAGTGGCGTTCCATTGGGTTTTTATATTCATAGACTCAGAAGTAAGAGAGACATAACTCACATTGATAAATGCGGCAGGGAAAAGGGTATTGGGTTACTGATATCAGTTGTAGCTAGTTTATTTGGTTACCTGTACAAATGAATATAATGGAGCTATAATGGCATCAAACGCTTCCCAGTGTTCATAGCTAAATGCCAATTTGGAAAACTTCACAACAGCTTCTGCAGACACAGCATCCTTTTCTGAGACAGACAAAAGAGACAAAGCAATGCAGAACTCTAAATACATTTCCAGTACAATAGATAGCTCGGTTGCATTTCACAACTTGGTTATCAATATATCATCAGCCCCAGTGTGAATTGTATATGGCAGTAGGAACATTTAAACTCATTTTAGACAATGTAATGCTGCCTTTGGCTGTGTCTGGCATCTTGTGAATCTTCGAGGAGGCTTGGCGAACGTTTGTTTTTGAATGATTTATTTCCTTTTGCAGAACATTTATCTTATTGTACACGAATAAGTCATCAGTTATGTTATGTGCTCTTTAGTCTGCCTTGTCTGCTTCTCTGGTTACAGACTGAGATTATATATGAATAACAAAGGCAAAGAATTCTACAAGTAAAGAACAGATGCAGATTTGAATGTATTCTCCTAAGAATCATTATACTTTTCATTATGTAGGCAGCATTGGACCCTGTTTCTCAGTATATGGGCCCATCGCTTTCTAACAGGAAAGTTTCTAGCACAGGATCCCTTGAAAATGTCTAAGCACACAGATAATGGCAAAGACGCCAATCCCTAGTTTTCCATGTATCAAAGAAAATGAAAAGCAGTATTACAATGAATTTGTCAAAAATGTTCATACTGAAAGATGTATGTATTTTATTTGAAGGGGTTTTTTTAGCTTTTCTACTGTAAAAATAAGGAATGATATCCTAACTCTAACAGTATATATAGAAATACAGACACACAACCCAAAATACTAGCTAATATTCTTATAGCAATTTAAAAAACAACAAATCTCACCTTGCACTGCCAATTCTAGTAGAGAGGACTCTCTCAGCAGTTTGCACAGTTCACTTTGGACGGTACCTCCAATATTACGCTCTCCTTTGTTGCCTCCCCCTAAAGCAAATGATAGTACAGATCAAGACATACCTATTAGGAGTTGTTCACGCTACTAATAGGCAGTGACTATGTGACTATTAAAACATAAATCTTCTTCTGACTAGGGTGAGCAGGGCAGATTCTTCACATGATAAGCTTCTCCTATCTGCACGCTACAGTCTCTATAGCTCCTGCCCCTCCCCCCTGCATTCCAAAATGAGCTCACACAAAGACAATCAGACACTTCCTGCCGGCAAGCAGCAGTGTGAGAAGGCTTACTCTACCAGCTACAGATAAAATAAGATGTTTATAGCACAGCTGACTGTGTGTTATAACTGAGCTATAGCAGTGTTGAAGTTTGTCATTGTGGTTTATATCCATCTCATGGATCTCATCATCACTCATCTCTTATTTGTCTCATCATTCTTTTTCTGTGTCAGATACTACAGTAGTAGAATGTTCAGTTAAATGAAAGTGTAAATAAACCTGGACCCTAATAACTAAATCACTCTGACAGCACACAGCATCTCATGGAACAGAGCAATCATGAAGTGTCTGCTTAGAGAATCCCTACCCATACTCTGTATTCTTACACGTACCATCACTGAGCGATAGGAGCTAAAACAGTAATAAAAATGGGGTTAAAAATTATCTTTATTATGTAAACATCACTAGGGGATTAAAATAATAAACCAGGGGCACATATATCCAGGCAAGGTGACTATATTTGTTATCCATGGCCTCCTTCTTAATAAAATCAAATTATGTAATAATTTTAAAAGTTCATTTTAGAAGGAAGGAGGCCATGGAAAACAAGTACAAGAAGATTACCACAGTTACAGTGTCTGGATCTATGAGTAAGTGCTCCTGGTTTATCATAGTTAACCCCTAGGCGCACCACGACGTTATACTACGTCCCCGGGGCTAGATACTTAGCGCACCGGGACGTAGTATAACGTCCAGCTTCTGGGACCGGCTCACGAACGGAGCCGGTACCAGAAGCAGCGGCTGTCAGCTGTCTAGTACAGCTGACAGCCTGCGCTAACACCCGCGATCGGAGCCGGCTCCGATCGCGGGTGTTAACCCCTTACACGCCGCGGTCAAGCATGACCGCGGCGTGTAAGGGTGTTCCTGCTGTGGATCGGATCCCCCGTGCCGCTTACCGGGGGATCCGATCCTCTTCCGGGCAGCTCCGAGGACTGGCATGTGCCCCGGAGCTGCCCGGTCTCCATGGCAGCCAGATCCCTTCCGGGTCTGACTGCAAACTGTCTGAGCATGCGCAAGCTTGCTCAGACAGTTTACACTGCTCTACAATAAAATGGTATTGTAGAGCAGTGTATTGAACTTAAACCAGTGATCAGAGCATCACTGGTTTAAGTTCAAGTATGTATAAGTAAAAAAATGCAAAAACACTTAACACTACACATTATAATAAATAAAAAATAAATACATAAAATATAAGCCCCTAAAATGTCACTTTCCCATAAAAAACTTAATAAAGTATAAAAAACATAAAAACACAAAAAAACCCCGCATATTTGGTATTGCCGCGTCCGTAACAATCTGCATAATAAAACAGAATTGTTACTGGACCCGCACGGTAAACGCCGGAGGAAAAAAACGCAAAAAACGTTCCGAAAAAAGATAATTTTTAATTAATACCCTATAAAAAATGCTCTAAAAAGTGATTTAAAAAATTGTATGCACTCTAAAATAAGCCCACTAAAAAGAACAACTGTTCTCGCAAAAAATAAGCCCCTAACAAGATTTGTCAGCCAAAAAATAAAAAAGTTATGCATATAAAAAGATGGTGATGCTAAAATGAATAAGATTTTCTCCAAATTAGTTTTTATTCAGTACAATTGAATAAAATACACAAAACCCCCACATATTTGGTATCCCTGCGTCCGTAACAATCTGTATAATAAAACAGAATCGTTATTAGATCCGCAAAGTGAACCCCGTAAAAAACAACCTAAAAAAACTCTCTCTGAAAAAGATGATTTTTTATTAATGTCCTTCAAAAATGCTCTAAAAAAAGTGATTTAAAAAAGTTACGCAATCTAAAATAAGACCACTAAAAAGAGCAATCATTCTCGCATAAAATAAGCCCTTAAACAGATTTGTGAGGTGAAAAATAAAAAAGTTATACATATGAAAGACAGTGATGCTAAAATTAACAACAATTTTGCCAAATTACTTTTTATGCAATAAAAATGGGAAAAAAATAAAAAATCTATATAGATGAGGTCTTTTTGTAATCGTGGCGACCCATAGAATAAAAATAATATACTATTTTTATGGTATGGTAAACAGCCAAAAAAAAACCCCATAAAAATCTTCCTGAAAAGTGATGATTTTCATTTCCTCCACCAACAAAGAGTTAATAAAATCTCACCAATTAGCCTATAGATTCCCCCAAATTACGTACCAGAAAAGTGCATCTCATGTGGCAAAAGAAATAAGCCCCTATAGGTCCACAATAAAAAAAAGAAAAAAATTATAGCCTGTACAATGTGACATAGCAAATCTGATGTGGATGGCGCCTCCTTCCCTTCTATGCCTGGCCGTGCGCCCATACAGCAGGTTACCACCACATATGGGGTATCCGTGTACTCGGGAGAGATTGGGTAACAAACTTTGTGGAGCCTTTATTCATTTAATCCATTGTAAATGTTTAATTTTCCACCCAAAATGGGTGTATTGTGAAAAAATATTACAATTTGGAGATTGCACCTCCATTTTGTTTTAACCCCTATAAAACACGTAAAGCGTTAACAAACTTCTTAAAAGTGGTTTTTCATACATTGAGGTGTGTAGTTTCCACAATGGGGTAATTTACGAGTCTCACTATTATTTAGGCCTCTCAGTGACAATTAGAAGTTGAGCAGGTCCATCTAAATACGGGTTTTGGTGATTTTACAAAAAATGTGAAAAATGATACCTAAATTCTGAGCCTCAGAACATTCTAGTAAAATATGTGGAATCTTAAAAAACCATGCCAGCATAAAGCAAACACTTGGGAAATGTAAGTTATGAATTTATTTGGGAGCTATGACTATCTGCATCAAAAGTAGAGAATTTAGAACGTTAAAAATAAAGAATTTTTCCAAATTTTTGCCAAATTTTGTTTTTTTTCATAACTAAACACAAAAGATTTCATCCAAATTTTTAAACTAATTTGAAGTACAATGTGTCACGAGAAAACAATCTCAAAATCCCCTGGATATCTCATAGCGTTCCAAAACTATAACCACTTATAGTGACACAGGTCAGATTTGAAGAATGGGGCCGCGTCCTTAAGGCCAAAAGAGGCTGCGTCCCGTAGGGGTTAATTGTGATGGTAGATTTCAGTAAAAAAATGTGTTGTTGTTTAGGAACCTTAGTACTGGTAATTATTTACCTGAAATAATATCAATGCCCGCAAAAAAAAGTTCTGCAATCACATCATGTATTTCTGGTTCATCCGGCACTGGTGGTCCAGCCTGCAGCACTCTTCTATTGCTATCTGTCAGAGCTTCAAGAATAGCAAGAAACTGGGCTGCATTGTTTCCAAACATTTCTGCCAGCAGTCGCTCGGAATTAGTACGAGGCCATGGTAACTACGAATGAAACACAAAGTACTTCCTTAAAATTTTTCCTATGTTACCATTTAAAAAATGTTCACAGTAAAATACATTTGATCTAATTCGAACTCGCATAAAGTTATTTCAGAGGTAGTCTTTACCAGGCTACCAGCTATGCAAGAAACTGCAGAATGGCTCAATGTATTAAAACATGAAACCACTGATCCACTGATCATAACAGGACTTGTTACCCTCAAAAACGGCACTAGGAGCTGCTTACTAAAGTAAGCAGCTCCTAGTACTAAAACAGACGCAGCAGTGTTACACTGCTAGCGTTATTGGAAACCTCCGATAACGTTAGTAGACACTGCTGCGCTGTACACTACAAACGCAGGACAACTCTCAAAGCGGTCCCGTGTATTCATGAGGGGTTGCAGTCAGAGGCGCTGCCTCTTCCCCGGGGCGCCCCTCTCACTCCCTAGGCCAGCTGTGACTAAAACCCCCCTAAACCCGCCCCCTCATGAATAAGTGTAACACTGCTGCATCTGTTTTAGCACTAGGAGCTGCTTACTATAGTAAGCAGCTCCTAGTGCTATGTAGTGGACTGTATGTAATGAATCCATAGGCTGTGAGGGGGGCTTATATAAAATAACCATGAGAAGGTTATTTGGTATGATAAACTAGGGAATATTTTAGGGAACAGGAGACTGTTTAAGTCTACTAATTTTGAATGCTGCCAAGTGAGTTCTCTGCAAGGTGGCCTATTGAGACTCTGTCGCCCAGGGGTCTACTGAAACCTGGAGCCGACCCTGAACTGATGCCATTTCTGTTATTTTGCACAAAAAAAATAAAAGGTAAATTTGATAACATTTGAATATTTTACTTTCTACAATAAATCTGGTAAAAAAGTGGCCAAGATTTATCAATACTGAGGCCATCTGCACTATGTGCAGTTTGCCTCACTCCTATCCAGGTTGTGTCAGATTATTGAATACTAGAGCAGTCTTTAATTATCTGGCGCACCTTGCAATGCTCGTAAAGTGTGCACCATTTTAGTATACAGTATACAATTCTGTTGAGTCACATTAGTTAATGTGTTGCACACTCTGACTAAGCATTAACAAGCCCCTCTAGGTTTTTGTTGGACACAGTGCAGCCGCAACACAAAACTGGCACAAATACTTCTTAAATACATGTGCAAGTTCCAAAGACATTCTTTTCAGTGCAAAGTAGGACAGAAAACTGTCCCAGCCTGAATAATAAATTGCCCGACATCTCCAAGCCAACCTTTTCTGCATCTTTTAGATTATTTTTCAGCTTTGGACGAAGAATTCCTTTTGGTTTTCTTCTTGACTCAAATACTGTTCTCTTGAAGATCATGACCGCCATCTGAGAAGAAAAAATACAGTAAGTTCTATGAAATCAATTTACAGTACCGTATTTTTTCGGACTAAATCTTTGGGCGCCAATACGTTTAAAACCTGTGAATTACTTTAAATTGGCATTTGGCACTCTGTGATTTGCATCTTTTTCACTTCCTGTACATATAGGCCCACATTTACTGAAAACAGTGCAAAGTTTGCAGAGGGTGCAAGATTCGAGATTTATGTCTCCCGTTCTTCATGAATCCAGTTCCCCCTGCACTGCTCCGACAGAGTGCACCATTTTTTTGGTCCACCTTTCACATGGGCTGCGCAACACACTTCTGTCAGACTTTGCATGATAAATGTGTTGCCCGGTCTAACTGAGCACAGGAACGCACATATCAGTGCAGAAATTTTTTCTCTCATGATGAATAGTGCAACCTGCACTACGAACTGGTGCAAGCACCTTAGTAAATGTGGGCCACAGGGTGCACTTGCTATTTAATTTTTTTTTTTATAAATCAGGCTTCCTCCCTCCTTTCCAATTAATGTGCTAAAGTCAGACTAGTCAGACTACTGTAATCCATCCACCCAGCATAGAAAGACTGCAGTGGAGGAGGAGAATCCATGATAGAGAGAATCAAGGAAACAAATGGTGATGGTGCTATAGTTAGCAGTAAGTGTTCTGTCTTAACAATACTGTCCAGTATTTTTTAATTATTGCTGGAAAACTGCTAAAATGTACTGTAATCTGCAGCAGAACATTGGTGTCTTCCTGCTTCCCTCTCAGTTAGCTGCTCATCCTTATCCCCATCCACTATCCAGAGAATTCTATGTTCTGATCTGGTAACGAGTCAACACAAAAGACAGATTTAAGCAGTGAAGGAGGATCCTCCCCACTCCTGACATGTATGTTATTAATTCTCCATTAAATATCAATTATGGGGCATTTCTTATAACTCTATGTAGTCACATGTGATATGAAAGGTAACTGGTAAAATCCAATATCATTTCTAGAAGGATGATACATGTATTTAGGAGTGGGGCGGGGGACAAAGTAAAGAAAAAAACATTCCAGTTTCCTATATATTTGTACCATTTATGATAATGAAAAAGATTGTCCATCTATAATGCAGTGTGCAGCGATTCACTAAGATCGTGCGCCAGAAATCATGAATGTGTCGCTTCCCCACAAATGCATACCACCCAACATTTCTGGAAGGGAAGAAGGGACAAAATGGCGAGTGCTACGTGTGCCGCAGTGATCCCCCTTAGCCACACCTTCAATCACTCACTGGCCACGCCCCAAATTTTTACCATATTATAATAATAAAAAACATCTTCTCAATAATATAAAAAAACTTTTAGCCAGGTTGGGATTTAAACCTAGAACCTGCACAGTCCATGTGCCATAATGCCAGAGAGCCTCTATCCACTAGGCTACAAGCTAAGTGGTTAGTAATGAGATGAGTTTTGGTAACTAAGAGCTGGTACCTGCTACTGTTAAACTGTGACACAGACTTAATGCTCTCATATATAGAGTGGGATCTTCTCAGAGATTATTATTGTAATTATTGAGACAATTATTATTATTATTATTATTATTATATTATAATCCCTCTCAGAGGGATGATCACTGAGCTCATAGCTTAGTGGATAGAGTCTCTGTGTCTCTATAGCAGTTGGAATCCAGAGGGTCTGGGCTAGGCAAAAATTTATTTAATTGAACCTTGTGTCTGGGGAAGCCCTAGGTAGACACCATATATCGACAGATGTTGATGTCTCCCTGATGACGTGGCCCCTGCTCTCCGATATATCCCGACACATCTTTCAAAAGGTTTCCCTGCCTGATGTCTGTTGAAGCCATTCAGTATCGTAATTTCAGGCTTTGAAAGTATTTACTAGGCGGGACACAGAGCCGGGACAACCCCAGCCAGTGCGGGACCTTGAGGGAATATCTGTGACAATCTCCCAGCTGGCGGTGACAGTGGGGCAGAGGCGAAAAACCAGGACTGTCCCGCTGAATCTGGAACGGTTGGGGCTATGCGCAAATGTCCAACAGAGTTCACCATCTTTTTTGTGGTGCATCTTTAACATAGGCGTGCAACACATTTTCAAAGTTAAGTACAGCGCTCAGAATCAGTCAGACCGTCCGACGACACGCCTCCTAATTTGTGCCGCATGGAAGCCAGTGCAACTGCACCACAAAGGGGTCGCGTGTGCCACAATCCCAGCGCACACACTTCTTAAATACCTGTGCAAGCCGTTTTAGCCATGAAGAACGTGAACAGTCCGACAAAAGTGTAGCGTGTGACCCTTAGTAAATGAGCCCAATTGTTGTTATATTGCTAGAACTGCTATGACTCCCTTGTATCAGTAATGTTAGGAAAAAATTACACTGCTCTGATCCCTGACAGATGCAATAAACTTTTCCATGAGACAACCACTTTAAGTGACTGATGTTTGCGTGAAAAGACAACAGTGCAACATACATGTGTCTTATAAGGCAGATACATGTGTCTTATTATATTGGCATTGCCGTATGATTATACACAGCAATATATATTGACATTGTTGTGAAATATTGCCATCATTCTACATGGATTTTGTGAAATAAACATGATAATGTCATGTTATTACAGTGATTAGATAGTAAACAGAAGGCTGACAAAGGGCCTTTTTTCAACAGAAGTGTCTGTTTCACATAGGTAAAATACACCTCCTTTTTAAGTCTGTTTATTAATAACAAGGGTGATACTTTGGCCTCAATAATTGCCCCGTGTGGCGTGAAGGGGCATGAAGGGGGGGCACAGGCGTCTGGGAGTGGGCCGGCAACTTTTCACATGTGTGCAGCCGCCTGCCGAGATACATCAAGAGGCTGAAGCCTCTTGATGTATCGCGCTACGAAAATGCTGCAAAAATTTTCGTTAAAATGCGAACGATGATAAATATGCCCCATAACGTTCATGCATGTTTCTTTTCAGGGGTCTGAATGGAGAGAATACCTATTTATCCGTATCCGTATGGCGGCTGCAGTGCTGGCCAAAACTACGCCAGGCTCAAACTGGTATAGATTTGCATAAAAAACGCTGAATGATCGCAGGCTTTAGAGAGTGCACAGGCCATGGGGAAGGAACACCCCGCACTGGCCCACTCAGCAGGCATGCCCCCTACATGCACCCTCCACGTGCACATGGCATGGAGGTGGTATAGTCACAAGAATAAAGCAGGGATCTTAAAATAAGAATATATGAAAATTAATTCACCTGATAACGTTTTGCTATATAATTTGGTTTCAATTCCATCATGATGTTTGAATAGAAGATAGAAGTGTAGCTTTTTAGTTTAAAAAATTTAAAGAAGCTGTAGGGTCCAAAATGCAACACAAATCAATGGGGCACATTTACTTACCTGGTCCCTGCGCGAACCCCTATCCGGAATGTCCGACAAGGATTAAGTCTGCCGCAATTCACTACGAGCGTGCACCCGATATCCCGCATGTGTCGCTTCCCCGATCAGTTCCGCCGGAGTTCACCTTCTTTTTCCTGGTGCATGTAAGTGCTTGGCTTCCGACACAATTTTAAATGTTAAATCCCGCGAATGTCCAAATCCGTTTGATCGTTCGACGGCTGCCTCCCGATTTGTGTTGCGTGAAAGCTGACGCGATTGCGACACAATCCGATGGCATACGACACAATCCCCGGCGTGATCCCCGAAAAGTCGGGAAACCAGGCGAAAATGCGGCCGCAGGACCCTTAGTAAATGAGCCCCAATGTGACTAATCATTGAGGCACATTTACTTACCCGGTCAATGCGCGATCCTCGATCCGGACTGTCCGACGAGGATGAACTCTGCCGCGATTCATGAAGATCGTGGGCCCGATATCCTGCATGTGTCACTTCCCCAATCAGGTCCGCCGGAGTTTACCTTCTTCTTCTCGGTGCATGTAAGTGCTTGGCTTGCGACACAATTTTCAAGTTAAAGCCCGCAGTTTGTCCGAATCCGTTGGATCGTCCGACGACCCGTCCCCCCGATTTGTGTCACATGAAAGCCGACGCGATTGCGCCAAAATCTGATTGCGTGCGCCAAAAACCCCTTTTAAATCCCTGTCCCGGTGGCGCAAAACGGTCCGCGGGGACCTTAGTAAATGAGACCCATTATGTGCTTTGGAAGCAAGTATAGGAGGAAGTAAGCTAATCATTGCTATTCAAAAAATCTCCACAAATGAAGTCTGCCTATAAAATTCTATAACATACTCATTATGCAGATGACATAGTGCGCACACTATTAAATGGCACACCAATCTCCCACCATTAAAAGTCTACTTTGATAATGACATTGGTCTCCTTATTCACATGAAAAGATAATGGGGGAATTCATCATTATAATTTGTCTTTGACATGTCTCTGTTCAATTCCATTTTTGTTTAATCTGAATTCATCAAGTTAGTCTATGTATGTTGTTCTATTTGTTTTTTAGGGGCTTATTTACTAAGGGTCACGGATGACATTTCTTCAGTTTGTTCGCTGTTTTCGGGATTTGCGCAGCTTTGACAGGTATTTAACAGGGGTTTGCGCTGGGATTGTGTCGCACACAATCGGATTGTGGCGCAGCTGCACTGGTTTTCATGCGACAGAAATCAGTGGGCGTGCTGCAGGATGATCCAACTGATTCGGACTGAGCGCAGGATCAGCGCAAGTTTAAAATTGTGTCGCAAGACAATACAATTACATGCACTAGTAAGAAGAATGTGAACTCCGGTGGACCTGAGCAGGGGAAGCGACACATGCAGGATATTGGACACACGATCTTAGTAAATCTTAGTGAATTGTCGGACAATGCACTTTCTATGAACTCCTCGGACAGGTAAATAAATGTGCCGCATATTGTTCTTTTTTTGGCACACATGTCCCTTGATGTCCTGATGAATTTAGTAGTGTTTTTTCCCCTATTTCTAGCCAGGGGGTGACTGGAGTGATTTTGCGTCAAAACATGCTTCTAAACGAAAATGGCAAATCATGAATTCTGTTCAGTATTGTGAAAATCAGACTATTCAAATAATGATTTTGGAGCAAGCAGGGTCTATGTCAAAGTGACTTTCCACTGTCCTCTGTTCATTTGGTGCAAAGGAAAGTTGCAAAACAGAATTTTGTACCACAACTTCACCAAAACAACACCAAATATAGACAAAAAACCCAATGATAAATCCCCTCCAAATTTAGATTCATGTAAAAGAGAAAAAAGAGGTGAGGTTCTAAGTGTCACAGAGCCAAAGATAAAGGCCTCTTATCTGTCCCCCCACTCCAGATTCGTAGCCATCAGGCTGCAGGGAGAATTTGGACGATGCTGCACACAGGAGCAGCTGCACCACATAGATAATGTAATTATTGACTTTATGGGGCAGATTTGCTTACCCGGTCCATTTGCAATCCAGCGGCGCGTTCTGTGTGGAGGATTCGGGTTCTGCCGGGATTCACTAAGGTAGTTCCCCTGACGTCCACCAGGTTTTTTTTTTTTTAGTGCGGCGGTTTTTCCGAATCCGTCGGGTTTCCGAATGGCCACGCCCCCGATTTCCGTCACGTGCACGCCGGCATCGATGCGCCACAATCCGATCGCGTGCGCCAAAATCCCAGGGCAATACAGGGAAAATCGGCGCAAAACGGAAAAATTAGCTTAGCCCGCCGGAAAAAACGTGATTCGGGCCCTTAGTAAATGACCCCCTATATGTTATTAAATTTTGCTAAGGGATAATATCAACTAATGTTCATGTTTTTAACCCTCTCCTATCCAGAAGAATCTAAGAACACACTTGCTCTCTGATTACCTTTTATTTTGTGATCGTTAGCCATACGATGAACAGTCGCCTTCGCCTAATGTGGCTAGATATTAACACCACGACCCAGAACATGTCCATAAAGTTATATTTAAAACCAAAAACACACACATGTTCCGGAATAAAGTTTTTATTTCACACCATCCTCAATTATTTATACCTATGTAATGACATTCTCACTCAAATTCTTATGAACCATGGTGGGTTCTGTTATTATGCAGCTAATACAATGGCGCACAGCTAAAAGTGACTTTTGGGGCCACACTTTTAGTTTTGCCTAGGGCCCCACTTTGTCTAAAACCGGCCCTGCACACAGGGACCTCAGGACCCCAATTCTCATGCTCCCAGAAGTCAGACCTTTAACAATCAGTAATTTATCTCCAAGGTTTTTGATGGCTAGTAATGCTTTATTCCACTGGCACAACCAAGCCTCCCGATTCCATATTTTACTGTGCAGTATAAAGAATATATGGTGGAATGTTTTCTATGAGCCCATTCTCCACACACTGTGTCCAATATATGTGTATTTATTAGTAACTAGGCAGCTGTAACATACACTGAACTGCATTTGATCATGCTTCTGTAGCACTATATCACTTCAAGATCCCTGTAATCCATGTGTAAGTAACCCCACAGGCAATATTACATGTCTTTTTTCCATGACATGTGTGTCTGTGAATATCTTATTGAGCTTGTAACTCATGCCAGGCATCTACAATCACTTCACTTCTTAAACAGGCAAAATGTTTGTTTACCTTCAGAGTGGACTCTTTAAAAGCTTTCTTTGTCTCTTCGTTGTAGGAGGAATCGCTCATATTTTCAAGCTGGCTAAGCTCGCTGATCTTACCAAGAGCACGGCGAGCAAATACCTATGAAGACACACAGATATCAAATATGAGATGTCTCAATAACCTTGTCTTTAATATGGTGAAACAAGAGGTCAGTAAACAAAACTATTAATTCTAGAATAATCCTATGTGAATAAGGAAGGTCACAAGCCAAGTTTGATGTTGGAAAATATTTAAGTAGAAAATTAATATTCATTTTGGAAGTTAATGTATTCAATAAATATCAAAAAAGTTAAAAAGACAACTTAGCTTTGATGTGAAATTGTTACAAATAACATTGCTTTGCGCCTTATATATCATTTATATATGTTAATGGGTGACATACAGTGACATTCCTACTGGTATGTTGTCACCAAACATTATGGAAAATATTTGGAAAAGCTCAGGTGATGGTGACAAGTAAAAATTTAGATAATTTTTCTTTCATGACCTAGTGTGGAGGCATCATCCAGCTTTGAACTTTGAAGCAAGATGTAAATTTGTTGTATTAAAGAGGCGGAGAGTTTAGCACTGAAGTCGAGCTCTCCCCATATCACAAAGCCCCCCCCTTTGTTGTAATTGAAACCCCAGCCACCAGGGACATCAGTAACTGGCTCTCTGGAAGTCTGGTGCATTATTTCAATCACAGCAGAAGTGGTTTCCCTGAGGTGGGGAGAGCTTGACTTCAGTGATAAACTCTCTTCCAAATTAAATCTAATTACAAAGTTGTTTTTATGGATGATGCCACCAAGCTGGGCTATTAAGGAAATTAACCCCTAGGGGACTCAGCCTATTTTGGCCTTAAGGACGCGGCCCCATTTTTCAAATCTGCCCTGTGTCACTATAAGTGGTTATAGCTTTGGAACGCTATGAGATATCCAGGGGATTTTGAGATTGTTTTCTCGTGACACATTGTACTTCAAATTAGTTTAAAAATTTGGATGAAATCTTTTGCATTTAGTTATGAAAAATAACAAAATTTGGCAAAAATTTGGAAAAATTCTTTATTTTCAACGTTCTAAATTCTCTACTTTTGATGCAGACAGTCATAGCACCCAAATAAATTCATAACCTACATTTCCCAAATGTCTGCTTTATGTTGCCATGGTTTTTTAAGATTCCACATATTTTACTAGAGTGTTAGAAGGCTCAGAATTTAGGTATCATTTTTCACATTTTTTGCAAAATCCCCAAAACCTGTATTTAGATGGACCTGCTCAACTTCTAATTGACACTGAGAGGCCTAAATAATAGCGAGACTCATAAATGACCCCATTATAGAAACTACACCCCTCAATGTACGAAAAACCACTTTTAAGAAGTTTGTTAACCCTTTAAGTGTTTTATAGGGGTTAAAACAAAATGGAGGTGCAGTCTGCAAATTGTAATATTTTTTCACAATACACTCATTTTGGGTGGAAAATTAAACATTTACAATGGATTAAATGAAAAAAGGCTCCACAAAGTTTGTTACCCAATCTCTCCCGAGTACACGGATACCCCATATGTGGTGGTAACCTGCTGTATGGGCGCACGGCCGGGCATAGAAGGGAAGGAGGCGCCATCCAGATCAGATTTGCT
Organism: Engystomops pustulosus; assembly: GCF_040894005.1. Classification (NCBI taxonomy): domain Eukaryota; kingdom Metazoa; phylum Chordata; class Amphibia; order Anura; family Leptodactylidae; genus Engystomops; species Engystomops pustulosus. Next base: position 78,358,688 of record NC_092414.1, on the reverse strand, counting down.
ATGTCACATTGTACAGGCTATAATTTTTTTCTTTTTTTATCGTGGACCTATAGGGGCTTATTTCTTTTGCCACATGAGATGCACTTTTCTGGTACGTAATTTGGGGGAATCTATAGGCTAATTGGTGAGATTTTATTAACTCTTTGTTGGTGGAGGAAATGAAAATCATCACTTTTTAGGAAGATTTTTATGGGGTTTTTTTTTGGCCGTTTACCATACCATAAAAATAGTATATTATTTTTATTCTATGGGTCGCCACAATTACGAAAAGACCTCATTTATATAGATTTTTAATTTTTTCCCATTTTTACTGAATAAAAAGTAATTTGGCAAAAATATTAATTTTAGCATCACCTTCTTTCATATGCATAACTTTTTGTATTTTTCGCCTCACAAATCTGTTTAAGGGCTTATTTTTTGCGAGAAGGATTGTTCTTTTTAGTGGTCTTATTTTAGAGTGCATAACATTTTTTAAATTACTTTTTAGAGCATTTTTTATAGGGTATTAATTGAAAATTATCTTTTTTTTGGGGGGGGGGGGTTTGGGTTTTTTTTTTACGGGGTTCACTTTGCGAATCTAATAACGATTCTGTTTTATTATACAGATTGTTACGGACGCAGGGATACCAAATATGTGGGGGTTTCGTGTATTTTATTCCATTGTACTGAATAAAAACCAATTTGGAGAAAATCTTGTTCATTTTAGCATCACCATCTTTTCATATGCATAACTTTTTTATTTTTTGGCTAACAAATCTAGTTAGGGGCTTATTTTTTGCGAGAAGAGTTGTTCTTTTTAGTGGGCTTATTTTGGAGTGCATAACATTTTTTAAATCACTTTTTAGAGCATTTTTTATAGGGTATTAATTAAAAATGATCTTTTTTCGGAACGTTTTTGCGGTTTTTTTTCTACGGCGTGTACTGTGCGGGTCCAGTAATGATTCTGTTTTATTATACAGATTATTACGGACGCGGCAATACCAAATATGCAGGGTTTTTTTGTGTTTTTGTGGTTTTTTATACTTTATTAAGTGTTTTTATAGGAAAGTGACATTTTAGGGGCTTATATTTTAATGTATTTTTTATTTATTCTAATGTATTAACTTTAGTGTTTTTGACTTTTTTTTACTTAAACATACTTGAACTTGAACCAGTGATGCTCTGATCACTGGTTTAAGTTCAATACACTGCTCTACAATGCTATTTTATTGTAGAGCAGTGTAAACTGTCTGAGCTTGCTTGCGCATGCTCAGACAGTTTGCAGTCAGACCCGGAAGGGGTCTGGCTGCCATGGAGACCGGGCAGCTCCGGGGCACATGCCAGTCCTCGGAGCTGCCCTGAAGTGGATCGGATCCCCCGGTAAGCGGCACTGGGGATCCGATCCACAGCGCAAACACCCTTACACGCCGCGGTCATGCTTGACCGCGGCGTGTAAGGGGTTAACACCCGCGATCGGAGTCGGCTCCAATCGCGGGTGTTAGCGCAGGCTGTCAGCTGTGATAGACAGCTGACAGCCGCTGCTTCTGGTGCCGGCTCCGTTCGTGAGCCGGTGCCAGAAGCAGGACGTTATAGAACGTCCCCGTGCGCTAAGTATCTAGCCCCGGGGACGTACTATAACGTCCTGGTGCGCCTAGGGGTTAAAGATCTGAAAGGTGTTAAGCTATTTAATAACATACTGCCAATGGTTTATTAAGTCCATTTCTGCTGACAGATTCATTTTAAATGCCTTGTGCCACATTTGTCGAGATAATTTTAGCTTTCTATGCCAGATTTATCAATCAGTATTAGACACTTTGATAAACCTAATGCAGCATAAAACTGTCTAGTCCCGGGGTCACCAAACTAAGGCCCAAGGACTGTTTCTATCTGACCCCCGTCGCATCATGCGCCAATGATAAGGCTTCCTGCTGGGGCCCCCGGCGGGCCGCGGCCTTTGGCAGTTGGGCAGGGGCCTCCGTCCATCCGGACAGGAAGATCCTCCCCGTCACTGTATAGTGCTCAATGAGCCATAATGAGCACTATTACTGCAGGTGGAGCGATGTAGCCGGAAGACAACCCCGGCGTACATCGCTCTTTGAACCTGGATGCGCGGCTGGGTGATGACGTCATCACGGGGCCACGCACTCCTTTCTGTCCAGCAGCGGCAAGACCAAAGGACACTGCCAGAGGTAAGTACAGGATTTTTTTTTTACTGCAGTAAAACAATTTTGGCGTCCAGGGGGCCCAATATGTAAAATAATTCATTTCAGCATATGAAATAATTAATGGTGGTGGGAGGGGCATATGAAATAATTAATTATGAGGGGCAGTCTAGTAATTAATGGGGGGAGCAGCATATTCAATAAATAATGGAGAGGGGTCCCAGTATATTTAATAATTAATTGACCCAATTAATTCATTGGGCCAATATATAAAATAGTTCACAAGGGGGTGCAGTATATTTAATAATTAAATGAGGGGGGGGGCCAGTGTATTACGGATGTGGTCACATGCACCGCTAGCGCTGTGCTTTCAAGCGCAGCAGTAGCCAGGGGGCCGTGCCTGGGTAAGCCTGAGGTAAATGTGTAATTCCACCAATATGGGCACTGGTAAGCCTGCACTGATGGGCAGTGCAGTCTGTATGTCTCTATGTGGGCAAAATTATTATATTGGGGTTTTTTAGCGCTGTATAAATTGGTATTTTAATAATAGTAATTTGGAATCCCTAGGAAGCAATGATGTCAAGAAAGAGAAAAATTGACTCGGAGTGTAGGATATTCAAAGAGTAGTGAACTTGCGATTACTTTTTCATACAGCACGAGGAAATAGCTGTGTGTTTGATATGCCAGGATATAGTGTCTGTGTTCAAAGAATACAATTTGCGTCGACACAATCAAACTCAACATAAAGATTGTTTTGTTGGAGATGTGAGAAAAGATAAAATATTAAAACTGAAAAATACATTGGCAACTCAGCAAAATACTTTTGTCAAGCAGAAGCAACTAAACATTTCTTCACTGCAAGCAAGTTTTCAAGTTGCCAAGCGAATAGCATGAACGATTTGTGGAGGGAGAATTTGTTAAAGAATGCTTTTTTTTCAAGTTGCCAAAGAGATGTGTCCAGAGAAGGTTGATTTATTTAGTACAGTGAGTCTTTCAGGATCTACAATTACACAAAGGATTGAAGAAATGGGAGACAATTTGTATCAGCATTTACAAAACTCCGCAAGAAAACTTTCCTATTTTTCCTTGGCACTCGACGAAAGCAATGACCGTGATTCTGCGCAACTGCTAATTTTTATTTGTGGGTCGAATGACTGTTTTGAAGTCACAGAAGAACTTGCTGCACTGCAAAGCATCAAAGGAACAACTACAGAAGAGGATATCTATGAAAAGGTTTGCCAAACTGTGAACGATTTGAAGCTGGACTGGGCTAAACTAGACAGTGTGACAACTGATGATGCTCCATGGTGGGGTCTAAGAAAGGAGTAATTGCTCGCATTAACCAAGAGATGGACAAACATAACCGTTCTCATCCAATAGCAATACACTGCCTCATCCACCAACAAGCACTGTGTAGTAAATCACTGAAGTGGGACTCTTATGAAAATTGTGGTATCTTGTGTTAAAGGGGTATTCTCGTCTCAGCATTCACATTCAATTTCATTAATCTGCCATATATGTACATTTCTTCAATTAGATGTTATTATAAGAAAATGTACCTGGTTGAAGATAATTTCTCATAAATGTAATCATATGGTCCCTTAGAAACAAGACTGGGCCACTTAGACTCCGCTACCGAGTTGCGGCTAGTACCATCATCCCCTGCGGTGGTCCAGGGAGTCCACAGACTCTAGCGCCAAGAGACCCTCCCACACCCCCGTGTGTGACAGTAAGATCTGGCCATGGACTCCGCTAAGGTCATGTATCTTGCTAAAGCCCTGGTATGTGCCAAGGACCCACTCCAGCTACTGGCTGACCTTCCCAGCACTTTCGCCCAGCAGTCTCAAGAGATTGCTGTCCGAAAAGAACTTCTAGACAAACTCACTGCCACCTGCGCAGAGGTCGCACTAAGATTTTTACAGAAGGGTAATAATACTCCTCCTCCTATTTTTGGGGAGTATTTTTAGCCGAGGAGGAGTATTAAATTTTTTGTAATAAAAATATAAAACTTCTAGCTGTATATAATGTTAACAGACACTATTTATACATGAAAATCATCTTCACCGCGCGCTCACCACACACACACACAGAGCAGCACGCTCACTAAACACGCACACACACATACACAGAGTGTGCGTGCTCACTAAACACGCACACACACATACACAGAGCAGCACGCTCACCACACACATACACAGAGCAGCACGCTCACCACACACACACAGAGCAGCACGCTCACCAGACACGCACACATGTGTGTGCGTGCTCACTAAACAGAGCAGCACGCTCACCAGAAACGCACACATGTGTGTGTGCGTGCTCACTAAACACGCACACACACATACACAGAGCAGCACGCTCACCACACACATACACAGAGCAGCACGCTCACCACACACACACAGAGCAGCACGCTCACCAGACACACACACTACACAGAGCAGCACGCTCACCACACACTACACAGAGCAGCACGCTCACCACACGCACACACAGAGCAGCACGCTCACCACACGCACACACAGAGCAGCACGCTCACCACACACACACAGAGCAGCACGCTCACCACACACACAGAGCAGCACGCTCACCACACACACACAGAGCAGCACGCTCACCACACACACACACAGAGCAGCACGCTCACCACACACACAGAGCAGCACGCTCACCACACACACACACACAGAGCAGCACGCTCACCACACACACACACAGAGCAGCACGCTCACCACACACACACACAGAGCAGCACGCTCACCACACACACACACAAACACAGAGCAGCACGCTCACTACACACACACACAAACACAGAGCAGCACGCTCACTACACACAGCAGCACGCTCACTACACACACACAGCAGCACGCTCAATACACACACACAGCAGCACGCTCACTACACACACACAGCAGCACGCTCACTACACACACACAGCAGCACGCTCACTACACACACACACAAACAAAAAGCAGCACGCTCACTACACACACACAGCAGCACGCTCACTACACACACACAGCAGCACGCTCACTACACACACACAGCAGCACGCTCACTACACACACACAGCAGCACGCTCACTACACACACACAGCAGCACGCTCACTACACACACACACACAGAGCACGCTCACTACGCACACACAGAGCAGCACGCTCACTACACACACGCACACACACAGCAGCACGCTCACCACACACACACACACACACAGAGCACGCTCACTACACACACACACACAGAGCACACTCACCACACACACACACAGAGCACACTCACTACACAGAGTGCAGTGAGCGCGGTGCACTCCACAGGTGGGCCTCGCACTCACCTGGCACTGGTCTCCGGTCCTGCCGGGATCCCACAGCCGAGGAGCCGCAGCCCTGCTGTCCACGTGTCTCCCGGGGCCTGCGCTCCCACTCCGGGTCTCTCCGGAGCGCTGCTGACACAGAACACTGTGTCACGTGCCCCGCTGAGCGGCCCGGCGCGCGCTGCTATCCCACTACTAACATTTCCCTCTCTTGCAGCGCTCGCTGGGCCGCTCAGCCTGCGCGCTACAGGGAATAATTGCCATGGCAATTATTTTGGGGGGTAATTGCGCCTCATCACGCGTCTATGACGCGTGGTGAGGCGTTAATGCGACCTCTGCTCCCGCGACTCCTCCTCCTGTTTCTCCAGTCGACCCGCCATGTTTTCCGGCAGTAGAGTCTGGACCCGATTTTTTTATGCCTAACAAATTTCATGGCAACCCCAATTTTTGCAGGAGCTTTGTTTCCCACTGCTCTCTGCACATTAAACTGATGTCCTCCCAGTTCACCTCAGAACGCTCTAAACTGGCGTATGTTTTCTCTTTGCTCCCCAGAGAGGCACTGGCCTGGGCTACTCCTTTGTGGGATATAGCCCAGGCCTATACCACGTTTCTGGCAAAAATCCAGTCCAGGTTCGAACAACCTCAAGTCCGGCTTCCTTGCCTGCCCTGCTTGACCCCGGTGTTCACAGAGTCTTCAGCCTTCCCAGAGGCCGCTCCAGAGTCTCCAACCTTCCCAGAGGCCGCTCCAGAGTCTCCGGCCTTCCCAGAGGCCGCTCCAGAGTCTCTTGCCTTCCCAGAGGCTGCTCCAGAGTCCCTGGCCTTCCCAGAGGCCGCTCCAGTCTCCGGTCTTCCCAGAGACCACTCCAGAGTTTCCATCCCCAGACTCACCTCTCCCCGCTCCTGGTCCGGCTCTGGTCCCGGTCTTCCTTGGCCTGGCTCCCATCCAAGACTATCCCCGCACTCAAAGGCGCGCGCTGCGATACTTTATGATTTAAAGGGCCAGCGTCCCTCTAATTGGTGATGGCTAATCCGATGCGCCCTTATAGTCCGGCACCTCCCTTCACTCTCTGCCAGATCTTCAAGTCATTCCACCAAAGTGAAAGCATCCTGTGTTCCTCCTGTGCATTTCCAGATGCCTTCGTGTTTCCTGTGCGTTTCCAGATGCCTCAGTGTTTCCCGTGTTCCTGTGGCGTTCACGTGTTCCTGTGGTATTCCTGTGTTCCTGTGGTATTCCTGTATTCCTGTGGCGGTCCTGTGTTTTCCCGTGGCAGTCCTGTGTTCCCATGGCGGTCCTGTGTTCCCGTGGCGGTCCTGTGTTCCCGTGGCGGTCCTGTGTTCTTGTGGCGGTCCTGTGTTCTTGTGGCGGTCCTGTGTTCCTGTGGCAGTCCTGTATTCCTGTGGCAGTCCTGTATCCCAGTGGTCATCCTGAGGTCATGCCTTCCCAAGGTCCTACCTTCCCGAGGTCTTGCCTTCCCGAGGTCTTGCCTTCCTTGCCATTTATTTTATTTAGATGAAGAACAAATGCTTCGAGTAATGACTATAGTTAAAAAATGCAGTAGATGTCCTTTGAAGGCATTCTTAAAAAGTCACTACAGATACTTTTGGCAATAACATAATATTGTAGGAGAGGCAACAGAGATATTACCAAAGCTAAAAGAAAATATGCTTCAGGATTTTTATACAATACTGAAACTTCAGGAGAACTGACATATCCTCTTTAACAATAATTCTTTCATTTTATTAATAAAGCCATCATTCCCCATAAGAAATCTCCACTATTGAACTGAGGCCAAAAACACAACATCAGAGACTCTTCAAAGCTGTTTATCCTGATGTGTGTGACCACAAGATGTCATGTGCATTTCTCTGAAGCACATGATTTTCCTCTTATGCTACTCATCTAGAGAAGTTCAGTCTGAAGTGCAATAATATATAGTGGCAAGAGTCATGCACCTCTGTCACCTTAGACTAGAAGAATTTTAACCCTATCTTTCACTTCATCCAGGACTAACCTATTATCTTTAAGTTAGTTTGCAATAGGTATAGAGAAATCTAAGAATACATGAGATTACATGTTGGACTTTCAAAGCTTGGACACTGTAAAAAATATCTGTTATTTAATGAACTCAAATATAGATCAATTATTGCTCTTTTAATTGATTTTGCAAGGAAAAAATACATTTGTTTTTAAAAGCAAAAGAAAATTGTAACCTACCCTTGACATCCCCGGTAACACCTGCGGACGAAGTGGGCTCCGATCGCGGGTGTTTAACCCGTTAAATTCCGCGGTCAGCGCGACCGCTGCATTTAACTTGTCTTTGGGGGGGTCAGGGCCGGCACTATGGGTAATATCTCCGTTTTCCTGACACTTAGAAACACAATTTAGATTCATATAAAAGAGGAGACTCTTCTTTCATAGGAAAAAAGAAGTGAGGTTCTATGTGTCACAGAGCCAGAGGTATAGCCCCCTGAAGTGTAGCCCCCATCCTGATTCTTAGCCATCAGTCTACAGGGAGAATTTGCTGCACTCCGGAGCTGCTGCACCTCACAGATAATGGAAATATTCACTTTATATGTTACTGCATTTTGAGAAGGGATAATATCACCTAATATTCATGTTTTTAACCCTTCTCTATGCAGAACTATCTAAGAACACACTTTCTCTCTTATTGCCTTTTATTTCGTGATAGTTTTTTTTGCCGAAACTTGACTGATACAATGAACATTCGATCCTCTTTTCCTAATATCGCTATTATACATTAACCCCGCAACCCAGAACATGTCCATAAATCTATATGTAACAACAAAAACACACACATATTCTGGAATAAAGGTTTTATTTCTCACCATCCTCCATTACTTACACCTATGTTATGACGTTCTCACTCTCATTCTTATGACCCGCGGAGGGTTCTGTTATTGTGTGGCTAATACATTGGCGCACATCTAAAAGTGACTTTTATTATCTCATTAGCTTGGTTTAATGATGTATAGTTATTATTTGGGTTACCATTGTGTAAGGGAGCATACAATAATACATCTGTGTAAAGCTCAGTGCAATTTTCTGCAAAAATTGTTTGGTGTCCCCTGTGGATTTAATATTCCCTTTACTGTATATTTTGGTGAATATACACATGTGGGGTATGTATGATCTCCTCACATCTTTCCGTTTTAGGAAAGTATATTTTCATTTTATAAGTATTCTGGATTTGTACATATTTTAGAGGAAATTTTGAATGTTTATTGTCAAATGCATCGCTTGGTTGTCTGCTTTCAAAATTATATAGGTTTTATTTAGGCATCTTTACTTTTTATTCTGTTTTACTGCTATATTTTGCAGGTTGTGACTGTCTTACAATTTGTAGCTGAAAAGCAGATATCTAGTTATTACAGTTTTAGTGATATTATGCGGATTTATTTATGTGAACATATCAATATGGGACATTTGTGAACTCTACACATGTCCATCTATTACATTTAGTAGATGTAAAGGTAAATATTTTCTGTTTGGAGCACATTTTTTTGCCATCAAAGTCAACTTTTAAGTATCTTTTTGTAAAATGTTTCAGTTCAAATCAAAATGGCATGAAGGTGCCTATGTCTATAAACTCTTTAATGCAATTTTGAAAATGGGGCAAGTGTCTGCTTTCAGAAAATATGTGGTTTGTTGGATTTACTTTAATGTTTAAATGTCAAAATTGTAAAAATTGCTTTGGTAAAAAAAAAAAAAGAATTATGTCATCTTCTAGTTTACCTCTCCATGAACGCCAGCCTGGCAGTCAAAGTAGCACTGGCACACAGCAGTATACAATGTGGCTCTCCAGGTAAGGTAAGTGACAGATAAGAGGGGAACAGAAGACTCCATGCATACACTTGCCCAAAGCAGGAACTCAAGAGCCTGAAACAAAGATGGATGTAAGAAATTATTTTTTATCTGATAACATGACATTTATAGAGAATGAAGTGTTTTATACCTGACATGTTGATAAGGCATTGGCTGACAAACACTAAAGTAATAAGTTCAGCAATTACAACATTAATGTCAAACCGTGAAATTTATTATTTCATAAATGCTGATAAAGCTGAGCAAAGCAAACAGACTACTGTTTATTAGCATCATGTCTCATACCCTATTGTATCCACTAGAGGTCCTCATGAGACAAGTTATACAGTACAGTCCATGAAAAATCTCAGTGCTCCATATTAAATCACTTGCGCTTAAAATGAAGAGGGCTGTATGAAAAGTTTGGGCCCTGTCAGGATTCAGGATGCGTGTATCCTCTGGACCACCGCGGGAGGTGGCACTAGCCGACACGTGGGACCGGAATCTAAGTGGCACCTGGTCTTCACCAGAGCCCGCCGCAAAGTGGGATGGTCTTACTGCGGCAGGATACCACCAGGTCGTTCCACAGCTGCAACTAGCCCGCGGAGGCAGCCGAAGTCGAGGTACCTTTGCAGGAGAAAAACTTGTGGTAAGGTTCAGGCACAGGGTCAGGGCAGGCGGCAGAGATGCAAGGTCAAGTCCAATCCGGAGTCAGCAACAGGAGGTCCAGGCAGGAGGGAATGGGAACACAGGAACGGACTGGAACACACAGGAACACAGAGGCAGGAACGTAGGGACACGGGAACAGGAACGCAGAAACACACTGGAGCACAAGAACAGGAACACAGGAACACGGGAACTCAGGAGCAGGAACACACAGGAACGTAGGAACAGGAACAACCAGGAACGCAGGAATACTCAGGGATAACGCAGGGGAGCTTTCTCTATGGCAAAGGCTAAAAGATCTGGCAGGGTGTCATGGGAGAGGCAGATCTAAATAGCCTCCTGGGAAATGGCCAGCGCCAATTAACGGTGCGCTGGCCCTTTAAATTTCCTGAAGCCGCCGCGCACACTCTAGGACAGTGGTGGCAAACCTATGGCACTGGTGCTAGAGGTGGCACCCGGAGCACACCTTCTGGGCACCCAGGCCATCACCTCAGAACAGAGTTTCCATACAGGACTCAAAACTACCTCCTGCAGTCCTTGGCCACACCGGATGTACTGTGATCAGTGCTATTTTAAAGCTACACATCCTTAGCTGCCTGGGACTACAGGAGGAGCAAGGAGGTGTAGACAAGGCTGCGTTATTATTGGAGCTCCTGCTCCTGCTACAATGATAGTCAGAATTTCTCCTCTTTCTCTTAATTGTATTGGTGTCCTCAGGTTGCCAATACAATTAAAAGCCGTTGCAAAACAGGTAGCAACATGTCCCTTCTTAAATTGCCATGTTGGCATTTTGCATTTAAATAAGTGGGTTTGGTTGTAGTTTGGGCACTCGGTTCCCTAAAAGGTTCGCCAACACTGCCCTAGGAGATAGGGACACGCTCATACGGACGGGAATCAGGTGCGGGGAGAGGTGAGCAGCGCGAGCGCCGCGCCTGCAAAGACAGAGAGGCACGGGTGTGCCCAAGACCCCCGATATGGGTAGCGGGAGCACCCGTGACCACCATGACAGGCCCCTTACAGCCTGTTATTTTATTGCCTTTTTGTCTTAGCAAAAAATACAAAACACTGGGGTAAGGGGGTATACCAAGATTGCCATTACATATGATATATTAGTGAGTATATAACTCCTGTACATACAAGTAATGTAACAACATGTGCTCAGTGTGGCACAATTGTTGCCATCAAAACAATAGACACTACAATAGCGCCCAGACAGACCCCATTATCAGTCATTGAGGTCTGCTAGGTAGTGAGTGCTGTTGCCTATTAAGTGAGGGGTCCACACTGCTAGAAAGGTTTTAGTAACTATGATAGCAGCAGAAACAGATGTATACTAAAACAGTATATAACACACATATATCCACATACGCTAATCTATATACATACTACACAGACATTACATGCACTAATCTATACATACATGCACATCCCATTCACTTACAGTTTACACACAAGTTTTAAGATTTATTATTATTATAATCTATTGGGGCTACAGGTCATTAATATGAGCTCTGAGCTGTGATTGGTTACTATAGGCAATAAGTTTAAAATGCTTATGTGTGAGGTAAGTTGGATAGACAGAAATAGGGGGAGGTAAACTGTTCCAGTTGCCCATAGAAACCAATCAGCGATCAGCCGTAATTTTACATACAGCTGTGCAAAAATGAAACTTTAGCTCTGATTGGTTGCCATGGGCAACTAGAACAGTTCTGCTCTATGACATTTCTAATAAATCTCCCCAAAGACAAAATGTCACAGTCAGATACAAAGATGGTCACTGAAAGAGAGGGTCAGAGACAGTCACTAAAAGAGACGAACAGAGACGGCCAGTGACAGTCGCTGAAAGAGATAGTCAGAGACGGTCACTGACAGACGTGGTCAGAGACAGTCACTGACAGAGTTATTTCCTATCACGGCCAGGGCCGTGATCGACAGCTGGTATATATATATATATATAAGTCACATCCCCTTCATCAAGACCCTGCTACACTGAAAAGTAATTATAGGAAATGTATTTACCAAACCTGAGCCAGATCAACGGGGGACATTAATCATAGTGGGTCTCTGGTTCGCCTGTTTTTGCGCCTGGTTTGCTCTTCTTTTTGGCTCCTGATCTATGATGGATCTAGTTCTGCCTTAGTAAATGCACTTTGGAATTGTCGCATGTCCCATTCATTTGCGCCTAAATTAGCGCAAATTGTTAGATCTCATTTGTGAGCAATAATGAAAGGAGACTTAGAAAAGATGACAGAACGTTCAGGGCTTCATCTCTGCACAAAAAAACTATTATTGTGATGTAACTGCAGGGACTAATCTTGCTAAAATTCTTGCTGAAATGAGTCTTTGCCTTTTTTATTGTAATTTACATGAAATGGAGTCTGATAATATTCTCAGATCTGTACAATAAGACAATAATCACTCAAAGAGATGATCCCATAGAAAGTGATGAAGTCGTTACTGAAGAAATTTTACATTTTAAAACTGCTCCGAAGTATTTTCCATGTTGCATAGAGGTTATTCTTCATTTGGGAACCTAAAATGTATGTTTTTAGTAATGAAAAGGGAAGCTTTTTGGAAGTGCACCTGCTCAGAGGAGGTGCATTTTCTGCGCCTATTTTGTGCCTTTTTAGGCACAAAATAGTGATAGATCCTGTGCAAACATCTGTATAGGACGCACTCACTGGGGCAGATTTACTTACCCGGCCCATTCGCGATCCAGCGGCGCGTTCTCTGCTCTGGATTCGGGTCCGGCCGGGATTTATGAAGGCAGTTCCTCCGCCGTCCACCAGGTGGCGCTGCTGCGCTGAAAATCATCTCAACGCGCCGGAATGCACCACCTCGGACCAGGTGAAGGTAAGCGCTCCCCAAGCGACACTTTTTCGGTTTTTAAATGCGGCGGTTTTTCCGAATACGTCGGGTCTTCGTTCGGCCACGCCCCCAGATTTCCGTCGCGCGCATGCCGGCGCCGATGCGCCACAATCCGATCGCGTGCGCCACAATCCCGGGGCAATTCAGGTACAATCGGCGCAAATCGGAAATATTCGGGTAACACATCGGGAAAACGCGATTCGGGCCCTTAGTAAATGACCCCCACTATGTCAGATAAGGCGCAGGGACTCAAAACCACTAAGTGCCGAACTTTGCCGTGCGCCTAATTAACGAGATGCGCCAGATTTTTGCGCTAAAAGACGCTCAAAACAGTCTAACAGACTATGATTAATGTCCCCCAACATATATGTTAGTATACAATGCTGGATTCCTATAAAGCTCTGCAGATATGATATAAGCTTGTAATTTTGCATAGTAAAAAAATCACCCACTGAGTTCCATGAATTATTGAATAAGCTAAGATCTCAGATCTATAAATATATAGTATATTGTAATTTTTATCACTGTGCTGTACAGCATGGTTTCCTAGTATCTGGTACTGCTAATGGAAATAAAACTGTTCTTTGTATGAATTTCCTTTTTAACTTCCTGGAGCCTCAAGCAAAGTTCTCATTACTTCCTGGAATATTTGGGGACATTTATCAAGGCTTGTGCGCCAGTTTTATGGCATACAAGCCCTGAAGTAACTGCAATTACTGACTCACCGCCAGTTATTGCACCGCCAGTTATTGGGGGGGGCAGCGAAGTCTGCGGTGGAATCCTATACAATTGTATGCCAGCACAGCTGCCCACATCGAATACCAGCGTAAGAGCACTGGCATAGTGAGTTGAATCCTGAACAAGCCCACAAATATATATTGTCCAAGATCCCAACTAAAGTTTACATTACAAAGTCCTCCAAATTTACATCTCTGCCGATAGGAAGCACAGGATAGGAGCTGGTCAGGGGTGGATTAAGACTGCCATGGACCCTGGGCTGTAGGAATACTATAGCCTCTACAAGCCTGAAATTCACTTCCTACATATGGTACTAGAATCAAGCTTCTTGGAGAATGGTGGATGTGTCCCTTCTGTCTGCTTTCTATCTGTGGTTTCAGGACCTTTGGAGGACCTTCAAAGGTCTGGAAATGGCTGTTGTGTACATGTGCATTGAGAGCAGGATGTACAAGGATTTCATGGGTGAAGGTCCTTCTGAGTATAACATTTGGTGAGTGGTTTGAGTAGCCATCGGCCCACTAGAAAGCTTTGGCCCCAGGCTGCCGCCCAAACCACCTATATTATAATTCACGGCCACAATCACTACAGTCGTGTGCACTGGCAGCAGGACTTAGGACTTTCTTTGATGTCCCGTGTTCTGCTGTCTTTAGGCAGATGAAGGGGTTCTGCAGTCATTACTGTTTTCAAATCTCCTCCATCATAATAAATCCCATATAACATGGTATATCTATAACATGGGTGATCCTATCCTATAAGTACTTATGCTTAATGGCACAAGAATGATGACGTGCGCCACAATCCCAGCGCACACAGTTATTAAATACCTGTGAAAGTTTTAGCCCTGAAAAAAGTGCACAGTCCGACAAAAGTGCGTGTGCGACCCTTAGTAAATGTGCCCCAATGTTTCTACAGAAAATCCCTTTAAAAAAATTGGCTGGTAATCATCATGCAATTCTCACTTTGGCATTATAATTGACTGCCACTTATACATAAAGGCTCATGCTCCTTTTTTTTTCGTCAGACATCTGATTTACATCCCAGATACAACAGACAGGATTACAGCAGAAGAAAACACGTCTATAAAAAACACCATCATTACTGACAACATATGATGTCATAGCTTATCTATTTACCTCTCAGTAGTCTGAAAAGCAATAATGTTTTAGCTATAACCCCTATACAAGCTGCTAAATGAACCATAGATACAAAATTTTCAGTTCTATAATAAATATATACTTTACACACATCTTACCTGTGATGAACGTCCCAATGCCATTAAATGTCTGCATATGGTGTATATGTGAAGGCTTCCTAAAAGAAAAAACAACAATAATTAGAACACATTTTATATAAAGGTCAACTGTGGGTCTTTCAAGCTGCGTTCACACATTGTGCTTACATTGTGTTTACAATGTGTTAACAAACGCAACATGGGAATGCAGCCTCAGTGTTCAGGACTGCCATGACAACTGAGCCATTAATTTATTCACATTGTTTTATATTGCCATTACCATTATAAATTAACCAGCAGAGATGTTCTTGCGGGAGGACAACTTGCATGATGAGTTGAAGAAAAGCCAATATTTTTAGGCATTTCTTCACCGATTCTGGATTCTGGAGACTGGCATCACTGGTCTTCACCAACTGGTACATGCAAATACATCTTCCTTGCAGGGCATGGAACTGAAATGCAGGTAAAGATTATGTGAATTATTCACAGAACATTTTCTTCATTTTGCAAAATGTATTTTCTTTTGTTCCAGAAATTCTTGTCGTTTTCACCTGAACCCAAAACAATCCAATCTTATAAGGTTCCATTCACTCCAGAATGTAATGTTTTATATGTAAAATGGGCAGTATTTATCCCCAATGTATACTAGATGGGTAGTCCTTTGCAGTAATATTATTGATATACATCCATTGGGGCAAACAGGGGCAGGTATGTTAAGCGCTGGTGCTCTGTGCACCAGCTCTTATTCTTGTACCCGTCCCTCAGGCTGTGCTGAATATATCAAGAGGTTGCAGCCTCTTAATATATCCGTTTAGTTGGGAGCACAGTACACAGTTCTACGGCCGGTCCTGCCTGACATATAATAGCACTACAGCCTGTCTGGATGTGGTGCAGGTCCATTTCACAGCCTTGCAACGCCCACATGGAGAAATACAAGCCATGACAGTCGCAATCGAAAAACATCAGTACTCTAGTGTACAAGTTGTGATAATTCCCATCCAATGTGTATTGGCTGTTTAAGTTTCTCTTTTTTATAAAAACCCTAAAAAATGCATTGGAGGAGTCTTTACTTTTTCACAGAGGAAGAATGAGGAGGAGAAATTACAAGGGTGAAAAAGTTTCAATGAATATGTATATTTCCGAATACCTAGACACAATTAAGACAAAACTGTTTGACCACCGTGAAAATGAACATACCATCCGGCCAGCTTTTTCATCATCTGTTCCATTTGGAAAAAATGTAGATTGGAATTGTTCCACATTTGAAATATCATCAATATCCAGTGAACAAAACAGTTCCAGGTACCTCCCATAGCACTGGAAGAGCGCCAGCTTGTATTCCTGCAAATGAGTTGTTAGAGAAGGTTACTCAATAACCCTATATTTCACTCTATGAAGAATATGTTGCATGACTTTAAGACTGGGTTCACATCACGTTCTTTGTATACACTAAGCGTATATATTTCGGGAAAGCAAATGACGTATACATTGACAAATATTGGCAGACGGAAGTATAGTAGTTCCCTCCATCTGGCCACTAAATGTTCTGTCCGTGACAAAATGCAGAATGAAAAGAGGTAGAAAGCTAGACCTTTCCGCCCTGCAGCCTCCGCCTGAGTGACGTATGCGCTCAGCGGCAGCAATGGACGACAATGGAGTGTGAATGCAGCGTATGGCATCCCATCTCACAGCCTCCCCGAGTGCATGCGAGGAACACCTCGTTCATCAGCAGCAGCCAATCGTTGGCTACTGCCGATATAAACTCCTCCCCTACGCATTCAGGGGTAGGGGGGTGTCCCCAGGCGACATTTCCCACAATATAGACATACGTCTGTGCCATACCTTGTGAGGACAGGTCGGAATCCTCCTGGCGTGTCCTTACAAGGTTTGGCTATTACGTGGTGTGAACCAAGCCTAACCTGTAGATCAAAGGAGATATGCACAAACTAGCAAAAGAATAATATAACATTTGAAGATGAGTTCAATATAACTGAACAGAATTTTACTTTGTGTCCTCCTTCAATATCTACTGGCGACACAAAATGTTGGCCCAAAGTTGACAGGTAATTATACACTTTGCCAGATAACACCCTTCAGCTTTCATCGTATTAAGTCTTATAATTCAGTTTTGTAACCTATTTACTTGTAGTATGGTATGTTATCTGTAAACTGTACGCGATGGAATGTTCATTGTTGGTACAATGCACACAATTTACAATACTGGCAATATTTGGCTAATACACCTTGCAAGACACCTGTCCCTTAAACCTCAGGAATAGATAACCTAATGGTAGATGTTTATACTCAGCTCTCCTGTTCAATAACCAATAACGTTCTTTATTCATCATTTAGAAGTGCAGGACTGCATATATATGAAGATTTATAACCTATGCAAATAACCTATGTAAATAACCTATGCAGATAACCTGAGCAGCTCATGGCTCCGCTGTGACGTCACCAGCTCTCTCTATGCTATTCTCGCGCTATGCATGATCATAGCAGAATGTAGACAATGCTATAATTGGGCATATGATGTCACGGTCTCTCTCAGCATTGTGTGGGCATGCCAATCGGTCCGGGTGCATAAAATATTTATCGGTGGAGCCATGAGGTGCTCAAGTTATTTGCATAGGTTATTTAAATACATTATTTGCATAGGTTATAAAGCTTTATATCCATGCAGTCAATGATGAAAAAAGAATGTTATTGGAGATGGGAGCAGGGAAGTGAGTATGAACATCTACCATCAGGTTTTCTGATGGTAGAAGTCCTTTAAAGTTGCCTCAAATGTTAACCTGTAATCTAAGGGGCATTATATTTCCACACAAGGTATCCTTTAAAATAGCTGGAATTAATCTTTAGGATAGGTTTGCACAATGCATATCAATCGCCTGCTTCAGTTTTCATCCGGATTTTAATAAAGTTTATTACTGAACTCAAATATTCACATGAAAAACCCATTAATTCAACATGTGGATTGTGTAAAGCTACTCTATAGAACATCAGACTGAGAACCCCCTAATGGGGCAAACCAAGAGTAGGGATGCTTTCGAATTCCAGGACACATTATAAGCTTATTTCAACCAAACAAATGTCCTCTCCTAGACACATTAAGGAAACACTCTATACCAGTGGTGGCGAACCTATGGCACGGGTGCCAGAGGTGGCACTCGGAGCCATTTCTGTGAGCACTCAGACCATCACCCCAGGACAGAGCTCACTAAATAGGACCAAATCCACCAAGTCCCAGGCAACTTAAGAGATGCCGCTCTCAGCACTATTTTAAAGCAACACTTCATTGGCTGTTAGGAACTGTGGGAAAAGTGACAAGTGGTGACAGAACTGCAATATCTCTGGAGGTCCTCCTGCTGGACCAACCATTTTTCCTCTACAGAAAGACCCTGGAGAGAAGCTACAACAAGAGTCTGAATTTGCTCTCCTTCTTTCAACTATATTGGTTGCCTCCTGGGGCCGATATGATTGAAAGATGTAGAAAGACAGGTAGCAATAAGTTACTGCTTAAAATGCCATGTTGGCACTTCACGGGAAAATAAATGGATTTTGGTTGTAGTTTGGGTACTCTGTCTCCAAAAGGTTCGCCATCACTGCTCTATACCATGTTAATCCCTAGACTGCACCTATCAATATACACCAACAGATGGCTGGAGAGTGCTATTAGATAAATAACTTTATTTCTGTATAAAAACAAAGCAAATCTGAAGCAAACATCCAGATTTAAATCGTGAGATTTCTAGAACTGCCACTATTCATTAGAGAAAAATGAAGGGAGGTATATAGTGAAAAGCAAGGAAAAAAGATTAAAAATATGCAAAGGGCACCAGGTGTCTTCCACTATTCAAATAAGAAATAATAAATGATAAGAGATATAGGTACTAAGCTATGCTGACAAGTTTCTAATCAACAATCTCTAACAATATACTGCTATTTATAACTATTTATTGTATAAACATTATTAGGGGGTTATAATTTGAGAACTTTCTTTCATGGGCAACCCCCCAAAATCTACAATACCATCTGCCTATGTCCTTTATACATGGACTTTGTGGGTTAATTTTGCATTTTGCCACTACAGGCGGTCCCCTACTTAAGAACACTCGGCTTACATACAACCCCTAGTTACAAACGGACCTCTGGATATTGGTAATTTATTGTACTTTAGTCCTAGGCTACAATAATCAGCTATAACAGTTATCACAGGTGTCTGTAATGAAGGTTTATTATTAATCCTGATTCTTATGACAACACAACATTTTTAAAATCCAATTGTCACAGAGACCAAAAAAGTTCTGGCTGGGATTACAATGATAAAATATACAGTTCCAATTTACATACAAATTCAACTTAAGAACAAATTAATACTTATTATTATAATGTAGATGAAATAAAGAGCACCCATTATGCAATTTGCAATAAAGCTATGGAGGAGAGACATTAAATGTAACAGAAACCCATCACTTCCACTCCACATTTCACTTTGCCCATAAAAGTCTTACTTCCTTGTCATCACCAAGGAATGTGCTATCTCCCAACAGTATGAATGGAGTGAATCACCGACATGATTCCACAATATGTCAAGGATAGCACATTGCAGGATGATTCATGCTGTGATCACAGCCTGTTAGACTGAAAGATGCATGAGTTTTTTATGTTATGATATATCAGTGAAAACATTCACAGCAAAACAGCTGAGACAAAATGCTACTAAATAGTTCTGTTCTGTACATAACCTTGACTTACTCTCATCTGAACAAGGCCATCGCCAACTTTAAGAAGCTTTTCTTGGTAATACCATGCTGGCAGTCGGGGTTTATACTTGACCCATATATGAAACAAAGTACCAGATCTAAAGAAACAACAGAAATATGTGAATCGACAGAAAATATTCCAGTACAGAGCTAGGAGGAAGGCTTATTTAATCTGACAAATAAACTACATGGAAATTACACAGCGCATGCTATACAGACAACTTATATCAGGAGTAATCTACATGAAGGAGAGGGACTTAATAACAAGAATAGAGGATGCTGGTAATTTCATCAATAAGAGGAGGCTGCTGGATATTTCATGAATGGGGGAGGCTTTGAGACATTTCATTAATAAGGGCGAGGCAGCTGGACATTTTGTTAATAATGCCGATGCAGCTGGACATTTCGTGAATCAGGGGAGGCTGCTGGACATTTCATGAATAGCGAGAGGCTTCTGGATATATTTTATTAATAAGTGGAGGCTGCTGGACATTTCATGAATGGGGGGAGGCTGCTGGATATTTAATTATTAAGGGGACGGCTGCTGGACATTTCATGAATGAGGGGAGTCTGCTGGACATTTCATGAATGAGGGGAGTCTGCTGGACGTTTCATGAATGAGGGGAGGCTGCTGCTGGACATTTCATTAATAAGGGAAGGGCAGCTGGACATTTTGTTAATAATGGGTGCTGCTGGACATTTCATGAGTGGTGGTAGGCTGCTGGACATTACATGAATGAGGGGGGGCTGCAGGATATATTACTATTAAGTGGGAGGCTGATGGGAATTTCATAAATGGAGGGAGGCTGCTGGATATTTCATGAATGGGGGAGGCTGCTAGATATTTTGTGAATGAGGGGGGTTTCTAGATGTTTAATTTATGCTTGACTGGTGTTAGTGCCGGGTCCGGGCAACGGCACTTGCAGGACTCAATCTCCTGCATCCTTCTTCTGACACGCCGATGTAAAAAGTGGTGCGTAAGAAGAAGTACCCTTCCTGAAACAGGAAGCTTCATTGTTTATTTCCAAAAATGTGTCCCTGGTCATGTGACATCACACAAGTTCATTATAACACACACCTCTGATTACTCTTTGTGATACTATCAACCCGTGTAACATCACATGACCAGGGAAAGCTTCCTGTTAAGTGACAACAACCAGAGATCTAGAATACTGTGAGGAATTGATACAGAAAGTAGATTGGAAAATAGTATAACTTTTCATTACACAAACAAAATCAATTACTTGGAAGTTGAAAGTAGACAACCCCTTTTAATTTGAGTTCTGTGACAAAATATGGGAATTAAACAATGCCAGTGCATTCCCACAAAAAGCAAAGGCAGTTTTGAGGAGATTTGCCTAATTGCATTATGTTAGCTTTGCAATTACATAAATGCGATGTTAACGCAATGCTAATTTAACATGTTTACATTGTGTTTATGTAAATGCTAAGCTAATGCAATGCAATTAGACAACTCTCTTCAAAACTGCCCTAGCATTGCATTCAAAACACAATGTAAATGCCAGGTAAGAACGTACTCTAACGCTTCCTGTTAAGTGACAGCTAGAAAAATCTAGAAAACTGAGGAGTTGATATATAATATATACAGGAAATTGTATAATTTTTATTATGCAAACAATATACAGTATTATGTACAGTAAGGTAGTTTTTGTTAGGTATAGAAAAAATATAATGAGCCTGCTAAAATAATGAGCCGTCTAAATGATGGAACACACCCCTTATGCACATGAACGTTGTTTACTTAGGGTGTCCACATGTTCAGTGTTTCACAAGCAGTTTTTACTGAATAGACTGTAAGCTCTTGTGAGCAGGGCTCTCAGTCCTATTGTTTCATACGACTGTTGTTACACTGTAATGTCTTTTTTATTTGTATATGTTTCCCGGAATCTGTAAAGCTGTACGGAATTTGATGGCGCTATATAAATAAAGATTATTATTATTATTCGAAGCCCAACAAGGTGTGTATTATAATGGGTGAGAACATATAATTAAAAGGTGTTGCTCCTCCTTTATTTTCAGTCCATCAAAAACTGCATCTAAAAAACAGAAGGTGTGGACACACACTCAGGTGATATGGCCGTGGTTTTTGTGACTGTTTTACGGCTCCTGGATTTCTTTGGGGTCAGGTCAGACTCTATTCTTGCCCATTTTTGCGATTTTGCTCTCCCACAGAAGTTTAAGGCCCCTTCCACACTTGCGTTTTTGCGCGTTTTCACGCGCGTTTTCTGCGCATGCTTTTGACGTGCAGAACTTGCATTGCACTCTGACCCATTGTAACCAATGGGCCTTTTCAGACTTGCATTTTTTTTCACGCACACACGTTTAAATCTCGACATGCTCTACTTTTGCAAGTCACGCGCGTGAAAAACGCACCATACAAGTCTATGGAGACGCATCAAAAACGCATTGCACTTGCAGTGCACTTGCAAGTGTCTCAGAGTGCAATGCGTTTTTCACGCATCAATTGCCATAGAAAAGATAGAGCTCAGTCCTGAGTCCATTCCATGCACATTTTCTGCGCGTCAAAAACGGATTGAAATTGCATCAAAAACACGCGTGAAAAACTGAGACACTGAACAAACTCTGACTGAAAACTGATTGCACTCTGATGCAAAATGTGCGTTTTTCACTGACCAAACTCTGATCGCACCCTGATCAAACTCTGACACGATCTGCAACGCAAGTGTGGAAGGGGCCTAAGCGGCAGTGAAAAATACAAATTAAACACAGTGGGGCCATTTATCAAACTTTTTAGTTCTTTTTGTTTCTTATTTGCCACTTTTTTGCGCATTTGCGTTCAAATTTGAAACTTTTACATTTGTTCTGCAAAGTTTAGTGACAGGTTTTTACACCATTGCGCCTGAATCATCTTAAAAATCAAAATGTGGATTTCTCAAAAAATTGAAGATTGTGGCAAAATTTTGGTAAAAAGTCTCAATTTTTAGTGCATATAAACTTCAGCCCAGTGCAGGTGTAGGCAATAGTTTAGAAGGGGTCATGTAAACATTTGTCCTACATGAATCAAGTAAGCCAAAAGCTTTATAAAAAATTTATAAAAAATACAGATGAGTCTATAAAACTTTTCATGGTGGTTGTGCTCATTTGTAACTTTTTTTCCGTCTAAAACTGTCTCCCTTTAAAGTTTGCCAATGTCTTGTTTCCTGCAGTGTTCCCTGAGTTATCACCTGAATCCAGATGTGAAAGTTTTGACTTTTTTAAAAAGTCGCACACTGCAGCGCAAATCTTAGCTTTGAACTGATTGCGACGTTTGTTTTAATAAGTTGCAAATTCACTAAAGACCATCTATACGGCAGCTGTAAGATAGCTGCACAAATGGCAGATAGCACACAGCCGCCATAGAAGTGCATTGAGCACGGCACTGTACGTTCTGCACCCACATGTAACCTGTTATTGCTGGAAAAAAGATAGCGGATGCTCTATCTTTAACCATACATATGGCCCTGCGGCGGCTCCTATGTAGAGGGTAGGAATGAGGAGCCGTCACCCCTTCCCTTCTCCAGCCACCCGTAGGCTACACTGGCCCAGGCGAAGCATACATTTGTGTGTATGGTGCCTTTAGTTTCTTTGTGGCCCATTTGACATCAGTGGGTAAGTACTGCTCACATCATCAATGTCAATAGAATTTAGCTGCCCGGGGCTCAAAGATGTGCAGGAGGAGGACCTGCTCCATAACTAGTGGCATGGGCAGTAGGCTCGCCCGCAGGGCGGTGCAAGGACCAGCAGTGGGCATAAGCCAATAGAAAGTAATGGGGCCCTGATGGTGACTGCTCCTATACACACATATATATATGCAGGGTCACAGCTTTATTCCCCCCAGATGTTACCCCCTCCTGTGGTCCTGCTCCCATACACAAATATATAGGCATGGTCACAGATGTTACCCCCTTCTTCGGGGATGCTCCTATACACACACATATATATATAGGCAGGTTCACAGCTTTATTCCCCCCAGATGTTACCCCCTCCTCCTGTGGTCCTGCTCCTATACACATATATATAGGTAGGGTCCCAGCTTTATGCCCTCAGATGTTACCCCCTCCTGTGGGGCTGTTCCTATACACATATAAATATAGGCAGGGTCACAGATGTTACCCCCTCCTGTGGTCCTGCTCCTGGGCTTCCCCGCGGGGAGCTCGCTGCACTTTTCTCATGAAGCCAAGAAACTCCTTGATCTCATTCTGGAAGGAGACTAGAACCGGGTTCCTGCTGTCTATGTCCCCGTAGAAGGCGGCCGGCAGCGGCTCCATGCTGTGTGTGTATCAGCACCTACACGAGGAGACACCACGAGCTTCTGCTGTGGAAACCGTCTCCCCAGCAACGATGCCTGCGTGTCCCCGCCCCCTGCCCTAGACATCACATGTCCCTGAGTGCTGGGGACTGACTGTACAGAGACGTCAGCCGGGGGCGGGTGTTTGTTCCAGCTATTGTCCTCTGCTATCAGCTATTAGCTGCTTGTTGTGATCTGTGGAATCATTTGCTTACAAATCAGCACTCTGGGATTCCATAACCAGTTCTGACACTTTACTCTGTAGAACAGCACCAAAACCAAACCTGACAGAATACAAGTTTTACAAGTTTTAGAGCAAAACTGTTTTAGTTGCGCAGAGCTCTGATTTTATAACCTGCTGTAGGAAAATGAAAGCTGAGCTCTAATTAGCTGCAATGAGCAACTAGAACAGTTTGAAAATCCCTCCCCAGGCACTTGTACCCTCACTCTGCCTGCTGTAATATCACACAGAGGGGGGAAAGTGCTTCTGCACAGTGTAACAGCCTATGAAGCTGCAGCATGGAGGTGCTCTGGTAACGCTCCCCAGGACCCTTCTGTCTCATTAGCATAATTTTGATTTTAGAAGGAAGGAGACCATGGATAACAAATATAAGATTACCACAGTCATGGTGCCCAGATCTATGAGTAATTGTCCCTGGTTTATCATGCTTGAGGCTGATGGTAGATTTATTTTAAAACCTCTAGAGAATCTGCCTCTCAAGTATATCTCCATTTTGGGAGATTAAAATTATCCCTAATTTTTTCAGTAGGCATGCCCAAGATCCTGCTGCAGTTTGGGGCCTAATAGTATAAAATGAGTACCATGCGCAGTCATGTGTCACCAGCCTTACACTGAGAATGTGGTGTGTTTTAAAATTCATTTGAAACACAGCAAAGAAAAAACATCCTATAGAAGAATATGTGTTTTCACCAAAAGGGGGCGGGGTTTCATCATACACCACCTCATGGAGCATAATTAATAATAACAATAATTCCTTTATTTATATAGCACACATAGATTACGCAGTGCTACACAGAGCTTTCCAAATCGGTCCCTGTCCCCATGGGGCTCACAATCTAATTAACTTACCAGTATGTTTTGGAGTGTGAGAGGAAACCAGAGGACACATAGGAAACACACGAAGACATGGAGAGAGCATACAAACTCTTTGCAGATGCTGACCCTGGATCTGCTAAATCTATTCTATTATCTTCACTCA
Organism: Engystomops pustulosus; assembly: GCF_040894005.1. Taxonomy (NCBI): domain Eukaryota; kingdom Metazoa; phylum Chordata; class Amphibia; order Anura; family Leptodactylidae; genus Engystomops; species Engystomops pustulosus. The sequence goes on along the minus strand of NC_092414.1, from coordinate 78,333,609 downwards.
TGATATACGATATTAACCTCTTAAAGAGGACCTGTCACCCCTGAAAAATACCCCCACCAAATATGTCCCCCCATAATCCTGTTCCCAGACCCTTAGCGCTGTGAATAAGCCCCTCTGCAGCCGCTGTCAGGGCGCCAGATCGCATAGAGCCGGCAGCGGTTGCGCAACACATGCGCTGCTGCCGGCGATTCTTACAGGTCCCTGACTGACAGGGCGTGAAGGGGGTGTGTCGGCCGGCCCCCTCATGAATACGGCCGACTGCTAGGGGACCTATACGACGATCCGACCTCTTATTTGGTAAGAGGTCGGATCGATTAAAACTAAGTTTGCACACACAAATTTTAATAAAAATTAAATAAATATAAAGGGGCTGGGGACAGGATTAGGGGGAACATATTTGGTGCGAGTATTTTTCGGGGGTGACAGGACATCTTTAAGGACACCACTGGCTCATTGTAACAAATCTGCAGAAACCATGCAGCCTCGGGTCTGAAGAAGACCCGAGGCTTTCATGGCAACTGATCGGGGCCCCCCGATGATATTCGGGAGAGCGACGATTGGAAGAAACATGGCGGCGCCCATGTGGCTGGCGGCGACTTTGCCGACGGCAGAGAAAAGGTTAACACCCGCGATCGGTGCAAGCACCGACTGCAAGTGATAGCGATGGGTCTTTGCTGCAATATGCAGCAAAGCCCATCTCTGTATGAATGAGGTCCTAAAAGGAGTAGACGATTAGCCTAGATATTCTTACACCACACCAAATTTATCATTCAGTGCCGGATACTTTATCAATCTGGTGCAACAGTAGACTGGTCTAGTCTTGTTTTTAAGCACTCTCTTTTAATTGCAGAACAATTAATGGATACAGGCGCAAACACTGTCAATTCAAACCAATAGACCATGTCTGAACTGATAGCGTTTTTGCTATAGTCTCCACTGGTTTTCCAAAGGAGCCTATAGTCTTCTCATCCACTCTCTGACCAAACATGTCCAAAGTGGCATGCGGGTCAGATAAGACAGAAAGCTGGCAGAGACAGGGAGATTCACTGCCAGAAAATTGGCTGAGAAGGCATAATGAATCTCCCCTATAGCCTCCAATTTTGACCAACAAGCGGCCTTAGTTTGAATTGCCAAATTATGTGACCATTGGCCCCTTTATGTGACCTTGGCTTAAAGGGATTGTCTGGTATCTGAATTGTGAAGAGACCACAGCTCTCACTTAAATGCTGCAAGCACTACAGTCTCTTCACAATTCAAGTATGTATTTGTACTTGGTATCAACCGGATCACTGTTCGTGACATCACTGACCGATGGTGCGGAAGTGGTGCTAAGCATTATGCCACAAACAGCCGGCCAATCAAGTGATTTAACAGGTTTTTTCGTTCACTTTGATTGATTTCATTATTTTTTTTCTTTGACTTGATCTAGAACAGTATATTAATTAAAATGGCTGACTTTTATTCATTTGAGATATTTTTCATGAAGCCAGAATGTCCAGTTATTAAACAAGCATTGTTTTGTGTCATAACGATTTATGTAATTGCTTAGTGAATATCTTCTAAGCGTGGTGATTCCATGATTTTCATCACAGGGAAATCTAGGTCAGCAACATAAGACATAGCAAATTATCATTAACTGTAGGAACAAGAACAGATAGAGGCAAGACATAATTATCCATGTTGGACCCCTAACACTCTGCACCATGACGTAAACGTACATCCAGATGAGCAGTTACTGGGAGTACACTTTTGAATAGCTATTAATGCACATCAGATAAATAAAATGGGAGGGTGCTTATGAATTTGGGGTCATTCCTGTTGGCCTATGTGTTTGATAAAGGCTGCTATGCCAGCTGAAAACGTTTATATTAATTTTTTGGCCGTGTCCTATTAAAAAAACCCTTTCTGCATATTGTAATGCTTGGATGACATTTTCTGCACCTGGGAGTACAGTTATAGACCTTGTACCCAGCATGATGACTGCAGGAGTGACCTCTTAGACATAGTTAGAATGAGGGAACACCTTCATGAATAGTAACCCTGCATTGAGATTAACGGTTGTTTATTTATTGCCAATGTAGCCAGGAGCCATGCAGAGGTCTCTGGAGACACCATGAATGAAAGCCTATTTGGGCGTGGCAATTTACAATCCATCAGTATATAAGGATCAAAAGAGTAAAAAAATTTGTAATCAAATACAGTTTTAAAAAATATACACATGAAACTGACAAAAAATTAAACCAAAGCATTTACAAAAAATAAAAAATACATTTATTTGTTATTGCCACGACACAAATTAAAATGTTAATTAAACCTACTGTAAAAAAAAAACAAAAATAAAATAAATTTGACTTAATTTAAACTACCCTAAATACAAATGATCAATATAGATAACCAATACAAAAATGGTCCTACCAAAACTAAACATTGGAAACAAAAGAAAAATTTTTGAACATTTTTTTTTAATTATTCAAAAGTTGTAAAACATAAGGAAAACTAGATATATTTGTACAGAAATTGTTCATAAAAGGTCACAATTGTCATGTACCTAGAAATGATACCAATTCAAAAGCACAACTTTTTTCACAAAAAACAAGCCCTCAAACAAAAGTTACAACGTGTCCTTTGTCAAGGGAATATCCTTTTTCATCAGATTTCTTTTTAGTTTCGGAGTGTGCCCGTTTAGCATCAGACTGGCATCTGTTTTTTTACACATGTCAATAGAAAAACTGTGTAAATGTGGCATATATTTTCTAAAACAATGGATCAGTGAGAAACTGACTGCACTTGGATATATAGCAAAAAAAGGGTGTAACATATGTACATTGAACCACGTTTTAGTTTTTAAAGCATTTACTAGTACATAAAGTACCATGTGACAAAAATTCTACCAAATAATACAAAACTAATAGGAAGTGCAGAATAAGACTAGACATATTTTACCCAGCACTAAATATTTTGATTATCTGTTTCACTTCTTTGAAAGTGTTTCACTTTATCTCCCCATATGATCTGTATTTTTGTAATCTCATTGGCAACAAAGGTACTGTAATCTGCAGCACTTCTGCTGTCTACCACATTTATTTTGCTGACAGCAGCCTGTCTGAACTTAAAGGGAATGTGAGGAAGTTAAAAAAAATGATACAGGACTCTGTGTGTGTGGGGGGGGGGGGGAGGGGGAGTTCGTCTAGCCTAAAACAGCTTGTGCAGGTATTTAAAGGAAGCCTACCACCACAAATCTACCTATAAAGGTAGATTGGGTGGTAGGTGGATCAATGGGACGTGAGGATAGCCCTTTTAAGGGCTAATCCTCACGTCCCCACACTTTTTTGATAACTTTTATTACACATATATTCAAATTTACTTATGCGGCTACTGGGGCGTGGAGTAGCTGCATCTGAGGTTACACGAGGCGGCTACTCCACGCCCCGGTAGCCACCTTACCCCTCCTACTCACCCATCTTCAGCGCGCAGCTCCACGTAGCTGCGCGCCCTCGTCCGGCGATCCTGCCGTCTGCGCATGCCGTCTCCGTTTAAAAGGGCTATCCTCACGTCCCATTGATCCACCTACCACCCAATCTACCTTTATAGGTAGATTTGTGGTGGTAGGTGCCCTTTAACCCCTTAATGCTGTAGCCCTTTTTTGTTTTTGCGATTTAAATTTTTAACTCCCCACCTTCAAAAATCTGTAACTTTTTTATTTTTCCATGTACAGAGCTGTGTGATGGCTTATTTTCTGCGTAACAAATTACACTTCAAAATGTTCGTATTTAATATTCCATGCCGTGTACTGGGAAGCGGGAAAAAATTCCAAATGCAGTGAAATTGGTAAAAAAAAACACTTTTGTGCCGTATTCTTGTGGGCTTGGATTTTACGGATTTCACTGTACGCCCCAAATGACATGTCTACTTTATTCTTTGGGTCGGTACAATTAACAAACAACAATATAACAAATTTATATAGGTTTTATAATGTTTTCATACATTTAAAAAAACTAAAAAGCTTGCTCAGTTTTGGCTTGTGATTTCAAGTGGCTAGTGAGTTTAAGTGGAGTTGAAAAAAAGCGGAGTTTGAAAAAGAGAAGTCCACAGAACTGTAAGTAATCTACATATCTCTTTATTTATATACTTATCACTGTTTTTTTACTAGGATATGGCTAGCAAGATTGGTGGTATGCTCCAGTGCACACTCTGTCGCATGTATACACTGCTGGAGCAAGAGTTCGAGGGTGAATACCGCTGTGACAGATGTGCCCATATTTTTCTACTGGAAGCTCGTGTTAGAGATCTGGAGGAAGATATTGCACGGCTGCGAGCAATTGACAATCTTGAGAGGAGTATGCTGCTCACTGAGCAAGCAATAAGCGGGGTAGAAGTGGAGGGTGGAGAGGAAAGCCAGCAGGGCCAGGTGGGTAGCTGGGTTACTGTAAATAGGGGGGTTGGAAGGGGTCAAAGAAAAGGAAGGCCAACTCTGACTCTGAACATCCAAGCAAAATTGCAAAATTGTGCAATGATGTAAGGACGTCAGTGTCAGAAATGGCAGCCCTAGCGGATCCTGCTCTCCCTCACAGCCGGGGGAGCAGACCAGCTAGTAGTAGGGTGGATGGGAGTGCAGGTAAGCCAAGGCAGCTAGTGGTTGTAGGGGACTCTATAATCAGGAAGACAGATAGAATAATTTGTCGCCAAGACCGCCTCAACCGAATGGTTTGCTGTCTCCCTGGTGCCAGGGTTCGGCATGTGGTGGAAAGGGTGGATAAATTACTGGGAGGGGCTGGGGATGACCCAGCTGTCGTGGTCCATGTTGGTACCAATGACAGAATAGATGGTAGGTGGAGGAGCCTGAAGAATAATTTTAAAGAACTAGGTTCAAAGCTTAAGGAAAGGACCTCCAAGGTAGTATTCTCCGGAATTCTACCTGTGCCATGCGCTACACAGAGCAGACAGCGGGAGCTCAGGGAGTTAAATGCATGGCTCAGATCCTGGTGTAGAGCAGAGGGATTTGGGTTCCTAGAGCACTGGGCTGACTTTTCATTGGGGTACAAGCTGTTTTCCGCAGATAACTTGCACCTAAATGGAAGGGGGGGCTGCTGTGCTGGGGGAGAAGATCCTAGCAGGGGTGGCGGAGTATTTAAACTAGGACCGGGGGAGGAGGAAAAGAAAGACACTGAAGGGGTAGACAGGTCAGAGAGGGGGCAGGTTATGTTGGTGGGTGGTGAGGTGGGCGGTGTATGTGGGACCAAGGCAGTGGATAAGGAGATCCACAAGTTACAGAACGGTGGTGAGGATATATGTACCAGTAAAATCACTTTAAATCAGACAAATAACTGTGGAAAATTAAATTGTATGTTCACAAATGCCAGAAGTATCACAGGCAAAATGGGCGAGCTTGAGGTCCTGATATTAGAGGAACAGTTAGATGTTGTTGGTGTAGCAGAGACATGGCTCGATGCATCGCATGCTTGGGGTGTTAATATTCAAGGTTTTACACTCTTTCGGAAAGACAGGGCAAATAGGAGGGGAGGTGGTGTATGTCTGTATGTCAGAAGAGACTTAAAAGCGATTGTGAATGAGTCAGTGGTCTTAGAAGAGTGTGAGGAGGCTGAAACTTTGTGGGTTGAAATTCAAAGCCAAGAGAGCTTTGAGAAAATTATTTTTGGTGTAATATATAGACCCCCTAACATCTCTGAGGAAATAGAGGGTCACCTATATAAACAGATGGAGCGGGCTGCACAGGAGGGGACCGTAGTGATAATGGGAGACTTTAACTTTCCAAATATTCACTGGGGTCAGGGCTCTTCTTCATCTGTGAAGGGGAGACATTTTATCAACTTTCTGCAGGATAATTTTATGTTGCAGCTTGTAGAAGATCCCACAAGAGGTGACGCATTGTTGGACCTTGTGATTTCTAACAATGAGGAGATTATCCAAAATGTCAGTGTCCGGGAACCCCTTGGGAACAGCGATCATAATATAATTATGTTCCTCTTAAACTTTAAAAAACAGAAACAGGTGGGAAAATCAAAAACTTTGAATTTTAAGCGGGCTAATTTCCAGAAATTCAGGGCTACAATACAGGATATAGACTGGGATCAGATTCTGTCAAATGAAGATACAAATGTTAAATGGGAGAAATTCAAATCTATCCTGGGTTTTTATACTTCTAAATTTATTCCAATAGGTAACAAGTATAAACGGGCTAGATTACACCCTGCGTGGCTTACAGCTACAGTTAAAAGTGCAATTAAAGAGAAAAAGAGGGCCTTTAAAATATATAAATCTGACGGGTCACCTGAGGCTTTCAATACTTACAAAAAACTTACCAAAATCTGTAAAAAAGAAATCAAATCAGCCAAAATACAAAATGAAAGACAGGTGGCTAAAGATAGTAAAACAAATCCCAAGAAATTTTTTAGGTATATCAACGCAAAAAAAAATGGGTCAGAACAGGTTGGACCCCTTTATTCTGAAAATGGGGCATCGGTGACTGGAGACCAAGAGAATGCGGAGTTACTTAATAGGTTTTTTAGCTCCGTTTATACGATAGAAGAAAGAACTTCTGACGTGGGGGGTGCCAGTGCGGGTCATGCACCCTGTAATATAGTAGACTGGCTGAATGTAGACATGATCCAATCTAAGCTCAATAAAATCAATGTGTACAAAGCTCCTGGACCAGATGGGTTACACCCCAGAGTTCTTAAAGAACTCAGTTCAGTTATTGCTGTACCGCTGTCTAAAATCTTCAGGGATTCCGTAATGTCTGGTGTGGTGCCAAGTGACTGGCGCAAGGCAAATGTGGTGCCAATATATAAAAAGGGCTCTAGAACTTCGCCAGGCAATTACAGGCCTGTAAGCTTAACTTCCATTGTGGGGAAAATACTGGAAGGGTTAGTAAAAGACTATATACTGGAGTATGTGACATCAAATAGTATAATAAGTGACAGTCAGCATGGGTTTACTAAGAATAGAAGTTGTCAAACTAACCTTATCTGCTTCTATGAAGAGGTGAGCAGGTGCCTGGATGGAGGAGCAGCTGTGGATATTGTGTTCTTGGACTTTGCAAAGGCATTTGACACTGTCCCTCATAGACGCCTGATGGGTAAAATTAGGGCTATTGGTTTGGCAGAAATCATTTGCAATTGGATTGCAAACTGGCTAAAGGATCGTATCCAGAGAGTTGTGGTCAATGATTCCTACTCGGAATAGTCACCAGTTATGAGTGGTGTACCCCAGGGTTCTGTGCTTGGCCCACTACTATTTAATATATTTATTAATGATATAGAGGTAGGAATTAATAGCACTGTGTCTATTTTTGCAGATGACACCAAACTGTGTAGTGTAATACAGTCTATGGAGGATGTTCACAGGCTGCAGGGTGACTTGGACAAACTGAATGTTTGGTCATCCACTTGGCAAATGAGGTTTAATGTGGATAAATGTAAGGTTATGCACCTGGGGGCCAATAATCCAAAGGCAAAATATGTACTTGGGGGAGTAAATCTGGGAGAGTCCCTTGTTGAGAAGGACCTGGGGGTACTAGTAGATCATAAATTGAGTAACAGCATGCAATGTCAAGCAGCTGCCTCTAAAGCTAGTAGGATCTTGTCATGTATCAAAAGTGGTATGGACTCTCGTGATAGGGATGTAATATTACCACTATACAAGGCATTGGTTCAGCCTCACCTGGAATATGCTGTCCAGTTCTGGACACCGGTCCATAAAAAGGATGCCCTGGAGCTGGAGAGGGTTCAACGTAGAGCCACAAAAATGATAAGGGGTATGGAGGGTCTTAGTTATGAGGAAAGATTAAAACAACTAGATTTATTTAGTCTGGAAAAGAGACGACTACGAGGGGACATGATTAATTTATATAAATATATGAATGGTCCATACAAAAAATATGGTGGTAAGTTGTTTCAGTTTAAATCAAATCAAAAGACGAGGGGGCACTGCCTCCGTTTAGAGAAATCAAGGTTTAATCGCCGGAGGCGACAGGGCTTTTTTACTATGAGAACGGTCAATCTGTGGAATAGCCTGCCTCAGGCGCTGGTCACAGCAGGGACAGCAGAGAGCTTCAAGAAGGGTCTAGATGCCTTTTTAAACCTAAATAACATTGATGGTTATGTTATATAGAATTGTTTCCCGTAAATCCCTTCCTCATCCAATCCCTGCCCTTCCTTGGTTGAACTTGATGGACAAGTGTCTTTTTTCAACCATATAAACTATGAAACTATGAAACTGTACAAAAATTTTTGGGGGATTTTGCCATCTTCTGGCGCTAATAACTTTTTTATACTTTGGTGTATGGAGCTGTGGGTGGTTTCGTTTTTTGCGGATTTTGATGACGTTTACAATGTTATCATTTTTAGGACTGTGAGCCCTTTAGATCACTTTTTATCGAATTTTTAATTTTTTTTTAAATGGCAAAAAAACGGGGTTAAACTCAGTGAAAAATCATATTTTGATAGATCGGGCATTTTCAGATACAGCGATACCTAATGTGTTTATGATTTTTACTGTTTATTTATATTTATATCAGTTCTAGGGAAAGGGGGGTGATTTGAGTTTTTAGGTTTTTGTATTATTATTTTTTTTTTAACTTTTTTTTAATTTTAATTTTTACTATATTTCAGACTCCCTAGGGTACATTAACCCTAGGTTGTCTGTAAGATCCTTTCATATAGTGTCATACTACAGTGCATTACACTTCATGCATTACAATGTGCTATCAGCACATTGTAATGTATGAGTTAACCCGAAGTATCCTCGGGTCTTTGTGAGACCCGAGACTACCATGGCGACGGATCGCCGCTCCTCGATGACGTCATGGGGAGCGTCAATCCTCGGAAAGATGGCAGTGCCCATGCACCGGCATCTTTTTGAAGCCTCCGGCAGCTTTGCCGGCGGCTATCAGCCGGAAAAAACGGTGAGCCTTTGCTGCAATATGGAGCCCTCTCCATCCACCGGGACCCGGCATGTGACGTAATACTATGTCACATGTCGGTAAGGAGTTAAGAAGTGTCTGCGCTGCTATTGCACTGCACGCAACACTTTTGTGACGTAGCTGCGTTAGTTTTCATGCAACCAAAATCAGGGGGTGTGCAGTCGGTCGGTCTGATTGATTCGGACCGAGCGCCATATTTAACTTGCAAATTGTGTCGCACGCCCAGTGGCGTAACTACCACCGTAGCAGCCGTAGCGGTTGCTACGGGGCCCGGGAGCTTCAGGGGCCCGGGTAGTGGCACAATCACAATGTCTGCAGACTGCGCTGCATTTCCGTACACGGTCTGAACGCCGCCCGGGCCCTGCTATACGGCGCATTAAGGTAAAGATCAATCCCATGGCCCGCCCCCTCTTTATCCCGCCCTCCCCAGAGTTTCTGACCCGTCCCGCCCCGCCCCGCTGCTCCTGCAGCCGCCCACTACGCTGCTCCCACGGCTGCCCGGCCGGTACGGCCTGAAAGTTCTCAATGCTGTTACCGCGTGTGCCCGGCAGGCATGCTGCTCCCGCGGCCGCCCGGCCGTTACCTCGGTCCCACTGTCGCACCGCCGGTACACTGGTCCGGGAGCAGCACACCGGTGCTCCACAGCTGCCTGCCCGCCACAATGGTACCCTGGTCCCGCGCCCGGCACACTGCTCCCGCAGCTGCCCATCCGCCCTCCACACTGCTCCTGTGGCTGCCTGCCCTGCATAATGTACTCACGGCCGCACGGCCGGTAGCCTGGTCCTAAGGCCACGAGGCCAGCACACTGCTCTTGCAGTGTGCCACCCACCCTCCACACCCCCTGCTCCCATGGCCGCCCGGCCGGCATGATACTCTCACGGCTGTCCGGCCGGCACACTGGTCCGAGAGCTGTCCGCCAGCACTCAATGCTGCTCCCGCGGCCGCCCATCCGGCACCCTGGTCCCGCGGCCGCCCTTCCTCCACACTGCTTCCTCGGCCGCCATGTTGCTGCCGTGGCTGCCCGGCCGGCACAATTCCTAGGCTCGCAGGATGCCTAACCGACCCACCCCACTACACATCAGCCGGTCTGCAGGAAATGTAAGTCCCTAAATATGTGTGTATAGTTAATGATTGTATGCTATATATGTGTATGTGTGTGTATATGCTGTGTGTGTACGCTGTGTGTGTACGCTGTGTGTGTGTACGGTGTGTGTATATGCTGTGTGTGTACGCTGTGTGTGTGTATGGTGTGTGTATATGCTGTGTGTGTGTATGCTGTGTGTGTGTATGCTGTGTGTATGCTGTGTGTGTGTATGCTGTGTGTATGCTGTGTGTATGCTGTGTGTATGCTGTGTGTATGCTGTGTGTATGCTGTGTGTGTGTATGCTGTGTGTGTGTATGCGGTGTGTGTGTGTATGCGGTGTGTGTGTGTATGCGGTGTGTGTGTGTATATGGTGTGTGTGTGTATATGGTGTGTGTATGCTGTGCGTGTATGCTGTGCGTGTATGCTGTGCGTGTATGCTGTGCGTGTGTGTATATGGTGTGCGTGTGTGTATATGGTGTGCGTGTGTGTATATGGTGTGCGTGTGTGTATATGGTGTGCGTGTGTGTATATGGTGTGCGTGTGTGTATATGGTGTGCGTGTGTGTATATGGTGTGCGTGTGTGTGTGTATATGGTGTGCGTGTGTGTGTGTATATGGTGTGCGTGTGTGTGTGTATATGGTGTGCGTGTGTGTGTATATGGTGTGCGTGTGTGTGTGTATATGGTGTGCGTGTGTATATGGTATGCGTGTGTGTGTGTATATGGTGTGCGTGTGTGTGTGTATATGGTGTGCGTGTGTGTGTGTATATGGTGTGCGTGTGTGTGTGTATATGGTGTGCGTGTGTGTGTGTATATGGTGTGCGTGTGTGTGTGTATATGGTGTGCGTGTGTGTGTGTATATGGTGTGCGTGTGTGTGTGTATATGGTGTGCGTGTGTGTGTGTATATGGTGTGCGTGTGTGTGTGTATATGGTGTGCGTGTGTGTGTGTATATGGTGTGTGTGTGTGTGTATATGGTGTGTGTGTGTATATGGTGTGTGTGTGTGTGTGTATATGGTGTGTGTGTGTATATGGTGTGTGTGTGTGTGTGTATATGGTGTGTGTGTGTGTGTGTATATGGTGTGTGTGTGTATATGGTGTGTGTGTGTGTGTGTGTATATGGTGTGTGTGTGTATATGGTGTGTATATGGTGTGTGTGTGTATATGGTGTGTGTGTGTGTGTATATGGTGTGTGTGTGTGTGTATATGGTGTGTGTGTGTGTGTGTATATGGTGTGTGTGTGTGTGTATATGGTGTGTGTGTGCGTGTGTATATGGTGTGTGTGTGCGTGTGTATATGGTGTGTGGGTGCGTGTGTATATGGTGTGTGGGTGCGTGTGTATATGGTGTGTGGGTGCGTGTGTATATGGTGGGTGCGTGTGTATATGGTGGGTGCGTGTGTATATGGTGGGTGCGTGTGTATATGGTGGGTGCGTGTGTATATGGTGGGTGCGTGTGTATATGGTGGGTGCGTGTGTATATGGTGGGTGCGTGTGTATATGGTGGGTGCGTGTGTATATGGTGGGTGCGTGTGTATATGGTGGGTGCGTGTGTATATGGTGGGTGCGTGTGTATATGGTGGGTGCGTGTGTGTGTATATGGTGGGTGCGTGTGTATATGGTGGGTGCGTGTGTGTGTATATGGTGTGTGCGTGTGTGTGTATATGGTGTGTGTGTGTGTGTGTATATGGTGTGTGGGTGCGTGTGTATATGGTGGGTGCGTGTGTATATGGTGTGTGGGTGCGTGTGTATATGGTGGGTGCGTGTGTATATGGTGGGTGCGTATGTATATGGTGGGTGCGTGTGTATATGGTGGGTGCGTGTGTATATGGTGGGTGCGTGTGTATATGGTGGGTGCGTGTGTATATGGTGGGTGCGTGTGTATATGGTGGGTGCGTGTGTATATGGTGGGTGCGTGTGTATATGGTGTGTGTGTGTGTATATGTTGTTTGTGTGTGTATATGCTGCATATACTGAATGTGTGATTATATGCTGTATGCATTTTGTGTGTGTATATACTGTATATATACACAGTATGTGTGTATATAAACAGTATGCACGCAACTTTGATGCATATATACTGTATGTATGTACAGGGAGTTTGTATATACTGTATGTATTAGTGTATAAATGTATATATGAGTATATAAATGTGTGCATATGAGTGTATACATATGTATGTGTGGACGAGTGTATAAAAGTGAGTGTAGAATGTTATGTTGTGTATTTAAGTGTGTAAATGTTAGTGATTGTATAAACGTGTGTGTATGTAGGAATATTTTTAAGGGGGGCCCAATGCAAAAAACTGCTATGGGGCCCTGCTTCTCCTAGTTACGCCACTGCGCACGCCCTATGTTAAAGGTGCACCACAAACAAGATGGTGAACTCTGTCAGGCCAGTGCAGGGGAAGCAACAGTTTTATGATTTCTGGTGCACAATCTTAGTGAATTGCCGCACGCAGCATTATACATGGAAATAGCACTTTTAGTGCATTTTCCAACTTTTTAAGTAAATGTGCCCCATGGTGTCCCCACCACCAGACAACCGTTTAGGATACTCTATAATTGAAAGGTTTTTGTGCTGCTAAATCACCTACTAATCAAAACTGCAATTATAAAAAATGTTATCCTTGCCTGGGTCCTCTGCTACCTGTGGATAATTTGGGTCCTATATTGTCCTATCATGCCTACTTTCATGTTTCCTTGTCCAATTACTACCATATGAATAGGCCCTTAAATAGGTGACACTCTCAGCAATCTAGAGCCCATTGCCTATGAGTGAGTTTAAAGGGGTTTTCCCACGAACCAAAGTTGTGACCTATGTCGGGAAATTATGAATTTTTTTTCCCTGTGTAAATCTGTTAATGAATTCCTATATTTACTACGCCTTCTCAAGAAAATGTCTAATTATATATATTATTTTACACCAGGACTGATAGAGACAGGTAGGACTTGTATCTATTAAATTCTGTATTTTTGATAATAACTGAGAATTAGAAAAAGTGTTATTTTGTCATCCTGAGTACATTTAAGAAACTTGTCTTTGTGGGAACACAACTTTAAGTCAGAAAAGAAAAGGTACAAACTCTGAAGATGTAGGTTATTGTCTAGCATTAGAAAATAAGGAATGACTGCTACTCTTCTCTATTAGATTGGTCTGGTGTTGTTGAATGGTCTCTAATGAATGGTGAGTTTTAGCATAGTCAACACCAAATCCATGACAAAGTGTAACGCCAGTTTAGTGCAGCTGCAAAGCCAGGTCACCAAGGAAAACTGGAGTAGTTATCTTGTCACCAACAGCAGTCTTTGGTTGTTATTAATACCCTCTAGATCAGTGATTTTCAACCTGTGTGCCGCGGCACACTAGGGTTGAGTGTGCCGCGGGGAAAGATCCCCGAACTATGGTGCCCCCAGGGCCGGCGCCAGCACCCGGCAAACCCGGGCAAGTGCTCGTGGCCAGATCTCATTCCCCTGCAGCCGGCCCGTGCCGGGTGCTGGCACTGCGAAGCGGCGCTCCGCTTGCCGAAAGACGCTGCCGTGTGGTGTAACCCCCATCCCCAGCAGCCTGGCTGTGCCGGGTGCTAGCGCCGTAAAGTGGCGCGCGGTATGTGCAGGATGCTGCGTGTGAAGCATTGTGCGTCTGCCAGCAGGAGGAGAAAGACGACGAATTGGAAGCTCCGGATCTGAGTAGAAGACTGAGGTGAGTACTATTCTTTTATTTTAAATGTCACATTTACTAGTCCATGGGGATGAGAAGGAGCTGTATATAATGAATGGGGGGGCGTGAGGAGGGGGCCACATATAATGAACAGGGGGAGGTGTTTGAGGAGGTGGCCACATATAATTAATGATTGGGGGGGGGCGTGAGGAGCGAGCCACATATAATGAATGGGGGGGGGGCTATGAGGAGGGGACTGTATATAATGAATGGGGGGCATGAGGAGGGGGCTGTATATGATGAATGGGGGATGAAGAGAGGACTGTATATAATGAATGGGGGGTGCATGCAGGGGGCTGCATGTAATGTTTGGGAGAAAAGGAGGGGGCTGCATATAATGGGAGATGAGGGGGATGCATATAATCCATGTGGGGCTACATATAATTAAACTATGGGTGGTGAGAGGGGCCTGGGCTGTATATAATTAATTCATGGGGGGCTGCATATAATTAATTTATGAGGGTGAAGAGGCTGTATAAAATGAATCCATGCCGCTACGCCAGTTTACTGCAAAGGGGCCCACTGAGGCTTTGTCGCCCAAGGGCCCACTGAAACCTGGAGCCGGCCTTGGGTGCCTGTGCCGCCGCGCCCGAGTGTTTCGTCCCCCATACTTACCTACAAGCCCCGCTAGGGGCTTTTAATTAGTAAAGGGAGGCCGCTAGGGGCTTTTAATTAGTAAAGGGAGGCAGCTAGGGGCTCTTAATTCATAAAGGGAGGCCGCTAGAGGTTTTTTATTAGTAAAAGGAGGCCGCTAGGGGCTTTTTATCAGAAAAGATAGGCCCTAGGGGCTTTTTATTAGTAAAGGGAGGCCGCTAGGGGCTTTTTATCAGGAAAGGAAGACTGCTAGGGGCTTTTTATCAGGAAAGGGAGGCCGCTAGGGACTTTTTATCAGGAAAGGGAGGCCACTAGGGGCTTTTTATTAGAAAAGGGAGGCCCTAAGGGCATTTTATTCGTAAAGAGAGGCCCTAAGGGCATTTTATTCGTAAAGAGAGGCCCTAGGGGCTTTTTATTAGTAAAGGGAGGCAGCTAGGGGCTTTTTATTAGTAAAGGGAGGCAGCTAGGGGCTTTTTATCAGGAAAGGGAGGCCGCTAGGGGCATTTTATTAGTAAAGGGAGGCTGCTAGGGGCTTTTTATTAGTAAAGGGAGGCAGCTAGGGACTTTTTATTAGTAAAGGGACGCCGCTAGGGGCATTTTATTAGTAAAGGGAGGCCGCTAGGGGCTTTTTATTAGTAAAGGGAGGATATCCCTTTTGTGTTCATCAAAACAGGCCCAGGTTTCACACTGAGTAAGTAAAATAAATTTAGAATCTATATTATTAACTATATGTATAATATGACTGTTTAGTGTCATTTTGTGCTATTTTGGTTGGTTGTGTGCCCCAGGATTTTCTAAGTAGAAAAAGTGTGCCTCGGCTCAAAAAAGGTTGAAAATCACTGCTCTAGATAATATCTGCGTTCACTATCCTTCTGTATATAGTAACAGCCTCTACAGCAGGGGTTTACAACTCGAGGCCTGTCCATGGCATGTGGCTCGCAAAGCACTGACTTGCAGCCCACACTCTGTGATACATTGCTCCCTGTTGCAGAAGCCCAGAAAGTGACATGTACTCAATGCTCCTGAGTTGTTCCCTAGCTTCAGGACCCAGAGCAGAGTAGAGCCAGGAGCAGTGAGTACAGGCGTACTCTCCTCTCATGGGAACTGATTTGCTCACACTGGCAAATATAACCCACTTTATGAGCACAATACAATGGTGCACAGAAGGAAGTGCAGTGTGGTGCAGCCAGGGGATTTTTTTCTGATCAGTTATCTCCAGTTGTATTAGTGGTCTGATCTGGTATCTCCAGTCATATTAGTGGTCTCATCTGGTATCTCTAGTGGTATTCGTGGTTTGATTTGGTGTATCCAGCGGTATTTGTGGTCTCCATTGGTATTAGCCGTTTGAGCTGGTGTTTTTCAGTGGTATTAGTGGTCTGATCTGTTATCTCCAATGGTGTTAGCGGCCAAATCTGTTACCTCCATTGGTATTAGTGGCCTAATCTGGTGTCTCCAGTGTATTAGCGGTCTGATCTAGAGTCACCAGTAGTATTAGTGGACTGATTTGCGATCTCCATTGGTATTTCTGGCCTGCTATGAGGTTTCCAATATTATTATTGTCTCCAGTAATTGTCTGCTCTTGGGTTTCCATTATTATTGTCTGGTTTGGGGTTTCAGTTATTATAGTCTGCTCAAGGGGATCTCCTTCATTAATATTTGTCTGCTCTGGGGGATCTCCTTCATTAATATTTGTCTGCTCTGGGGGATCTCCATTGTACATATTTGTATACTCCGGAGGATCTCTTATACGATTGTCTACTTCAGGGAATCTCTATAATTCACATATGTCTGCTCTGAGGGATCTCTATTATTGATATTTGGATGCTCTGGGGTCTTTATTTTTAATTGCCACACTGTATTATCTGGTCTTGGGTCTGTGTTAGTTATTTTTGGGGTGTGCTGTCATGTGGTACATGGTACTTCTAGGATGTAGTGATGGGTTGTTGGGTTGTCGGCTCTAAGGCCGCATTCACAAGATGCGCTGGGCTGTGGTTTTTTACTCATCCAAAATGAAAAAAAAAAAGCATCACAAAACGCAATGCGATGCAACACAACGCAATTAGACGTTTGTGTGCTTTTTAAAGATATAAAGGCAATAAAGCAACATAGAGGAGGGCCGCAAACGCATGCATTTAAAACCGCAAATAAAAAGTGACGCAACGCATTGTGTGAATGCGGCCCGAGAGTCAGCTCTTTATGGTGAACGACTGGAGATGAACCTTGGTCCCTAATTGAGTAGCCCCGCCTCTTATTCTGAGCCACGTCTCCTTTAACCTAAACATTTCAGTTTAAAAGTGGAGTGGGGCTGGGTGGCTGGCTGCCTGAAAACATCTCCCTATGTAATTTCATAGGGAGCCAGGAAAGCCGACTCCTTATATTGAGCGGGGCTTAATGATCCAGCTCACTACGAAGAGCCGGACTTGCCATCACTACTAGGCTGCTGGTTACTAGTGCGGCCCTCAGGCCAATGAAGGTTGTTCATCTCTGCTGTACAGCAATGTCCCCCTGCATGTAATAAGCGCCTGCACACATGAGGGGGCGCTAGAGCGCTGCAGGCTGTGGCTCCCGTGTTAGCAGGCCGGGGGTGGAGCTGCTGTTGCTGAGCGAGCTGAGGCAGGACCGTGTCCGGGTAGTGTAATCCGCCGGATACGTCAGTCTTGTCGGTCAGGGATCCGGAGGGGCGTCTGTGTAGCAGGAGCCATGTTATGTGCAGAGCCTGGTGATGTCCTGGGGTCATGAGCACACAAGCAGCGCAGCCATAGCGG
This sequence comes from Engystomops pustulosus, assembly GCF_040894005.1. Taxonomy (NCBI): domain Eukaryota; kingdom Metazoa; phylum Chordata; class Amphibia; order Anura; family Leptodactylidae; genus Engystomops; species Engystomops pustulosus. The sequence goes on along the minus strand of NC_092414.1, from coordinate 78,316,513 downwards.
ACACCGAGGAGAGGCGGGAGGAAGCGCCTGGGCACACAGGCAGCAAGAGCCCGCGCTAGCACGGCTGGATCCGGCCTTCAGTGAAGCCCGCGCCTGGGTGTGAGAGCGGCCACCGCTGTGAGTAGTGCCCCTGCATGTGTGTGTGTGTCCTATGTGGGGGCATGTGTATATCACTATCATGTGATGCCCATTACAGTGCCCTTTACATCCTGCTTGTTTTGGTGTCACACAATCCCTAGCTATTAGGCTGGGATGGCATAGTCCACACTGTACCCCCTATTCCCGTGGGTGGTGAGATCGGAGACATGTTGGTACCATCTGCTGGTAATTGGATCAGGAAGTGGAACTTTACTGCTATGATCCAAAGTTCCTTATTGTAGTGAATTACTGGGAATTCCAGTCTAGTGTGGGTATAATCACCCCCGTGTTAAAAAGTTACGGCATTTCACATCTATAGGACAAGTGGACCGTGGGCCCTTTGTGATCTAATACTGCTCCGATTCTGGTTCTGTGCAGAATATTAGGATGTGACCTGTTAATAGATTGCAGTTATAGTGATGCTATCAGAAGTAACCCCAGAACCCTTAGGCCATCTATAAGCAAGGAGGTCTCCTAGTAGGAGAGCAATTTCTGAATAAATGTTATTGGGGGACATGTATTGCTTATTGGGATATCAGAAATGGGGGCGTCTTTACCAAAAACAAATCTTTATATAGCGCCATCACGTTCAGCAGCGATCGTTCTGATCATAGGATACAAATGCAAAACACAATATTGTCAGAAGAAACCATACAAATGAGGACCCTGCTCATTGATCTTACAATCTGTACCATTCTCCTTTTCTGCCCTCACCATTACCATTTTTACTGTATTGATGCTTTTTAAAAAGCCAAATGCTATATTCTGACCTCAGTTTTATATATATGTAGTAGCCAAAATGCATTGGTACCAATGAGGTTAAGCTTTTCTGTCTCAAGGCAGTGAGCAGATGATGTGACCTGTCATCTGTGTGTATGACATGGATCTGTGTGTAATTGTCATGTTGTTATCTCGCTCTGGGCCTGGAGGTTAGATCCTAGATGGTATGTGACTAGCAGCGTCATCCATCTAAGCCCATCACCCCGTGCTTGGGTAAACCCTGAAGGAAAACACCAGTGACTCCTTCCCTTTCTATATGGTAGGGAAACCTCAGCAGCACAGCAGGCATTATTCATGCACACCAGCAACTGCTTGACGGATGAAACCCCTCTGCAGGGGGATGGGAATGTGCTTGAAAAAAAACAATGTAAGGAATTGGTGCTGGAGGGGAACAATGGTGATGAACCGTCCTCTTCCATGTGATGTAATACATCTCGTATTAATAAAGCCTTACTATGTGCATGGCAATGGTGAATGGACTGGAGCCGCACAATGCATTCCTATAGTCGGCGAATCCTACTGGGAAACCCCTGTAAGATATTTCTGTTCCCAGGGAACCCCTGATACCATTCTTGTCTCAAAATGTTGCTATACGGATAAAAGCATTGTGTAATTTTTTTTCCCAGTATCTCAATATCTCATACACGGGAGAACTAATTTAGAGGATCAGTTTGTAAATGTCATGGTCACTCTGTAGTCCTATGTGAATACATCCTAAATTGAGTGTATAAAATAAAAATGTACATAAGATAATTTGTAAAAGAACAATGATCAAAATTGGAGAACCCTTTGGCTGTGTTCACATGTGGCCTTTACATTGCGTTTTGAAACACAACAGCTGAGGAGATTTGCCTAATTCCATTGCTGTTAACCTTGTGTTTTGTACATGCAAGTGTTAACGTATTGCAATGACCAATGTTTACCATCGGAGATTACGTTATTTCTGAATTAAATCCAGTGATCATACATCTAATTTTGATCTCCAGTTTGTGTTCTGAAATCTGTGGTGACATTGATCTGGGGGTCCCTGGGCAAGACTAATGCCATCGCAGGGTTCTGGCTGTTTTGGGGAAATTTATTATGGTCTCATCTGATGTTAATGCCAAACGATAGTAGGGATGAATATAGATGTAGCAATGTGATGAATGACTATATAACCATCATGTTTTCTAAATGTTCTAATTGCTACCTTTAGAAAGTATTTGGCATCTTTGTATAAATACTTAGTTGTTGCTTTGACATTAAGCCACCACATACATGGCCAATATTTATGTGCTATGTGTTGGTTTAAAGGATGGCACATGGACAAATTAACTTCTATGGCTTCTACACACAGACATGGTCCATGGCCATGTGTATGCGAAATGTGGCTTGGACAGTCCTTGGCGTGTGAGCGTACCTCAAGGCGATGGACTGAGAAACGCAGGTAGGGTAAATCTCTCTGTACAACCAGTTCCCATTGTATTCAAGAGGCTGATAAAACTGCAGGTTAAAGGTCATATTGGGCACCACACCTAGACAAAGATGGCAGTGGAGCGCTGTCTTCCACACAAACCAATGCGGTTGCATTGTGACTTGCAAGTTTTTGTAACATGACGGTTTCTAGAAATGAAACCAGGTAGATTTATTTTGCTCTTTGTAGCACAGTAGCTTATGAGTTGCAACAAATGGTCATTTTGGTGCCAAACAAAGCAAAATTTGCCTCCCTGTTACGTGGAGGAAATGTTCTCCGCATGGATTTAGTACATGTCTCTGTCAGTATCCCATGTGGAAGCTGCTGAGCCTGCTCCTGTCTGAATTGTATCCTTGCAAGCAAGAGAAATTGCTACCCCAGAGTATTGTTCCCTCACTTAGAAATGACCCTCTGTCATGCCAGGCCTTTATGATTTATTTTTGGTCCATCTAATGAGGCTTTTCCTTACCAACCTGCAGTACGTGTGCCTTGATTCATCAAAGCATTGTCTTCTTCCAATCCTGCAATCAGGGCTTTATGATTCCTATTACAGTATAGATATACCTGAGCTATTTCAATGGGAATACATTTGAAAACAATGTTAAGTTATACTCTACTTTTTATGTAAAGTAATTTAGATTTTCCAGGTCAAAACATTTTATGCACTTTTTAGATGTTATTATACGTTATGTCTTGTTATTTTTGAGGAAGAGCAGAATAAATAAGATCACACTGTTCACAATGCATTTATGAAGTCAAGTTAAAGGGGTTCATCAATTATACCAAATTTTACCTAAGTATAAGACCCTAATAGGGTCACCCATATTATACTTATCTTGGTATAGTTTGTTAGATGCCAGCAGGATTTCCTGTGTCTTGCTGCACTGGAGTCGTGACACACGGCAAACTTTACCAGGGTAAGTATGGGTGACCCTATTAAGGTCTTATACCAAACTTTGCCAGAGTTGGTTTATCTAGACAACCCCTTTAATGGGAGCTACACTGCACTGGCACTACATGGCCACCATACATTGTACAGGGCTGATTGTTTCTGGCTGCGAAGACTTCACATCTGATGATCTATCCATAGAATTATTCATAAATATCTAGTTTTGGGAAACCCCTTTAATGGTTCTCCATATATGGCACAGTATAGCAACCTATTTCCATTTAACTTCTACTAATTTTATTCAACGACCACAGAAAACAAATCTGCTCCCTGGTGCCAAACCTGGTCAAACGGACTGTAACAGATGGGAAAACGGATTAGAAGCTGATATTGTAATTGCTCATTTTCTGGATGAGAGAAATCCCATAATAGAGCGACCTGTGGCTGCAGATCTGTAGCCAGGTTTTCAGTCTAGTGGAGTCAACACTACTAAATTCAGTTTGCAACGTGCAAGTGTAAATCTGGAGCTCAGAGAAGATAGACTGTCATTGCAATGAGCGCATGAGTACCGAATCTAGCAATGTATTATCCTACAATACAACCTATATGGAAGCTCCGTCCCCTCCATATTACGCGGTGGGCATGCCTCCTTGTGTGTCTTACATATACTATTGTCAGTTTTCATTTAGCTTTCAGTACTGCCCATGTGGATGGCTGGCATGTGTGCAGATCCTTTTTGGGTTCTGCTATCCGACTCTTCTGTATTTTGGATGCCCTTGGTGTATTGTTGTATGATGCCTTTATTTTGTGCATTCTGGTCTATGGACTGCATCTTTTGCTGAACATAATTGGGTTCAGTTGAAATCCATTCATTAACTCCCTAGTTCCTTTCGGATTTTCGTGCCTAAGCCTCGGTTGCTATGGTTTCCATATTCCTTGTGTCAGAAAGATTCTAAAATGTAGTTTGCTATGTGCAGGTGTTGATATAGTGAGTCTCCCCATCTTCTCAGCGGTAGGATTGCTGGATAATACCTTTATTATTTATCTAATCTTCAGAACAACAACTGCAACATAAGGGGCAATTGATTCCTTTGTTCCTCATAAGGAAAGTTTTTGTTAGGTTACAGATAGCACACGTGGACCTGGTGGCTGTGATGATGAATGTAGTTACTTACTTTTCCTGCACATCAGATATGTTTCATGTCTTGGGCTGCAAAGCAAGGTCGGAGGCTCGTCTCTGTAACTGGATATGTAAGGTCACACATCACAATATATGCTTGTCCTTCATACGGCTATACTGTTTTACTTAGTAGGCCTTTATATGATGAGTTTGTTCAGGCAACTTTTATACCTTGAAGGAAAGGTCGAGCCATACCTTGAATATTCATTCCATTGTGTAAGAAATGAAATGAGGACGTGCTTTGCCTTTACACTAAGTAACGGTGAACTAACATGTATTATGTGTTATAAAAATGTAATAATTTCGAATAAAACGTCACTTAAGCTCCATTTTTTTATTTTTTAACCTGAGCTGCACCAATTCCCTGGAATGCTCTTCTTGAGTTATCCGACACGAGCGGCTATGGAAGTGACTAAAGGTTATTCATCAGATGGTGGTTAGTCATGTGTGATAGCTAACCCCATCCTGACTGATATATGATATACATTTATGTGGAATTCATTTTGAATGAAGTGTGGGAAAGCAGGAACTGATGGGGACATTGCTCATCACTACTCAACATATAAACTGGACACAAGTAGATTATGATCAATATTTATGAATAAATATTGGTGGACACTATCTTTTTCATAAATATTCTATAAGCCCTGATGACACATATTAACTGCCAGGGAAAAAAATAGTGGCCAGTGTTGAAGTATTAATGTCTCCCAGGAATTTCAGGATGCTTGTAAAACCTTCGGATCTGTAAAGTGTTGCTATGCAACCCTCTTCCCATAGCTATTTTCGCAATGCTTCCATTACATAACCCAATTTGTTTCTGCTCTCCCCTACAGAACACAAGTAAACATCTCAGTGCCCAGACTATGGCTTATTATTGATGAAGTGTTAATGTATGTCGCCACATGATCTGTTCTGAGCTCCTGGGCTCGGACGCAGCCTGTTATGTCATTTTCTTGCTCTGCATTCCTTTCTCTCCTTCTGGAATTCTGGAGGTATTTCTCTATTACATGTTAAAATGGAATTGCAGGAAGAACACGTGGCACTTCCCTCGCTTGTTCGATAGCTTGAATCTATTGTGTGTGGTTGGCAATGTGGCTGCAGTTTTTACAGGTGGATTTATCTAGAATGTTTCACTTGTAAAAATAAAAACTATACTGCATATCATTGTACCGAAGGAGTCTGCCACACCCCATTGTACCTTATACCATGTGGGGGAACTGGCACCGCTGGAGTTTTACATTGTACTCTGGCAAATGAGGACTGCTAAAATCTAAGCACATCTCTATATAAGAAACCCTAACAATGGAAAGTTGAATGGTTACCTGTGCTATTTACTTCCTAGGGAGTGAGCAGTGTATCTTCCCAGTGGTGGTTACAGCTAATCCACAGTTTTGTGTAGATAAACATATTTTCAGTTGCCCTTGACGCACATCGCTAGGCTGTATATCTGTCTACTTGTTGTTAAAGCATAACTAAACCTTAGAAGGTTTTTTTTTTCTTTTCAAAATTAATAGAACAGGTTATAATAGTAAGCTCTATATTATGCTTTTACTATTAATTGAATCTGCTCCTCTGTGCTTTGTACTTTTTTTTCTGCTCCTTCTTTCTCCTGTAGTGAGCAGTGAGGCATAGATCATTAATACATTATATCACAAATGTATCTGTTATCTGCACTATTTATGCAATTTAGTTAAAATGTAATTAGTTTAATTTTTGGTTATGACAGCATAAGAATCTTGTGTAGTTAATTAAGGATAAAGTAAAATTATTCTTCAGCTGTGAAGTTGTTGTCAGAAAGTTAGTATTTTTTTATAAAAGCCTTGATACAAAAAAGGATGTAATCATTCTTATGCCATATAAAGATGTGGAACAATAGCTGTAGATGGGTTTACAATCATGTGTGCCTCTGTAATGGCATAGGTACTGAACATCAAAGAAACTCCATGAACCAGAGGATGGACTATTTCACAAGCACAGATACTTTCCACTGGTTTTGACTCATCTCTGCCTTTCAGACTATGAATCAAAATCCCCAAGTATGCATAACTGGTATGTCAAGAATGCAAGACTATGGCTTGTTTGGACAAGCAGGTATCATAAGGTGAAAGCAAGGTTCATTGTGCCCATGTTTACTCTATCTGTGTGCTTGGGGGAATAACTAGTTTCCATAGTAGAACGCTGCTGTCTAAATGTTATACAAAATCCTCAGGACTTTTGGCTCATGGCTGTAATTGGGTATAATATGGATTCTATCACATTGGTAGATCCCTTGTGGTATATGAGACGTATGGAATAGCTGTGTGAAGACGCATCCGGTCTGATATTTCCATGCAGGCTTTGAAATGTATGGACATTGTCAACATGTACTTTATAGCTAACCTGTCACCAGGTATGTAATTTTTAGATAGTGACAAGTTCCAATAGCTTATTCTATGCTGATTTAATGAAAAGTCCTTTGTCAGTATTCTGAATAATTTCTGTGCTTTATAGGGGGGGGGGGGGGGGGGGGGGGGGGGGGGAGGCAGCTGTGTGCCTGTGTCTCCTCATGCACGCTTCCTCTACTCCTCACCCCTCCCTCCCCTGCCTGTTCAATGCACATGACAAGAAGTGGGGGGGGGGCTGAGGGATCCCCAATACTTTTATGGGCTCTTCCACTTCCCTGTGTGAGCTGCCTACCCGAGCTGAAATTCGGCAGTAGTTTCTACGTTAGCTGGCACGGGAGTGGGTGTTTGCGGCCCGAGACCACCGTAGTCACGGTGCAGCCTTCTACTACGGCTCAACCACTTTCAAGTCCTAAATTGTGTATAATTCATTTTAAACAGTTGTCACATTTGGAGTAGATAGCGGGCAGCTGAGCAACTTGTGCATACACCATGCGTAAAACCTTTCAACTACAGAGCATGTTTTCTTAGAGTCACTGGACTGGAAATACAGGTTGCGGAAACGATTCTAATGACTTGACAGGGATTTTATTTTTGTTATCTATCACTTAATAGTAGCTCTGATAAATGTCCTTTTTTATGTCTATTTGTGGCATAAAATAGAAACACCAAATATTTATGATGGGTATTTGCTGTTCACATTAAGCCTAGTCCTTCATGTACGTTGTCCGATTCTAGAGATCACGCCTCTGCATATAAGCAGATTGAGCAGACACAATCCTACATTGTGCGGCCGTCTCTGTGGATCTCACACTGCTACTTTTCTTTTGCCTTGGCTGTGTGGAGGCTGTCTTCTAGGGTTTCCTCCGGTTTTGTGCAGAGAGCAAGCAGTGGTCCAGATTTCCATCTCCTGCAGGAACATTTTTAACAAGGTATCTTTTATCATGAGATGTCAGATTGCTGCCAGGCTTCAGCTAAGATGTTTACACTTCTTGCCTGGGTTTGTCTCTGGCAATGTAAAAGCCTTACCAGCACAAGGATTTGGGCCAACGTTTGTAACGCAATGTGAAGTACAGCACCTTAATTCTTCCCGGAAACAAGGCTATGCTGTGTGCAGATACATGAAGGATCTTATGTGTGTTCCTCTGTGTAGACTAGGCTACAGTACAGTTTCTTTTCATTTGTATAGTTTTTCTTTTAGTTGATTATACCATAAATAGATATTCATTGAGCTGACATAAGACCAATTATAACCAAATTAATTTGAAGAGCAGGTTATGTATTGTTTTCCTAAATTGTTTCTATCAAGTTAAAGCAAAACAAGGGGTTGAATGCCTTGGAACACGTTGCCACCCATAAACTTTGTGCTGTCACTACAGTAAAATGTTTGCTCTAGTTAAATAAAATTTCAAATAAAACACTTAGAAATACTATATTCAACCTAATCTAAGCATCTTTCAGTCAGTGACTTAACAGAGGCACCTTTTTTAAGAGGCTAGAAGCATTATACACATATCAAGAAACCTGCTGAAGTTTTGCAAGCATCTCCCTTTAAAGACCCAGAATTTAAACCCTCAAACCAACAATTCCTCGTCCTCCTCAAATAACATAAAATTAGCTGCTGGTGAGGCACTGTACCTTAATCACAGCTATTTTTCTAATATGCAAATTGACATACAGTACTTAACTCTCTTATTCAAGATATGACTCCTAGGCTGCCAGTGAACCACGCCCCTTATTTTGACTGGCAGCTCGGTTGCCCTGCCGCTTCGTTACTTGGGGATTGTCTGCCAATATTCAGCTACATACATATAAAGATTTATTGAAAGGAAATATTCTGTAACTTTTTTTTATTACGGTGCCTTGTTACATTCATGTCATGTGACCAGGGCAAAGTCATCTAAGGTCCTTTACATTTGCGAAATGTACCCCATTTATGTATCTGATCACATGAAATCGCAGCAGCCTCCAAGGAGGATGGAGAAACATAGAAGTGCATGGAGGCTGCTGTGTTTTCTTGTCGTCAGATACATTTTGCAAAATATACACCATGTATGTAAAAGGTTAAAGGACTTAAGATGACATCGTCCTGGTCACATGACCTGAAGTGCTGAACAGTGAGCAAGTATAACCTATGGGGATGAGTAGAGGAGAGGGGCCGGCCAAGCAGTTTAGATGGAGTTGAGATAAAACATGGCCACTCCATTCCATTCTACTGCCATTCCATTCAATCGATATGGCACTGGTGGAGTATTGTGTCACATTTGTTTTGGAATAGAGTAGCAGTGACTGTGACACAGGTCTCTGTCTATAAGGTTCCCAATAATGTGACCCTTAGTATGTCTCTTATGCCCCGTAATTGACATTTACACAATGGTGTCTGTGAGGGTGCACTCAGACTTTCAACTTTTCAGATGCAGTTTTTTAAGCCAAAAGTAGATGTGAATGATAATGGATTCTTGCATATCATTGAGATAAGCTGTTACTCTTTTTTTCACTACACTTCTGGTTTGGACATCAAAAACTGAACATGTGCACGCACCCTGAACCATTGTAATGTGGTTATTTTGGTCAAGTAAAGTGACTGCACCTGTGAAACTAACCTTTCTCCCTATGAGTCATGTTGACCTGCATGTGATTTTATCAGTGAACATTGAGCAGTGGCTAGGAGAAGAAGGATGGGGCATGCAGGGGCAGGGCAGAAGAACGTCCAATGACCTCATGAGGGAAATATACTGTGACTTTAGTATAGACATTATTGTGAGCTCAGTGAAGTTTTGTTGATGAGGTCTGTGATACAAGGCTATAGTGGTCAGGGTGTATATGAGGGACGTCTGTGCTGCGAACGTGCAAGATTTCCAGATGTGCTGGACCTGTAGAGACAAGTTCACCCGGTGACTGGTGTAAAGCCTCCACTCCCAGCGTCATATAAGGGAATGAGGATCTTTCACTTCCAGCTGCTTTTATTTTTACCTTTTGTTTTATAATATGTTAAGAAATAGTCATAGGAGATTTAGGAAATGTCTCTTTATTTCTGTAACAACCATTCCTTACAATAACTTACTCGAGCTGTGCTAGGTTCTTATAGTCCAAAGAATAAAAAGAATTGTCCTCTTAAGATGCCTTGTGCTCCCAGCACCTTTTGTTAGGGAAACTTTGCTTTTCTCTCATCCATTCTTGTTTCCCTTGCCAGCTCTTCATAGTTTTATTGGCGTTGCTACTGCCATGACATCATCCGCAGCACAAAGATTTTCTGAAGGGTTTTCTCTGTCTGGCTCATTATGCTATGAAGACAATTAATGCCAGAGATCCTCCGAGCTGACATGGAAGAATCGACGCTTGGAAATTCACACAGCAGTGTCCATAGTATGCAGCTATTATTTCATTCAGCAAGAATCCTATACACTTCACCTCTGTCTGCGGTACACCAGTGCATGCCGTCTTTACACCCACAACTGCTTTCTGTACTGCTCCCCAGTGTAAAACCACATGCCTTGTTTTCCAGCAAAAAAGTGTTTGTTATTGAGATATAAGCCAATAACAATGCATGTTTTCTGTTGTACTCGTCATAAATAGTTAATATAGCATATTCCTTTCTAGCGGCTTGTCCTGGCATCACTTCAAAGCCAGTTTGCTAATCGTCTGCTTTTGCATAGTCTGTTCCCAAGTATAAATTTTGTGCAGCCGGCTACATCTAAAATGTTATAACAAGATAGCAAATCCCCCCCCCAAAGTTCTATTTAGCAGGATTTACAGATGGAGCTGGAAGAAATGTAATATACTTTCACATTGGTGAAAAGGGGTCATCTGCTTGAACAGTAATGTAATCACGTGGTATTCTGTTATACACTGGTTTTTATAAGGGTTTCATTGCAGGAGCCACCAAAAATAACTTCTATATTGATAACTTATGGATAAAACGTGGAAGTGCCTGGACCTACAATGAGATTTTTTGTAATTTTTGAAACCATGTTATGTTATTGCTATGTTATTGTTTGTATGATGGACAATTATACAATTTTCCAATAAACTGTATCAGTTCCTCACAGTTTTCTAGATCTCTGCTTGCTGTCATTCTACAGAAAGCTTCATTGTTAATTTCCAGTGCAGAGAAATCTGACCATGGTCACACAGGTGCACGGCTAGTTACATCCCACAGCTCTGATTACTCTCTATGATACTAACAATCTGTGCATTTGTGTGACCAAGGGAACATAGAAGCTTTCTAGAGAAAGACCGCAAGCAGAGATCTAGAGAACCATGAGGAATTTATACAAAAATTATATTGTAAATTGTATAATTTTTCATCATTCACACACTAACATAAATTTTCCGAAATGGGAATATCCCTTTAATTTGCCAAGAGAAAAGGCCTACAAGACACTGTCAGTCTATTTTGTGACAAACTAAATATACCCTTCAAAATGTGCCTAAAATTGGGTTGCAGGGAATAATTGTTTGAAATGAAGGGATATTCCGGGAATATGGAGCTTAAATTGTTTGATTTTACGATTCACAAAATTTGAGGCAAAAAATGGCCTCTCTAAAGTAGGCAAGGTTATCACCAAGATGGCCTTCTCTGGAAACTACAGGTCCCATGATCCGTTCTCAGTAACTCCTCCTCCCGCTTATTCTCTGCTCCCAGTGATGATGTAACAGACTGTCCTGCTCGGTTACCATAGTAATGATGTGTAACTGCCATGTACTGCAACCAACCAACCAACTACAGCCAAACATAGTGATGATCACATGACCTGCCCAGGCAGATGCAGGGCATGTGATGTGGACATCACACGCAGTGGAAATCAGCGAAATTGATAATTGTTCATTAAAGTTATTTAAAACTTTCAATAACAGCAAGTTACTTAAAGGCTTATATTTTAAGGACCCATTTGTGTATGAATTATGCTGATTCCTGGAATACCCCTTTAAGGATTGTTCAAAAAATAACAAAGCTGCACTCTACCTGGGGGGCTCACCCAATGCACCTGTTCAACTGCTCGCTGGCTCTGTAATTCCTGCTCCCGTCTTGGAACACAGAATATGCCCGTTTAGCCAGTCGGTGATGCCTTGCATGGGGAAGGACATTTCCTGCTAATAGACATACGACCTCCAAGCATTGAAACTGCAATGGATACTGATCAGTAAATACAACATCTATATGTTAACTCTAACTTGACCCTGGTTTGCTAAACCTTATGTTTGGCCAATTGGTGTCTTCTATTGGTAGCATCAAGCTGAACCTACTACGTTTGACACTGACGAGTTGATGTAGGTTTCATCAATTATCTTTGCAAACAATCCGGAGCGGAAGGAAGTGGGAAAGTTGGCAATGCACCTTCTTCAGGGATTATTATTGCCTTGGGAATTATGCTGTGCTTGTTACCGACGTACGTGATATTCTAGAAGCAGCTGAGGATGTGACTGTGCACATTGGGGCTTTTCAACACCACAGCAGTTACTCGGGGAGCTGTGCTGTAAAAAGATCTTACACACCAGTACACCAGAGTACTCAAAGTCCAGCTACAATTGTGGAATATAAAAACTTTTATCACATATCTTCTCCTAATCACACATAGAAAGGTACACACAGTCTACAGCTTAATAGGGTCAAAACTGCTGAGACCTTCCCTTTTAATGGTGGAGCTGGTAGCTTGGTACGTGATGACTACAGAGAACCTGCATTGCATTAATTTTACCCCTAGCAATTTATAGCCATGGGCTTGTATTTATGGCTCCTAGTTTGTGGTTGTATGCCATAGACTGGACATATTATAACATATGAGCAGGATATAGGAAAGCTGCTAGAACTTTGCATGCTTATTTTACTTAAAGGGATTTTCTGCTTTTTTTTTTTTTTTTTTTTCTTTATATATATATATATATATATATATATATATATAAAAATATATATATATATATATATATATATATAAAAATAAACTGCTCAAATTCGCCTTCTTCAGCGTTCCAATCCAACCGAGGTTCTGTCCCTTATAGCCATACAGAGGCTGGCTGCGACATCATGGTGTGCACACCTGCCTGAAACTGCTGCTCTAGCAGGCTTCCAGCTGTTAATGCTGCTTCACTGCTGTCCTCTGTATGCAAGCAGAGGCTGACCGCAATAGCTAAATAGTACCACTAAGAAGGTAAGTATGAGCTGTTTATTGTTTTTATATCCCCCCCCCCCCCATACACGTATATAAAAAGACAAATTGTGAACCCCAGACAGTCCTTTTAGATCAATGTTTCTAATATCAATATGGTAAATGACAGCATATTTGGATAAAAATAATACCTGTTCGGGGTGTGTACCATCTAAAAAAAAAAAAGGGCTATTTTTAATGACTGTTAAAAAGTTATCCTTAATGTGCCTTAAAGAATTAGATTTACGGAGTGCTAGTTGGAGCCCAGACATAACTTTTATGAGGCAGAGTAGCTAAGTATTCCTAGCATTCCCTTGTGATGTCCTCGGGTTACCAAGGAAACGGCTTTGCCTGAGCACCCTGCATTCTTCATGCTTATGTCTTGTCACATTCTGTCACATTCAGCTCCTTATAGCCAGGCTACAACTTGCACTGGATTGACTAATGGTCTTATCTGTAGACAATTTCCCTTCCATGTTCCATGTGGCGATCTCCTATGAAAAAATATGGAATCTGCTATTGATGGATGCCTCTGTTTTGGTCTTTTGGTATGACTACAAAAATATACTTTGAAAGTCATTGTTTTCTGTCTCCGGTAAGTCAATGGAATGGTTTATGAATAGGAATGACTCTAAAGAGTTTTCCGGGTTCTGATAATTTTGTCACATGTAAAATGTTATAGAGCGTCAGGAGCTGAATAGATTGGACATTGGGGTGGTATCTTCAGGCAGCATGTTATAGAGCGGCAGGAGCTGAATAGATTGGACATTGGGGTGGTATCTTCAGGCAGCATGTTATAGAGCGCCTGGAGCTGAATAGATTGGACATTGGGGTGGTATCTTCAGGCAGCATGTTATAGAGCGCCTGGAGCTGAATAGATTGGACATTGGGGTGGTATCTTCAGGCAGCATGTTATAGAGCGGCAGGAGCTGAATAGATTGGACATTGGGGTGGTATCTTCAGGCAGCATGTTATAGAGCGCCTGGAGCTGAATAGATTGGACATTGGGGTGGTATCTTCAGGCAGCATGTTATAGAGCGCCTGGAGCTGAATAGATTGGACATTGGGGTGGTATCTTCAGGCAGCATGTTATAGAGCGCCTGGAGCTGAATAGATTGGACATTGGGGTGGTATCTTCAGGCAGCATGTTATAGAGCGGCAGGAGCTGAATAGATTGGACATTGGGGTGGTATCTTCAGGCAGCATGTTATAGAGCGCCTGGAGCTGAATAGATTGGACATTGGGGTGGTATCTTCAGGCAGCATGTTATAGAGCGCCTGGAGCTGAATAGATTGGACATTGGGGTGGTATCTTCAGGCAGCATGTTATAGAGCGCCTGGAGCTGAATAGATTGGACATTGGGGTGGTATCTTCAGGCAGCATGTTATAGAGCGCCTGGAGCTGAATAGATTGGACATTGGGGTGGTATCTTCAGGCAGCATGTTATAGAGCGGCTGGAGCTGAATAGATTGGACATTGGGGTGCCATCTTTAGGTTGGAGGAGCTCCTTAGATTTGTTTAAAGGTTTAATTATGATATTTCCATATATAGATATACTGCAAGTGTATAAAACACAGCACGGATATACATGGTTAAATGGAATTTAATCTTTTCCACTTAGACTGAATACTGCAGACAGCACTATTTACTTGAGTGTTGCACACTTGAATAAAAGATGTTTTCTGTGTTTCTCTGACTTCCTTGAAACAAGCAGGAAATTGTGTCCATATTTGTATGCGGCTTCCTCTATGGTTTGTGTACAATTACCTCAGGCTTCCTACTTCTCTCTATATTTTGTAGCGTGCCTCGCAGATTACATGTGTGGTAATATTTCTGTAATTTTCCATGGTACTTTTCTATTAGAGTGCACAAAATACAAAAAAAAAAAAAATCTTGCGCTAAGAAATACAAAGAAATCCACCCACACCTCTGCATGAAGCACAGTCCAGGTGAGTCATTGCTAACTCTATAGAAAGAGACTGTAAGACTGTACATGTCGTGCACATAGAAATGCATTCTTAATAAAAGCCCACAAAAAATGAATTTTTAGATTGTAACTTCCAAGACTCCTATTTCATAACTACTTAGTATGTGATCAGGTGTGTCTCCACACAAAATGGTCCAGTGTAAATTAATGCTCATCCTTAAGGCAGTCCACATATATGCACCTTCTAAAGAGGTTTTCCATACTAAAAATATTTGACATCCCCTGGATTCGTCATGTACATGGTTAGGGTCCAACACCAAGCACCCCCACCTACATTTTTCAGTCCTATTTAGATAAATGGGAGCTGATTTGCATTAAAATATAAATATATATCTATAAAGTCATAAAGTTGTTGATTATAACATTGATGTCAAGCTCTCTCCGCCTCCACTCACTCCCTCCATCTTAAATCACATCCTTCGTTTTCCTGATCGACAGTAACCTGCTCTGACCACCACTAAGGTGTTTACTTCTTCCATTCTCTGTTTATTTGCTGCAGAGAACAGATGATTAGTGGGGTATTGTAACCCCACCAATCTGATATTGAATAACTGACCATGTATTAGAAAAAGTCACAAAATAAAAACAGATTAGTAAAAGGTCAAATTAGTTAAAAGGAATTGGTGGCATATTTGCCATAAGCCATTAAGCCATTTTTTCTAGACTTCTAGTCTTTACAACAAAAAAAATTCTGTTTTTTTTAGACTTGGCCCGTGAGAAGGGGATTTCATCTTTAAAAGGGGGGCTTGGTTAGGTAGAAAACAAGCCATGTGTGAAAAGAATGTACACCACAAAGACCAGCTAAAGAGGAACTTAAACTGTGCCAGCATTTAACATCACAGTAATAAATATGGTGCCTCAAAAAACTAGTATTGTCCGACTTTACACTTGTGGACCCTGCACCACATTGATACATTCCCTGTCATGTTACTTGTGTTGTGTAGCTTTGGAGACCTTGATAATGCCTTTTGTTTATCTGACATTGACATTAGTTTTATGATCACAATATGTTCACTGTTGTCACCTCCTCTCCATCACTTACACCAAACATGCTGGAAAGCCCCGCTTATTACTGACCACTGTATACTGAGATTTTCTGTATGACGTTTGATGCTTTGCATTCAGAATGGAGATGTACGAGAATTCACCACTTTACAATTAGTAACTCCGAAATATTGTAAGATTAGTGGTAATATGTATTGTACTGATATTGCTCTATCCATATGCTGTTCTATTGTCTCCAGGGATGTCGCCTGGGATCTTCCCCATTGGGTAAATAAAGCACGAGTTTAGAACCTGGACTTTTGGTTAGTGGTGTATAATCAAATACATGGTATATCTTGTTTGTTCCACTTTATTATAAATGATAAGTTACTTATTATTTTAGCTTCTAGATAGAAGTAAGATTATTGATAAGACGATGGTATAGACCTTAGGTGTTTGTATTCTTCCCCTTGACAATGATGGAAGCTGAAGACCTATACCTGGCTGCAGATCCATTCACACTTCACTATGGTCATGGGATGAGGAGTACCCTATTCTAGTGATGGATGCAACACCTTTCCTGTAGAAATCATGATCACATGGTGTGCCGAAGTGCATGTCCAATAGGGATTAATCTAGAGATGAATTTTTTGATGGTTTGCACCTTTTATTCTTGAGTTATCAAGTCTTCTGGTCAAGTCATAGTTTAATCTCCTTGCTTATATGTTACTTTAGAAAGACCATTAATCACCTGGGGTACATCCTTCTGCTCTAACAAGCAACATCCTATGGACACCAGAAGAAAAATGTGACGTCCCTGAACATATTTATCTCTTTTTGCTGGATTGGTTCTTGTTGCCTCTCTGCTCACGGTCAGAATGACATTTACGTTTCTAGGATTTTGAATGTCGCAATATATCAATTTTCATAACTTTGACATGTACTTTAGGTCAAATTTTTTACAGTAAGTGAAGAAACACCACAGGCAAGAATTAGAAAAAGACCAGTTGTAAAATCTTGTCCTCTAATACAGGGGCCTTGAGAGCCATAACCTTTGTGAATATGTGTGCACTCATCTGCTCATTCAAGGTTGCATTTGGATGTCTAATGTGTTACAGGGTGAAAAATGCAGAAAAATCAACTTGTTTGGCTCAAAGTTAGGAATCATAATTACCAGTAGTCCAATTATGCTTAGAATTTTTTTATTAGCAGCGAATGGTGGTGGAAGGAGCTTTGGTGTCAGCACAATGTGACCTGTAAAACAGAAAAACTGCACATAAACCTGACTCTTGTATTTGATTTGGCAATGGAAGGATTCAAAAAGAAATAAAAACCTGCATAATGTTGCATCACAATACTTTATATACCAAACCAATAAATTTAGTATGCTGTACCAGACCATTGATACCCAGAGTATACTCTGCTGTGGGGTTAGAGGGCAAGGTTTACCCAGTTACCTAGAGCGATAACGATAATATTATATGGTCCATATGGTAATAAGCTTTCATGATGTTTCTCCCATCTGTGAGACACTTTCCTCCATTCATAGAGCTGTGATGGGTCAGAGGTCCTCCTTGCAGTCCTTGGTTTAGTGGAGGCTAGTCCTGTTTGTTGTGGGCAGATGGTGGGGAGGATATTCTCCTGCTAGTTGGCTATTGACACCCTCTCCACATGGCCAAGTGTAGAGGTGAAGGCTGGAAAATGTGTATCACTGCTGCTGTCACACATGCAGATTGATCTGAATGGGAGTGCAGAAAATCTTATTTATGTTGTAAAACCTTCCCTATAGAGAGAATTGTTTAAGAAATTTGCTGAATGTTACTAAAGTTTTTTATTCCTATAGAAGGTGTAGGATAAGGCTCAGGCTGCAACCAAAGATCTCATTGACTGCATCACATCTAATGGTGATGATGTTACTTGTTAGTTGCTGTGATTACAACACAATGATCCTAAACATCTTAACATGATTGTTTCATGACACAGGTATTGTAGCTTTGTAGTTTTTGACCCCATTATGCATGCCCTGGCCAGTGCCGTAGTGCGGGCTAAGTCTTATCTGTTTTTTTGCACCCATTCGTGTCCAGGCTAAACTCAAGGCATACTGTTATGACCTTCACATTCTTGTTTAAGGAGCCTTCAAAGATGACTTTAATCACAGAGAATTGATCAACCTGGAGGAAAGTTTCTGAACTAGAAGGCTGCTCCTGGTCCTCTCCATCACATCCATCTGCAAGGATGAGTCATTTCCCAGGTGGATTACAAGTGGGAGCGCAGTACCAGCAGAGCTGATGACACTGAATCCTGCAATCCCTTTCAGCCATGGTTTATCCTCTTAAACACATGCAGTGTTTAGCTTTCACACCACAGCTCTGTAGCCTTTGTGCAGCTGAGATTAAAGCTTCAGAATAGTTTTATTTTTCTGAATGCACAGTGAATAGCAACCTTTGTGCCTGGATTGCGTTTCTTTTGCCCTGTTCTTGAGCGATTGATACAATGGAGTCATTTTCCACATTGTCTTTATATAATTGTTTATCATCAAGATCATCTACTACACTCATATCCTCTGTAATAGTGTTCTTTTTACAGATGTAACAGTCCAGTCATGGGGGCTTTGACCATAAATTCAGTCCTCATGACTCCAGTTTTTTGTAGAGGGCTTGTTAAATGCTTTATGGCAACTTGGCGAATAACTGGACGTGACGTCCCACCTCACCTTTTAGCGATTTTAACACATTTTCTTGTGTCAATAATGATCATTTCTTTTTATGCGCAGGTACTGCTGATAAGATGCAATGGATTCATGACCATGAATTGTCCCAAATTCTGACTTTATCCCCAATCCACAGGATAGTGGATCTCTTACGAATAGGGATGAATCTGGGTCCGATAGCTCAGCTCATGGCTGCACTAGAAGCATTACTTTTTTAATTGATCAATTCACACATAAATGTTTTTTTTTTCAATGGACCATGTGTCAAAATGTCAAGTATGTTCATTATTACAATAATTTTATGTAGGATTGACACCCGTGAGCTCATCTGCATATGAACATCATCATATTTGCACATTAGTACAGTCCCTGTACCATAGCCATAAAATGCCTGACAAAATCCCTTAACCTTTGATAATACACCCTATTTAAATTCCTTTTGATGTGCAACAGTGGTTTGGTCACTGGTATATCTGGATTTGTCTAGCAGATAGACATGTAGGTGTGACCAAGTGTAGCACATCAGTGGAAAGAATTTTCACACCAGCATTGTATACAGCCTGCAGGGTCAAGAACTGTAAACACAGGACTGCTGACAAAGCAGGTTTTTCTCCTCACTTGTGTAATAATATTCTGCAGATTTGTTAGTCATGCAATGCTGCCACTGCAGAGGGCAGCTTGTGAATGGAGGGTATCTGCACAATTCACAGGGGGAACATTGACTAAGCTCCGTCTGTAGGACTTTGCAATAGTGCGAATGTGCTAAACTGCTTGCACAGGTATTTAAGAAGGGACCATGCCACATTTGTGCACTATTCTTCATGAAACACAAATTTCTACACTGAAGGGGGTTGTTCTGGTTCTCATTCGGACTGTGCCCAACATTTACCATGCAGTGTCTGATAGAATTATGTAGCACGCCCCATGTTAATGGTGCACAAAAAAGGGGGCGCACTCTGTCTGAGCAGTGCAGGGAGTGCAGAAATCCAGAATCTGGTGCCCTCTGCACTATACACAGGCAAACTGCACATACATGCTGGTTTATTGTGCAGGGGGCAGTGCATTGTGGGTGCCGGGATGACTTATTTAGGCCTGAGCTGTTAGGTCACGTGTCTGACAGTGGAATGTAGTTACGTCTGCTACAACCACAGGCAGCACAATTATAGACAGAGGCCTGCATGTGTATGGAGAAAATGGCTGTAAATGACTGGTTGTAAATGTAGTGTATGTATGGTCTAGCTGGCTGTACTGCATCTGCTACTGTAAGTGCTTTATTGAAGCTGAATTATTTCCTGACGTGGCAATAAACTCTGGCAGCCCATTCATGACACTTCGATTATTACACATACTTATGATACATTATTATGAAAAGAAAGGTCCTTACAATGTGACAGTCTGCTGTAAGCAATGATACAATATCTTCACGATGATCTTACTAGAACTTGTGGTGAGAATGAAGTCATTTGGAAGATATAGATGTGGCAGCTGACTTTGTACGCGTCGTCTCTGTGGACTTTTCTGAGGTAAAAAGTAGCAGGAGAAAGTATCGTCTGCTGCAGTGGAAATCTCTTCTGTGATCTCTCCTCATACCATGCATATCGGGTTATTGTATGCCTAGCAACAGGGGCATTCACTGCTTCATGCCCATTTCTCTGCTCATTACACTACAGGAAGGAACATGTGTCCCCTGAGCTGCCAAACCTACATGCAGTCACAGCTCCATTCTGATAACTTCACATTCACTCAGTATTGTGGGTGTATTTGACGCCCACGCTGAATGTGGGCGAGCACCTAGTACAGAGCTGGTTTTCTATGGTGCTCGGTAGTAGTGCTATGCTATTGTTCTGCTCCGAGTGGAGAGCAAATAATCCAGTCAATTGTAGGGATGTTGCTCAGCATTTAGGCACATTTTCTGAGGGTTTAACAATAGAGAACGGAAGTAAAACACAACAATAGTTACTGTAGTTAAAGGGGTGATGGGTTTTACTTGTAAAGGATGAATCGGTCTCGGAACATATTTGTTTGATACGCTGTTGGATCGGTCTTAATCACGAATGCCTTTGCTACTGCCTGAAACAAAAAGGGTCATAAGCCACTTTGCTTTTTTTGGTATCTCAAACACAAACTTATTCACTTAGCTTGAATTGCAACACGCTACTTAATAAATATTTTATGCAGCACCAACATATTTATGTATACAGACAAAATAAGACGGATGAGATGAAAAAATAGGAGAGAGGGTGCTGCTCGCTAGAGCTTACAATCTATACACACTGATGATTTGGGAAACGGTATCAGTTGTCTCACATTTAATGGCATATATGATCAATAGAGTATCGATATTTATTCAGGTAAATAACCTTCTAAGGGAAATATATGACCTATTCACTGGGGCCCCAAGTCATCCAAATATGCAGATGTCCTATCTGTGGCAGGTGGTAAAAGCTTTATAGTTTGACGTGTGGGATTTTTTTATAAGAAATCAAAACATACTTTCTTTTTACCTTCTACCCTGTTATATTGTTTGTTTTTATACGGCTTCTTCCGTGAGAAACAGTTGCATCATTTTGATTACCTTTTTATTTTTTCATTACATAAATGAGGATAAAGGTAAATGTTCTAAAGTCTACAATACGTTAAAGGAACACATACTGTAGACCTGGAGCACTGCAAAATTCAGTTATTATTGAACGAGGGAAGGTTTAGGGAAAATGCTTCAAGCCCCTTGTCCACAGGGGAGTACAGATGGAGGCTCAGTATCTGTAACGTTTGAATAATAAATGGATGTCAGGGGAATTGGATATGGAGCTGAAACGGATAGGGGAAGGTAAAAGAATGCTGCAGTAGATTCTGATTGTGTCTAGAGAACGCAACCTTCAGGAAACATCATTTTTACGGGTGTTAGGAATACGTGTAAGCTTTTAATTGTTTTGAATGTTTTCTTGCATAGATTCTATTTGCTCAGGGTACAGGAGCACACTTTATAAAATGTTAAGACCATATATTCATTTTTTACGTGGTATATTACTGTTGGGCATGGAGCTTCTCCAGGAGGTTTTAAAGCCCAATGGAGAAGGGCAGTATGGCTAAAGGAATCCAGTATCCTACAAAAAACGCAAACCACCAACCGCGGCACTCGCCTCAAACCTTTCTTCTTTATTATATACAAACATAAAAAGGTACCGACAGATGGACACAGCGGGTTAGAGATAGGAGCAGGGGTAACAGGCTTTCTCTAGCCCTACAAAAGGCAAGTCACTTGGCTACCTGCAGTAGAACTATAAGGAGTTAGGATAGTGCCCTTTTTCACTTCTTTTGACTGTTCAAAGGAAACCTGTCACAAGGCCCCTCTGCCCATAAACCATACATGGTACTTTTTAGATGTCTTTATACATGTTGTACATGTGACACACTGAAGAGAATTCCTGAGGGAGGAATCTATGAAGAGGTTGATTTCTATTCACATAGTCGGTGTCTGTCTTTCAACCCCCTCCTTCCTGAAGGAGTGGTTAATAATGTAGCATAGCTAAATCACACACAGCTACCCACCGCTCAGGAATTCCCTTTAGCCAGTTTAGCAGTGTCGATGAGGAGGTGGTGTAGCATGACTGTATACCTCAGCTTCCCTCCACCATGATTGGTACAGAGGACATCAATAAAATATTTTTTATTTTTTTTTTAAGAAGAATGGTATCTCTAATCCCATGGATAGAGGCAATAGTGGGACATGTATAAAGACATCTAGAAGGTACTAGGTGTGGTTGCTGGTGAGGGTTTTGAAATAACAATTAGCATGCTGCTTTATAAGAAAAACTGCACAAACACAAGTTCATCCCTCAGATCACCTAACAAATAAAAAGAGCATAGTGTAGGATGGTGATTTTCAACCTTTTTTTTTTTTTTTTTAGCCGCGGCACACTTTTTATACTTAGAAAATCCTGGGGCACACCACCAACAAAAATGACACAAAAACAGTCATATTATACATATAGCTAATAATATAGATTCTAAATTTATTTTACTCTCAGTGTGAAACCTGGGCCTGTTTCGATAAACACAAAAGGGATATCCTGGCAGGAATGGTGAAAAGACACACACAAAGCTCTTCCTCAACAGTTCTCAGTTTCTCCCTGTTTTTAGTATATGGTGCTGATTATTATGTGGCTCATATACTGCAAAATAAAGGGGTACAATGAGAAGTGCTATGGCCATGAGGTCAGAGTACAAGTGCCAGCTTATATACTCAGCATATGAGCTGGTACTTGTAGTACTCCAGCCTCATGACTATAGTATTTCTCATTTTACATTTCTCATTGTTATATGCAGTATACTGCTGGAGTACTAAAAGTACCAGCTCATATGCTGAGTATTCTGCTAACAGTTCATATACTCAGGCAAAAGCTCATATAGTCAGCATTATTGGTGGGCATTACCTTGGCGGTGGGCAAATGCCAGAATCTCTCCGCTCTCAGGATGATGCGCCGGCCTCGCTGACGTCATTTTGCCGCACAAGGTTCAAAGATTGCGCATGTGTTATTGTACACGTCTCCTACATTGTAAGAAGCCGTGACTGCGCATCGCTGCGCATTACCGGGAAACAAAACACAGGTGTAGGACACTCAAGAAAAGTTTGCATTGATGTTGAGACAGAGTTTGCAGACGGCACCAAAGTAAGTAGCAGGAATGCTGAAATACTTGATGGACATTCTTGGATTTTTATTAAGGCAGTAAAGGCACATGGGCAACTTTTTGTTAAAGGGTGGCTAAGTGCCCTTTTTATCTTCTCCAGTCGTGTATTATTGTCTATCACTTATCTGTCTGTGCATTTTCAACTGTATAATGATGAATAACATTGTATTATTCATTATTGAAAACTAAGGAAAAGGGAGATTTATTTTACTCCATCAATATGCTTATAAATTATAATAATCTTTGCACTTTCCACATCTGACAGATATCTAGGGGAATTGTCAGCATGATCATGAGAAGTGTAGCCATATTCCTTACTATTTATTAGATGTGACTTGTGTTTATCATGTTTTACAGTATAGAAAAACCATGGTCTACTACAATATTACATTGTTTTTATTTTGTATTACACTGACCTTTTGCAGCCTCTCTAATGAGAAACGTGCATACCATCGTCTCGCTGAAATGAGTATATATTCATACATGGCTGTGAAAGATGTTTCATATAGAGCTTTGTCAGCACTTCATCAGCTGTGTACTGATAAAATTACTATATGTATCCACTACTAGGTTTCTCTACATCCAGGTCAATGCACTTTATTTCCCTCTCTGCTATGTTGTATCAGTCATATTCTGCTTCCGGCTATTCGCACATCTCCCAAGCAATATCTCCAGTGTGCAGATGCTTGCAAATTAAATAGGTTTAATGGTCTGAAACCTCTGCCGGGGGATGGCTTGATAAGCCTGGTGAATTTCCGAATGTATACCTTGATCTCCTACAGCCAGAACTGATGGATACTAAATACATTTTTAGAAATCTTGAAAAGTTTCCAATGTTATTAGATTGATATCATGGCGCCTCCTCAGGTGTTCCAACATTGACTTTTGCCTACTTTTATTATAGGATGTGGATAGTCTTAGTCCTAAATGCTTACTCAAGAAAAAGGTGTGGTGGATTTTTCTTGGCGTCATGACTCAGATCTTGCTTCCACTTGTACAGGAAACAAAGGTTTGTGTACTTCAATGCAAATTTCAGAGTGTTTCCTGAAGTCCTACAGGCATGTATTTCCTGACATACGTCAAAGGCAATAACATCATTGTATGCTGGAGTACACCCTCTGTGTATGTATGTAATATATATATATTAGTGTATGTGTTATTTTGAGTAGTTTATCTCTGGAATCTCTGGAATAATGATATTGAGGATGCCTCCACAGGGTAGGCCATCAATATCTGATCGGTGGGGTTCTGACCCATATAAGGTAATGTCAGGTGTTATAGATATCCAGAATAATAATTGAGACAAAGCCAAAAGTCTAGCTCTGTTCCCTGCATGTTGGCTGGCGGTGGCAACTGCAGCTAAGCTCTTATTAAAGGGAATGGGATTATACATTGGCTTCAGTTTCCAGGGTACTGTACAGCTGGTAGTATCAGTGGATTATGCATATTATATTATTATGCATGAAAATCTCTCTTAAAGTGACCTGGTCTTGATCTTTTACAAATCATGTCTTCATTCACTGATCTCTTTGTAGTAGGAGGAGGTGTGTCTCAGACTACTACTGACTTCCTGTAGTGTCATTAGCTAAACCATAGTCATTTATCACAGTTCTGACCTGACTTCCCCAGGGGCTGCTGATTGGCTGAATAACTGCCATGTGAATAGAGGATATGAATGCTGTACATGGGATCCCCTCAGGGAAAAGCACGGATCTGCTTTATTTTTTTCAGCTTACAGTTTGGGTTTAAATCTTTTGACATTGGTACAGCTGAGAAAATGAAACTGTAACTTCCCTCCCCAAGCATACTAAACTGGAATGATGTTGTGTCTGGTGATGGCTATGCAGAGGCCTTGGGCTATGGTTGGGGAGATGGTAGATTCACTACCTTCGTGTAACTAGCACCATAAGGTATTGCGGGTTGTTACCGCACAATGAAATACAGTTACGTCTTCAACGCCTAGGCCAGTGGTGGCGAACCTATGGCACGGGTGCCAGAGGTGGCACTCAGGCCATCACCACAGAGGACTACAGGTATCTTCCTGCAGTCCCAGACAGCCCAGGACTTTCTGTGCACAGAGCTATTTTAAAGTGACAGGACTACCTGGGAATACTGGAGGAGTGGGAAGGTGTGGACAGATCTGGATAATCATTGTAGCTCTGGCTCTGACATTTCTTCCTGTTTATGGGAGCCTAAGGGAAGCTACAATGATCATCCAAATTTCCTCTATGTTCTGCTTTATTGGTGTCCTCAGGGTGCGATTATGAATGAAAGCTGTGACAGCAGGGAGTATAAACAATAAATAAAATTTCTGTGTTGGCACTTTGCGATAAATAAGTGGGTTTTGGTTGTAGTTTGGGCACTTGGTCTCTAAAAGGTTCGCCATCACTGGCCTAGGCTCTACTTCTGAGGGATCCTGGCTGTATATGATAGCCAATCTCCCGCAGTTACAGCTGGGGTCACACAAGTCTTGATCCTGACTGTTTTAAAATTTGAGGGCCAGAGCGTTGTGTTTAAAGGGTTTTTCTAGTACTGACTCGGATCCCCCCCTTTCCAGATATGGTTGGTGCAGATTGTCTCCATGGCAGGCCTGGAAAGCTGATCAGGTGCCTCTAGATATAGGGTTTGGCAATTTATTTGGGTGGTATTACTGCCTACCTAAAAAGCAGAGAATTTAGAAGTTTTTTTCATAAATAATATATCGAAATAAAATAATGGTTGTTCTCGGCATTTAACCCTGTAACGAAAAATACCGCCCAAAGTTTAAAATGCCGCTTTTTCTGCCACTTTGAAAAAATATATAGAGATTCTATAAAAAGTGATAAAAATGCATTACAGTCCTTAAAATGGTAGCATTGAAAACTGTATGTGGTGTCATTTTTTGCAACTTTTGATGCAGCTTTGTACACTGAAGTATGAAAACTTTATTAGTGGCATGGAATATTAAATACCATCACTATGAAGTGCAATTTGTTATGTAGAACACTAGCCATCACACAGCTCTTTAATAAAACAAGATTATAGATTTTTGAAGGTGGTGAGTGAAAAATGGAAACGCAAAAAACAAAAAAGGGCAAGGTCCGTAAGGAGTTAAAAAATGTTTAATAGTGTAGCCAATGGTGGCTGTACAGTTTTATTTTTTTTTTTATATAATCTTTCATTTTCAAAGTCAAATTGGGAAACTAACATGGTAAAAGATTTGAGCATGTTCTCTGTATTTCTGATGGTATCCATGTAGCACAGGCTCTTTCTTTCATTTGAAATGAGTCCTTTGAAGCAGTTCACATTATTCTGGTGATGACGCCAAAAGGGCTGCTGGGTGTCACTACCAGATGGCGCTTCAGCTTTCTCTCTGCTACTCATTAAAATGCCAGTGAGAGAGAGAATAGAGGTTTGTTCCATTTTATCCAGCCTAACCATGCTTGTTATATGATAACATTGACACGGCATGGCAGGTCATACTGTATGGATATATCAAAAATTCACATTCATTCAAACCTTCTATAAATGATAAATGCATTGAATTAACAAAAAAACACATAAACACTGGTATCCTAAAGTGAAGCTGTCACCATGAAGATACATAGTATAGAGCAGAGCAGAAATATATATAATGGTTCAATATGTTTTTTACAGGAACCACCCACAGGTGCTTATGGACCTGTGGTTTACTGTCCTGAATTACCCAGTACAAGTTCCATGGCAGGGGGCAGAAATAAATAAATCTCAATATTTACCTGCTCCAGAGCTCTCTGCACCTGCGCAGCAATGAAGCCATAGTTGTACACGCTGTGAGTACAACGCACGCACAGGAAAGCTCATATGTGAGTACGAATGTGCCTCATTGGACAAGCATCTAGGCAAGTATAATATATATATTTTTATTTACATTGCCCCCACATCTAAAGCTCATAAAGGCCAAGGCAGAGAGGTCTGTGTGTTACTAGGGGCCGTCTGTAAGTTGTGACCTTAAGTCGGGGATTGCGTGTGGGTGCGTGCGTGCGTGCGTGTGTGTGTGATATACAGGCAGTCCCCGGGTTACATACAAGATAGGGTCTGTAGGTTTGTTCTTAAGTTGAATTTGTATGTAAGTCGGAACTGTATATTTTATCATTGTAATCCCAGCCAGAACTTTTTTGGTCTCTGTGACAATTGGATTTTAAAATTTTGGGTTGTCATAAGAACCAGGATTAATAATAAAGCGTCATTACAGATGCCTGTGATAACTGTTACAGCTGATCATTGTAGCCTAGGACTAAAGTACAATAAATTACCAATATCCAGAGGTCCGTTTGTAACTAGGGGTTGTATGTAAGTCGAGTGTTCTTAAGTAGGGGACCGCCTGTGTGTGTGTGTGTGTGTGTGTGTGTATATATATATATATATGTATATATATATATGTGTGTAATATATATATATATATATATATATATATATATATATATATATATATATATATATATATATATATTTGCTCTTACTATGGTGAAAAGTGAAGGGGGTTTTGCCATCAGTGACTTGAGTGTTGCCTGCATCAGTGTTTATAAAGTGAAAGTTGAGTAGTTGAAGGGCAGGAGGCGATTGAGCTTTTGGCAGAGAAGGGATCCAAGGTGTGTAGTCCCCTTTAGAGAATCTTCTACATGTATCACATTTTGATTCTTTACGTTTCCAAAACCAAGTTCTATTCCATTAATTAAAATGGGATATTTTCTGCAGAATGTACCCTCAGGGTATACCTTTTTTACTACAAGCAAACACATAAATAGATTTTTTTTTATGATGGAAAAGTGGAAATTGGGCCTAAATGCTTGTAACATGCCTTGGAACAACATTGAAATGTAAACTTAGGAATTGACTTGGCTCAAAAGAATTATTTAGTTCATTGATGCACTAACATGAGGACTATTGTACAGATTTTCAGTCCAGAACTCACCTTTTAATACTATTTTTGGAGAATGTGCTGAAAAAGCAGCTAATACATATCCTATCTATTGGCCTGAAAAATTCATGTGTTATTTGCTTTATAAGTATGCATAATTATATCTGCATGTAAAAATCATAATTTATTATGCTGTTATGAAACCATATGTCTGAATATTTTGGGAAATATTTCACCATTTGTTTTTTTCTTGAATCCCAGTATAGCAGTGTTACTTCTATGTTGAATCTAGGTAAGGAACGGTGAAGTCCCTAAATCAAATATTTGTAGATATCCAGGGATAACCTTACTGTGAGTTCAACTTTATTTTTCCTACATTAAACATCCAGTCCATAAGTAAATATTCTAAAGTATAGTACAAACATACCATTAGTGATAAGGTACAAGCTGTATAAATACTCTTACATATCACTGCATGATTTTTTATTTTTTGCATCTGGGTATTTTTACCCCCAAACAGATGTTTTGATGTTGTTTTGGTAAAATGTGTTATCTAGTCTTTTAAATCTTTGCTTTTCACTTAGGAGTCCAGTGGGTTATCCTACTCTGTTATTAGCTTTGTTTCCTCCTGTCAGTCAATGGGCTCCTATGTGAGAAAGAGCAGAGATTTGCTTGAATTAATTTTAAAGAGTAACTGTAAAGGTTTTTTTTGCTCCCACAAATCAATAGCTCTTGGTTTGTAAAACAACTTTGCCTATTATATTTGTTACCTATATCCACCAGTTTCTGTGCCATCCCCATTAGATTACCTCAGAGGTGCAATAGCTGCTCCCTCTCCCTCTGCTGATAAGCCCTGGAGTCCCTAGATTTGTTTGAGATATTTTCATGGGATGGGAGGGGCTGCTGCTCCTTGCTCACAGGGGAGAAGGTCATGTGACTGAGCTCTCTGTGTATGAAGCAGAGTTGGATGTGTGAATGCTGATGTCTCCCGCACAGAATAATGAGGTACAAGATCTGCCCAATTCCCTATCAGTCCCTCCATCCAAATCTGTGATTCTGCAGAACTTTCTGTCCGTCTCTGCACCTCATGCTGCTGCCCTCCCATACCTTGTCATCAGCGGTATCCGCTCTGTGCAGATAAGCTATTATTCCTTAGTGCTTACACATCAGTCTATAGACTTCACGTAACTTCTTTCACTTATTACATGTTCCTTGCTCCTCCATGTGATGGAAGCTGCCAGGCTAGTCACCATATACATCCAGTATGTGCACTGTGCAGTGTTCAGTGGACTTGTATCTGGGAAACTAAATTGATTTAAAGCTAAATTACTTTGAGAGAGAACACAAGGCATCATGGGATCTGTGTGGAAGTAAACTGGCCTCAGCCTGTGGGCATAGCTAGACAGACATTAGTCTCTGCCCACTTTTTTGTCAAACACTTTCTGAACAGAAAATGATATAGCTTTTGAAGGAAAAGGGTGAGCAGCACAAAGTAGACATCGTTCTGTTTGCGTCATTCAAAAGGGGAATCACATATAATAATTTGGTAAAATCCCTATAACTTTACAGTTAAGCTTAAGTTGTTGTAGATACTAAAAAAATGAAACTTTGATTCTCCTCCAAAAATCCTGCTCTGAAACATGCTGTCAAAAGATCAGGTTCCTTGCACAATGTAACTGGTGCCCTTTTACACTTGGAAAACACCTGATATTAGCGGCAGCATGATTTGGGGTCATATTATTTATATTTTTATTATGTGTTCTTGTATATGTCCTATAGCAGTGGTGGCGAACCTATGGCACGGGTGCCAGAGGTGGCACTCAGAGCAATCTCTGTGGGCACTCAGGCTGTCACACTAGCCAAGAGTTTGCTAGGCAAGACTCAAGGCTCCTCCTGTAGTGCAAGGAAACCCAGGACATTCCGTTCTCCATTCTATTTTCAAACACATCCTGGACCTGAGACAACTGGAGGAGAGAGGAGGTGTGGACACGGCTGGGTGACGAATTAGAGCTAAGGATCCAGGCCCTGTGTTTTTTATTGATCAGAGGACCCTGAACAAAAGCTAAAATGATACACCAAATTTCTTTCTACTGTATCAGTGTCATCAGGCTAGAGCAGGGAGCTATAAGTTACTACTGAAATTGCCATGTTGGCACTTTGCAATAAAGAAGTGGGTACTTGTCGTCGTTTGGGAACTCGGTCTCTCAAAGGTTCACCATCAGTGTCCTATAGTTTGGATGGAGAGATTGGGACATGGAAACACATTGTGTCCTAAAAACTAAATACGGGCGGTCCCCTACTTAAGAACACTCGATTTACAGACGACCCCTAGTTACAAATGGCCCTCTGCATGTTGGTAAGTCATTGTATTTTAGCCTTAGGCTAGAATAAACAGCTATAATAGTTATCACAGGCGTCTGCAATTAGGTTTATTGGTACTCCTGGTTCTTATGACAACCCAACATTTTTAAAATCCAATTGTCACAGAGACCAAAAAAATTTTGACTGGGATTACAATTATGAATTATACAGTTCCGATTTACATACAAACTAAACTTAAGAACAAACCTACAGAACCTATCCTGTACGTAACCCGGGGACCACCTGTATTTGATTACCTAAAAAATGAGCAGGAATTGTTAAAAAAAAACATTAAAATGGTGATTGTTAAAGCTTTGGTTAATGCACATAGTGGCTGTTAATGTCCGTGACCCTACAACCCCGTTAGGTAAATCACACATGGACCAGAATAGACCTTGTTATTGAGATGATATTGTGAAAACCATTGGAGGAAATAAATATTCATGATCTACTTTAGTTTATCCTTACTCTTAATGGTCCTAGGAAACATTAACCTGCTAATATCACCCAAAAAATCTTTATGGTAACAGTTTGGTTATCTGCTCAGTCTTTTGATTGCAAGATTGCGTCCTCCAATAGCAGAGGTTTAAAGATGTGTTCCCATTTCCACAAATAAATTCTATTGTTTGTATAAAGGAGAGTTTATATAATTTTCCAATGTACTTTCTGTATCAATTCCTCATATCTGCTTGTTTCCATTCAGTGCTTACTTCAAGCGAATAGAAATCTGTCCTGGTAGGAATTAAAATGGGTTTTAAAGGGTCTCAAACCTAACTCGGCCCCAGGGCCGGATGGTTTGACAAATATGTACTACTCTAACTTTGCTCAGGCCCTTAATCCACTTTTGATAAGAACCTTTAATTTTTGGCAAAATCGGGGAAAGATATCAAAGGCGAACACAGAAGCAATAATTAGAGCAATACCTAAACAAGAGAACCCCAGCCCTCTCCCAGAAAATTATAGACCAATAGCACTGATTAACTGCGATTTAAAAATATATTCTAAGATGCTAGAAAACAGATTAGAAAGAATAATTCCCAGTCTGGTAGCTACAGACCAAACAGGGTTTGTATATGGAAGACAAACCAAAGACGCGACAAGAAGGATGATGGACCTTATTCATGTGGCAAATTCAACAGGAGCCCCGGTTGCATTTCTGTCTTTAGACGCCGAAAAGGCATTTGACAGGGTGCATTGGGGCTACCTAAAAGAGGTCCTCTCCAAATTTGGTATTGTTGACCAATTCCAAAAGGCAATCTTGGCCCTCTATTCGGAGCCGTCGGCGCGGGTTTTGATTTCAGGTTTTTTATCCTCAACATTTAACATCCCTAACGGCACCCGTCAGGGGTGCCCTCTATCACCCCTAATATTCGCGCTAGTAATGGAACCCCTGGCAGAAACGGTGAGGTCCAACTCAGAAATCGTGGGTATAGCAGTGGGTAAGGAAAGGCACATAATCACCTTATACGCTGATGATGTGATTATCACGTGCCAAGAGCCTGAAAAATCGCTCCCTCACTTGCTACAGATCCTAGGGCGTTTTTCATATATCTCATACTATAAATTGAATATTAAAAAATCCGTTGCTCTCCCAATAAATATTCCATCCACAGCTTGTAGGGAGATGTCTAATAAGTGCGGCATAATTTGGAAACCGGAAGGCATAAAATACCTTGGAATTATTCTGTGCCAAACAACGAATGAGACAATTAGAAAGAACTTAACTAAATTAAAAACAAATCTGAAAACAGACTTTGATAAACTAGGCAAAATTTACTTATCTTGGGTGGCAAGAATCCAGTTTTGTAAGATGACAGTTCTACCTAAGATTCTGTATGTCTTCCGATGCCTGCACACATTAATATCTAATAGAGTCTTAAGAGAGATTCAAATTATGCTTAGTAGATTTGTATGGAATAATAAATATCCAAGAGTAGCAAAGGCGACTCTGTACCTCCCTTTTAACGAGGGAGGCATGGCAATGCCAGACATTGCAACTTACTATAAGGCAGTCTCTATCGACTCACTGAGAGAATGCTGGAACCCGAGAGAAAGTCATAAATGGATAACCCTAGAACAGAGTGTTTTAGGGGGGAGACCTTTAAGATTGGTAATGGAAGCGGCTTGCCTGGGGAACGTAACAATCCCCACAAATATGCCCTCACTACAATATATAGTAAAAACATGGAACTCAGTGGGTGGCAGTATAGGTTTAAAAAGAGGACAAATGTCCATCCGTGCCTTGGAATTACTGATCCCTAATATGACACTTGAGTTGGGCTAATAAAGGTGTACATATAATCTCAGACCTCTATGAAGGAAATGTTTTAAAGTCTTTTGAAACCCTTAAGGACCAATTTGACCTCCCGAATAAGGTTTTCTTTCAATATTTACAAATAAGAAGCACATTAGCAAAGGGGCAAAAGGAAAGTAAACCTCATCTGTATCCCCTTAAAAAACTTTTTGAGCCCTCTGATAGAAAAGTTAGGGGTATATCAATAGTATATAATACTCTTAATTCACAGGGGGAAAGAGACAAGTTGAGATACATGAAAAAATGGGAGCTGGACTTGAATGAGGAATGGGATGATGAGCAGTGGGCAAAAACTTTTAGGTGGACCGCTCAGTGTTCCCCTTGCATAAACCACTTAGAACAAATTAAAAAAATGCATATGAGATGGTATCTTACTCCAGACAGACTTTCCAAAGGAGGAACGTCCTCTCCTTGGTGCTGGCGAGGATGCCGAATTAAAGGAGGTCAAGTCCATATGTGGTGGTCTTGCCCTAAATTAATTCCTTTTTGGTCGCAAGTTAGTGACTTGATAAACATTGTTACACAAGCACAGAACATCATCTCCCCTCAGTTAGCTCTTTTACATATAGGGACTGAAAAATTCCCAATAGAGATGGATTATTACGTACATCCTGATTGCAGCAAGGCAATGTATAGCGGCAGATTGGAAGACGGCACAAAAATTAAAGTTAACAGAAGTCTGCAACAGAATAAATATGTTCAGGCATTATGAGATCATGTTGGCGAGAAATTACACGCATCTTTGTACAAAAAAGAAAAATGGGTCTTATGGGAGAAGTTTTTTTCCCCTTTTTCGTGGACTGACTATGTGCCCTGAAAGACCCTATAAATTACTCGGCCCATCCTCTAAGATCACTTTAAGTGCTCAGCCCAACCGATGTAACAGAAGGGTTATATTCAGCCCGATCTAAAAATAGTTACTTAAAATATAAAACTAAAAGGTTGCCCCTCCCAGACTGCAGCCGCAGAAAATTCTTAATGGTGTATTGTTATATGTTTGTTGTGTTGTATGTATTTGTAATTTTGTAGAATAAAAAAAAGAAATCTGTCCTGGTCATGTGACGTCACATGTTTTGTGTTATAACGAGACGTGCACCTGTGTTATATCACATGATCATGGATGGATTTCTATTCACTTGAAGTAAACATTGAAACTTTCTATAGAAGGACAGCAAGCAGAGATCTTGAAAACTAGTACATTGAGTATATTAGAAAATTGTAGAAATGAAAAAAAAATGTACAAAAGATTTGCATATTTTTTTAAAGTCTACTGAAACACAAAATATATATATATATATATTTTATTTATTTAGTATCTCCATATTGTACCAACCCAAAGAATAAAGGGGGCCCATAAAACAAGGCCTAATTAATTGTGTGTGTATTTGCAATTTTTTTTTACAGTTTCCCTGTACACGGTATGGAATATTGAATACCATCACTAAGTACAATTTGTTTCACAGAAAACAAGCCCTTATACAAAGTTGTGTCACACAGGTGCACAGGGGAGATTGAAAAATGGAATCGTAAAAATGAAAAAGGGCTCTGTCGTTAAGGGGTTAAATAAACAATAATATTATATTAATGCTATTTATTTGCTGAAACGAGAACACCCCTTGAAGTAGAGGAATGCTGCCTATTTCTATTGATGTAAGACATTATTCCTTCCTATACTATGATGCATAGCCAGCGCTGCTGCTCTTATATAAGAAATGCCTAATGATCATGTACATTACAGCTCATGTATGTGCACGTCAGTCACTGCCCACGCAGCATTATTATGGTGATGATAATGAAGCGTAAATCTCTGTATAGGGATGGCAGCTGTATCTGAGCAGCAGTTCATTCACCCCGCTCCATTACACTGCTAGCCTTCATGATGTGGAAAATACACAGCATAAATATGTTTAATGGTCTAGCCATTTCTCAACACAAAGCAAACACACCATGTGCCTTCTCTGGTAAGTCAAGTATCCTGCCCACAATACACTGTTGTTGTTGGACCTTTGCTTAGCACTGTAGCATTTGCTGTATTGTCATCTCAGCTTTTATATGGATTTATTACATTGTAAACAATCTCTGTTTGGCTTCTCTGCAGGTCTAGTTCTATCTTGTTTTGTAGGATCTCGTCAACCTCTCACACTGATCCTGCCCCAATAACAATGTGAGATTTCACCTGGTGACTTGATAAATGTAGAGAAAAAAAGCTGTCAGGTCAATGTAAATGCTGTCTATTCCCCTCTCATCAGCGTATGAGTGGTCCTGACACACATGCCGCAAACAGATCACAGGCTTCATTGTTTGCAGCCCTCAAAGCACACGTTCCTGTGATGGTAGCCTAAATGTTTTTTGAAATCCTCAACTTAACCTCTAGATGTATTGCTTCAAGGGGCATAGCAGCCACTTTAAAGGGAACCTACCACCACGATTCTACCTACAAAGGTAGAACGGTTGGTAGGCGGATGTTTGGGATAGCCCTTTTAAGAGCTAATCCTCACGTCCTGCTGTCTTTTTAAAATCTTTAATACCCTAATATGTAAATTTTCTAAAGCGGCTGCTGGGGCATGGAGTGGCCGCGACGTGTACCTCAGTAGCCTCTTTTCTTCTCCTAGCCTGACAGCTTTGATGCGCAGCTCCTCGTAGCTGCGCGCCCTTTTCCGAGAAGCCAGCGTTCTGCACATGCGTAGAACAGCCGACCCGTGGCTGTGCGGCCGCTGCTCTGAAGCCGGAAATACTGTACATGCACAGAACACCGCCTTCTCGGACGAGGGCGCGCAGCTACGAGGAGCTGCGTGCCGAAGATGTCAGGGTAGGAGGAGAAAATAGGCTACTGGGGCGTGGAGTAGCCGTGACGTGTACCTCATGTCCGGCTACTCCACGCCCCAAGGTAGGGTATTAAAGATTTTAAAAAGATAACGGGACGTGAGGATTAGCTCTAAAAAGGGCTATCCTCACATCCCATACATCCACCTACCACCCGTTCTACCTTTATAGGTAGAATCGTGGTGGTAGGTTCCCTTTTAAGAATGTTCTTGGCTGAGTTTATCAACATAATCCCTAATGGTAGGGATTACCGTGCTGTCCCCCTGGGCGTTCTTGTACCAGTCTCTGTGCTTTTCTAAACTCTCTGAAAATGCATGCATTTGTGTATGTTTAACATGCGTTTAGCTGGTTTAAATCCGTTTCACAGATGTTAACACTTCCTGAAATGTAGAAAAACAGATTTAAACCAGCCATGGTAAAGATAAAAAAAACCCATTAGTTTTTAGTGCGTTTAAAAACGCACAAAGAATGGTCCCAGAGCGCACCGTGTGATAGCACCCTAAGGCTGCATTCACACGGCCGTCAGGGGCATATATATATATATCGCCGTATATACGTCCCCCATATGCTGGAAATGGGCGCATACGGACATGTCCTATCCTTTCCTTTCGCCGTGCTCCATATATTTTTATGGAGAGGGGTGGGGGCGAGCAGCGATCATCCCCTTCTCCTCTCCCATATGCCGGCTTGTGTCCCCTGTGCTACGTGCCATGCTGTGAATGTAGCCTATGGCCTTGTTCACACGTGTTTTGGTTGCATTTTCACAGCTCTTTACATGGAAAAATAAAAAAGTTATAGATTTTTGAAGTTGGGAGTGAAAAATTAAGCTACAAAAAAGGGCTTGGTCCTTAAGGGGTTAATGTTTACATTTGTTAACATGATGTTAACACACGCCTTAACAAAATGCATGGATTAACACATTGAAATTGCCTGCATTAACATTGCATTTACAATGCATTTTGTAAACAGTAATGTAATTAGGCAAATCACCTCTCCTCAGCTGTTGTAAAGCGTTTGAAAACGCAATGAAAATGCAACCAAGACG
Organism: Engystomops pustulosus; assembly: GCF_040894005.1. Classification (NCBI taxonomy): domain Eukaryota; kingdom Metazoa; phylum Chordata; class Amphibia; order Anura; family Leptodactylidae; genus Engystomops; species Engystomops pustulosus. Next base: position 78,279,751 of record NC_092414.1, on the reverse strand, counting down.
CAATGTGTGAACTTGGCCTAACAAACCAAACTGCAGTGCCTAAAATCAGCTGCAGTATTACACATCATAGCTAATGGCATGGGCCTGAACACCTAGTAGTTTCCTATCTCGCTACACTATTTCTGTGTAACTTATTCTCCCTTAAAGTTTCCATTCCCTTCTGCTCTCGTAATTTATTCGAAGCTATTTCCATCTCAAATGTATTTCGTTCTTTCTACCCTCGCCACCATTCTGGCTCCCCTCGCAGTATCACAATCTAGATACCAAAACGGTCACCAAAAACCTGTGTCTTTAGGTCAATCTTTTCTCTATACTGGAACAGTGTTTTCCAAAAGTATATCAACATAAAACCTTTATTTTGCAAAAAAAAAAAAGTGATTTGCGAGCAGAAATGACTGTTACATAGTTAGTTACATAGTTTATACGGCTGAAGGATTATAACTAAACTTTCAGGTTACAGCAGTCATTAATCTGCAGGAAGTTCAAAGGACTTTAAATGACTTCAGCACATCTGTGGCCAAAATAAGGCCTCTGATTCTTTCCTTCTACTGAAAGGTTTGGTCACTGCAGAGTGGACTGATGCTTTTAAATGTCCAGATACGATATTTAAAAAAATAAATGTGCTCTAGCCTTACGTTATGAGGCTTTATCGCAATTGGAAGCTGTGCAGAAGACATGCGTCTGTTGTTGATGGCATAATGGGGGCATAGTATGAGTCATTATCTCACTTTCGTGTTTCTTGTGTCCGGCATGTTCAGATCTGTCATGGTCAGGATGCAGATGTCCCACCTAGTGCATTTTCTGAGCTCCTCCCTGGATATTTTCCTCTCTCCACATATCTCTGCTATGTTTTGTAACTCTTGCCCCAATTTACTTATCTTTTCCTTGTACATATCATAAAACCTTGATCTACGTTGGTCTTTATAGCTGTTGCAGTAAACTTCAGCCCTGCTCACAGATAATTTGGTGACCTTCAGCTAGCTTCCGGGTGTAGGGCAAGATACATGTGCTTGAATTGTTCGAAGGCTCTAAACATACGGATTGGCATTTAGTTTGCCTATTCCTCCCTGCCAATATATTGCTGCACCGCTGTATGTTTGGCATGAATGTTCTCCAGTCACATCCGTTTTAAGTCACATTTTTCTTAATCGTTGCCAACGATTTCTTTCTGCCAGAACTGTAAGGAAAATATGGAGCCTGAGCTGATGGAGAAATTCTGCTTGGAAGGTGCTCTCCAAAATCTACTGCACCATTGCGTCTAATCTTAATGTATCAAAATTAAACGGACAGAAAGACAGATGCTATAGACAAAGTGTAAACTTTATTAATTACATGTCAAAACATAGAAATTAAAAGCAATTAAAAAATCCCATGCCTAGGGAAAAACAAATCCAAGATCCCCCAGACAACAGCCCCAATGTAGAATGCATATATCATGTACCAAAAGGTAAAAGGATGGTAAAGACAATGAAGCAAGTATAAAGTGCTTAAGTGAAAGTAGAATCCATATTACCAAGATAAGATGCAGGGCTGGGGGAGCCGGGAGACCATGTGTGCCCCACACGTATCGCCCGTCACGCGTGCTTCCTCATGTTTGACATGTAATTAATAAAGTTTACACTTTGTCTATAGCATCTGTCTTTCTGTCCGTTTAATTTTGATTCATTTTTTCTGATGCTGACAATATATTTTTGTGACCCATTTTTTGTTAAATTATTTTAATGTACCTTTTCTCGTGTCCACTTGCTGTGTGTGCTATGAAATTCCTGTCGAGCCAGTAAAGGTGGGAACAGTTTGGTTTTTTTGCTCTGTTTAACGGATGCCATAATTGCCTATGGGAAATGTATTGCGATGTATGATTATACAGTGGGATATTTTGAAGACTTCCATTGAAGACTTCACTCCCAAAATAGACTTGCCATATATAATCGAGTATAAGCCTAGTTTTTCAGCACAAAAAATGTGCTGAAACCCCAAACTCAATTAAAAAAAAAAATATATAGGTTTTACTAGGTTTTTGTGGCAAAATTAGGGGCCTCGGCTTATACTTGGGTCGGCTTATACTCTAGTATATATGGTACGATATAAGGGGGAAAAAAGGTCAAGCTGATACCCCTAAATAAATGAATTTTGGTTGCATATTTTAGTGACCTTGTCTATGTTGAACATAAACAAGGAAACTTAACAGCATGTTAACCCTAAGTTTACTGACCTGACCATACTGATTGGTAACCACTGCTAAAAATTATCTGTAATGGAGAGTTTTGACATTGACTATTTGTTTGATCAACTGTTCAAAACTGGGAAACGTATCCTTTAAAAAAAAAAAAAAAAAAAAAAAAAAAGTAGGATTTTTATTGCGGATTTGTAGTGTTTGATATAGGTATGATGATGCATTTTCATCTTCTGCTCTCCTAGTGACATGGGGAAGGTAATGATGAGTAAATCTGTTCTTCTTTTATAGGTAATGAGTGTTTTCAAGTATCTAATTGAAAAAATAATGGTTCCATGAATGGTGGTATTGCAGATAAATGTGCTGTAGAAATAATGCAAGTCAATGAGCCACTTAGGATGAATTAGCAAATTTACATAACATCAAAGGGAATACAGACTGTGCTCCCAAATCTCTGCAGTGGGAATGATGTGAGCAGTGATATAGATGCACAAGAGGGCACAAAGTGCTGACTGCAGTAACCAGACTCCCCTGTAAGTGAAAGTCCTCTCGGAGAACATAATTTATGCATCAATTTGGTGATGGGAGATTTGTGCAACCATTTTATAGGGGATACTATAGAGTCTAGACCATCACATTTTAGGAACCTAGTCACTCTAGTGACTAATGGTGCACCTGGTGCAATATCTCACAAATTTTATCCTTCATTTGTTTTTCTAAGATATTTTAGATCCGGAGCTTAGGTTTGTCAGCTTCTAGGTTTGTATTTTTGGCTTGTCTATTTCAAGTGAATTTCAGCCGCAGTCTATAGCACGATGCCGGATACTAAACTCCTAAATAAAAATGGAAGAATGTTTGCTTTTTGTTTGCTAAACCAATAGATAACAACATAGTTTTAGATTTTTACAGCAAAAAGACGACTTTATGAAACCATTGTTTTCAGATGTGTGGAGACACATTACTAAAAGATGAGATGATACAGACAATTGGCATTTAATGGTGCCTCCATTGCACTCGAGTAATAACCACATTTTTTATTGCCCTTTCATTGTACAGTATTGACTGTAGACTGTTTTGCTATGTCTTATGGCTGTTACATTACTAACGTAACTTGACTATTTTGTTGTGGATGGAATTTTTGGAGATTACACAATAGTTTTTATTAAAGGAAGCCTACCATCTCGGATCTAAGAGCCTACTAGGGCATGGAGTAGCAGCGCCGTGTAGCTTCAGCACCGGCTACTCCACGCCCCAGTAGCCTATTTCAGGTATTTGCATATTAGGTGATAAAAGATTGATAAAGTTACAGGCCACTCAAGGATTAGCCCTAAAAAGGGCTCCCATGTCATTCATTAGTTGAACCTGCCACCGGATCTACCTTAATAGGTAGATCCGAGATGGTAGGTTTCCTTTAAGTGTTATCAACATATTGTTTTATGTAAATGTGGATCACATATATGATGATGAACAAGGCTCCCCAGGAATGACTTCCAAGAATATATGTGTTCAGCAAAGCATGCAGGTACTTCTGTTATACACACAGCTTACAGACACATCTGGTGCCATTTAGTTTCAAAGCAAAAACAGGATACGGTAAATTGGCCATAGATTGGTTACTAAAATTCAATTAATCTTATATTTTCCACTTCCTGGAAGACATTAGAAGGCAGTCGGTTGAGTTGAGCATGGATGTCACCACCTTTAACTTCAGAAACGTGTTCACCATGTTGGATGATAGAGCTAACAACTCCTTCCACTGGATGATACGTTAAGTGTATGTAGCCTAAGGTAAAGTGTTGTGATGACCAGGGATCTTCAGGGCATAGTTGCTGGCTCCTTTATGTGACTGTGGTGCCAGGACACATCATGTATACTGCAGTCGTGGCCTATTTGCAGGGAGCTCTACTTCCATGTCTCTGTACAAGTGCTGTATTTTGACAAGTGGGTAAAGGTCGTGGCTTTTTTGCTGCTTGGTAACATTCCCTGTGGCCAGAATGAGCTGTAACTGTTTGTTTTGTTGTGCTCTCAGCCTTATGTTCTTGACAGTGAAGGTCAAGGTATTATATTCTGGTTTTCAGTATCGGGCTGTTCACTCTTCCAACTCATGGACAGTAATTAACCATTTATTATGATGCCCTTTGTCATTGGATGAAGTCTGAAATAGATCTGGCTTAAGTCATGATTGTGAAGCCTTCTCTTAATGTGTACGTGTATAGATTCACTAAGATCTGCCCTTATAAGTGGTTTGGTCACAATTTGTTTGACTGCATCTGCTGAGAGCGTTATTGATTTGTAAAATATGAAAATAAAGAGTACGGTATCTTTAAGTATCTGCATTGTATATACAGGCTTTACTGGAGGGAACAACCCTGCAATACAAGTGATGCAGAGATGGTCATGGTTTGTTTATATTGACAGTTTCCATCTTTTCTCTTTCAGGCTTCCCACGTTTTTTTTATTTATACATATATATTTCTACACTGAACCATGAAAAAGTTTAAGAGACGACTCTCACTGACTTTACGAGGCAGCCAGACAATAGATGAATCTCTCTCTGAACTGGCCGAGCAAATGACAATAGAAGAAAACAGCAGCAAGGACAACGGTAAGACAAAAATCTATATGAGAAAATTGTCTAATAGGCAAGGCCATAATTTAAAAAAAAATAAATAAAAAACCCAAACAATCCCTATCACATATCATAATAGCTGTGACCTTATCCCACTGGGTGTTTTTTTTTTTTTTTTACAATTTGGCAGAATAAAGAACTGTTTGCACTTTTTGTTAACATACTATGGCTCTACAATGTAACAAATGACTTCATACAATGTTTTAGTGACTTTTGAAAGTAAGAATTTGGGATGTGAATTTTTATTAAAGTGGCATTCTGGTAATAAGAATCCACCATCTAATAGCTCTCCTCCATCCATTGGAAAAGGTTACCAATTATGAGAAAAACTGGTTTCTTTTTATTGTAATGTAGAACAATGAAAAGCACCAATAACTACTTGACCGTAGATTTGTTCCCCTAATGTAATGTATTATTGCATTTACATTAACTGGCCAGATACAGACTCAGAAAATAACCTTCACATGGTGATTTAGCCGAAGCTCTTCATGAGATGTAAAATGCAACGTTCCGGAGCTATGAAATTCTTATTGAGTTTGTTACAACAATTGATTCCATTTTTGTTTGTTTAATGTTAAGGAGACTGTTCTCAGGAGACCTCTTTGTGACACTGGAGATGTCGGTGCCATCTGTAAATGGAACAATTATCTTTCTGTTGGCAAAGCATAACTATAGCATAGAATGTTTTCTGTATAGTTTACTAAAAGACAACAAGAGCAGTAGCTGTACCTAAAACCCAGTAATAGTAGAAAACACATACAGCATGAAGTTTATAAATAAGGTTATAAACAATCTAAGGAATTACCTGCCAACTACTTCTGTAAGCTTAGAAGAAATTGGGTAAACGTCCAGTACCCCCTAAGGCTGCATTTACACAACCGTTGGGTGACATATATACCGGCGCAAGCATACCAATAGGTGAAAGCATACCAAATCCTTAAATGCTTCTCCTAAGGTATTCTGCTAAAGCTATAAAAACCCGATAAGAATCTGCTGGTGTGTTTGAACCAGATTCACTCACAGAAGCATGATAACATAACAGTTTTTTTCTCATGTGAAGGAAGCTTGAAAAAGATTTCCAAATATTGGCCACAGGTTAGATCAACTGAATGCAGTGTGCATCTTTACCAAGTACCTCTCAAAACACAGTGCTGTAAGGTCTGAGGACCTTAGGGAACCTGTCACCAGCTTTTCCATCATTAACCTACAAGCATCCTCTGGTAGGGTATAATGTATTCTTTCTGGAATTCTCTCTACTATGTGAAACTCCCCTGTTTACTTATAAACAATCACCCGCTAAATCATATGCAAATGAGCAGAAAATGTCTTTTTGTCTCCGTCACAATTAGAGGCTGGGGGAAATTCAGATGCCCCCATTCTGGGCTATATACCACCATGCTTCTGGTATCATATTAAAGATTAGAATCTCAGGCTTGTGTTGGGACTATATAACTGAAGATGCAAGTAGATTTAGACTTATTGGAAATGTCTTTCTATATCCATCTGCCTGTATCACTGATGGGGGTTAGAAAGATTGGAATTTTACCTTTTTAACTTAATACTGAAAGCATTGTGCTAGCTGCTATGGAGCCCAAGATTTGGGCATCTGATGCGTCTCCTCTTCCAAGTGACTCATCTTGGGCAGAAAGTGACTCTTCCTAGCTCATTAGCATACGACTCTGGAGCTGATTTTTATTGGTAGACAGAAACGTTTTAATAATCAGCGAATTCTAGAAAGAATATTTGCCCCCTGTGAGCCCAGTTAGTTTAGTAATGTAAAAGCTGGTAAACATGTCCCTTTATGGATTCAAGGTTAGTGAAAACATTTTCTATAGTTTTAGATTTTCAGTTTATATGTTCCTTTTGTAAGGTTTTTGTTCCCTCCTTTCATTAGTGCGCTATTTTCAGTGCAGAGATTGAGAGTGACAGAATGAGTCTGCTGGCTCGCTTGCCATCGCACAAATGAGAGCATATCAAAGGAATGTTGTACTTGAGCCAACTTTTATTATTTTAATGAACACGGTTGAATGATAGTCAATGGCAATGTCATATCTGTGTGAGCGGCTCTCTGGAGATGTGCAAGGTTTTTGATCATGCTTGGAATGACCTGTTTATATGTAAGTGATGATTGTCAAATTCCAGCTGAGATACTGGGAGGATAAACCGGTCTACATATGATGGCACATTCGGCTACTAGACATGTTTGCATGATTACAACCTGTCACGTCTGGGGCATTGAACTGTATAGTACCAGTCTATATATCTGACAGGTTTAGTACATGCACCGCAGGGCACAAACCGTCCCAGTGGTGAGGCACAGAATATTGTATGGAAATAAATCTTTTACCATCTTCGCACAGTACTTGCATGGGAAACATTTTCTAGCTATGAAAGATCTGGTTGTTATATGGGGAAAAAAATTCCGGTTATTTTAAATCTCCCGCCCCAAACTTTACAAAAGTTAGAGAAAATGGCAAACTTTACAAGCGAAAAACAAGTTAATAGCACATTGGTGTTATAGGCATATACTTGTGTTATGTGGTGTATTCCATCACCGTATTGGGTTCTTGCAATTTCATCATACCTTTTTATATGCTGTAATTTAATTGGTTATTACTAGGGATATTCAGTTTCTGACTGCAATGACCCAGAAATGGAGTACAGGATAGAGGGAAACTTACTGATGGGTGGGACCACCCTGTATAGTGGCAATGGGGTCCTTTTGAACAGAGAAGCTGGTTGAACCTGTGTATGCTGTTCTATTCATATAGATATTAAATAACATCTATGGTGCTGACAGATGGCTGAGCGCAGTAATGAACAGTGAATGGAGCGGCAGCACAGGTGTCCAATCCGTCGCTCCATTAATTTGGGTACAATATTCTACTGTTCTTGTGATCTGTGGGTGTCCTAAGCTCACTCACCCAATTATCACCAAGTTATCCTCTGTCCTGTTGATGGGGTAAAACATGTAACTGGACAAACCTTTTAATTTCCCGGAGGAGTGTTCTATTATAGGCATTAAAGGGAACATGTTATCGGAAAATGACCTATTAAATTATTACCCATATGTTTTCAAGCAGCTTCTAGATCATGTTTCTTTCATGGCCTAGCATGGTGGCTTCATCCTGAAAATCAATTTTGAAGTGAGATATTAATTGGTTGTATAATGTCAGGTAGGTGGAGAGTTTAGCACTGAAGTCAAGCTCTTCCCACCTCTGAATTCTACTCCCCTGTGATTGACATAATACGACAGACTTAAGGAGATCTGGTCCTTGCACGAAGGACCATCGAGGCGTTCTGAGGCAGAAAAAGCTTAAAGAGAACCCGTCAGGCAAAATGACCCCACTAATCTAAATATATTTTCATAAACTGCCATTAGAAAGCATTGCCTCTATCTCTTTATTGTCCCTTTACATGCCTGTAAGCCTAAGCAATGAGGTCCCAAAGCTGTATGCAAATGACCTGTGAAATGTCCAATGAGTCATTAGCATATTCAAGCTGTCCAGCTTATTCATGAGTGCGAGGCACAGCCACACCCCCAGTGCTTGACTGACAGCTGCTCCATGTAATGGCCATTCCATGTGCTTGCTGGTGGCCATGCCTCCTGCAGCCTTTGTGTGTATGTGAAAGATACAACAGCTCCAGGCAGCCCTTTGTATAGCAGAACATGTCAGGTACTTGTGTAGCTGATGTCTGTGTCTCACACATGTGTATGAGGAGGGTGCAGCATGTCAGCAGATACAGCAGACACTAGCAATGCTTTACTATACATTACACACAGACATGAGCAGGGGGAGTTGAGGGGAGGAGTAACAGGCGTGACATCACTGCCTCTGACCATCTGACCTACCTCATTTGCATAATAAAGAATATATGATTTTATAATGATTAATGTATGAATTGACTACATAAAGGCTTGGGTGGGATCCTTGTGAGCTGCTTCAACAGGTAGAGGTGACAGGACTAGTGGCAGAGACCTCATGACAGGTGTCCTTTAACTTTGGTGTTTATGCCACCACACCATGCCATGAAAGCGACACCATCTAAAAACTGCTTAGCTGCTTGATAACATACTAGTAGTGGTTTATTGGGCCAATTTCTGATGACCGGTTCCATTTAAGTTATAGAAACGTTTTATGCTTCCATCTATGCCTGGCTCATAGTCAATTAAATTCATGAGATATAGATGTGATCACAATAGATGTCCATAAATCACAGGGAGTACTCCATTGAACTTTGCTGCAGAGTATCATGATAAGCCAAGGATAGGAGTCTGAGCTCCCAGACACCAGGTACTAACATAATAAGGTGCAAATTAAAAAAAAAAATATCCAAACATCTTGTAGTATGCTAAAAGTTAGAAAATACTCATCAATTAATTGTTTTTCTCCCTTTTTAAATCTTGTTATCTGAAAATTGTTCTTTTCATCCCAAGTAGGAGTCATCCTGGTCCTTTTTTCAAATCCAGCCGAAGCAAAAAGCGCTCTAAAATAATGGAACATAACTAAAAAATATTGGTAAAAAATTAGAATTTTGGAAATTCTCTAGTGCAAAACTTTTAGTTTTTAAAAACTTCATTAAATAATATGGCTGCCTTTTGAGGCTTGTTTCCAACTTGCAAAAGTTGACCTGAAAGGGCTTTACACTGGCTTTACACTGTGCAGCAGCATCCCCCCACCCAGCCACAGTGAGCTGAGGGAGCAGGGGGAGGGTGAGAAGTCTATGAAGCTACAACATGGATTGGTTTTGGTAATCCCCCACAGACTTTCTGGCTCGTTACTATAATTTTAAAAGTTGATTTTAGAAGGAAGGAGGCCATGGATAACGAAAATAAAAAAGTTACCACAGACTGTTTTCAGAGACACATCCATTTGTGGATTTGTCACAGTGCCTGAATCTATGAGTACGTGTCCGTGGGTTTATCATGATGGATTTAGATGGTAGATTTTCACAATATTGGAATAGCAAATTTGGGAAATAATTCTAAGCCAATCATGTAATTTCTATATGATGACAGTCTAGTGTAGTATGTACATAGCAGGCTTTATATTGGGGCCTGTAAAGTAATGCTCTAAGAGCTTTACTTGCCTCCAAAAATACAAGCTAGTCATGCCTTGCTATATTTTCTGAGACTCAAGGTCAGAGCATGCCTAGTAGATTCACTCGCTCAGTATTCCTTTGGGTACATTCTCTATAAGTGGCATTGACATGGATCTAGAAGCAGCTGAGTAGCTATTATTGTTAAGCTTGGTTTCAGGAATCTTCTCTTCCCTTACTATGAAGATACCAATCATGCCTGTTCATTGTACATTGTATATTAAGTGGCATTGGAAAAGTGCTTATTCAAGGGGTTATGTTGGTTCTTACAAGCAGAAGTCGGAACTTTGTGATGCACGTTATGTGGTGCAACATTTATACCTTCTATAGAAACATGTTGTTGCTCCTATTTGTGGTGTGAACAAGCTCTTAACACCACTCGTCGTCACCTCCCTCTTATTCATTCACTGCAAATCCAAGTGACCTTGTATAGGCAAACATTTTATCTTCATATATCAGTACAATTCAGTACAAGAAGAATAGTTTAAAAAGAACATCACCACTCTTCACTCGCTATCGCAAGCAATAGTCGATAACAATCCAACTCCACACCAACGTCTTCTTTATTCTTTGGTTCGGTATGATCACAAGGATACCACATTTTTATAGGTTTTATAAGGTTTTCATACATTTACAAAAATTAAAACCACCTGGCCAAAAAAAAATTCTTCCTTTTGCCATCTTCTGGTGCTACTAACTTTTTCTAACTTTTTTTTTTTTTTTTACGGGGCTGTGTGTGGTGTAATTTTTTTGCGAGATGAGATGACCTTTTAAATGCTACCATTTTCAGGACTGTACCGCCTTTTGATCACTTTTTATAACATTTTTAATATGTTGCAAAATGGCGAAAAAGTGGCACTTCCAACTTTGGATGCTATTTTCTGTTAGGTTGTTAAACACTGTGAATAACCATAATTATATTCTGATAGATCGGACATTTTGGCACGCTGCGATACCTATTATGTTTATGATTTTTACAATTTATCTTCATATCTGTTCTAGGGAAAGAAGGGTGAATTGAATGTTTGTAAAATAAAAAAACAAACAAAGACCTGGGGCTGTCATGAAGAAAGATTGTCGCTTCCCAATGACATCACTGGAAGCAACGATCCATTCCAACATGGTGGCACAGGCTTTTTATTGAACGGTTAAAACCTGCGATCGATCCCGTTACGGGTGGGTGTTTGCTGTAATATTCAGCAAACACCCACAGCCGATGTCTGACGTACCAATATGTTGTCAAACGTCAATGCAGAAACTATATGAATTTGTGTGTCAGCGCTGTATGTACTGCTTATGTGGCGGTATTACAGCTGATGTTTGCGCCTCTGTGTAAAGACAAAGTAAATGTATGACTTGTCACACAGAACTAAGAATAGATTTATCACAATTGGTTAGGTGTTAATTTTCACATGCAAACACAAGGGCTCCAGAACACGTAGAAAGCCACATGAGAATTCTCTAGCAGAGAATTTCTGTCACTGTATTTTTATGCTCTCATTTAAGATGTTATTAGAGAATAAACTCTGTGTATTTAATACTATAGACCTTGAGACACTGATGTCAAGAATCTCTAGTATTCATCTACTGCTGAGCACTTCAGGTAATAAAAGTAGCCACTTGTTGGTTTACATTGACTTAATATCCCTGCAAAACCTGATCCAGTAAGTCAGGGCATAGAATAATGTGGTGGTCTTATTTTACCTCTGCAAAACAGTATCATGGGGGCAACCCATGGACCATATACAAACGCTTAGGTGTTATGGATACTTGGTCAAGAGCAATAAATGTGCCTAAACTTCATGCCTTGTAGGAATTTAATGCTGTGTGAGAAGCTCATATTGAGTTTCCATTCTCCATTTAGAGGCAAGAATGTTTTATTTCCTTACAGAATCCAGTGATCTTTAAAATGGTGAGAAATTGAATGAACTTATTTATAATTATGCACCAGGGATGGATATGGTGTAAACTTAAAAAAAAAAAAACTATTTGCCCTTTCAGACTTATTTTATGCCAGCACTAAATGTAGAAATGTAATATTTTGGTTGTATTTAGGTTACCCCTACCACCAATGACCAACCCAAGCACTGTCCCTAAGGGCTCATTCAGATGATTGTGGTTGATCCATGAACCCCAGACTGTGGGTGTTGGCTGGATTTCATGGACCAAATTTAGAATATGCATTGGCACCACCATCAAGTAGCAGAAGAAATGCCAGTCACGAAAGTAAAAAAAAAAATTCATAAATAAATGTAAAACATTTTTGTTGCCAATATCTATATAAAAACACAGTGGATACAACATACAATAGTGACTGTTCCTAACAAATACCATAGCCTTAATGCAAAAAAAAAAAAAAAAAAAAAAATGAAAAGTATGTTGCAGGACGGATATCTTTTTTGACGGTATACAAAAAATGACTGTATACAAAAAATCCATGCGATAGACCTGTTATAGATAAAAAAAGGTTTTATGCAAATATCACTGTAAATAACTGTGTGTGCTAAAATATATGTGAAATAAAAAGGACTCCAGGGGCACATGGTAATAAATAAAAAAGAAGAGAGCACATGAATAGACCAGACTCAAAAACCTATTATAAGGGGGGAGTAGGGGATAGAGGGGAGTCGGGCCGACAATAGTATTTCATGGACCGACCACCATAATGATTTATGGAATTATGATTACAGTTCATTGCTGCTCTTCCCTGGTAAAGAAGGGATTCCTTGCATCATATATCACTGGGGCTGGAAGTCTCATCCCTGGCAGTGTGGTCTATCCATGAAGGCCGGCCAGCGTACTGTGTGTGATTCACGTAGAAACCACAGACATGTGCTTCAGCCTTTAATCACATGGCGCAAATCAGTGGTGACCCTGATATTACGTGGCCACTTACAGCTCCTTTCCTAAGCCTGTATCTTACCATTAGGTGTGTTTTGTGTGTATGTGTACATTTTATATATAATTCTATAAAAATTGCGCACAGCTACTGACAATATACTCTAAATTCTCACATAAGTACCACCCTTCTACAATATATGATGATATCCCCAGTGATCCAGATGACACACCACAAAGGTCAGTAAAGTCTGAAGATGAAGTATAAGCCTGGCTGCTGTCCCTCCAAAGGAACATGGCTGCCCGACTCAGCCTACATCTTTTTAAGATGAAAACAGAGCTAACGGGTACAACCTATGGACTACCTACCTTTGTGGTATATAACCTGGATCACAGTCTGTTGGATTGCATGTGATGGCCCCAATACTTATAATTATATAAACTTATTGTTTCCGTCTTAATTTTGAATGAATTGGATCTGTTCACATGACAAATGTTCCAATCTAGTGCATATAATAATCCTTCCTCCTTTCTGTAATATGTTACTGGTGCTGGGACTAGGGAAATGTCATTCTATCCTATGATGTGATCCTCACTAACCTACAATGTGATTCTGTGTAATTGAGGCAGTAATGTCTTTACCAATGTTTATCTATTGATAATTAGATGTGGTGTGGACAGTAATCAATTCTTCTTCCTCCCTTTTTCTTGGGTGTCTACCTATTCTACCATCTTTCCTTTTCTGATGGATTGGATCTGTGTGGCCTTTGGGATTACTAGAACCTATAGTGAAGAATGGCAGGCCTCCAACGTCTCATAGTATGCACTCCTTCCTCCATCAATACACAGGATCCTTCAAGAAGCCACCACTGAGAAGACCCCACAGTGTTATAGGTGGAAGTCTTGGCTCCTTCATGGCAATGCCCAGGAATGGAAGCAGACTAGGTAATTTAATTTTTTTTAATATTGCGATTGTGATTTTTTTTCCTCTATCATTGTGCATGCTTCCTAAGCAATGTGACTGCAGGAATAATGGACGTATCTGACAATGTTTGCATATCGGGGCTTATGTTTATTTGTATGTGGTGTCCTGCTATCAATCGCAGACAAGTTGCTTTGTTAGAAGACATATACCGGAAAAAAACCCCATCTATAGTAGTTTAGGGTGGACAAATAAACGTATACACACACACACACACACACACACACACACACACACATATATATATATATATATATATATATATATATATATATATATATATATATATATATATATATATATATATATATATATATATATATATATATATATATATATATATATATATATATATATATATTTAGAATATGTATTTGTCACAAACCTATATCCAAGCAAAATCTTGTCTGTTTTGTAACGATACATGATTTTTGTTCTTTCCAAGTACATATAACTTACTAGTGTTTTTGGAAAGGGCTAGCATTCCTTCATAGCATATGTATTTAATGTAGTGACTTTCATTGAACACACATGCTCGTCCAGACTTGTTCATTTCTAGAAAGCTGTTTTAAAAAGCGTCTTCCCGGGGCTAAATACAGATGTCATTCGAGATACCCATACACTGTATTCAATCGTCATATAGAGGGTGCTGCTCAAAAATAAAGGCCTGAGTACACTGCATGTGATGGAACAATAAAACAATAATGGGATATAGCATACTTGATCTGCAGTCAAATATCAAGCTGTGCACCTGTGTGACATCACATGACTATGGAAGTAAGCAGAGATCTAGAAAACCGTCAGGAATTGCATCAGAAATTACATGGAAAATTGTAATAAATAATAATTATTTATATAGCTCACGCAGATTATTCTGCGCTACACAGAGCTTGCCAAATAGGTCCCTGTCTCCAATGGGGCTCACAATATAATCAACATTGCACAAAATAACTTTTACTTTAAAGCCATTGTCCATTTTCAGCAAATAAAACATGCAGAGAGGTTATTTTACCATGCAGTATCCTGAATGTTCAGGGCTCATATGTACAGGCGGTCCCCTGCTTAAGGACACCCGACTTACAGACAACCCAAAGTTACAGACAGACCCCTCTGAACTCTGGTGAAGTCTCTGAATGCTTTACTGTAGTCCCAGATTGCAATATTCAGCTATAAGTTGTCTGTAATGAAGCTTTATTGATAATCCTTGGTCCCATTACAGAAAAAAATGTTAACTCCAATTGTCACTGGGGCCAAAATTTTTTTTGGTCTGGATTTATAAATATAAAATATACAGTTTCGACTTGCATACAAATTCAACTTGAGAACAAACCTCCGGACCCTATCTTGTACATAACCTGAGGACTGCCTGTAAACACTGCATTGTATGACATAGCCATCAGTGACTCAACATGGCATGGAATCTATTGAAAACTAATAAACAGTATTATACATTTTCATTACTATCGGAATCCATCATGATAAACCAGACACATACTCCTAGATCCAGGCATCGTGATTGTGATAAACTTTTTATATTTGATATCCATGACCTCCTTCCCTCCAAAATAAACGTTTACAATTATGCTAATGAGCCTAAAGGGCTCTTGTGGGCGTTACCAGATCTTCAGCTTTACAGGCTGCTCACGCTCTGTGCTGAATACTTACTCTGCTCTACTAAAATTACATGAGGCGAGGGGGGAGCTCTGAGGGAGCAGAGGGTTAGAGGAATGCCCCCAGAACCCTTCTGACTCATTAGCATAATTATAAAAGTTGATTTTAGAAGGAAGAAGGCCATGGATAACATATATAAAAATATTACCGCAGTCACAGTGCTTG
Organism: Engystomops pustulosus; assembly: GCF_040894005.1. Taxonomy (NCBI): domain Eukaryota; kingdom Metazoa; phylum Chordata; class Amphibia; order Anura; family Leptodactylidae; genus Engystomops; species Engystomops pustulosus. The sequence goes on along the minus strand of NC_092414.1, from coordinate 78,264,193 downwards.
GATCTATGAGTAAGTGGCCCTAATTTTAATGCTTCATACTGATGGTAGATTTACTTTATAGCTCTGCCTTCTAAAGTGATGGCATGGACTAGGAGGACATGGTTATTTTTTAGTTGTTTGTGTGTGCAACCCCTTATGCATCGCAGTTAATTCAGTCCTATCATCAGTACTATAGTGTTTCTTGATCTAACACCATCACTCAAGTATGTCAGTCATTGAAGAGACTCTTATGGAGTGCACACATGTCACTGCCCTTTTAGTGGTTGCCAATATGTAGGCCGCCTATGATGTGGTCTGCCAGAAAACCTGCAACTTCAAATTCCATCTAGCTGTATTTTCACAAATCTGTAGCTAATGTATTTATCAACAATCCAACCAAACTTTGCTCTGGTGACAGCAGCACAACTTAGAATATACCAAATATATACTCAAGTATAAGCCACCAAAGGCACCTTATTTTGCCACAAAAAAACTGGGAAAACGTATTGACTCCAGTTTAAGCCTAGGGTTGGTAATGCAGCAACTACTCTTAAATAAAATGTCCCGCAGCAGCACCCCCTCATTAATTAAATGTCCAGATTTGATCTTTAAAGAGGGACTCTGCTGTATATTTTATCATTAAACGTAATACTCGTCTCCGGTGCTCACCTATGGCGTCCGCTTCTCCCCACATCTTCCGGCTTCCAGGCAGTTCTGGCAAAGGCACGTCTATTCTGCCTCCTGACATCACGTTGCATCAAATATTGTGCGTGCAGGCAGAATGTATAGATGTTCCTTTGCCTGGCGGGAAGCCGAAAGATAGGGGGAGAAAAGGAAAACTAGGGTGAGCACCAGAGGTGAATACTAAGTTTTTTTGTTTGTTTTTTTTATTCTTTATTGTAAGCTGAATGGGGCTTTTCCAGCTCAAGAATTGTGTGAAAACCACTGGATATACTGTAGTATATACAATAATTGTGTATATTTCCCAGTACTTTTTATTAATTTGTTTATTGACACTTCTATTTATATCTATGTGTATACAACACACTCTGCATTAGCTCTACTTATATGTGTGCTCTTTAGTATTGTGTAAGGCTACATTCACACTGCCGTTGCCCGCCGCACGGCGCCGTAATACGGGAAAAGATAGGACATGTCCTATCTTTTCTCGGCTACGGATCAGTACGGTGCCTCACGTATGCTGCACCGTACCGCTTCCGTTGGGCGCCGTGCCCCCATTGCCGTCTATGGGGGACGTATATCGGCCGTATATACGTCCCCCATATGGCAGTGTGAATGCAGCCTAAGGCTACATTCACATTTCCGTTGCCCGCCGTACCGTAGCACAGCCCCTTAACATAGGAAGATCTGGCGCACGGTGCCGTACTACAGAGAAAGATAGGACATGTCCTATATTTCCGGGGGAAGGAACAGTACAGTGCCGCAAGTACAGCTCCCGTAGGGTGGGAGTCAGACATTGTCATCATACACCTGTAGTGGTTAAGCTGTATAAGGCTGGGTTCACATCTTGTTTTTTGTCCAGCGTTTTAGCGACACCTCAGGTGGCTCCCCAAAGTGTCCTTACAAGGTATGACACAGATGTATCCTACTCTTTGCTTATACAGTGGGATACATCACCTGGGGACCCCTTCTTCCCTCTGCGGGAAGAGGAATGTACAGCGGCAGGAGCTAGAGATGTCATTGTCACTTATATGGACAGTGACATCACTGGGTGCCACCTCCTGCTGAGCGAGGTATATGCTCAGCACGCAATGAGGGGGGATGGGATACGCTCCCGATAGGCTTCTATTGCCTCCGCTGACTGTATAAGTCGCTCAACAGGAGGGAGCAGGATGAAAAGATGCCTCCTTCTCCCACTACATGTCAATGTTTACGCTGAGCGGACACAAAAAAAGGTGATGTGAACCTAGCCCAAGCTTTCCTGTATGTCTCCTTTATAAGCTCTCATGGCCCCATCTATTTCAGATGTTTTTAGCTGGTTGACATTTAGCAGATTTGTGCTTGGAGAATAACTTCTCCTGAATTGACAATGTTTATGTGAAGAGCTTGATGCTGCGCTAGTTGGCATCATCTGATACGACTCATTGAATGTTTCATTGTAAGCTTATGAATGCCAGACTGTTTGGAGTGTTTATAGGATATAGTGGTATGAGCCATCTCCTAGTTTACCTTCTCTGCCTCTGCATTTCTAAAGCCAGCGCTCTGTCTCTTGGCGGTAGTTTTTCTGTATTTGACAAGAAGTAATTTAGATGGTCGTGTTTATTTCTGTATCTTTTATTTTTTATCTACTATTGGAAAGATCAAGTCTACCTTTATCCATGCTACCCATTGCATCTACATTAGCTATGTGCCCCCCTACCTATATGATTCCCAACTCTTTCATATAGTTATTTGATGGTCTTAACATTCTTACTTGGGTTACACAGCTATAAGTGGACCTTTGAAGACCACTAAGCACAACATATTCTTCCCGTGTGCACCATTTTTTTTTTTAATTTTTTTTTTTTTTACCTTGCTCACGTCCTTGTATATGTGTATGGGTTCATGCACAATGCTGTGGATTCCACAGCTCCGGCTATGAGCCTAGTTCCCAGATGCAACACCGGTGTCATCTGCATGTCATCCGTATTTTCTAGGTAACAGGTTTTTTCTTTTGTTTGTTTTATGTGTGTTCATAAACACTGATGACATATGGATCAAAAACTATAAAAATACTGAAGACCCAGTAACAACAAAAACAGACAAGAGAACCATAGTTTGCATGCAACCCCCCAAAAAAAGTGTTTGCGTGCAGGCAGCCTTAGCTAGCATGTCAATATTCAGATGTATGTCTCAGCACAGTCAAATACTGTAGAATAGTATTTTGATGATTCCCAAGTAGCACATTCATGGGTTTAGTTGAAAAGGACAATATCAGCATATTAGATAAACTTCCTTAATTAATGTGAAATGAAAATAGAAACCTGCAATGTAGAAATAATATTGAATTGGTTATCTCTCAGAGAAGCTGCATTACTATTATCACCTGCTCTAACATTTTTCTGAAAAACATTTTTTCAGTTTTTGCAAACAAAGACCCAAAACATAGTACACGACGTATACACCCCCCCCCCCAAATTTGCATATCCCCGGCATAATATTTAATTTTCAACAGTTCAACTCCCCACTCAAGCCTAATGATGTTGTTGACCCCAATGGATACATTGTAGGGGGAGAACTGTGGACCCAGTTACTGGTGATAGCTTTGTGAGACAGATATAGAAGCTTTTTATAGATTGTTTAGTTACACTATCAACATCATCTGTTTCTATAATGCCTAACAAACATATCTTGGGGTCTGGCTCAAGGTCAACAGACAGGACTGTTCTGATCACCTGTAACACTTCCCTACAAAACCTACCTGGGCTTCTACCATTCCACATCATATGTAGCAGTTTGGCATTTTGGCATGGGGGAATTAGAATCCGGACGGATACCGATCTTATAACGTAAACTCTTTAGCGCACACAGATTACACAGCGCTGCACAGAGCTTGCCAAATCAGTCCCTGTCCCCATGGGGCTCACAATCTAATCAACCTACCAGTATGTTTTTGATTGTTGGAGGAAACCCACGCAAACACAAGAGAACATACAAACTTTTTGCAGATGTTTACCTGGATGGTTCATCAAATATAGTACCAAAATCTTCCTCCCACTTTCACTTAATAGAAATAGAATGACCCTTTAAATACTATTCTAAAAGCTGATCATAGATGACCGAGATAACACCCCTATTTGTACCGTCTGCCACGATGAAGTTCAGCTTATGATGGGTTGTGATAGTTATAAGAGTCCTCCTCATCATTTTGTCATAGACTTGTCTGAACTGGAGGAATTTGTATAACTCTACATGGGGAATATCACAGCTATACAGGCCCCTACTTAAGGACACCAGACTTAAAGACAGACCGCTCTGCCCACTGTGACCTCTGGTGAAGCTCTCTGAATGCTTAAGTATAGTCCCAGACAGCAATGATCACCTGTGAGGTGTCTGTAATGAAGCTTTATTAATAATCCTTGGTCCAATTACAGCAAAAAAATTTGAAACTCTAATTGTCACTGGGCAAAAAAATGTTTGGGTCTGGATCTACCATTCTAAAATATACAGTTTCGACTTACATACAAATTCAACTTAAGAACAAACCTACGGTACCCTTCTTGTATGTAACTTCATCTAGTACTTGTGACAGGAACCATATCCCTTTCCTCTCCCAGGAGAAAACCCATACAGCTTAAAGATCCTTCCTGGACATAAGGGTTAATGTTAGACAATGAACCCAACCAATCCGATTCCTAAATCCATTGCCACCACAGGTGATATCATGTCTCATAAAAGAGACGAGTTTCCCATTAGGTCCCGCTTGAACTGAGGATTTTGCCCAACCTCTTAAGTGTTTAGCCTGAGCTGCAAGAAAATAAATCCAGGGGTTAGGTATGGCAAGCCCACCTTATATCTTTGAAGGGTTTTGATCTTTATTCTAGGATAGGTTTTTTTTTTTTTCCACAGAAGGTCCCAGAAAATGCTCTGTATTTGCTCTACACGTTTCTGAAATGTTTAGTTACCCTTCAGTAATGGATATCAAAATATATCATGTGTCTACCACTTTGTTAGAAGGCAGACACCTGCGCTTCGCGCCATTGCGCCAGGACTTTCATGGTAAATACTGGTTTGGGAATTTTAGGCAGATTTAGGCAGCGCCTGCCACTTGGAATGGATTGGCTGGGGCTTGTTTTACAGCTCTGACAAACCATTTCATTACTTCATTATTTTTGTAAAACAAGAGGCACTTGTCTTGTGTTCTTTTCTTTAAACTAATTTAGCAATTTTCTGAAAAGGCTTTTGCAAACACAAGCAGAATCTTTGGTGCACACAACAGCCGTCATTATATAAAACAAGCGCTCAATGGGAAGCCTCATTGCTGTAATTGCAAAAAATTGGAATGCCATTACTGACAGAAGAATCATTTATACAGAGAGATGAATGATCCAGCCTTCTAGTGCCCAAACTCGGCACACGCACAGAATATCCCCCTAGATGAGGACAAACTTTACATCGTGACAACATATATATATATATAGTATATAGAGATATATAAATATTAGTGATGACCATGTGGTCACTAGACGCCTTCACATGGCCATAATGAAACAACCACTTTGAATGGAAATTGTACTGTAAAATCTATAAATTTGTACACATTTGTGGTGCCATGTTCCTCTTTAACATGTACTTGTATGTAATTACCTTTGAAGAAATTGGGCCCCTGACATACCACACTATATTGTGCCGAATTACTCTCTAATGCTTTCTCTTTCAGACATTGTACATGAAAATCTAAAAATGGGATCAGATGGTGAAAGTGACCAAGCATCCGGGACCTCATCAGATGAAGTCCAGTCCCCCACTGGTGTTTGCCTCAGGAACAGAATACACAGGAGGATTTCAATGGAGGTATGTGATGTGCTGCACTATATGGTGGATAGTGGATCATTTCTTGTATTGAGCCCACACATCGAGCCCTAAACAATAAAGTGGGTGCACTGTGTATCTGTTTGATTAGGTGACAAGAGCATTGTAAGCATATTATGTAGTAGCAGAAATGAGCCCATGTCTTCCCCCTAGTATATTGGCCCTCTGTGGTTTTGCAGTGCAGAGGCTGCCTCCTCTCTCTCTCTCATGAACTATATATTTTCAATGACTATTTGTAGCCAAACTATGCAGAAAGATAGCACAAACTATACGAATTCACCACAATTTAGTAATCTAAAGGGAATTGACAGAACCTGGCAGAATATTTATCTTCTGCCTGGGGCTGTATAAAGAATATAAGGTTGTAATGTTGTATGTTTTTCTTTTCTTTCCTAACTGGACGGAGAATACAAGTAATTGTTACCTCTGACGGGCACAATGTGGAAGTGAGTCAGGAGTGTAATGCCATTCCATATGCGTTTGTATGGAAACCGATAAGTAGAAAACATGTTGTGACTGGGTGACCCAACCTCCTGGAGAGCAGTAGCGGTGTCACGCATGACACATCAGATATGTTCTCCTATGTTTGCATAGTGACTGGATTTCTCAGAGCTAACATTCGTGTTGGGAACCCTCATCAGTTGGTAATGCTTTGCACAGATGCCATGAATGATAATTTGGGTGCCCTAATTTTGACATCCAGTCATCCTCTACAAGTGGATTGCCTTAATGATAGTAATTTGTCAGATGTTTGTGGCACCTATTCTTGTTAATGTTTGAGCTAATAGCAGGGGTGACAGCACCCAATATTAGAGTTCAGGAAATGCATGCGTCTATTATTTAAAGGCTACCGCGTGCTGTAGAGTTGTATACTCACTGAAGTTATATTACTACAAAAAATTGTGAACACTCCTTCTTTGCCATATAATATTGGGTTACTCTTACCAGGCTTATGGAGCATTAGACCGCAAAGTTCTTGGATTGTCCAAGAAGTTGGTAATTGTTCAGGATACAATAATGTGATCTCTCCGATTAGCTCATGTATGGCTGTAATATGACAACACATCAGTATTTTTTTATTCACTCTACTAGTGTTTTTAATTTACAACATGTCACGTTATTGCAAGGGCATTTTTCACTTTTCTTCCATTATTAAGATCCAAGATAAACTTGTCATGATGTTAAAGCCTTTCATGTCTCTACTGTAATACATAAGTGCGGTTTGTGCCTGGAGACCAGGAAGGAAATCTGCTGCTCTCTGCTGGAGCCTTTGTGTACTCCATCTACCATAGACCATCTCCATTTATCTCTGTTGGCAATCAATAATTGTTAAATTAAGCTTTTTGTTTCCTTGGAAACTGATATTGGGCCTGCATATCAATAGTGAGAGGAGATGAAACGTTTCTGCTGTGCTGTCACAGGACTTGAAGATGGGGATCTCACTGAGCTATTATAAAAATTCAGCTTCAGAGCTTTATTCCTACATTTTTATTAGAAGACTTACCTCACAGAGCAGAAAGGTTTAATTTCTATCACTGAATAGCATTTATTTATAAATCGAGCTGGGAGATGCAAATAAAGTGCACACTGACCCCGTGTATGAAGTAATGCAGTCACCAGCCCCATGACAAATAAAATGCCCACGCTGTGCCCACTAGTCATATACAATATAAAAAACCCACACTTTGCACCCTAATTATATATTAAAAATTTCCCCACCGTGCCCCTTGCGTAAATGTATGTACTTCAAAATCAAGAAACACTTGCTACACCCGGTTGAGGATATTCTCATGACTTTTATGGAAAACAGCGCAATGAACTTATAAAGACACCTGAATTGCTGAAAATGTGCTTTCTAAGGCTCCCTTGCTCCTAGAAGCGCCATGACCATATTAAATTGTAAAATTGAGTTTTAACAAAGATAGAGGGGAACATGTATAAGCCTCCTGCTATTGCCATGTGAAACCGCACATTGTATTTTTCCTATCTGATCAAAAAAACAAGACGTTTTCTTCCTTTCAAGCGGTGACCATGGGTATATGTATATATCTATTAACATTATGAAATGGCTCCTTAGCACTGACAGCAGTGTTTGCCTGGAGCGGAGATACACTGGCGAGGCGGCTGATCTGAGCTGATGGGGTACGGATCTGCATTTGAGTGTAAATCAGCATTACTTAGCCTGTTGGGCAGTACATGAATTATTGAGATGACGTTCTCAGCCCTGATAAAGCCCTGCTCTGCCTTATGTTGAACAAGCAAACATGAAAACTGACATTAGAAATTATTATATCTTATCAGGACATTCTGCAGGAGTCTGCAAAAAACGGGTCTAAAAGTGAGGGACTTCTGGGTGGTTTAGGTTTCTTGTAAAAGAAATTAAAGCAAATTATCAGTTTGCTTCTGTAGAATTGTTCGGAGAAGACTAATAACCCAAAATATGGGATTGATATGGTGTGCTTTTCATAGTGTACTTGCTTGATACTTGTCACACATTTTTCCCTTTTCTGCCATGTCTCTTGACAACATTTGATTCCTTTCTCCATGGAAAGACATGCATGCACCGCCAAGGACATGGGTATAATAATAATCTTTATTTATATAGCGGCAACAAATTCTGTAGAGATTTGCACATCGTAGGGGATTTATTCAAATATAATATTACATTACAAACAGTCATATGGAACAATAGGAGTGAGGGCCCTGCTCACAAGAGCTTACAGACTATGAGGATGAGAGGGTGATACAAGTGGTATAAGAGCTTGTATAATGGTCCAGCCATTCTTTATAAGGGAACAGTGTCTAACAATTTAATAAATAAAAATTCTTCAGCTTGAAGCAGCCATCAGCCGCCATCTTATATACAAAGTCCACTGAAAAGTTCACTGTTGTATGTATAAATACATAAGGCCCTCTACCTTGTCAGAAGCAGGATACATATTATATCTGGGGTTTGCTTGAATACAGCTGCCGTAGGTTTCTGGCTAAACAGCAAAAAGCATGAGAAAAAGTTGTAAGGGTCACACAGACCTGGGTCATATTGTTTGCCTAGGAAACATGTCTCTAATCTCCAGCTGCCTGCAATCTCTAGGGAACCTGAAGCATTCTACGATAAAGAAAAGTGTTTGAATTACAAGTAAAGGTATCTAACATTATTAACACTGGGGCCAGGATTATTACATTTGTAGAAAGATTTACTTTATAACTTACAATTTTATTTATATATTGAATGTATGCTTTTATTTGTGACATTTCTATATGTTGAGCTTCTACACCACTGGGAGCACAAAGGGGGTGCAAACATGGGTAGAATTGCCCAAATCTGGGCAGGATTAGGGCCTGCTATATAATTTGCAGTGCGGTCACTCGGCTCCCTCATGGTACAGGGGAACACGGTGACACAGTAGACCACAGGGGGGGCCGTGATCTACGGTAGCTGCAGGCTTTAGCCACAGTGTTTCTTGTATTTAAGGCTTTGGACCTAAAGTGACCTTGGATGCCTTTCATCCTCATAGCCTGGATTTCTTGGTATGGGGGAAGTATTGCCCATTTTATTCTGTAAATTTGGACAAGAAAGGGGAAGCTTGTGACTGCGTCTGGTGATCCTAGTACCTCCATATTGTTTCTGTCAGACCAAATTTATAGAAAATGATTGTTATATTAGAATATCTGTGTATTTATAGATCTTTAATCTGTAATTTGTTACCGAATTTGATGGTGCTATATAACTAAAGATTATCTTTGAGGACAGACATCTAGATACAGTTGTTTTACTAGATATACCCATATTTATTTAGATTTACATATACCCTATGCATTATAATAACAAATACCTTTTTGTTTTTTTCATTGTCTTTATTAGGACTTAAACAAGCGCCTGTCACTTCCCGCTGACATCAGGATACCTGACGGATATTTGGAGAAATGGCAGATTCATAGCCCCCAGTTTGATCAACCAATGAGCAGGCGATCACGAAGGGCATCACTGGTAATATAGCAACACAAGTGTGAAGAAAACCGTAATGTGCTTGTTGTTCTTGGTCAAAAGGAAAGATTAGTAACAAAACTTGGTGACCTTCTTTTTTAAGGAAATCTCCCATTAAACCCTGCATGTTAAACTATGGACACTTCAATTATGCTAATGAACAAGGAGAGCTCCTGGGGGCGTTACAAGAGCGGCTCCGTGCTCTGGCTTTAGAGGCTCTGTTGTTAGGCTATCCCACCCTACCTGATGTAATCTGACGGCAGGAGCGGAGGTTTCAGCACACAGTGCAAGGAGGAAGTGCTCCTACACTTTTAAAAGGATGCTAATGAACCTGAAGGGCCCTGGGGGTTGTTGGCAAAACATTTATTATTATTATCATCGTCTGTGCTGAAGATTCACAGGCTGTTACAGTGTGCAGGAGCACTTCCTTCTCCCACTGTGTGCAATGGCTTCCTGCCTTGCAGTGATTGGGGGGGGGGCTGCTGATGGGGGAGGAGGAGATATTGTAACTTCATTTTAAGCCAGTGCACGGCGTGCCTCTTATAATTTCAAAAGTTGATTTTTGAAAGAAGGAGACCATGGATAACAAATATAAGATGATTACCACAGTCCTGGTGCCTGGGTCTATGACTAAGTACCCCTGGCTTATCATGCTGAATTTTGATGGTAGGATTCCTACCATCAAAACATAGCGTTGACGTGCCCCATGCACTTTGGTATTGTGCTGGTCCCCACGTCTGAGAGACGTCTTCGGCTTCCAGCCAGAAGATACTGTCACTCAGCACAAAGGTAGAGGACTGCGGAGCAATGCAAAGCACAGCTCTCCACAGCCCCTGGATAGTGCTCTCTGCAGTTTTTTGCTTTTTATTATTTTGGTAATTTTCAACACTATTCTACTTTTGACAGGTGGTCCAACTTGCTCACACTACAGACTAGGCCATGTTTGCCACTACATTAAAGTATTACTTTGGTATGAAGATTTGTGATAGTACACAACTTGGCTCTGTTGTAGTAGGGTATCAGCTATTTACCTATATAGAATGTATCTATTGTGAAATTTTACTGTGAACCAACAGGTTTCTTTAATGCATAGTAATGTGTGTGCCACCTGGTTCATCAAGCATTACCGGATCTTGTATAATAAAGTATATTATTTCTCTGTTCTCTATTTTTCACAGTCAGAAATTGGGTTTGGGAAGATGGAAACATATGTCAAATTGGAGAAGCTAGGAGAGGTGAGTAAACCCTTTACTTGGAAATCCTATATGTAGCATTTTTCCAGCCGTGGCCATAAAATAATTATACCTCCTTATGTCATATTTTTCTTTTCTTTCTCCACTGCGGTCATGCCTCTTGTGATGATGCAGTGCTATACAAGCTACAGTTTTATAACATCCATGCAGAACTCAGTTGGGTTTATTGGCATTACATACTGAACTGTGTGAGATAACCAGAGCAGTGGCTCATTTCCATACAAGTCCACAGTGCATTACTTATGAACATGCTCTATAACAGAGATCTTTGTTTCTAGGGTACTTATGCCACAGTCTTCAAAGGAAGGAGTAAGTTGACCGAAAACCTTGTAGCCCTGAAAGAGATCAGATTGGAACATGAAGAAGGAGCTCCATGCACGGCTATTAGAGAAGGTTGGTTATGTTATCATTCACCTGTACCCATTGGGTTTATTCAAACATCTGTGATGTGGGTTACTTATGGATCTTAATACGGAAAGAAATTCTATTCAAGCCAAAATTGGTGGCATCATAGGGAGCTATAATGATTCTGGTTCAGGTTATTAGACCTGTTGTCACGGCGGATTTGAGGTCACAATATGGTACAGATGATATAGCCCCATTACTTCCCTCTGTAGACTGCTTGAGGTCTTCATAATTTATACTATTTGGTGTCAATGACCCAACTTCACAATTTCTGCATAGATAAACCGGCTCAGTATACCTATCTCAGGCACTTTTAATTATATACACAGGATTCTTGAGAGTATGTATATTTATGTATACCATAAGTGTAGGAGCTGTGAACACCCCATTAATGTATGACTACCATAGGAGGTCACTTAATATTCTTCCCTTTTTTTTCTTTCTTTTTCAGTCTCTTTATTGAAGGACCTGAAGCATGCCAACATTGTTACCTTACATGATATTGTTCATACAGACAAATCATTAACACTTGTCTTTGAATACCTGGTATGTATAGAAAGTGTACCTGTGGATACATGTATCAAGTACATCAATGAATGGAAACCAGTGATAGCAAAATCTAGCTATTCGGCCAGTACCGTAACCCAAAATGTAACTACAAAATGTGCATACATGTTTGCAAGACCAGGTCTCTGGATTCTGCAGATGTGTGTGAAATATTATAAAAACCCAGTGATGAGGATGTACACTCACCGGCCACTTTATTAGGTACACCTGTCCAACTGCTCGTTAACACTCGCAATTCGCATTTAGGCATGTAGACATGGTCAAGACAATCTCCTGCAGTTCAAACCGAGCATCAGTATGGGGAAGAAAGGTGATTTGAGTGCCTTTGAACGTGGCATGGTTGTTGGTGCCAGAAGGGCTGGTCTGAGTATTTCAGAAACTGCTGATCTACTGGGATTTTCACGCACAACCATCTCTAGGGTTTACAGAGAATGGTCCGAAAAAGAAAAAACATCCAGTGAGCGGCAGCTCTGTGGGCGGAAATGCCTTGTTGATGCCAGAGGTGAGAGGAGAATGGGCAGACTGGTTCGAGCTGATAGAAAGGCAACAGTGACTCAAATCGCCACCTGTTACAACCAAGGTAGGCAGAAGAGCATCGCTGAACGCACAGTACGTCGAACTTTGAGGCAGATGGGCTACAGCAGCAGAAGACCACATCGGGTGCCACTCCTTCCAGCTAAGAACAGGAAACTGAGGCTACAATTTGGACAGTAGAAGATTGGAAAAACGTTGCCTGGTCTGATGAGTCTCAATTTCTGCTGCGCCATTCGGATGGTAGGGTCAGAATTTGGCGTCAACAACATGAAAGCATGGATCCATCCTGCCTTGTATCAACGGTTCAGGCTGGTGGTGGTGGTGTCATGGTGTGGGGAATATTTTCTTGGCACTCTTTGGGCCCCTTGGTACCAATTGAGCATCGTTGCAACGCCACAGCCTACCTGAGTATTGTTGCTGACCATGTCCATCCCTTTATGACCACAATGTACCCAACATCTGATGGCTACTTTCAGCAGGATAATGCGCCATGTCATAAAGCTGGAATCATCTCAGACTGGTTTCTTGAACATGACAATGAGTTCACTGTACTCAAATGGCCTCCACAGTCACCAGATCTCAATCCAATAGAGCAGTGATGGCGAACCTTTTAGAGACTGAGTGCCCAAACTACAAACCAAACCCACTTATTTATCACAAAGTGCCAACATTGAAATTTAATCAACTTATTGTTCCCTGCTCTGTTGTAGCTTTCCATTGTATCAGCATCCTGAGGACACCAATATACAATACAGTAGATAGGAGGACAAATTCCTGAACAGGAAGAATTTGTGTGCCGGGAGGAGGAGGTACAATGATGATTCAGATCTGTTCACACTTTCTCACTCCTACTGTAGTCCCAGGCAGCGCTGTTGCTTTAAAATAGCATTGAGCGTGACAAGCCCTGGGCTGCATGGGAGTGCAAATGGATACCCTGAGTCCTCTTTGGTGATGGCCTGGGTGCCCACAGAGAGGGCTCCGAGTGCCACCTCTGGCACCAGTACCATAGGTTCTCCACCACTGCAATAGAGCATCTTTGGGATGTGGTGGAACGGGAGATTCGCCTCATGGATGTGCAGCCGACAAATCTGCGGCAACTGTGTGATGCCATCATGTCAATATGGACCAAAATCTGAGGAATGCTTCCAGCACCTTGTTGAATCTATGCCACAAAGAATTGAGTCAGTTCTGAAGGCAAAAGGGAGTCCAACCCGTTACTAGCATGGTGTACCTAATATACTGGCCGGTGAGTGTATACGGAGCTGTACTACTACTGTTTTATTGTGCACATTCCTTTATGCTAGCATTAGTGATGGGCATTATAATACTCCCTGATGGCATCAAGTCATGGAGGCTTTTCAATGTGATCCTTAGTGTTTTACTGGGGCTTGAGGCATTTGTTTTCCTGTTGGTGATAATGGATTATGGTTTATTGTGTCATTATAAATCTTACATGACATTCATTGATTGCAGAGGCTGATGATTTATATGGTTTTCTTCCTAGGACAAAGATTTGAAGCAATATATGGATGACTGTGGGAACATTATGAGCATACACAATGTAAAGGTACAGAGACACCTGAAATCTTATTCTAAGAAAAGCCTTTATAACCACAAGATTTTACTTAATCTACTGACCACTCCATTAGAAAGTTACATCAGTTTATTTTTATAATTTGCTAAAGAAATCCTTGCTCCATTTGGAAATGCTCCGGCCCAGTTTGGAGCAATTCTCTCCTTATTACTATACATTTGTAGCATACAATAAATGGAAGATGCATGCTAAAATATAGAAATACTGTGCAGTGATAGTGACAATTTACACTTTTACCACTATTTAGAAGCTATGAAATAATAAATCTATGTATAGCACAATCCTATTTTGCAGCACTTTACGAATCATGGGCTATACATTACAATGTACATGTTACATGTAAATTTCTACATGTATATTACAGAGCTACATTAAACTACATATACATTACAGAGCACAAACATTGTCATATGAAACAGAAGGGTTGCAAGCCTTGCTCATAATAGCTTAAAATCGAGCAGGAACAAGGGCTTGTATACCTTCTGGGATAATATTGGGGGGTTTTTTTCTCATCTTTTATGGCAAATTTTTTTTTTTTTTTTAATGTGCTAGATTCATCTCCTGTCAATGCTTTTTTCTCACATGCACAACAGGCTGTTGTGTCCTTTGTGCAGAGAAAATGGCCGGAGGCAGCCTGATGCATTAGTGTTTTCCTCATCTTCGTTCTGCTAAATGGTTACAAACACTCGTTTAAGCCAAATTCTTATCAGATCAGTTTCACACTCCTCCCTGACACAACTTGCACAGCATAGTTTTTGACCATGTTTTTCAGACCATACTGCATTTATTTTAATCATTTTTACATACTGTAACCATTCTACATGTACACTAAGCTGAGTAGTATAAGTTTTTCAGATTTTAAAATGTAGTAAATATATCTGATAACCTTTCTTGTATTTTTGCCTCTAGATATTTTTGTATCAAATTTTAAGAGGGTTAGCATATTGTCACAAAAGAAAAGTCCTTCACCGGGACTTAAAGCCACAGAACCTCCTCATCAACGAAAAGGGAGAGCTGAAGTTAGCTGATTTTGGTAAGTTGAATACTCTCCATTAATCTTGTATATTTTAGCTATTCACACAAGACCAGCGATTTCTGCTATCCATTAGGTAGTCACTTGCATCTTATGGTGTGAAGACAGTGGGTCTCCCACTTTTAGAGATGGTCAGGTTATTCTACACTTATCCTTTGATCAATTGGCTCTAGCTTTCAACAGACAACAAGGTTTCTCCCACTGCGCTATGTACTGCAGTCACAGTTCCCCAACGACGCCTCTTTTTTTTTTTTTTTTCTTCTTGTGCCCTCTAATAGACGTGGTTTGTTCAAAGGGCCCTAGCAGCCTTATATCTACCATCTACTCAATCATTATCCAAGCCAAATGCAATTCATAAGTACAACGAGCGCTTGAGGACTGGAGAACATTGGTTCCATCACTAAGCGAGGAGGAGATCTGATTTTCTGAAGTCCCACCGATATTTGTCACCTGCCTTTAATAATAAACTCCTTCAATTGTATGGCATTCACCAGTGCTATCTCACTCCTGTTTAAAATGGGACACATTCCAGATCCTGGTCGCCTTGAATATAGGGCCACCCCTGCGACCTTTTGGCAAAAGATGTGGGATTTTCCACTATTGCAAAGGTTTTAGTCAGAAGTCATATCCACATTATCTGATATTGTGGAGTTCCCTGTAGAGTTTACCAGAGCAATATGCCTATCTGGTTTACTAGATGAAGAACTGTGGCCTCGTTTTAGAAGGATTTTCCTCCTTGAGACAAGGTTCGTGGCTCCTACGGCCATAAAATGGATGGATCCATGCCCTCCTAAATATGCATGATACTTCAATGTTTAGTGCCTCTAGACCTGTTGTCATTTTGTATTGGTACTTTGTGCTTTCAACCTGTAACACCTGATTAAAGAGGACCTGTCACCCTGGAATACCCACCCACCAAATGTGCCCCCCCCCATAATCCTCCCCCCAGCCCCTTTCTCCCTAGCCATTTTTATTTAAAATTTATGTGCAGTAAATTTATTTAAACTGATCCGACCTCTTACTAAACAACACACGCCCCCGCCAGCGGTCACATTGTAGGAGAAGCCGGCAGCATCACATTGCTGCCTGCTCTCCGGACTGGCTGACTCACATTGCCGGCCGGCAGCGATGCGATGCTGCTGGCTTCTCGTACAATGTGACCACAGGCAGGGGCGTGCTGGGGTGTGTCGGCACGCCTCCTAATGAATAACGCCGACTGCAAGCACACCAGATACATGATCCGACCTCTTATTTAGTAAGAGGTTGGATTGGTTTAAATAAATTTACTGCATATAAATTTAAAATAAAAATGGCTAGGGAGAAAGGGGCTGGGGGGAGGATTATGGGAGGGGCTCCAGGGTGACAGGTCCTCTTTAAGCGCCTTGCCTATGCTATGTAAAATGTTGGCTTTTAGTGTTATTTTGGTTTAGCTTTTGTATCTACTCCTTGACATGTTACGCTTGAACTGGATTAATTGCTTTTGCCTATTATCGTTGTATGCATGTCCTTTGCTCCTTCACTTAACAAGTTTATAAATAAATTAATCTTTGAAGGAGAGAAACCAAGGGGTTGGCCACTTTACTTCATGTTTATTGTAATGTGTGTTAATAGTGTGTGGGGAAAGATATTGGGTTACTTATGTAAAGTAAAGCCCCTGGTTCAGAAATGTTTATATATATCATCAGCTGCCATTCCTGGCCTTAAATGGCTGCCGATGGAAGGTCATGTGATGCTACCTTCCATGACCAATTGCGTTTCCGGGACCTTAAGTTTTTATTTTGACTATCACAAGGTCCTGGAAGGTAGGTAGATTGGTCAGGGACAGTTAGGATCACATCTACATATGAACAGGAATGGCAGCTGAAGACCTAAAGGACAATTATTCACTTTAAATTTCAAGAAAGCAATGCAAAACTTCTAACAGATGTATGTTGGCAAATTACCTGATATTCTGCCCCCCACACACATTACAAAACTCATGAGGCAAAGTAGCCCTTCTTAATCATTAAGTCTGTAACCCCTGACTCTTCTCCAGTGACATGTTGAAGCATGTGCCCATGCATTGGTTATAGGTCATGTAAGATTTTTACTTCCTCTAGAAAGGATTTCTAGGGCATTAGACTGCATTTAACAGCCCTTACTTTCCTCCGGATTTAATTTGGAGATTTGTTTCTTTGTCCTTTTCTTAAGCTCCAAGTCCAGTGATTATCTGAACATCTGTGGGCAGAAGATGCTTAGGATGCTCATTTTAGTGTATTCTTTGGTCTAGCGTGCATATCAGTAAGCTCATTTTAACTCACACCGATGCTAGGGGGTGGTTACTGTCTAAACAATGAGCATGAAATGGACTATGATGACACATATTATTGCAGTTGATTGAATTGAACATGGATAATTTTATATTGCGGACACAAAGTTTCGGTTACATAACAGTAATGACAGTTGTTGAAAATGATTTGCTGAAATGAAGCGCGCGGTGTCCTCCCCTGTCCTTTGCACTAAGAAAAGTGGTTGACATTAGAAAAGGACAGAATGTTAATACAAATGGCTGCATATATTAAAGATACAGCGACAAAGTTTTAAAAATTAAAGGGAAATTCCTTTTTTTTTTTTAAATTTATAAATCTGGGACTTTTCAGATTTTTATGACTTCTCACCCTGGTTCTCAAGATGGTCTTCTATCATGGGGGCTGATGGCCAATTCGGATAACATTTTCCAAATCCTTATTTAATGTTCATATAAGATTGCAGTGCCTGTCACATACACACAGAAGGCAACACTGACCTATATACTTAGAATTTTCCATAAATTCTTTAAGATGAAATGTGGCATTTAATACACGGTTTCAAAACTCTTTGCAACAGCTGAAGAGAGATTTGCTTCTTGAAACGCATGTGTAAAGCGCCACTTGTGACTGCACCCTAAGAGGTTCATTGGATTCTTCAATGAGTAAGGTGATGCATTTTAGCACTACCTTTCCCCTTGTTCACACATAGCAAGTTAAGCTCTATGGAAGACAAAAATTCCTTTAAGCATTGGAGCAGTTATAGACGTGGAATTTACAAGAAGGCTTTGGGGCTTTTAGGCATTGGTTGTTATTGATGCACAATAAACTATATGTTGTGACTTTGCTATTATTTTTGTTTATTTAAAATAAAGGTTTGGCGAGAGCAAAATCTGTTCCAACTAAAACCTACTCAAATGAAGTGGTTACGTTATGGTATAGGCCTCCAGATGTCCTTCTTGGCTCTTCTGAATATTCAACACAAATTGACATGTGGTAAGTACTTGCTTACATGAATTTATTGTTAAACACATATAAACAAATGTGACCTCAAAAATAAATTTGTATGAGCTATAAAGGAATCCTTCCCTGAGGAATCAGAAGTCAATCTGATGGTAGATTCCTCCTGCATGCCTCTACCCTGCAGTTTTTAGCTGCAGAGGCTACTGGGGTGTGTACTAGCCTTAGCTATCACTGCCCGTCCAGGCTAGAACAGGCCCCAGTAGCCTCTGCAGTTAAAAACTTTATTTTAGTAATATGTAAATTATCATATGAGGTTTACAGATTAGGGCAGAGGCAGACATAAGAAATCTATCATCAGATTGACTTCTGATGACAGATTCCTGATGGTAGGTTTCCTTTTAAAGGTTTGTGCCTAGTAGCGTTGTTATCCCATATCTACATGATGGGGGGTAGCAATATGATCAGCAGGGGTTCAACTGCTCAGACCCCCGCATTTTATAAGAGCATGCACTCTGAATGAAGCAGCAGATTGAGCATGGGAGATGTGTAATTCCTGCAGTGCCCATTGCTACTTTTCTTTTACCTGTCTCCTCTTTATTCACTGAATTGGTAGGTGTGGACAGATGGAGGGGATTATTATATCTTTTGCATCAGAATACGAGAACAATTTAATCACAACTGCATTGTGCGCCGATCATAATGCTCCCTCCTGCTTTCACACAATGCGGCCAATACACTATGAGCCTATAGTCTGTTACAATGCAGATACTTCAGTACCCATCTGCGTTCTGACTTCAGTTTTGCAGTTTCATTTAAAATCTGATGAATCTGAATAATATGATCAATTTTTTTTTATCCGATTATTTCAATGGACCTACAATGGTGTCTCTACCATTAGGCCTTCCATTATTTCAACTGATAGATGCAAATGGCTGAGCATATTTTATTTTAGAAGTAACAGAAGGCTAATGTAAGACTCCTTTCCCTCATAAGTCTTACATTATTTCCTTTGTAAAACGGATGACCTTTTATTTTATCCATTTGTTCCATCCGTTATCCATCTGCTCTTTCGAGCATGCTCTGATTTTACATTTTAGAACTTCTAGTGGCCTAAGCAGAGAATTTACTGACACTAATGGAAAAACAAAACATCCATTTTAGTAAACTGATTCATTTAAGCCATAAAAATACTGTATTTTTTTGGGAAATCTGTTAAGATTAAAATCTTGTTTTATTTACATGGAAGCCAAAACTTGACCCTTATCTGTAGAGGTCCCCTCTTTTCCTCCCTGATACCCTGTGTGTTTATACTGCATATTTTGACACTGATCTTCCTTTTGAAAAATCTATGCTGAAGTCCATCTCCCATTGCAGTCATTGGGAAGCCATTCATGCACAAATGAAGACGTGTCTTATCTGAACCAAATTCACCAAAATTACCCTTTTCAAATATAGAGCATATTTATGATTTTTTTTTTTTTTTTAAGCCTTGATTTGTTGCTGGCCATATGCCATGTAGAATCTAAATGACACAGATCTTGTGATTTGCCTAAATCTATATTTTCTATTGGAATACTGTTGTTGAAATGTGTTTCTTTTATGGCTTTTTTCTTAAAGGGGTGTCGGATGTATATTTTTTGAAATGGCTTCAGGAAGGCCACTTTTTCCAGGTTCCACAGTAGAAGATGAGCTGCACCTAATTTTCAGACTTCTAGGTAAATATCTCAATTTTTACTTGAACATTGAGGAGTGTTTATTTTCGGGCTCCTTTGAGCTGTGGCCTTGTCTCGCTGCAGTGTTAACTACATTTTGTAGTTGGTTCTTTAGCCATAATGCTAATGGTCTCTATTTCAAAGTTGGCCTTCAAGGATCAATCATCACTGAACCGGATCTTTTATCCAGGAGGATATTTTCAGTAATTGCTGAAAGATGAAGGCAGACCATATGCAGATCCTCAGAGCCAAAATAGACAACGTCTGCTTGTGCCATACATATTTTATTATACCATTGTGCATGGCCTTATGCAGCCAGTCTATGGGATATTGCTGTTACCAGCTTATGATCACAGTTGTGGACAAGGTCTTCTGAATCTGTATATGGGGCTTAACAATTACTGTACATGTAACTTGTTACTATCAATACATGCATGCTTTTTTCAGTGTTGGCACATTTGTGCCCAGTTAATATAGCTTTTTTTTAATCCACCTTTTCTCATGAGAGGTTCAGGATTCATATATTCCCTATTCTGTAGAAAGGAAATGAGACTTAGTGGTATTCCCAGGTAGACAAGATTCTTAAATATACTCAGGATAACAAAATAGCGCATTCTCTAATTCGCTTAACAAAAATACAGCATTTCACAAATATATGTCTCTATCAGTACTGGTGTTTACAAATCTGGTTTTCCCTGGATATGACCGTAAATCTTCCAACTATGGTTGGATTCGTCTCATCAATAACCTCTTGTCTGCACAGCTGCAGTGCTCTCTGCCTCTTGCTTCTCCCCCTTACATTACAAGACAAGGTCAGACACAGGCACTTCCTGTCGGCAAGCAGCATTGTGCAGAGACTTCCTCGATAAACTACAGACAGATCATCTGTCTTTATTTGGGAGACAAATAGCAGAGCTGATTTTGTGTGTTATAGGCCAGTTAGCAGAAATGGGTGTTATTGTGTGTAATATCTCATCAACTCCCGTTTTCTATGTGTCAGATACTAGTGAATGTTCAGAAGCTAAGTAAAAGTGTAGTTAAACCCTGTTCACTGATAATCTAAGCACATTGTAAGCTCACAGCATCTCTTAGCACGGAGGATTCCTGAAATGTCTGCTTAGAGAGTCCCCGCCCACACTCTGGAATTTTACAATGACCATCAGTGAGTGATGGGCGCAAAAAGGGCAATAAAAGTGATTTACATTTTTAAGTAGGGGGTTTAAATTATCTTTATTGTGTAAACATTACTAGAGGGTTAAAGTTTGAGATCTTTCTTTCATGGGAAGACTCCTTTAATCTAGAGGATTATGGAATTCTGTTCAGATACAAGTAGATGCGCATTTACTTGTTTAGTTTTGGACTTTCAGCAGTTAGGCTGCATTCGCACTGCTGTATGGGGGACGTATATACGGCCAATGTATATATGGCATATATAGCCCCCCCCCCCCCCCCAACAGACGGCAATGGGCGCATGGCGCTCACCCTCTCCTCCTCTTCCCAGCACCGCCGTGCCACGGTATGGCAGGCACACGTCAATGTGAATGTAGCTTTAGAGAGGTATTCCCGCTTCAGTTGTGTTTTTTTTTTCTTTTGTATTATGAAAATTATCCAATATACTTTCTGTATCAATTCATCACTGCTTGCTGTGATTTTATTGGACGCTTCATTGTTTAATTCCAGTGGAGAGAAATCTGACCTTGGTCACACAGGTGCAAGGTTTGTTAGCATCATAGAGCAGCAATAGTCCCGAGCCGACTCGCTGAGGTCTATGAGGAGGTCTCTCTGTAGATAGAAGGTGTGAATAAGCTGTGACATGAGTTATGGCCAGTAGTGGAGGCAGTAATATATATTTTTTATAGAGATGTTATTCTGTATTGCATTGTCTATTGTGTTGTAAATGTAGTGATTGCTATATGGAAAAACACCCCTTCATATAATTTTCACCTTGTTTTTCAGGCACTCCAACTGAAGAAACCTGGACAGGGGTTTCTTCTAATGATGAGTTTCGGAACTACAATTTTCCAAAGTATAAGCCTCAGCCTCTTATCAATCATGCTCCAAGGTATTGCAGGACCTCACAGTTAGGAAATCTTTGTAATCCCCGTCTGTAATAGTGTTTTATGTTAGAGGCTTTAGTAAATCAATGGTCCCTTGTTTTGGGGGGAAACCCCTTGAGTAGCCTATTTGATTTTTAGGAAAATCAGCCTATTCCTTTTTCCAGCTGAGAGTTGTCTCCCTTTAATGCAGGCTCATACCTAGACACTGGAATTAGGGGAGCATGCAGATGTGTGTTTTAGCAAATATAGGGGATCATTTCTCTTATTTCCCACTTCTCTGTGCTCTTTTTGCGCCTGTTGTGAGTATTTTTTGCACCTAATTTGACTTTGTCATTTTGGGCTTATGTTAAATGCAGGTGTTTTTTGTGCAGATTTTTACAAAAGCGCAAATCATACCATTGCCTTTCTCAATCATTTACGCCCATACAGGTGCAATAGTATAATAAATCGGGCGCAAACTTTGGGAAAGAGGCACAATATAATGACAAATAGGCGCAACAACACACAGCAAATTGAGGTCTAACATGCCGTAAAAAACGCAAAATAGGCGCAAAACAGCAAATACGCAGTATAAAGGCGCAAAAACACCAATGGAGGGAAAAGATAAATGACCCCTATAGAATGTGTATTGTTCGGATTGCATGGACCCAAGTCTGTGCTGGGGACCGAGACTCTTAGTGTCATTGTTATGATGCACGGAGTGGCAGAAAAATCTCAGAACAACTGCGTCATGTTTACAGTTTGGCGCTGTTGTTCTGCAGGTTCTGCTGTTGCTCTATTAAATATCACTATGATTCTTGTAGTCCTGTCCCTGCCACAGTGTTTGTTCGTTAATCCACATGGACCAAAGACCCAGTCATGTGTTATAGCCTTAACGCTGTTCTGCTGATGACCCGGCTCACACAGGATTATCTGAATTAGATGCCGTTGTATCTCATCAGCTGTGAGAAGTGTTACCTCTGTACAGCTATTTTCTCTCTGTAATTGAAACCACTGTGCCTTGCGGAATCCATTATAAGACCTCCTTGGTCTCTGTCATTTTGATTGGCAGAGCATTGCTGGATACTCCTGCTGTCAGAAATTACAGAATAGTCCAAAGGGAAACCAAATGGGACCCTCAACAGCAATGTGAATTTCTAAGTGCATCATCTAAAGTAAAATTATATTATGTGTCGCTTTGACCAGAGAAAAATAGATTTTGGCAGAAGCCATATACATTTTATTAGACCGTATATATTGGACAGGTTTTTGTGACCAAAGTGTCGCCGTGGCAAATAACCAGCTTGATCTAGAATATATTTCCTTTATTTTACATCTTCATTTGATCCACGAGCATTGAAAAGACTTCCTCTGCTGCTACTCGCACTGAATAGCTGCTGCTATAAGTGTCACTGGTCACCACAGTCCTCCTTAGGGGCTAAACATGTGGCGCTGTGTGCAGGAATCTCTTCTCATCTATGTGGAATACATGCGGATGAAAAAATAAGCTTGTTTATTTCAATATATGCACATTGCAGCAGACAATTATGAAACCAATTAAAAAGGTGAACAAACACCGGACTATAACAAGCAGGGACTGTTGGTACCACTAAAGATGAACTGAAACCCCCAATGTAGGCCCGATTAAAAAAAACAGCCCACTTGGCTTCTGCCTGCCCCCTGTATGTAGGTCTGCATTTTGGTGGCTATAGGTTATGCTAGTCCATACCTTCTTGGCCCACGTGTACTCAATCTTTGCATTTGTCTTTTTAGGGGTATTTTTATTATGCTTAGATTTGAGCAGCATCTAGCCTGTTCTGGTGGGCTTTGCATTTCATTCTTTTTCTATATATTGTTTTCTGATACTTATTGTGGTTCATAATTATATACATTATCTCCTTACCAGTGGCCAGATATATTTTTGATTGGACCTACATTGGGGGTTTCAGGGCATCTGCAGTGGTACTAACACTATCATATGTTCAGTCCCTGCTATAGTCGGGTGTTTGTTCATCTTGTTTTTAATTGGTTTTATTATTTTATTGGAATAAAAGCGCTTTTATTTTTCCATACACCTGTATGACACATTCTTTCTCGAGTTGTTTGGTGATATATTTTATGTGCCGGGTATTTGAAGTTCATAATAGCGTAGTTACTACATATGGTGTTGCCAGCCCCATTTGTGGTTTCTCTTCTCATTTCTTTTTTCTATTATTTTTGGATGTGTTTTATTGTCTAACATTCTCTCCATGTCTTTCAGGTTAGACTCTGAAGGAATTGAGCTGTTAACCAGGTTTCTTCAGGTACAGTATTGTTCTATAGGATGAAGCGTATAGTATAGTCGAGCTGCTGCTAAAGTATGCTACAGGGCTCCGAATACACCTGAGCCTGATGTACATAAACACTGCTGCATCCCTAATCTTATTCTTGGCTTCCATATTTTTGTATTGAGTTTTTTTCTAATATTTTATTTTACTCATGAGGAACAATAAAGATGGCTTCACTAAACAATGTAACGTACCATACTGCAGTGTCCATGCTCAGAGCTCTGTATCTGTAATACCACTGCTAATGCAATGTATTCTTGGCACAGTATAAAGACCAATGTTGCATAAGTCTATAAAGATAATAACTGGGATGTCCTGTATTTTGCTTGCTTCAGAATTTTGCAGGCTTTTGCACATTTTGTGTTCTCCATAGCTGTGCATGTTTGGTTTGTTGAGTTTTGCCGGCACTTTCGCTAGTTTTGCCATATGCTTTGTTTGGAAATGAACATGGCATTTTCCCAGCCGGAATAAAACCATGCCTGCGTGAAATGAAGCTATCATAACTTTGTCCATGGATGCTGTGTGCTCACAGTATTGGTCCTGAGGTATTGGAGGCACAAATGTTGGTTTTCTTTTTTAGTAAAGCCTTTTTTGCATGACCAAACATTAGCATCTAGAGACACTGCCATCTGGTTGTATGCTGTGGGCACAGTGCCTCCTGAAAGACATTTATTTTTATCTTGCAGTACGAGTCTAAGAAGAGGATTTCAGCAGAAGACGCAATGAAACATGCATACTTCAGAAGTCTGGGGACGAAAATACACAGCTTACCAGAAAGTAATTATCCCAGCATTTCTCATCTCTGTGATACTTATTTCTGAGTGACTTCTAGGGCCACTTACCTACAGAGTACTTCTGCTTGCTACCTACTTCATAATGTAATTGAGGCATAGTACAGTAATAATGCCAATACAATACTGCCATCCACACAAATCTGCTCTGTAGATCCATAAACAATATCCACAAAATTAGATTTTGCAACTGTATATTGTAATGCAGGATACAGGGTTGTAAAGCTCTTTATAGCTTGTGTTTTAAGCTGCTTTTCTGTTACTTCACCTTTTCAGATATATCAATATTCAGTCTTAAGGATATCCAGCTGCAAAAGGATCCCGGTTTTCGAAATTCTTCCTATCCAGAAGCAGGTGCGCGGTTATTTTATATCCTTGTGTCTTGCATCTTGCCTACCTTGTACACGAAAAAGGTTAAGCCCCGGTGTATCAACATCTCTTGATACAGGACTTTTTAGTAAATGCATTGCCAGGTAGATTTCCTCACTGTTCACCAAATTGTTATACACAAATATCAATAAATAAAGAATATATTTTGTTTGCCACCAAAAGGAGCATTATCTGCATTCTGTATCAATACAACCTTAATGATGTCTTGATTGGGGAAAGTTTTGAAGGTACTGATAATGTTCTCCTGATACCAGGAGTACAGTGAAGGAGACATTATATGGTTGTGTGATGATCTATGGAGAGTAGTGCCGTACAGATGGCTATAACCGTGCATCTGCCAGAGTAGGACACTGGCTTCCGCCCCATCATGACATTTCCACACACTTCCTTCAGCATAGTATACGGTGACGGCTCCTGTCCCTACTCTTTCATGGGCTGAAGTGGCCATCTGTGAGAAATTTAAAAAAAAATATATAATTTTTCATATTTCCTCCAAATGTTTGACAAAATAAAATGAAATAAACCCCTTCCAGCAAAAGGATGAAATAGTACTGCGCTGCAGGAAGTCACATCCCACGAACCGCAAGCAGAGCCGATGCCAGAAGCTGCGGGTGTCAGCTATATATGACACCCTCCTGTAACCGCCATCGGAGATGCCTCTAATTGTGTGTGTTAACTGATGGATAAATCGGGTCATATGTATCATTTTGACCTGGTTTATCCATGAGTTAACACACACAATTAGACATCTCTATATCGATCATCTATATATACCATACATTTGGTATCGGTGCTTCCGTTAACAATCTGTACAGTAAATCAGAAGCATTGTTGGACCCACACAGTGAATGCAGTGATTTTACAACGGATCCCTTTCCAAAATTATGCTTTCAAAAGTGAGCAAAAAAAGTTATATGCCCTCAAATTGGAACAACTCTTATTGCAAAAAATAAATCCTCAACCTGCCGTGTCAACAGGAAAATAAAAAATGATGCAATGAAAAAATGGAAATGAGATTTTCTCTAAATTAGCCTTTATTCAGTTAAATTGGGCAAACATTAAAAACCTATGTAAATGAGATATCATAGAGACCCAGAGAATAAAGATAACATTCTTTTTATGGTAAGGGGTTATAAAATCCCATCAATGAGCTATAGACTCCCAAAAATGTAACGTGCATCTCCTCCTGCACAAAATGAGCTCTCATACGTCCCATACTACAAACAAAAATGACAAATGTTATATCCTGTATACTGATTCATCCGTCCTATTATCAGACAGTAATGGTTATTTGTCTTCCTGTCTTGTTTGTAGGGCACGGCAAGAACAGAAGACAGAGCATGCTCTTTTAAGATGTTTCATACCAAGATCAGAAGCTTTTGGTGGCGACTCTTACTTAGGGTGGACTATGGACTGTTTGTCATCACTGACCTACTGACAGTAGAGTCGTTTTATTTCAGACCTGCAATTTTCCTTTTTATTTTCTTCCCTCCTTTTTTAATATATCTATATATATATTTGTTGTCACAGTGTGACGAAGCTTGTACAGTCGGTTTTGAGGTCTCCTCTGCTGTTAGAGCCAGTAGGTTACAGCTGTCGATGTGACTGTAGCTGCAATTCTCGTGCAGGACTGAGACCCAATGCGTCGTTATTTATTGCCGAATCATTGCTGCTAAATGACTACTGTCTGAAGACTTACCACAACAAACAGTTCAATTCCTGAAGAAGTTGCAGTGGCTTGAGAATCTGTGAATGGATCATTGTTTTTTTTTTTTGTTTTTTTTTTAAACCCAACATTTTTGTTTTATTATTTTTCTCTTGTTTTAGTTTATTTTTATTAAATGGTAATGTTTCCATTAACACTATTCTGCTTTGCTTGGCCTTGAAACCTAGTGGACCATTTGAAGTTCCATTTGATCGTCTTATTCCACAGAAAAGAAAAATAATTATAGTATAGAACAGAGATCAATATTTTACTAAGGTAGGAATAAAATAGGTCACCAGCAAATCTCATAGGGTTTATGATGAGCCCCTTGTAATAATGATCTAGAATGACTGACTGTAATGTACCTCTAGCACACATGATGTTTTGTATGGCTGTGTTGTTAAGACATGTCACATGTCTAAACGGGATTATGGATCTATTTGTGCATTGGGGAGAGGAAAGGGCTAAATATGCCAAAATTCTGGCTTAATAATGCCACAAAACCGGTGTTAATTTATTGGGAGTTTGTATAAGAAGGGATAGAAATGAACCGTGCTTCAAAATTGTGGCCCAAACGTAGGCGAACATGAGTAAATATACACCAAATTTATCTTTCTTGACTGTCCTAAGTTTACACTACTAACTACAAGATAGTATTGGAAAATCTTTCCCCTTCTCTTTGTAATGGGACTAACAACCTTTGTAGTGTATATAGTAACCCTCAAATCACTGCTCATTTACCACACCTTTACTTGCTTTTCATATTTTGTTTCCCTGTTGTTGTACATGTGACAAAGCTAAATCTGGTATTTGAGGGGTTATTCTTGGCTTCTAATGTTATGACCCCACCAATCAAAGATATCAGCAAATGGAGGACACAATGGAGACTGTGATGGAGCTGTGTACTTAACTGTAGACCCCACATAGTCAGTAATTGATATATCCTTCCACTATGCTGTTACTTTAGTGAAAAATCATTTTCTTTTTTTATCAGACTGCATTATGAGTAATCTCCTCCAATAGGGATAATTGAGATTATAAAAATGCACAGAACAGATGAGAACAAGTTTAGTTACACTGATAATCATATTTAAATCTGCCTATGTGCACAAGTAGTGACAACCTTCAGTTTCGGACCAGTTTTAAAAAGTAGAATTAAAAGGTTGCAGGGACTACCCTGACAAAAGTCAAAATTGGGGTCCATAACACAGAAGATACTTTAACCTAGTAAATATGACAATTGTTTGCTTTCCCTGATACTTCATTTCATGTCACAGACATTGTACGAGTCTTTGCTCTAACTTCCTTGGGATGTAGTAAAGCTGGGAAAAAAGGAAGGAAAAATTACAAAGCGGGTGCGGGGGACTTGAGAAAGATGTCAGTTCTGACCAATTTCTACTTTCCATAAATTATTACATCGTGCAGGAAGGCAGAATTGAGGAGCTGACTTGATTCTGTGCTATAGCTGTCGCTATCTGCGAGGGAGTGAGAAGATAGCTGTACACAGCCTGCTGTGCAAGGCTACGTGGGAATTGTAGTCTCGGGATGAAAGCAAATTGCAGGGATCATAGTAAGAGGGAAAAAATAATTCATTTTTTAGAATTGGGTTAAACATGCTAGGGCAGGGAGTGGTTTACAAACTTAAAAAAAGAAAAATGAAGTGTTGATCCTAAAATCCCCTGTAAACATGTATGTCGTAAGAAAGTACTTGGCACTCAACTCCGATGCAAGATTCTTGGGGACGCTGCCGCCATGAGAAATAAATGATGGGTAGTGTCTTGTTTTCATGGTGAAAGCACCTGCAG
The DNA here is from genome assembly GCF_040894005.1 of Engystomops pustulosus. Lineage (NCBI taxonomy): Eukaryota > Metazoa > Chordata > Amphibia > Anura > Leptodactylidae > Engystomops > Engystomops pustulosus. The sequence goes on along the minus strand of NC_092414.1, from coordinate 78,235,297 downwards.
TTCCACTGACGCACACCAAGCTTATCTCATCATTTCTCATCTCTTACACAAGCAGTCCGTTTGTGGTGATGGTCATGTCATTTGCGAAACTTTAATTCTGGATTCCATACTGAAAGTCAAATGTAAATATCATGTTCTTTATTGAAAAAGATTGCATTGCATTTGAGTCCCAAATACATTCTTATTAAAAATGATTAGTGGGTGGCAGTAGCAGAAGATGGTGGGAGATGAACTTTTGTGGCATTAGGGCACTCTGTACAGTATTATAGTAATGAAGAGCTGCATGATAGATTCTGGTCTTCTAAATCTCCCCCCTATGAATGGTTAAAGTGGTTTCAGGGGAGGATGATGCTCATGACCTATACTTTGCATTGGAATCAGCGGTTTAATAAGTGGTAGTTGCTGTGTACACTTTGCCCATGGTATTGCTACTTACCGTAATCCAATTTGTTTGAAATTGTAGCATGGATACGTAACCTCTGTGGCCCATGAAGAGGAAGTGATGCTTGCCGAAGAACCATGGTTACTTAAAAAAAGGGGTTAAACGTGGTGCATGATCTTGGATTATATGCATCTCAAAACAAGTCAAACATCTCAGAAAACCCTTTTAATGATATCCAGAAAATCCAAGGCCTTGTGGAAAGGGTTGGTGGCGTTACTAAAATATTGTGAAGTCTGAATGTGAGACTCAATATGAGACTCAACCAAGGGGGTTGAGGCTGGGCGAAAGTGCTCCTGGGACCTCTTCTAAAGAGACAGTACTGCATTGTGGGGGGGGGGGGGGGGGCTACAATCTTAATGAAAATAAAGGCGTCTCTGACCCTGAGGACATGCGTGGCATTAGATAATTCATCCAGATTTCCCTTGTGTTCTTAACAGTAGTCCAAAAAGAACTAGGTAAAAGGGAACACACCCAAAGTTATGCCCATTTGATTTTTTTTGGCTATATGCTGCTTTTACCATTTCGGCTACAGCTACATCCATTTCAATGGACATTACTTCTATCCGTAAAAATGTGACATATTTCCCACCATACCATAGATGGAAGAAGGCAGAAGTTGCTCTTGAGCATACAAGGTGCATACAACCTGGCCATCGGTGTAGCATACGTCGTGGCCGGGAGCCAGTGGGGTCATTTGTGTTCCTTTTAATGAAGTATTGAGCTCAGCTGCATCATACATTTTCCCTTTGTTTTTTTCCCTACATATAAATGAAACTGTAACTCTTGAGAAACAAGCTGGTGAATGGACTGTATGGCTGTAGAGCATTCAGGGATCTGCTCTTCTGGGTGATGAGACTTTTAGGTAATTTAACAGTATTATGTGACCTTATCCCCAGACTATTTTTGTTAATTTTATTTGTGAATAGTGATTGTGGAACATGTGGGTTGTTTTGTTGATATAACCGATATGATATGGGACTTCTGTTTTTAATTTCAGCTTTTTTTTTTTTTATATAAAGAAAGCATCAAGTTCATGTTAAATAGCAGTGAATTTTGGACCACTACTACTTTGCATAAAATTCTGAAACCAATCGGTAGATCTAACAAACTGCTGTTGATTTAAAACTGACAAACTTGTATTAATATTGTACTTTTATGAAGTATAAATATTCCGTGGATTACAATAGTCTTGTTTGGAATCTAATGGGGGACAAATATTTCTTTGTTGTAAGGCACTTTCCTTCCATCTGAATTTCTTGTACAACGCAGGAATATGTTCAGTTATGTTTTTGGTTTCTACTCCTGGCCCCCTGGTGCTGATTTCTACGGTGTTTTATAAAATTGTCCAGGTTGGAAAAAAAATAAACTGGTTCTTAATATTTGATATTTCCTGTTCATGGTTTTACAAATGATGTGATGTTTGTCGCTATAGCACGGTCATGTGCACGGTATTCCTAACATTACAACTATGGCTTTTCCTTGAATACTTGCCAATATTTTGGCCGAATCAAACAGTCAATCATCAATGTGCTTTTCTGTCAAAACTTCTGACCACATTATATAGGTGACGGTCCAAACATGGCTATGGTGGCAGGCATACAATTCTCTGACAGGCCTACATGAATAGTCCTGAATGTTTGTAGGCTATAACAAGTGCACAGGAACGCCTGCGCTTGGCCCACTTTGCCACCACCTGTGTCCCCCTTCACGCTCCCTTGGCATAGAGGTGGCATAAAGGAGGAAATAAAAGCAATCGCTGGCAGTTCCCAAGTTATTGTGATTCTTTCAGGGCTTGCACGCCCTGGTGTATAAATCCTGATACATCTCCCCCGTGTCTGTGTTTTGTGTCTGAGGCCGCCAGCCCCGCACCTCTGCTCAGTGATGGCTCTAGGGGTCTCCTGGGATTGAACTTCACTTACCAATATACATTGTACACAGCACCACAGTCCACACCACACCACAGCTAACAGGTGAGGGGGAGGGTATTGATTGCCAATCCTTCAGATAATTCAACAAACTAAATTCAGAAAAATACATTTTTATGCTATTTTTTCCCCCACACCTGGCTATTCATGGCGTACTGACACAAGAATTGGTTGTTCATAAAAGGGAAAACTCATTGTATATCAAAGAATGTATCTGTGTACTTAAAGCCACCACAATTCATATTGTATTGATTGTTCCAATCCCCAATTGGTTGTAGGTAGTGTCAGCCATGGTAGGTCTATGTGTTAGATACCCTAAGCTAGTGGTGGCAAACCTATGGCACGGGTGCCAGAGGTGGCACTCGGAGCCCTTTCTGTGGGCACTCAGGCCATCGCCCCAGGTGTTGACATAACTGCATTATCTTTGGAAGTCATCCTGCTGGACCCACCATTCTTCCTGCACAGAGAGACCCTGGAGAGAAGCTACAATGAGAGTCTGAATTTGTTCTCCTTCATTCAACTGTATTGGTGGCCTCAGGGACCGATACGATTAAATGATGTGGATGAACTGGTAGCAATAGGTTGCAGCATAAAATGCCATGTTGGCACTTCACGGTGATTAAGTGGAATTTGGTTTGCATCTTGGGCACTCGGTCTCTAAAAGGTTCGCCATCACTGCCCTAAGCTTTCCCCAGCAGTAACTGATCATTGAGGGAAACTGAACGCCTTTCATTTATTCTGTAGGAATAATCTTTACCTCTGGAGGAAGGAGGATGTTGGGAATCATACATTTATGGATTTTATTATTTTATTCCCTACAATGGAAACAATGTAATAATTCAATGTACATTTTTAAAAAAGCACTAAATATAAACATTGCTGAGTACATATTGGGGAAACGAGAACAGAAAGTCTATCAGAGGTATTTCTTCCTAAAGTTTTCCCCTAATGCAGGAAAAAAAAAATTATATAAAACATTTACAAAATAAAAACTGATACAGATAAAGGCACAGCCGGTTATAGTTTCTATAAGCTCAAGTGCATAACATAGAATTGCGGTGCAGGGTTTTCCTTCCTTTTCTGATGCAATGCGCATCGGCCTTATGCTTAGAAAAAGATTTAAACAGTTCGCAACTTGTGGGGAATACAGTCCTGTAATATGTGATAGAAACTGTCCTGCTGGCAAATACTCCAGTAGTTCAAGACAAACAGAACTTCATTTTCGGTCAGGATAGATGCAATGATAAGTAATGGTGTATAGCACACCATACATGGGAGGCTGTAGCTAGTGTCTATGCAGAACCAGAATTATACAAGGAAACACCAGTCTAGAAGACAGACTTGCATCAATTGGCCAGGTACATCTTGTGCTTTGCTAACCCAGTGCATGGTTCAGTTCAGTGATCTGTCCTGTACTGTACACAAGAAGCTGTGGCAACCTGAAAGATTGGGGCGTCTTGTATGATGATGGAAGTCCTGCACGCTTCATACAAGGAACCTCTAATGAATTAATCAAGTCCATATAGAGCCTTCAAAGAACATCAGGACTTTTGCGAGTTTGATGAAAGCAGCACTGGAGATGTTGACCTGTCAAGCCCTGGAAGCTGCAATGGCAAGTGACTGTTCAGCAGGTTTGGAAACTAGAGAGGAAAAAAAAATGCGACAACTTAGATCACCTTTGGGATTTATTATATACACACTAACGCTCCAAAGTTTGGGGTGGCCCACACAATATTTGTGTTTTCCATGAAAACTCATACTTTTATTTTACAAATGAGTTGCAAAAAGAGTAATTTTCTCCTTCAAACGTTGCTTTAATTAGAGAATGCTGCCTTTGCTGTAATTCCAGCATTGCAGACCTTTGGCATTCTAGCTGTTAATTTGCTGAGGTAATCTGGAGAAATGTCACCCAATGCTTCTAGAAGCCCCTCCCACAAGTTGGTTTGGCTTGATGGGCACTTTTTGCGTACCATTTGGTACCAATGGGGTTGAGATCTGGCAACTGGCCTGGCCACTCCATTACAGGTAGAATATCAGCTGCCTCCTTCCCTAAATAGTTCATAATTTGGAGGTTGGCTTTGGGCCATTGTCCTGTTGTAGGATGAAATTTGATCTAATCAAGCGCTGTCCACAGGCTATGGCATGGTGTTGCAAAATAAAGGGATAGCCTCCCAAAATCCCTGTGACCTCCTACTTTACCAGCAACGAAGCAACCCCAGACCATCACATTACCTTCCCCATGCTTGACAAATAGCGTTGGGCACTCTTCCAGCATCATTTCAGTTATTCTGCGTCTCACAAATATATTTCTGTGTGCTCCAAACACCTCAAACTTCGATTTGTCCATCTATAACCCTTTATTTCCAATCTTCCTCTGTCCAGATCCCAGATATGGCTTTTTCTTTACCACTCTGCCTTGAAGGCCAGTATCCTGGAGTCACCTCTTCACTGTAGAGGTTTACACTGGCGTTTGGTGGGTACTGTTTAATTAATCTGCCAGTTGAGGACCTATGAGGCGTCAATTTCTTAAACTAGAGACTCTAATGTACTTGTCTTGTTGTGCAGCGGGGCCTCCCACTTCTTTCTATTCTGGTTAGAGCCTGCCTGTATTCTCCTGTGAAGGGAGCAGTACACACCGTTGTAGGAAATCTTTAGTTTATTGGCAATTTGTCACATGGAATGTCCTATTTCTAAGAATAAAAATAGACTGTCGAGTTTCACATAAGTGAAATGTATCCATTGTGAGAGTTTCATAGAACAAACAAATGTGATGCCCCAAATTATCAACCAGCTCAAAGGAAGGTCACTTTATAGCTTCTCTAAGCAGCCACACAGTTTTCTGCTGTGCTATAATACTTGTACAAGGGTTTTCTAAACGTCCATTAGCCTTCTTACACAATTGATTAAAGTAGCGGTTGTTGGAAATGGGCCTCTATATACCTATGTAGATATTGCTTTAAAAAACAGACGTTTGCAGCTGGAATAGTCATTTACCACATTAACAATGCATAAAGTGTATTTATGATTCATTTAATATTAGCTTACTTTTCTTGCAAACATAAGTAAATTTCTAAGTGACCCCAAACATTTGAGCTGTAGTGTATATTATTATGCTTCAGACTTTAAAGGGGTTAGTTCACACTTACCTGGAATAGGGTGTTTGGTCCCTGCAACCTGGCAGGACTTAACGGAGCTACTGGGCTCAGACTGCTCCAAAAGTGGATGCTGGACAGCAGGGGACTTGGGGTTAACAATAGTCCATTAGGCGTCTACAAGACAAAGTTAAGATCGAATGAGGTTTATAAACTGTATAATGTTTCTTGGTAATAAACAGAATCTTCTCACGGGTCTTTATACAGTCGTCATCCTGATTTGGTCTACCAACATTTTAGTATCATTGCCTATTCCAAGGATAGGTGATCAGTATAAGGTAAGTGAAATTTTCATACATGTGTAATAAATTTGTATTGGTTCTAAACCACCTGGTTATTCACAGCACTGTACTACTGTGTAGCATCAAGCAGAAAGGGTTTTTTATGGGGCTAAAAATACTGATGACCCTGTATGAATAGGTCCTCAATGCAGCTAATCTCCTTTCAAATGATTAGGAGTTGATCTGCACAACCCTGCTCTGACCACTATACTGAGAATAGAGCCGTCTGCTTCGTTTTGGACCCCATCAATCTGATATTAAGGACCTCTGCTGCGGATATGCTATCAATATATTTAGCCTGGATAAACCCAGTCACAATAGACTTCCCAAATGAGTTATGATTAACTCATGAAACTTTACTTACTCTCTTGTGTTTTGCAAATGTAATAATATTGGGCTTTAGTTATAGGTCACATTACAGAGCTAGTCTTTCTAACATACTGCCTAAAGAGGTGAATGTAATACCGCCATATAGTGCCACTGTGAGGATAATTCATATAAATTCTCTGATAATTTGTGTTTTGTATGGAGTCTTGAATACGTTTCACGGCTAATATGAATTTACCTGAGCAGTAAAGAAAGCTGGTGTCAAGGATCCGGAAGGAAGTGCTGGGCTGTTAAGAGCAATGGAACCAATATCATTACTGGAGAGGAGAAGGGGTGGTGAGCAGATTTCCAAGCCTTTGGGCTTCTTTGCTTTGGGAGGGTGACAGGAAATCTTTGATTTTGAGCCTGATGAGAGATTTAATGGTTCCATGGAGTCTGGATAATCTACAAAGAAGCTTCTTTGCTCTGTTGATAAGGACAGATTAGGAGACAGAGAAGGGGAGCGTGATGAATGTGGTGAAGAAGAAACACTAGCTACATTTGGTGATATACGAGGAGACCTTTTAGCAGACAAGGTAGAGGATAAGAAGGCAGAGGCCACTGCAGATTCTGATGTAGAAGGCAGTGAAATGATAGGCCGGACAGTTTCTTTGTCCATTTTGTTTGTAACAAATCTTATAACAGTCCTGACTTCCTCTATTGGACTTTTGGCTTCTGGTTGGTCATCTTCTTCATCATCTTCCTCATGAAGATCCTCCTCTTCATCATCATCATCATCATCATCTTCTTGACTCCTTTCGGTTTTGATGACTTTGTAGGCATCCGTTTGATGTTGCAATGAATTTATGGTGAAGGAGGAATATAATCCTGAGTTTATGTACTCATTGCGGCTCGCGCTCTTCAAGGCCGATAAGGTTTGCTTGTGCCTCTCGTGGAGATCGCTTGGGATCTTGCAATCACCGTCCTGCAGCAATAGGTTATCCCTGCTCACCTCCACAGTGTGAGGGTCCATTTTCAAGATTTCTGGAAAGGACACAAACTTGTAGACAAACTTCTGGCCAATAACTTTTTTAATGATGTTCTGCAGGGAAGATTCAAATAAATAATTAGGTATTTATAAAACAAAAGTTGTCCTTCTCCACCCCCATATTTGGATGAATCCCATGTGGACATTAAAGTGCCCGGATTCCCTTTGCTTTTTTATGACAAAGACATTTATTGGCTAAAAGTGGAACTGAACTCTTAACCAAACTGTATAAATAAATTGTATACTTTATACTGTCCCTCCATATCGTGTATATGATCTGTCACTCATACTGACAGCTCATATACAAGAAGCTGATAACGTTTCTAATGACTTTACTCTTCACAGAAAGATGCTGGATTGTCTTATTTTTGTACACCCTTAAATTATCAAGTAAAATATTATCTGTGAGATGTTTATCTGCAGCCTCTTATCTACTTGAGTGTAGTTGTTGTACCAAGTTTGCAAGTTATCCCAAGCTGACTTCATTCAACAATATAGGAGTGGTGGAAATTAACACACAAAGCACTGGGCTATCTAAGGCACTGAGTGTTGTAAATATCTGAGGGCTGTGATCAGCAATTTCTGACACACTCATCCTATTGAATGTAGAATCAGGGAGCATCCTCAACCGAGAACAACCCCCCTCCCCCCCCCCCTTCTCTGGATTGCTGGGGATGCTGTTCTCATGATTTGTGGGAGTCCTAGCTGTCAGACCTTCACCGATCACCTTATTATCCCCTTGGTACAACCCCTTCAGAAGAGGAGCAAAACAGAGGGGTCTTTGCACCCTCAGACACTGGAGTTCTGATGTAACTGCAACCTCTCCATCACCTACAACCTCTTTGTTGCTACTGTATTAATGATTTTACTCTAGTAGAGTGAAAATTCCCAAATGACTTTGTAACCAATAATTATATTTATGTAATTAGTAAGAAAGCTCAGAATGAATGATTTCGGCATTAGCAATGACACAAGGATATAAAATCCATAGCATAGCATTAGTACACAGAATTAGGTGGAATTGCATCTTATGTAACGAGATCCTGTCCTATAATGAAAGGTTTCTGACATGCTGAACAGCATAATGCACTTTCTTTATAACTATACTACATATATCTAAGAACACTTAGATTTGATATAATGTTGATCATACCTTATCGTAATAGTATCGGAGGGCGCGGCTCAGCTTGTCGTAGTTCATGTTGGTTTTATTCTTCCGCAGTCCCCATAGCTTGGCCACCTCCTCAGCCTTGAGTAGCTTGAATTCTCCATCATTGGACGTCCAGCAGATAAGATGCTCGTGTTTTTGATCAAGGAGCAATTGCAACAGAAACTGCCACAGAGTGATTGCACTCTCCATACCTACAAGAAGGAACATCAGTGTAAGTGTATACTGTGCAGCCCACCCATTCAAGTATCAGATATGCTTTCATTATTTTCCCATCTTTGCATGATGATACCTAGCCCTGCTTTTCTTCATGATAAATGCAGTTCGGATTATATTGGGACAGATTTATCAAGCTGTCTGGAAGTCAAAATATTTCTAGTTGCCCATGGCAACAAATCACGGCTCCCCTTTAAAATATTCATGAGCACTGGTAAAATAAAAGCTGAGCTGTGATTGGTTGCCATGGGCAACTAGAAATATTCTGACTTTCCGACAGCTTGATAAATCTGCCCCTATATGTTCCCCCCCAAAAAACTTGTAGGAATATATAAGCTTTCGGCTATCACGCCACAAGGTGGCAGACTTGCCTGAGCACAGTACGTTACATGCACTTTGTTCAGAAGTGACATTGTTCCCTGCTGATGTATATGGCTCAGGGTGGTAATGGAATGTGTGGACATAAAATAGCTAGTAACTACCCAAATTACTAAGGCTGGGTTAACACTTTGTCTTATGGACAGGTCACAGATGAAGGGTATTCTTTTGTCCGCTGTCTGTTTAATATATGTAAGCATACAACACTATGCTGTTGGATTCGGCTAACTGCTGTAACAAAAGGTATTGGGGAGAAGTGAATGGCATCAATCCCCGGCCTCTGCTAAACGTGAGCATTGGGTGTTCCCATAGTGCTGTAACTGTCCATATATAGATGTTAGAAACAATGCATGCAGCAAATGTTTTCTCCTGCTGCTGACAGTGGTATGGGGCTGCCTATAAGACATATCCTGACTATATACATGTAGAAATGTGTAATGAACATTGGCGCACAATGCTTAAAGAGAACCTGTTTGTTACTAAACCACAAAAATTATACAAAAGTATATGGCCGACTGCCTGTGTGCTGGACATGCCTTAATAAAGGGAGAACGCTGCTGGCAGCCAGAAAAATGTACCTATATCTATGGTCCGGTCAGGGGGTGGGTTTCCAGACACAGCAGTTAACCATACGGTGGCCCTCGCGGCCGCTTATTTATATAACTGCGCCTCCTTATCTTCTTGTAGTCAAGGTGGGCGTGGCCTCGGGCTATATGTAGCAGCTCATTCCCATGCTTTCTCTTTATGCAACAGGAATGTCATATGACCAGTGTGAACACAAAGCAGGTCCTTTAGCTTCCTAACAGTAAACTGTACACCAAGCACATATCTGAGCACATTAAATCACAGCAGACTCCATGGAGAGGATTAGAATTGTGTGCAATGACCTGCAATGAAGTGACATGACATTAGGACACGCCCCCCTCCCCACTCACTCTAGATAACTTTGGATATAACTCTGATTTTATGTTAATGGGAAGGAAACAATTTTTAGCTTGAAGAAGGATGTCGGTTAGTTAACATGGCTCTATGAAAATCTGCCACTATTTGTGAAAAATGGGGTGAGAGGTTCCATTTAACCCCACCCTGCAGGTTGTGCCAAATATACCAAGAGGTCATAGCCCATAGGCCCATCCATGCAGCCAAACAATTGTATGAGTGCGCTATTACCTGCAGGTTATAGCTGAAAGGCGCTGATGTTCCTGCCCTGTGCCTCCCCTGTGCATGGAGTTGAAGGGAAATAGTCACAATTCCTGGCCATGCACTGGGAGTTTGTGACGTACCTTGATAAATCCCCCTATTGTGCACCCAGACACTTACAATTAAAGGCAAAACCATATCATGGCACTGTAGCTATTATCATAAAATACATAATACTGTAATAATTATAGCTATGCCACTGTATGTCATCTTAAAGGACATCTACCACCAGGATGAAAGATTGTAAATCAAGCACCCTTACATAAAGGAGTGTGCCCCTTCTGGTGGGATCCCCAGGGGGGCTCAGGTTCTATTAAGACCTATGAAGCCTGGAGCCCCTCAAGCTCGTTTGCATAATTTTAACGCCTTTAATGGCAGAGGGGGCACACACCAGGTCAGTGTACTTGGTTTACAATCCTTCACCTTGGTGGTAGATGTCCTTTAATCATATTTCATTAACCTCAATATCCATAAGATATTGTGCAGTAAACACTATGGCATATCTTTTGGATATTTTAAAAATATATATGTAGGCTGCACACCACAATATAAAAAGAGTGGGTACTTTATTCACCCAAGTGCTACTTTCAGATCCTCTTCAGAATCCTTTCTCAAGCCCTTGAGGATAATTAATAAAATCGATTTTAACAATCTTCTTTAAAAAGAAAAAACAATGTAAAGAAAACGTATATGACTGGGGAGATGGAGGGTTCTAAATAAGCCAAACCCATCCACATAGGCAGGGTTGGATTATGCCTGCCATGTGCCCTGGGCTGTATGAATATTATAACCAATACAAGTCTGGAATCACTTCCTACATATGGTGCTAGAATCAGCTCTTTGGGGAATGGAGGATGTGTCCCTTCTGCATGCCATTAATATGTGGTTTCAGGACCTTTGGAAAAGCTTCAAAGGTCCTGAAATGGCTCTTGTGTACATGTGTATTGAGAGCAGAAACAGATGTACAAGGATTCTTGGGTGAAGGTCCTTCTGAGTATAAAATTTGGTTGGTGCATGATCGGCACACCAGCACTGGGCATACCTGGGCAAGTGCTAGAAGCCCAGAACTTCTGGGGTGGCCCACATAAGGCTGTACCTAATGAATCCATGGGGGTCTTATATAAAATGACCACAAGGGGGCTGTTTGGGATGATAAATTAGGGAATATTTTAGGGATGAAGAGACTGTCTTAGGTTCTGAATTTTAATGCCCCACTTGAGTTCACTACAAAGGGGCCCATTGAGGCTCTGTCGCCCAGGGGCATACTGAAACCTGGAGATGACCCTGTGTGGGTGGTCTGGGTGGCCATGGACCCCCTAGAAGGCTTGGGCCCAAACTGCCTATTATAATCTACTACTGTACATAGGTAATGGTCTCTGTGTCATAAAACAAACTTGAATTGAGAAAATCTCTGGCCTGAAAGCAGAGAAATCTTCATTGTTATTTCTATGCAGATGGACAATCCCATGCCCCAGGTTCACAGTAGGAGAAATGCGGATGAGGGGATGCACTGACTTCTCCACCATGCCAATATCACACAGAAATGTGTTAAAAATTAAAATGCATTCCTGCCACTCGTTTCATTTATACATAAGCCAGGAGCTGACAGGTTCCCTTATGTATGGTTTACTTTGTGTTTTTTCATACACTATGCCAGCTGTTTGCCTTTGGTGATCTCTATCTATCAGACAGGAACAGGCCTTGATTTTGCTTTTAGTTTTGGTTCTGGTTTTTCTGTAGATTTCTGGAGGAAACTGGAAAAGGTTGCACAGGATATCTGGACGCTTACATTTGCCCTGGTGCAGAGTCATAGCTGGTCACTTCCTTTCCTCTTTCTCATCTCTCTTTGTATTTCCGCAGCTGATAAAGTGAAACACTTTTCCATTTTCAGTTTTCTACAATAACTAAGCTGTAAAGCAGCCAGGTCCTGGGGTGGTACATTGGCCACTTCATCATTTGGGCAATACGCGGCTTGACCACATGCCTCTATTACCACTTGTACATTTATGACTATTCTTTTGGGGGTTTTTTTTAATATCGCCTCAGGTCAGTCTTCAGAATAACAGAATTTTAGGTGAAACGTATTAGTTTACTTAAGAGACACAATGTGTACACATCTGCAGGATGTGGTAAAATATAGACATGTAAGTATCTGCACCTTCCATATGACAGTTCAGGAGATATTGCTGCAGATAATCACTATATAGTATAATACTTCAATAACTGTGATAAGAAATCTCTGGGAATACACAGGAATAACATTGTGATGCGGATCTTTCCACATGCAGCTCGGTTAATGTTTCCGCCCGGAGCATCCTCAGTGTGTCTATTGTGCTCAAGCTGTAAAAATGTTCTATATCAGTACTTCCACCTATTATGTTTGTGAGGCGTCGTGCTGGGAAATCAACATATGGTAGGAATTCCTGCAGCACCACCCTGTGGAAAACATAGGACAGTCCAAGCCTACAGCCAAGCAAACAGCTTACATAATATAATGGAAGGATTACACATGCATCCATACAAGGTAAATGATCTGACGGTATGCCCTGTACTTGTCTGACACAATTACCTACAAAACCTCGACCACTATTGCCAAATAGAAGAGCATAAGCTAAGTGCCATGTTCCAAGCGGCCCATTATGCAGGAGGTCCTATATGTACACATAACAGCCTGGTCCAGAGCCATGGGCTTCATCCACTTTGTTTTCATTCTTGGTGTGGGGAACAATATGGTTACAAATATGCAGGTAATAGTAGATCTTTGGAGATCTAATCATTCATAAAGCGATCGCTTTATTTTTGACACCACTAAATCAACCATCAAAAAATGTATGATTTGAAATGTATGGTTCAGTATTATAGTTTGTACAGTTGAAAAAAGATACATGTGCATCAAGTTCAACCAAGGACGGGAAGGGACTGGATGAGGAAGAGATTTATGGGAACCAATTGTATATAACATAACCATCAATGTTCTTTAGGTGTAAAAAGGCATCTAGACCCTTCTTGAAGCTCTCTGCTGTCCCTGCTGTGACCAGCGCCTGAGGCAGGCTATTCCACAGATTGACAGTTCTCATAGTAAAAAAAGCCCTGTCGCCTCTGCTTATTAAACCTTGTTTTCTCCAGATGGAGACATTGCCCCCTCGTCTTTTGATTTAATCTGGAACAACTTTCCAGAATAACCATTCTCAGGATAGCACTTTACTGCTGCACTGTGAAACAATACCAGTCCACACAAAGTTGCAGTAGTAAAGTGCGTTTATTGATGGGGCAGTTATAGAAAAGAAAACTGCTCCAACGTTGGTGAATGTGATTCTTATCAGTTTAATCCCATGTTGCTCTTTAATAGTACAATTAGGTGGGTAGTGTTAACTCCCTACCAACGTCCACCAGGACCAACAAACACAAAGTACAAATGGTGGATGTGGGGCTAAAACTTAACTTTTAATAAAGTAAAAAAGGTAAAAGTTTTGAATACATACGTAACTCCCAAATGAGTACTTAAAAATGCCCACCAACAAAGATAATTAATACGCTCATCCAAGGGGCACAATAGTAACCATCCCTATGCAATGCAGGTGTAATGGGCTTTTAGAACCTGTCTTTACTGAAAATGATGTCCCAGATGACCGGTTCTCCTTAAAGGAACAAATAAAGCATTCTTTAGATGTATAAGGAAAGGAAGCTTAAGCTTATATTCCTCTTGGTGATTTACTACTTTGTATCTCTAGGGCAGTGGTGGCGAACCTAGTGATGGCACTCGGAGCCATCTCTGTGGGCACCCATGCTGTCATCAGCACAAAGGTCACCATTCAGGACTCAAGAACTCCTCCTGCAATCACAGGCAGCCCAGGATGTGCCATGTCCAGCACTATTTTAAAGTGATATGAAGTGCAGGAGGAGCCCCTTGTAGCCCCTTCTCCGGATCTGTGAGACAAGGGGACCTTATTGGGAAACTACAATAATCTAAATTACTCCTTCTTTCTACTGTATTGGTGTCCTCAGGGTGCTAACGCATATAAAAGTTGTGAGTGTCTTTAATTTGGCACTTTGTAAAAAATATGTGGCTTTTGCTAGTAGTTTCGGCACTCGGTCCCTAAAAGGTTTGCCATCGCTGCTCTAGGGTTTAAAATTAAACTAAAGTATGAGGGAACAATAAGGGAGGCAATAAGAGTAAACTGTAGAGTTTTTTTAACCTCTATAATTCTGGAGATGGTGCACAGTTACACCTACAACTGAACTCTTCGGGTCAAGAGTTGAAGTTAGTAATTATTTCCAATTTGTAAAAATATTTATTTTATTGATGGGTATTGCATCTCAAGATCCATAAGAATCTGCTATTGTGAGATTGTCAGTGACTACAACATAAACAAATAGCACTTGAGACGTTACCATAAAATCGCCACTTATGTCATCGAATAGAGGTCTCTAGGTAAGAAATAATATAACTCTACACCTGTGCGCCAGTGACCTCAATATTTTGGAAAAACAGTTTCATCTGATTTTATAGAGTGCTGGATTAAGAGGATTTTGGCTATATGCATTGCTGAGGTGTGGACACTTCTCCCAGCACAGGAACCTGCCGATCCAATAGCATGGAAAGTGGCTTATGCTATCTGGCCTCACCGAGCAGTGGGGAAATCCGGGTACTCCCTGGTGACATTACATGGTTACGTTAATCTGCTTTTACTAGTTTATTAAACCAACCACCTTTGACTGAAACTATAAAAGACAGTGTAAATGTCTTACAATTGTGCACATTGTGTGATATATTTGGCATCATGCAACTACATGTTTTCCTCATTTTAAGACAACTCCTAACTCCATATAAAGGATCCAATACTTCTATCTGATAAATATAGACGTCGAAACCTTTGAAAAGGTTATCTAGCAAGCCACAAGCATTCATGCTTTTTAGTGAAAATCACAAAATATGTTTCGACTGATGCAAAATAAAGAAACCTGTATGTGGGGAGCCTGATACTACACTATACTTCTAAGTGACACTGTTCACTGCAGTCAAGCCAGTTCCACATAACCACATTCAGTCTGAAACATGACATGTACTGCTCATATTTCCTGCACTGACCACTGCTACAGGAACTGAACTGACTGCGGGACCACAATCCAGTCAACTACTACCTATAGAAAATCTAAAGATTGGAAGTATTTATGCATGATCGCTGCCCCATACAAACTCCTCCTTACCACAGCTATAGCTGCACATTATCATTACAACGTACACTCAGAGTTCATAAATTACACTAAAGGTGTTGTCCAAGATTAAGTAAAAATAAACAAGGTGGCCGGGGGTGGGCTGCAAAAAAATAACTTACTTACTTCCGGCGCTACCGGTGTCCCACACCACGCTCTCTTTAGGCTGTTTTCAGGGACACGGGAGCTTCACTCCAGCTACTTCCAGCTGGGCACGACCACCTGTCACCTGTCCTAGCACCTGATACAGCACATGGACAGTAGTCGGGTGGGCATGGCCGGCCGGAAGCTGCAAGAATGGAACTTTGGGCTGTCCATGCCCAGAGAGAGCATGAGACGAGGTAAGTACTAGTTATTTTTTTATGCAGCCCACTCCCGGCCACCTCGTTTTTGTTTGTTTTTTTACTTAGTCTAAGGCAACCTCTTTAAAGGACATCTACCATCTAACATGCTGATGACAGACTCCTATAACTCACTTGTCTGCTGTCTTCTCAGTGTAATAACGCTGTAGAAATATAGACTTTTACTCAATATGCTAATGAGCCACAGGCGCTCAGGCTTACGTCACCAATAAAATTGGACAATACAGAGTAAAACATAGTCATATGGCTGCAATAGGAATGAGGGCCCCCCTGCTCACAGGAGCTTACAGTCTCATTCCAGTTTGGCCACCCATCTTCCTGGACATCTTATTTCAAGACACTGTTTACGCCATGAAAACATAGCCTACATGTCAGTTAGGCTTGGCATAACTAAATAAAGAACAACTTGCACCTAAAATCCTTACACTGGGACATATTTCTGAAGTTTAGCTGGAGAATGTAATGTGTGCGCTACATTAATAAGTAAATGATAGAATATGGTGACTCACACCTAGGAAGAATGACATCATATAGCAAGCGGGTTCCATCTCAAGCCAGTCACCGTGAGTCACCAGCATCTTTTCTTTGTTCTTCATGGAGAAGTTTTTAAGTTACATTCATTGCTCATTACTATCTGATCATTTTCTAGGGGATGATTTCCTGTGGCAGATTTTCAGATCCACCATATATTACTCATATAACATCTTCTCTTAGGACAGGGGTAGGGAACCTATGGCTCGGGAGCCAGATATGGCTCTTTTGTTTGCTGCATCTGGCTCTTAGACAGCTGTGGCTACCTATCTACTTGGGGGCATGTGTTGTGGCTACCTATATACTGGGGGACATGTGCTATGGCTACCTATCTGGTAGCCGCCTGTCTTTATAGGAACCCGGAAAGTGAGCAGCGGCGCACTGGCCCTATAAATCCGCAAATGCCAGCACGCACGCTGGCCAGCCGGTATGGGAGCCGGAGAGTGGTGGGTTGAATGTGCTCGGAAAGGAGCACCGCCACAGAGAGTGACACGGGTGTGCCTGCGATTCGAGACCTAGATCGCAAGGGCACCCATGACACTGGGACTACCTATCTACTGGGGTATCAAGAAGGCTCAGTCAGAAAACAATCCTTCATACGGTTATGTAAACGGAAAGATAGAGTTCAGCAAGTAAAAAATGGAAACTCAAAACCTGGCCCTCGAAGATAACCTGTCACCAGGGAACAAACCACACACAGCACCTTTTAGATGTCTATATACATGTTCCACTGAAACACTTTTGTTGATGTCCTCTGTCGCGTTCATTGAGGTCGTGTATACAGTCTGTATAGCCTACCTCCTCACTGACACTGCTAACCCAGCCCCCCTCATGAACGAGAGAGACATGTGACTCTCTGAAGAGAATTCCTGAAGGCAGCGTGAGGTTGATTTCTCTACATATAACCAGGTCTCTCTCAGCTGCCACCTTTCTGAGAGATTGTTTTATGATGTAGCAGTGCTGAGTCATAGCCACTGTCTGCCCCTCTCTCTTTCAATGTTCCAGCAAGGGGTTGTATAGAACCTCCTACCTTTTCTATAGCCACTGCAGGGTAAAGTAAAGGGATCTGTATATGTCTGTAGTTGAATATTAGCAGAGGATACCTACCTACTAGTTCCATACCAGCAGAATACTGTTTGTAGCAGTGAGACCTGTCAGTCCGGACTAGGGAGGCATGGCAATGCAGTGATCGCTGCATATGCAGGACCCCATTAATATCATTGGACTCACACAGGGGGACTCCCTATACTTACCCAATTTTTTTTTATTAAATGGTTTATCACTACATGTTCCCGTTTACATAATTGGCTTCAGCCTACTCTCATCACACCGCAATATGTGATGGAACATCTCACATTTTCACATCATTTAGAACACATAAAGATGGAAATTGATAAGTCTCTTGAAATTCTTCTACTGCATTACTTGGCATCTTTCACTTTAAGACGATGGTACTTCCTCTACGTGGACCTTGACAAAACCCTTCCCCCCCCCCATGCCCAAGAGCATGAGCTGAGGTGGATGGAACCATGGGCAGAGAAAAGTGCACATACATTTTATAAGGGACCTGAAGAGCAGAGAGAGAGCATTAAAGGCAGTACAAGCAGTTCATGTAAAGGGAAGAAATAAAGATGGTGCTGGGGGGATTGTAAGTGCGTTAAGAGAATGGACGTAATTCTGGAAGACAGAAGCGGAGTTCTCAGGGAGGGCTTTTTCTGCTCTGGGATAGTAGAGTAATATGTAGTGCCACACACCACGAGTGCTCTATAATAACAATTCAGTATTTTGGAGAGCTACAGAAAAAAAAACAGAGCAGTCATCAAGGAACACATTTGGATACTTTTGAAAATATCAGTTATGAGTCCCGAAAACTCTTTTAATATTTTAACTAAATGTAACTGTAGTCACAGGGGCTCTAACAGGGTGTCAACAGAAATCTGTTGCAATTACAGTCGGGAGCCCTCCAATATGCTGCAATACCATAGTATTTCAATACATGTATGAGCGATCAGAAATAACCTAGACAAACCTGTTAGAGACTGAGTGTCTGACAACTTAGAGGGGCACAACAGCTGCCGGAGTGCCTGCGTGCTTTTATAAAACCTGCAAGTTTTGAGGTCGACCTGGCGTAGTTTTGCTCTCCAGCCGTACTACCTAAAAAATACATCAAGAGGCCTAAGTCTCTTGATGTATCTGGCTGTACCCGGGGAAGAGGGGCCTTGTCTTTAAAACTCATAGCAGGTGTATAATATAAAATGTATCCCAACACAAGGAAAACTGGCATATGCAGACAGCTCAGAAGCTACTGCTTTTTGCATTACAAATGACAATATGTCCTTGTATATATTTTCACATGCAGTAAGTTTGCAGTAAGTGTTGCTTCCCTGTCCTGGATATTTTGGTTTTAATACCATACTGCTAAGCCACCATGAGCACCCAGCCTCTAGTAAAAAAGGATGTATGCATTGTAAGACTGGAGCTAAAAATAGTGTTGTATGTAGGGATGAGCGGACCCATTAACGCTCACTCCCACTAGTAACACTTGCGATCAGTGCTGGCACCGGGGAACGATTACATAAGCTGGTTATTCTCATGTACTTTCAATGTAGTGTCACTTGTGTCACTTCCCAAATAAAGTGGGGACAGTGCGCTATCACCCCAGCACTCCATAGCTCTTAACCAGCATCAGTATTTGGAGGCCAACACAGGAAGGACACAAAAGATTTAATTTCTTGCTATGACATAACAATACCGTGCAAACCAAATTAAGGCTACATTCACACTCATGTATGGGGGACGTATGCACGGCCGATATACGTCCCCCATACACTTCTATGGGCTCAGGGCCCTGTACGGGAGCGGTACGGTGCCGCACACTTTTCCCGTGATACGGCGCCGTGCGCTGTATCTGCCTATTGAGAGGGGCGGGGGTAAGCAGCGCTCATCCCCTGCTCCTCTCCGCAGCGCTGATGTATGCCCGCCTTACTACGGTACGGCGGGCATACATCGTGTGAATGTAGCCTAATAATGTAAAAAATATATAATTTATGTACTTTACTCGTCCAAAATACTTGAGCTGCGAGCTTTGAATCTGGAGCTGGATGACTTTGATGCTTCAAATGGCTAAGTGACCAGCTTTAAATGTATAACTTATAAAAACTTATAAAAAACTGTATAAAATTTTTTGAACACAGGAATATTGCCCATAGGAAAAGTCTGTACAGTAAATGCCCTCAATTCTTGGTTGGGTCTCCTTTTGCATAAATGACTGCATCAATGGGTCGTGGCATGGAGGGATTAGCTCATGGTGCTGCAGAGGGGTTATGGAAGCCCAAGTTGCTTTGATAACAGCCTTCAGCTCATCTGCTTGTTGGATCTGGTGTCTCTCCTATTCCTCTACACAATACCCAAAAGATTCCTTATGGGGTTAAGGTCAGGAAATTTTGCTGACTAATTAAGCATAGTGATACTGTAGTTGTTAAACCAGGTATTGGCACTTAAGGCAGTGTGGATAGGTGCCAAGTCCTGCTGGAAAATGAAAATTCCATCTCCAAAAAGCTTGAGAAGGTAGAGGGAAGCATAAAGTGAAAAATTGTAGCCCATGTCCTGGATACGTGTAGTGGCTTTTGAAGCACTGACTCCAGCAACAGTCCACTCTTTGTGAATTTCATCCAAATTTTTTAATGCCCTTTTCTTAACAATCCTATTCAGGTTGCTTGTGGACCTTTTTCTACCATTTTTTTTTCCGCTCAACTACCCATTAATATGCATTGATAAAGCACTCTGTGAACAGCCAGCTTCTTTAGCAATGGCCTTTTGTGGCTTATTCTTATTCTGGATTGTATCAGTGACTGCCTTCTGGACATCTGTAAAGTCAGCAGTCTTCCCCATGATTGTGTCGCCTACTGAACCAGACTAAGGGACCTTTTAAAAAGCTTAGGAAGTCTTTGCAGCTGACATGGGGGGGGGGGGGGTGCCACATCTGGCAGGATCTGTTCTTCTTTAAGCTTCTCATGCCCAAGTTTTGAAGATAAAATGCTTTAAAAACCCTGAGGCTCTTTTGCATAATTTTGAAAGCTTTTTTTTTTTTTTAAACTAAGGCATAAGAAGCTAAAAGAAGAGAGGATCCTGTCAGAGGGGGCGCACACTAGTAGGTCAGTGTTCTTGGTTTACAATCCTTGATCCTGCTGATAGAAGTCCTTTAAGGAACAATATAACAAGAAAAGGCAAAAGTTTACTACGGTATCAGACTACATACAGGTGACAATTTACTAATACTATCAATGGCCAAAGACTAGCTTCAGCAGTTTATGTCAGCGCTTAGCTGCAGTAGGCATCTGCCTGCAAATGGAAGATTATCACCTCGGCCAACAAATAATGAAAAAGGGGGCCTTTTTTTTGTTTCTTACTGACAATCTGCAACCTTCAGTTACATTTTTGGATTAGTCTGAAATTGTTTCCTTACATTCATATACAAATAGAAGACTGCCATTCACCTGTCTTAAAGGGGTTTGCCCATGCATGAAATCTCTCAAATTTGAATCCCCTAGTGATGTCAACATAATAAAGATAATTTTTAACCCGTTACTTTACAATTTTACTCAGTTTTATTGCTGTTTTAGCTCATATCACTCAGTGATGGTCAGAGTAAGATTCCAGGCTGTGGGAAGGGACTCTCAAACCAGACACATTATGATTCCTCTAGTTCTGTGAGCTGAAAAAGTGGTTAGATTATCAGGGTTTATATACACTTTCATTTACCTTCTGAGCATTGTACTAATATCTGACACATAGAAAAAGAGATGAGACAGAACAGAGATGAGAGATGATGAGAGCCATGAAATGCATATCATATCCGATGTGCCTCCCTCCCCCTCCCCAAGAGAACTTATCTGCCTGTAGCTTGTAGCTCAGGATGTGATATGTTATTGTTTGCAAACAGTAAGTCAGTTAGTGTGAGCTCGTCTTAGAATGCAGGGGGAGAGGCTAGAGGGAGAAAACAGGGAACAACTCGGATCCACAGTGTCAGACAGAAAAGCAATATGGCTGCCAACCCTTAATTTAGAAGATCCAAGGTCGTAAACCAGGGGCAACTGAAATTGTGTACAGCAGGACTGATAGAGACAGGTTGGAATTATATCTGTGAAATGCTGTATTTTTTGTTAATAACAGTTAATTAGAGAATGTGTTATTTTGTTATCCTAAGTACATTTAAGAAACCTGTCTGCGTGGGAACTACCCTTTACTTCAATTCAATGCTAAAACAAAAAGGAGAAGCTATAATAGCTATCTGCTATAAATCCTTTTAGAAAGAAATATACTGCAGTCGGTGGTAGTGTGAATGTGGCCTGCAAAAATCTTTTGTGTCCGATTCATTAGGGCAACAAGAAAACTTCTTTTGTTATCCACTTCAGGACTCAGCCTATTTTGGCCTCTAGGACAGGGGCCCATTTTTCATCTACCCTGTGTCACTATAAGTGGTTATAGCTTTGTAATGCTTTAACATATCCAGGGAATTTTGAGATTGCATTCTTGTGACATATTGTGCTTTAAATTAGTTTAAGATTGTTGATATTGTTTGTGTTTAGTTATTAACCCCTTAAGGACGCAGGGTTTTTTCGCTTATTTCTCGCTCTCCACCTTCAAAAATCCATAACTTTTTCATTTTTACGTGTACAGAGCTGTGGGAGGGCTTATTTTACTTTCCCGTAATGTTATTTATTGTAACATGCCGTGTACTGCAAAGCTGAAAAAAAATTCCAAATGTGGATAAATTGAAAAAAAAAATGCACATGCATTGTGGGCTCAGTTTTTATGACTTTGACTTTGAGCTCCAAACAACAACTCAGCTTTATTCTTTGGTTCGGTACGATTGCGGTGATACCAAATTTATATAGGTTTTATTGTGTTTTAATACATTTTCAAAAATTAAACGAATGTGTACAAAAAAGAAAAAAAAATTTGCCATCTTCTGACGCTAATAACTTTTTCATACTTTGGTGCACGGAGCTGGGGGAGGGGTCATTTTTTGCAAATTGAGCCGACGTTTGCATTGCTACCATTTTGATAATTTTTTATTCCATTTTTTATGTGATGTAAAAAGGTGTAAAAGTAGCATTTTGGAAATTTGGGCGCCATTTCCCGTCTCGGAGGTCACTGCCGGCCGTAACCGTTTTTATATTTTGATAGATCGGGCATTTTGGGACACGGCGATACCTAATGTGTCTGTGATTTTTACTGTTTATTATGTTTTATATCAGTTCTAGGGAAAGGGGGTGATTTGAATTTTTAATATTTTATAAAAATTTTTATTTTTTAAACTTTTTTTTTTCCACTATTTCTTAGACCATCTAGGGTACATTGCAATACCACTGGTTCATTGTAACGAATCTGCAGAAGCCAGGTAGCCTTGGGTCAAACGAAGACCCGAGGCTACCATGGCAACCGATCGCCGCCCCCGATGACGTTCGGGGGAGCGACGTTCGTAATAAAGATGGCGGCGCCCACGTCTTTTAAATGCCGCCGGCAGTGAAAGGGTTAATAGCCGCGATCGGTGCAAGCACCGACCGCGGTTATTAGCGGTGGGGGTTTGCTGCAATATGCAACAACCCCCACCCTTGTATGAAGAGGACTCAGCCCGTGAGCCCTCTTCATACATTCCCTTTACCTCTGCGCCGTAGAGCTACGGCGCAGAGCGTTAAGGGGTTAAAGAAACAGAAAATATAGAAAAAAAAATTATTTTCAAAGTTCTAACTTTTGAAGCAGATAGTCATACCACCCAAATTCATAACTTACATTTCCCAAATATCTGCTGTATGTTGGCATGACTTTTTAACCCCTTAACAACCTGGGCTATTTTTGCATTTCCATTTTTCACTCCCCACCATCAAAAATCTATAACTTTTTTATTTTTCCATATAAAGAGCTGTATATTGGCTTGTTTTCTGCATAACAAATTGCACTTCATAGTGACGGTACTTAAATATTCCATGCCGTGTATTGGGAAGCGGGAAAAAGATTTCAAATGCAATGAAATTAGTGAAAAACACATTTGGTCCGTTTTCTTGTAGGCTTGGAGTTTACAGCTTTCACTGTGCGCCCCAAATGACAGGTCTACTTTATTCTTTGGGTCGGTACGATCACGGGGATAACAAATTTGTATAGGTTTTATAATGTTTTCATACATTTCCAAAAATTAAAACCTCTGCTGTGGACATTTTATTTATTAGGGGAGATTACTGGACATTTTATTGATGAATAGCGGATGCATTTCCCACCCTAGGCTTATACTCCCTTCAATATGTTTTCCAAGTTTTTTTAAATTTAAAATTAGGTACCTTGGCTTATACTCAGGACGGCTTACACTCAAGTATATACCGTATATAGATTCTTTAAATTTTTTTCCCAATTTTACTGAATAAAAAGTAATTCGGAGAAAATGTTGTAATATGTTATTTTACGGCGTTCAACTAGCGAGTCCAGTAACAATTCTGTTTTATTAAACAGATTGTTACGGACACAGCAATACCAAATACTTGTGGGGTTTTGTGTATTTTATTCAATTTTACTGAATAAAAACTTGCTCAATTCAAGAAAAATTTTTGGCTGACAAATCTAGTTAAGGGCTTATTTTTTGTAAGAAGATTTGTTCTATCTTTTCACAGAACTTTTTTAGGGCGAATTTTGTGCATCTGTGTTTTTTATACTTTATTAAGTGTTTGTATGGGAGTTTGTTATATTAGGGGCTTATATTTTGTTATTTTTTATTTGTTTTTTTACAAACTTGAACTTAAACCATCAATGCTCTGATAACTGGTCCAAGTTCAATACACTGCTTTATAATACTAATTCAATGTAGAGTAGACGCATGCTCAGGCAATTTACAGTTGGATGGGAAGGGATCTGACTGCCAGAAAGATCGGGCAGCCTCGGGCTACTTGGCAGACCTCGGGGTGGCTCAGAAGAGGATCGGATCCCCCGGTAACCCTTAGGGGGAAGACCCTTACACACCGCAGTCATACTTGACTGTGGCTTGTTAGGGGTTAACACATTGCAGGTGTTATAGGGCGGTGTCAGCTGTAGTATACAGCCGCTTCTGGTGCCGGCTCCATTCGTGAGATAGAAGGTCCTGATGTGGGAAGTATCTTCCTGCAGGGACATACAATTACGTCCAAGTACGCGTAGGAGTTAAATAAATATGGAGACTTCTAATAGAGAAAATTATGCTGCCTAAATGACAGGCTTACATAATCTCAAAAACAAGAGGTTTCATGGAGGTGTTCCTACAGTGGTTAGAACTTATCAATTGTTGCCCAAGGCAGAAAAATGATAATTCAGAAACAGCCCAATACATGCATAAGGCTCACTGGTGTGAAGGGGCAAAGCCTAACCTGCCTAACCTGATAATCAGCTACTGAAGTACAAACTGGTTTGACACACACCACCTAACAGTGTCATACTGCAAACATTTTTTTGTCAAAGCCTAGTTTGGTTTGATGAACACAGTCTTTTTTTTTTTTTTTTTAACTCCCTTTGTGACAGGGCCTCAAAAGATTCTAGTAAGGACACATAGAGCTAGTTAAAACATAATAAAATAAACCAAAAACAATAAGTCATACATTAATCAGTACTCTAGGCAATCTGACAGTAATACACACCAGAAAAGCCAAAAACCTCTTCAAGAAATCTCAAAAAACACCAAAAAAAGAAGAAAAGAGGAAGAAAACAAGGCTACACAATAATTAATGAAAAATAGTTATCTTTATTACACATAGAAAGCATAAAAAATATAAACCGGTATATATAAAATATGAGTGCATCACAGGGCGAGATACACAATGCACACCAGGTAATAGGTCCTAAATAAGTAGAGTATAAGGACAGTAATACAGATAATAGATAATACAAAATGACAGATATAATATGGCAAAAGGTAGCAAAACATAAGAGCCAGTATACATATACATGCTAAACAAGCAGTAAAGTATGAAGTGTGTAATAGCTACCAAACAATATGGGCACTAAGTCACAGAAGCGCAGCACAGCCAGTGATGAACAAATAAATGCCAGAAGGTGGCAAAAATGGCGCTAAGGTGACAGTAAGGAGGAGAAATTATTACCTGGCGTACTTATTTAGGACCTGTTACCTGGCGTGCATTGTGTATCTCGCCCTGTGATGCAAAACATAATAAAAGTTTAAAGATTTTTTTTTTCCTTTTTAAGTTTTATTTGGGGTTAAAAGTAGGGGAAAAAAGCACTTTTTTGCAATTTATAGTGCATATTTCTTTAAATGTTCAAATTAACTTGAAATGAACATTATTAATAAATTCCCTATTCAATTTCGGGCGTTTTGATATATAATATGTATAGTCTCAGGCAAAAGGGGCAACTATGGCAATGCTTTTAGAAGTGTAGTAGGGCATTTTTTTATTGTATGGGGCAATGTGAATGTATTTTTATGAATATTTATGAATATATTTTGTGTATGTGTGTTATTTTACATTTTTGTTTCTTTTTACAAGTTACCTCCTGTAACTAAGGCATCTATAAGAGCCCTAGTTACAGGGGGAAATGACCCCCGGTGACTGCTGAGCCCCCCTCTTGAACCTATTCCCCAAATATTGGGAGAGTAAAGTGGAGCAATATGTCCAAGAGACAAAAGTAAAAGAATATAAGCCTCAAAGTATATATATGTACATTTGGGACATTTGTACTTTTAGGCCTTAATTCTTTTACTGTTCCACTTCACTCTCCCAATATTTGGGGAATAGGTTCAGTGTAATCAGGGACATTGTAATCTCCTATTATTACCACTATGAGTTGAGGCATCTAGGGCTCATTAGGGACAACTCACTACCGGAGGGCCTGATAGAAATAACTAGCCAGCGGCATTTTCCCTATATGTAGCCATACAGTACATTAAATCTGATACGTCTGCACCTGTCTACCCCTCTCCTGCCCTCTAAATCCACTAATATCCCCACACCTGCAATCAATATTTAATGGAAGATGTTTTTGAGCTACCACGAATACATTTTGGAAAGTGTGAGACAGCAACAGTATTTAAGATTTTTTTTCTGGCTAGCCTTTTTGCACTTTTTTGATAGTGTAGCCTAAAACTGTCTGGTCAATGGAAAAAGTTCTTTCCTGGGCTTTGTTTGTATTTCTGTATATATATGAGGGTAATTCCCCAAATTTTAATCAATATGTATTAAAAGTTATGTTTAAAGTGGTATCTTCACATTTGTATTGTTGTTCAAAAAAATAAAGAGAACACTTAAAGGGGTATTCCCACAAAGACAAGTTTCTTAAACTCGGAATAATGAAATAACACATTCTCTAATTCACTATTATGAACAAAAATACAGCATTTCACAGACATTATTCCAACCTGTCCCTATCAGTCCTGCTGTACACAATTTCAGTTGCCCTGGTTTCCGACCCTGTATCTTTTAACTTTAGGGTCGGCGGCCATCTTGTCTGATGCTGTGGAATTGAGTTCTTCTCCGGAGGGGCCCCTTCACTTCCAGACAGCAAATAGCAGCAGTGAGAGGAGAGCTGCAAGTTATAGGCAGATAAGTTCTTTATCCAGGGAAGGGGGTAGGGATGCACATCAGATGCAACAGTGCAATAGAACAGATGTAGCAGGGCTGACTGTGTCATTGTGTGCAATGTGCAAATCATGGATCTCATCATCTCTGATCCATCTCATCTCTCTTTCTATGTGCCAGATACTAATACAATGTTCAGAAGCTAAATGAAGGTGTATATAAACCTGTACCCTGATAATCTAACCAAATTGTCAGTACACAGCATCTTATAGCACTAAAGGGATCTTAACTAGAGAGTCTCCGCCCACACAATTTTACACTGACCATCACTGAGTGATAGGAGCTAAAACAGCAATAAAACTGAGTAAAATAAGTAGTTCAAAATCATCTTTATTGTGTAAACATAACCTCTATAAACAACATAATTTAACTCTTTAACTTTAATAGAGAACAGGTAGGAAAGAAGCGGTTTCGTAGCTGCTGACCACATACCGTTTCTCTGTTCTCATCCTTTCTGGCTTTTGTTTTGGTCACTTTTGCACTTTGTCACTGCTCTCACCCCTAGAGGTAGCATGAGGCAGTGTCTACAATCCATAGAAGTAGCTCAGGTGGTAAAGCTCATCCAGGATGCCACATTAATGCGGGCATGTGGCTAGAAGTTTAGCCATTTTCTTTCAGCACAGTGTCTAGACCATGGAGAAGAGACACGGAGGAGGTGTAAGAGGGCAACAACCCAACAACAGGAGAGCTACCTTCTGCTTTCTGCAAGCAAGAACAGGAGGAGCAGTGCCCTGCAAAGTGACCTCCAGGCCACTAAAATCCATGAGTCTGCTCAAACTCTGAAACAGCCTCAATGAGGGTGGTATGAGGGCCAGATGTCCACAAGCCGGTGTTGTGCTTACAGCCCAACTCCATAAAAGGCAATAGGCATTTACCAGAGAATACCAAGATAAGTCATATTCATCACTTGTCGCATAAGTTCAGGTTCACACTGAGCACATGTGACAGAGTCTGGAGATGCTGTGGAGAACGTTCTGCTGCTTGAAACATCCTTTAGCCATATTCCATGCTGTGTACTGGGAAGTGGGCAAAAATTCCAAATGTAGTGAAATCACCAATTGCAGTGAAAAATGCATTTGCACCATTTTCTTGTGGGCTTGGATTTTATGGCTTTCACTTTGCGCCCTAAATGACATGCCTGCTTTATTCTTTGGGTCGGTATGATCATGAGGATACCAAATTTATATAGGTTTTATTATGTTTGTATATAACTTTGTTTATACTTCAGTGTACGGAGCTGTGTTTGGTGTCATGTTTTGCAACTTTTGATGATGTTTTCATTGCTACCATTTTGAGGACTGTATGGCCTTTTGATCACTTTTTATTATATTTTTTATGTTTTTCAAATGGGGAAAACAGTGGCACTTTTGAATTTGGGTGCTATTTCCCAACACAGGGTTAAACGCCGGGAATAACCATTATTATATCTTGATAGAACGGACATTTTGGTACATTATGGCGATACCTAACATGGTTATGATGATTTTTTACTGTTTATTTATATCAGTTCTAGGGAAAGGGGGTGATTTAAATTTTTAGGATTTTTTTTTACTATTTTTCAGACCCCCATAGGGTACTTTAACCCTAGGTTGTCTGATTGATGCTACCGTATACTGCCATACATACTCTTTAATGCCACTGGCAACTTTACTGATAGCGATTGAAGGGTTATATATTAGAGATAATGATGGCAGTACAAGGGCTGGATACTATGAGTAAATAAATAGGAGTAGCTGGCTGTGTATGCTGTTGGCTGGTTATACATACTATATATATAGTACAGACCAAATGTTTGGACACACCTTCTCATTCAAAGAGATTTCTGTATTTTCATGACTATAGAAATTATAGATTCACACTGAAGGCATTAAAACTATGAATTAACATGTGTGGAATTATATACCTACCAAAAAAAGTGTGAAATAACCGAAAATATGTCTTACATTCTAGGTTCTGCAAAGTAGCCACCTTTATCTTTGATTACTGCTTTGCACACTCTTGGCATTCTCTTGATGAACTTCCAGAGGTAGTCACCAGAAAAGGTTTTCACATCACAGGTGTGCCTTGTCAGGTTTAATAAGTGGGATTTCTTGCCTTATAAATGGGGTTGGGAACATCAGTTGTGTTGTGAAGAAGTCTGGTGGATACACAGCTGATAGTTCTACTGAATAGAATTTGTATTATGGCTAGAAAAAAGCGGCTAAGTAAAGAAAAACTAGTGGCCATCATTACTTTAAGAAAAATTGAGAAAACTTTGAAAGTGTCCCCAAGTGCAGTTTCAAAAACCAAAAATCAAGCGTTACAAAGAAACTGCCTCACGTGAGGACCACCCAGGAAAGGAAGACCAAGGAGGATAAGTTCACCCGAGTAACAAGCCTCAGAAATCGCAGGGTAACAGCAGCTCAGATTAGAGACCAGGTCAATGTCACACAGAGTTCTAGCAGCAGATACATCTCTACAACAACTGTTGAGAGGAGACTATGTGCAGCAGCCTTCATAGCTGCTAGGAAACCACTGCTAAGGACAGGCAACAAGAAGAAGAGACTTGTTTGGGCTAAAGAACACAAGGAATGGACATCAGACCAGTGTACATTTGTGCTTTGGTCTTTAAGTCCAAATTTAAGATCTTTGGTTCACAGTGTCTTTGTGCGACTCTGAAACCGTGAACTAATGGACTCTACATGCCTGATTCCCAACGTGAAGCATGGAGGAGGAGGTGTGATGGTGCTTTGCTGGTGACATTGTTGGGAATTTATTCAAAATTGAAGGTATATTGAACCAGCATGGTTACCACAGCATCTTGCAGCAGCATGCTATTCCATCAGGTTTGCATCATTTATTTTTTGACAGGACAATGACCCCAAACATACCTCCATGCTGTGTAAGGGCTATTTAACCAAAAAGGAGATTGATGGGGTGCTACACCAGATGACCTGGCCTCCAAAGTCACCAGACCTGAATCCAATCGAGATGGTTTGGGGTGAGCTGGACTGCAGAGTGAAGGCAAAAAGGCCAACAAGTGCTAAGCATCTGTGGGAACTCCTTCAAAATTGTTGGAAGCAGAGGTCGCGATAACGCCTCTACACGCGTCATAGACGCGTTTAGAGGCTGATTTACTCCCCAGAAAAATCACCAAGCGTATTAATACGCTTGGTGATCTTCCTGTGAGCTGCCGCTTCCAAGCGGTGACACTGCCGGCTGCGATCCTGCAAGATATTCTCTGCAGGATCGCAGCGCTGAGTGGCTGGAGGCAGGACAGGGAGGGACTTCCAGCTCACCGTCCGTGCCTCTCCCGCGGGGAGCCGAGCGGGTGGTGGGGGCGGAGCCGAGCGGGTGGTGGGGGCGGAGCCGAGCGAGTGGTGGGGGCGGAGCCGAGCGAGTGGTGAGAGATGGAGGAGCAGAGCGGGGGGTGGGGGAGGGATATCTGTTGCCGGGGCTGTGCTCCTGATCGGTGTGCGATCGTGCACACAGCCAGTAACAGGATCGTGCTGTCTATGTGACAGCCCAATTGTGTACTGTGACAGGGGACTGATAATAATCGGTCCCTGTCACAGCAGCCCCTGTATACAGTGAGAGGCTGCAGGGAAGGTGCTGTGCATCCTCTCTGCAGGTCTCTGTATACAGATCACTGATGACAGTGATCCAATGGGCTCTTACCATTAGATCACTGTTATCTGTCATCTATATAAAAGAAAAGCAGGGAACACATATATTATGTGTTCCTCCCTAAATGTGCCCTGTATAATGAAAAAAAAAAAAGGGTTATGTTCCCAAACCGCAGAAACCGAATTAAATAAAATTTCAGCAGCATCAGCCCCGGACTGGTCTGGGGGCCGCCGTCAGCCATAGTCCACTGGGTAGACAATAAGGCTGCATTCACACAAACGTATGCCCGCCAGGCCGGAGCCAGGCAGGCGTACGTTCTGCACCATGGAGAGGAGGAGGAGGTGACCCCGACCCTCTCCATTGAAATGCATTGGGTACTGGCCGTAACACGGGGAGAGACATGTCATTTTCCCGTGTACTGAGCGGTATCACTCTGTGTGGCCATCTATTGGGGACATATGTACAGCCACAAGCTTGTGGTTTTACATACGCCCCCATATGGTAGTGTGAATGTAGCCTGAGGGCGCTGTACCACGTTGCGTTTGCAAACACAGACGCAGACAAAACCGCGCCCACCGGGGCGGTCCGCAGTCCGATAGCATCGGCGGTTCTATGGAAACGCCTGCGATCGGGAACGAGCCGCTGGTGCATTGCATTAATTTAACGCAAAACACAGGCGGCTCGTATCCGATTGCAGGCGTTTCCATAGAAACGTTGATGCGATCGGACCGCGGACCGCCCCGGTGGGCGCCGTTTTGTCTGCGTTTGCAAACGCAACGTGGGACAGCGCCCTAAGGGTGAGGTTATTACATACGTTTTCAAACGCATCACAACAGCTGAGAAGAGATTTGCCTAATTATATTGCTGTCCACATTGCGTTGATGCATGCGTTTTGTTAACACAATGTTGACTGCAATGTAATTATGCAAATCTCTTCTCAGCTGTTCTTATGTGTTTGAAAACGCCATGTGTGAACACACCATAAAAATGTTGTGCACCACTCGTTTAATACATACTTGCTATTTGAGGGCGCATTCACACGATGCGTTGCGTTTTTGACGCATTCCAAAGGCTTCAACCTTGATCACATGTTAAAGTAACATTGCGTTTCCATTGCATTTGCTAAAACCCAATGTTACTTCAACATGTGAAGCCTTTGGATGCGTCAAAAACGCATAAAAAACGTGTGCATGCTCCCTAAAGGGGTTTTCCTGAGAATTCAAATTAGACCCTATCCCGTGGATATGGCCTAACTTGAATTTGTGGGAAAACCCTTTTAAGCACAGAAAACAGGAGCTGTAACTTTTTCCTTGTATTAATAGATGTGTCTTAACACTATATATACACCTGGGAGTTATGCATTTATTAGTGAAAATTTCGTACTCCTCCTGGGTTAAAAATACTCCTCAAAAATTGTGAGAGGAGTATTATTACCCTTCTGGAAAAATGTTAGTGCGACCTCTGGTTGGAAGACCATTTCAGGTGACTACCTCTTGAAGCTCATCAAGAGTGGGCAAAGCAGTAAATAAAGCAAAAGGTGGCAACTTTAAAGAACCTAGCGTATAAGACATATCTTCAGTTGTTTCACACTTATTTGTTAAGTATATAATTCCACATGTGTTAATTCACAGTTTTGATGCCTTCAGTGTAAATCTACAATTTTTATAGCATGAAAATACAGAAAACTCTTTAAATGAGAGGGTGTGTCCAAACTTTTGGTCTGTACTGTAAATTACAGATAGTGATGGCAGTACAGGAGGCCGAGGTATGTTGTGTAATTTGTATGCTGGTTATACATACTGTATATATACCGTATTTTCTCGACTATAAGACGCATTTTTTAGCAAAAGAAAATCTTGCTAAAAAGTGCCTGCATCTTATAGTCCGGAGGTCAGGAGGATCCAGCACAGCCAGACCCTCCTGACCGCTGTAATGGAGATCGGGTGATGCACTGATATAGAGCTGCACCTGATCTCCAAGAGAGAAGCCTGATCACATGCTTCTTACATCATCACTGGTCTCACACTGCCATGCTGCCCTGGGACAGGGTAAGAAGAAGGGGAATGGGGGAAGTATGTATGTGTGTATAGGTGAGCTGAGTGTGTATGTGGATGGATGATGCAGAGCTGAGTGTGTAACTATGGATGATGCAGAGATGAGTGTGTAAATGTATGTCTGTGTGTGCTGTGATTTAGTGCGACCAACAGGGATATTTTAATTGGTGTAAAATATATTTTTCCTTTTTCTGGAAGCCTAAATCTGGGGTGCGTCCTGTAGTAAGAAGCGTCTTATAGTCCGAAAAATACGGTATATATATTATATATATGTATATAACAGATAGTGATGGCAGTACAGGAGGCAGGAGTATGCTGGGTATGTTGGTGGCTGGTTATACACATACAGTATATATGACAGATAGTTATGATAGTACAGGATGCAGGGGTATGCTGGTGGCTGGTTACACACATACAGTATATATTACAGATAGTGATGGCAGTACAGGAGGCAGGGAGGGGTATGCTGGGTACTATCAGTAAATAAATAGGAGTATCTGGCTGTGTACACTCACCGGCCACTTTATTAGGTACACCTGTCCAACTGCTCGTTAACACTTAATTTCTAATCAGCCAATCACATGGCGGCAACTCAGTGCATTTAGGCATGTAGACATGGTCAAGACAATCTCCTGCAGTTCAAACCGAGCATCAGTATGGGGAAGAAAGGTGATTTGAGTGCCTTTGAACGTGGCATGGTTGTTGGTGCCAGAAGGGCTGGTCTGAGTATTTCAGAAACTGCTGATCTACTGGGGTTTTCACGCACAACCATCTCTAGGGTTTACAGAGAATGGTCCGAAAAAGAAAATACATCCAGTGAGCGGCAGTTCTGTGGGCGGAAATGCCTTGTTGATGCCAGAGGTCAGAGGAGAATGGGCAGACTGGTTCGAGCTGATAGAAAGGCAACAGTGACTCAAATCGCCACCCATTACAACCAAGGTAGGCAGAAGAGCATCTCTGAACGCACAGTACGTCGAACTTTGAGGCAGATGGGCTACAGCAGCAGAAGACCACACCGGGTGCCACTCCTTTCAGCTAAGAACAGGAAACTGAGGCTACAATTTGCACAAGCTCATCGAAATTGGACAGTAGAAGATTGGAAAAACGTTGCCTGGTCTGATGAGTCTCGATTTCTGCTGCGACATTCGGATGGTGGGGTCAGAATTTGGCGTCAACAACATGAAAGCATGGATCCATCCTGCCTTGTATCAACGGTTCAGGCTGGTGGTGGTGGTGTCATGGTGTGGGGAATATTTTCTTGGCACTCTTTGGGCCCCTTGGTACCAAATGAGCATCGTTGTAACGCCACAGCCTACCTGAGTATTGTTGCTGACCATGTCCATCCCTTTATGACCACAATATACCCAACATCTGATGGCTACTTTCAGCAGGATAATGTGCCATGTTATAAAGCTGGAATCATCTCAGACTGGTTTCTTGAATATGACAATGAGTTCACTGTACTCAAATGGCCTCCACAGTCACCAGATCTGAATCCAATAGAGCATCTTTGGGGTGTGGTGGAACGGGAGATTCGCATCATGGATGTCCAGCCGACAAATCTGCAACTGTGTGATGCCATCATGTCAATATGGACCAAAATCTCTCTCCAGCACCTTGTTGAATCTATGCCACGAAGAATTGAGGCAGTTCTGAAGGCAAAAGGGGGTCCAACCCGTTACTAGCATGGTGTACCTAATAAAGTGGCTGGTGAGTGTATAATATATATAGTACAGATAGTGATGGCATATATATAGTACAGATAGTAAGCTGGGTACTATGAGTAAATAAATAGGAGTATTAGCTGTGTCTGTTGGTGGCAGGTTATACATATACTATATATATATAATATATATAGTACAGATAGTGATGGCATGTATATAGTACAGTTAGTAAGCTGGGTACTATGAGTAAATAAATAGGAGTATTAGCTGTGTATGTTGGTGGCAGGTTATACATATACAATATATAATATATATAGTACAGATAGTATGCTGGGTACTATGAGTAAATAAATAGGAGTATTAGCTGTGTCTGTTGGTGGCAGGTTATACATATACTATATATATATAATATATATAGTACAGATAGTGATGGCATATACATAGTACAGTTAGTAAGGTGGGTACTATGAGTAAATAAATAGGAGTATTAGCTGTGTATGTTGGTGGCAGGTTATACATATACTATATATAATATATATAGTACAGATAGTGATGGCATATACATAGTACAGTTAGTAAGGTGGGTACTATGAGTAAATAAATAGGAGTATTAGCTGTGTATGTTGGTGGCAGGTTATACATATACTATATATATAATATATATAGTACAGATAGTATGCTGGGTACTATGAGTAAATAAATGGGAGTATTAGCTGTGTATGTTGGTGGCAGGTTATACATATACTATATATAATATATATAGTACAGATAGTGATGGCATATACATAGTACAGTTAGTAAGGTGGGTACTTTGAGTAAATAAATAGGAGTATTAGCTGTGTATGTTGGTGGCAGGGCTCCTCTATAAGCCACACAAAACCCTCCAGTGTTTGGGGAGCGGAAACTCCTAATGAGATTAGTCGGTATAGGCAGACATTACTGAGCCATGACTAAATGCGCTCTCTTCCTGCAGCCAGTGGAAAATTCAAGGGAACTTTTTCCCCCGGCAGCATCGGGTCCTGTAACCTTATAAAAATGAAAGCCTCCCCTCCAAAAACAACAGTGCAGCCTTCTCCTCTACCTCTCTGGCTCAGGCGCGTTATTACATGGCCGGAGCCTCCGAGAAATCCTCCGAAGACTACAAAGGAAGCTGCACATGCATGAACCTGAGGAGAAGGAAACCACAGACTCTCTTTGTGCGCTCACTGACTCATTCTCAAGATGTTGTCTGCTGCCAGCTCCCAACCGGAAGCGCATGGCAATTAGTCTTGTGTTTCCAGACAGGACGGACTCACACAACTTTGTGGAGGAAAATACTCTCCTCACAGACATGATGCTCCCTCACTAATAGCCTCTACATGCCAGACACAAGTGCAGATGCCAGTCATTAGCTCCAGGGACTCTTCCTGTCACAGATGCCTCTAATAAGTCATATAACAATGTCTTCCTGTCACACAGAATTGTCCCAATTGTTTATGTCCGAGCATGTATCACATACGTGACAACTAGTGATGCCCAGTGCCCTAGACCTGGCATTGCACCCCCTGTATGCAATGCCAGGTGTAGCGCTCACACATTGCTGGTGCCATTCAGGTCATATCACAGCCTCTGCCCCCTCCCTATCACACATGCCAGTTACCAATGCCTTTCACCAGTGCCCAGTCACTATGTCACATTTACCAGTCATTAATCCAATACTCTCTCAGTAATACATGACACTATTACAGATGCCAACCACAAGTGCTGATGCCCAGAGAGTGACACTGGTGAATACCCACACTGTACCCCTCCAGGTGCTGATATGAAGAAGTCTTCCCTCCACACTCCTAAAATGTGCCAATGTTACCAGATGTGACACATGCACAGAATTACAACATCTCTCCTATGCGATGACTCTGCGTGGGTATTCTCCCTCATGCCAGTCACACCCCTACTAAAGTAATGAGGCTGCTGACTTTCAGTGCCCACCCAGACAATTAGCTGCAGCTTATCAATACAAATGAATGCAAGTAGGTAAAATAGAAAACTTGATGAATAACACAGCAGCCCCTCCTCCACCCCACATTCACAGAGAACTGTAGTAAGAAGTGCATGCAACTAGTGGCACACATGATGCCCAGCTGTACCTACCCAGACTGGTGCTGCACCCCTCTCCTGGGCTAGTAATTCTCTAGGAAGGCTGTGGTACAATCCTTGGCTTGTCCATGCTGTCAGTCGCCTCACTCTTGTAATGAGATCCTGATTTTTCTCTCTGCTGTGTGTTAATGTGAGTGTGTGTGTGTGTGAGCAGGAAGTTGGAGCAGTCAGACAGAGAGCCGGCTCACTTCCTTTCCTGCATTATTCCCCAGGCGGTTTGCAGTCTGTGTAAACAGGCTTTTCCTCCCTCTTCTCTCTCCGGCCACTGATGTTCAGCATGGTTGTAATATAAGACACACACATAGTAAAACAGCAGCAACACAAAAGCTACAAGTGCTCCATCTGGCTGCTGTTCTCCTCTTCTCACAGGGGAGGAGTCCGCTCAGGCTGCACAAATGATGCCCCGCTTTATGTACAGGCAACAGAGATTATAATAATAATAATTCTTTATTTCTATAGCGCACACAGATTACACAGCGCTGCACAAAGAATGCTAAATTGGTCACTGTCCACGTGGGGCTCACATTCTAAACAACCTACCAGTGTGTTTGGGAGGAAACCGGAGTACCTGGGGGAAACCCACACAAACACGGAGAGAACGCACAAACTCTTTGCAGATGTTGACCTGGGTGGGATTTAAACCCAGGACCCCAGTGCTGCAAGGCAGAAGTGCTCATCTCTCAGCCACCGTGCCGCACCAAAAACTCCTGTGCCACATGTGAACAGCGGTGCCCTACATGGCACTTGAGTTCTAGGTTTCTTGCTCAAAAGAAATGCCACTAAACCCCCAGTCCGATACACCCTAATGTCACCTTTGCAGACCCCATGTGCTGCCAAAATTACATTTATTTGTTTTTTTCACAAAGGTTATGTAAAGTATATTTTTAAGGTATTTTTTTAAGTAGTTAAATATTATGTCCTGCAATTAGTGGAGAAAACGTAGATGAGCCACAGACACTCTGGCTCCCCCATCGAATTATTTATGCACGCACCCACCCCCTGCGCTCTGTCTGGTACCGCCCCTCACAAACGTAGCCGATTAATGGGCGGGACCAAGCAGTGAAGTACAGAGCAGGGGCATGCATAAATAATCCAATGGCGGATTATCTAATCCCATCTGCAGCTCATATATTTGTTTTTATAAAGAATTTTCCACTTTTCAAGTCCCTGAGGCTAACAAATACATTTCCATCCCCTAGAGCAGTGATGGCAAACCTTTTCAAGACCGAGTGCCCAAATGACAACAAAAACCCACATATTTATTGCAAAGTGCCAACACAGCAATTTAAGCAGTAACTCTCTGTTCTACCACAAATTCAATAGAAGAAGACCATCATCAATAAACTGCACCTGCCCATACCTTCTCACTCTATCTACAGGCCGAAGAAGCCGAGCATGTGTTGCTTTGAAATAACACTTTGAGAGAGGCAGCTACATTGCCTGTGCCTGCAGGTGAATTCTTTAAGTCATGCCTGGTGAACTCAGTGCTGGGGAAATGTGGCCTGGGTGCCCACAAAGAGGGCCCTGAGTGCCACCTCTGGCACCCGTGCCATAGGTTCGCCAACACTGACCTAGAGTAAGGGTGATGGCACACGTGGCGTTTTGAACGCGTTTTTGGCCTGTCTTTAAGTAGTCTGTCAACAAACGTATGCGTTTTTGACCAGTTTGAATTAAGATAATTGGTCAAACCTGACAAAAACTGATGTTTTTAAAAAAAAAAAAAAAAACGCATCCGTTTTTAACGGACTGCTTAAAAACAGTCCAAAAGCTGGTTCAAAACACCACGTGTGCCATCACTCTAAAGGACAAGCATGTAAGGGGGCACGGTGGCTGAGTGAGTAGCACTTCTGCCCTGCAGCACTGGGGTCCTGGGTTCGAATACCACCCAGGTCAACATCTGCAAAGAGTTTGTATGTTCTTTCCGTGTTTGCGTGGGTTTCCTCCGGGTACTCCGGTTTCCTCCCACACTTCAAAAACATACTGGTAGGTTGTTTAGATTGTGAGCCCCATCGGGACAGGGACTGATTTGACATGCTTTGTGCAGCGCTGCGTAATCTGTGTGCGCTATATAAATAAAAGAATTATTATTATTAAGGGGGCAAACTGTGATGACAGGTTCCATTTAAAGGGATATCCCAGGATGCTAAAAATAAATGAATATAACAAAACTCAATGTCATTAGTCACAAAATGGAGCTTTAAATAGTTTGATTTTATGATTCACAAAATTTTTTTGCCTCTCTAAAGTAGGCTGAGTTATCACCAAGATGGCCGCCACTGAAAACGTCCCATGATCCTTTCGTTCTCAGTAACTCCTCCTCCCTCTTATGCTCTGCTCCCAGTGATGATCTAACAGACTGTCCTGCTCTGTTACCATAGTAATGATGTGTAACTGCCATCACCACAACACTGGCCATAGTGGATGCACTGCAACCAACCAACTACAGCCAAACATAGTGGTGATCACGTGACCTTCTTTCTCTCCTGTGTCTCAGTAGCATACAACTCTTTGTGCTTGCTTTAATAGATGTCACTCTGGTGATTCCAGCACAGGCAGATTTTTTTTTCATTGGACCATTCCTAGAATTTCCTATTTTATGTCGAATCTGCTTACCAATATAAACCTCCAAAGTCTTGTGAAAATGAGCTGAGAATAGCTGAAGAGAGACGAAGATTAGTCACTGCATGAGGCTGAAGGGTAAGCAGATGCCCATGTCATGGATTCTGTAGTACACGATGCAAGCAGATAAACAAGTCTCAGCTGTTACCACCAACTTTGAAAGCACAATGTGAAGTACAGCATTAAGATTAAAAAATAACTTGTACTAAATGCACTTTAAAAAAATATAAAGATTGCAAAGCTTTGTTATCAGAGCCTAGCACTAACACCCAGGGTTGAAAAAGGTCATTTTCCAGGAGTTTAACCCCTTATTTTGTAGTTGATACACGTCACTCTTTGCTTCGTTGATTTGTCAGGGTGCTCAAGTAGGTTACAGAACCATCGATAGATGGTGGTCAAACATGGGCCGCGGTGTATAAGTGGGTGCTAAGGGAGTGAGATCTCTCTGCCACCTATCGGCGCCCCACAGCTGCGATTACAGGATACCAATTGTTGTAGTAGTGCAGTGCATTATACAAGAGATTAACAATCGCACGTTAGTATTCACTTACAATGTAACATAAAAAAATGTAAAAATGTTTTTTTAATTAAAAAAACAATAGTCTTAGAAAAAAGTTTTAAAAATCCAAAATATGCAAAAAGTACACCCATTTTGTATTTATCGTGTACAGCAAAATGAAAAAATGAACGAAAATCAATGCCCAATCTGAGATCTTTTAATCATCCATCACACAAACAATAACATTAATCACAATAATATGTGTAATAAAATAGTCCCATATAGAACAGAAAATACCAGCAACAGTCCCCAGGATAAGTATGACTCCAGCTATGGCCGCAACGGCCACCATCAGGTAACAAAACACCCACACTTACATGCTGGTGTGAGCCCCCTCTGTCAGGATCTGTTCTCCTTTTAGGTTCTTAAGCCATTGTTTTTACTAATAAAAAGGTTTTAAAAAGTATCCAAATGAGCCTAAGGCCCCTTCCACACTAGCGTTTTTCACGTGCGAGTTCTGCGCGTGCTTTTGACGTGCAGAACTTGCATTGCACTCTGTCCCATTGTTTCCAATGGGTCTTTCCTCATTTGCGTTGTTTTGCACGCGCGTGCTTGCGTTTGTTTTGACGCGTGTCAAAATCGCAGCATGCTCTACTTTCGCGTTTTACGCGCGTTTTTCCCGCCCCATTCAAGTCTATGGAGACGCATCAAAAATGCATTGCACTCGCAAGCATTGCAAGTGCAATGCGAGTGCAATGCGTTTTAAATGGATGGGTTGCTAGGTGACATGAATAATTCCCCTGCTCGAGATCGAGCATTTAATTAAAAAAACACAGTGAAGAACAGGGAAGAATAGAATAAAAACAGTGAACACAGTGAACACAGGATCATTTAAGTGAAAAACACATTAAAAAAACACAGGGCTGTTCATCCCGCGCCAGTGACAGCACGCAGCCTTCTCTCTGCTGCACTGAAACACCGCGGTCCGGACACCTAGGGCAGCATAGATCCTGCCACAGAACCAGCAGGACCTCCTGCAGTGTTTGACCTGATGAAGACGACGTTACGGTTTTGAAACGCGGAGTCCTACTTTCTAATAAAACTAATAATATCACTTTGGATGTAGCGCGTCTAACTTTTCGACCCCGTCTTTTCCTTTTCCTCGTATAATTTTTTTAACTATTAATAAAAGTTAGAAAATAATAAAAGTTTTAGTACATTATTTTTTATCCTCAGACTGACACCTAACATAAAGGAGTTATTGGGGAAATTTTCTTTTTTTTTATTTTTCTTGACCATTTAGCCTCAGCAATGCTTTCTTTGTGTTTAATTTTTTTAACCATTTTCTTATTTCTCTATGTAAATATTGGGGTTTTTTTTTAACAAAATAATGTGTTCCCTAATATTTTACAGTTTACTACTATAACCAGGGCATGTCCCAGGAGGTCTGCCATATACATCTAGCTTATAGCTATTATTTAATTCCCAGATCCAATAGTGAAGCATTGCTTCAGGGTTATGTAGTCTGCAAAAGAGAAGATAGAAACAGTAATAAACAAATACAATAATACATTACTAATCTATCAACACGATAAGCAATAAATGTATGACTGCTTGGACCTACATTGCCAGGACTAGCACCAATCACTCAAATAATGGTCCCATTGCCTACCCTTAGTTTTCTCTAATGTGTCATCACAGTGATTAAATACTGAAAAAGGGCAGGGGCAAAGAACTTATACTTACTGCAATACCTATAATTTAGCAAAACTGAAACAAAAAGATGACAGTCATACAAAGTAGTGTTCTTTAGCACACAGCAAACTGCATATAATTGTGTATTTTTATACCCTGGTGTTATATCAGGTTTGCTGCTTTATGTCCCATGTAATATTACTGTTATTTTCCGCCTGACTTTTTATCCTGAAATTACACATCATACGTATAGCTATAATAAAACTGAAAAGCACTGAGTTCTTAAAATTCTGACTAATACTTGAAATGGCATTGTGGTAAAAGTTTATCTAATATTAGATGGTGCCAGTAATCTGAGTTCACAAGTGATCTGTGTTTCTTACACACTGCTCAGCTGTGCACGGGATCATTCATGAAAGACTGCTGTATTTACAGGGGCTTCTATTTTAAGGGAAAATAATGACAAGGCCTAAAATAACATTTTCATTCTTCAGACATTCGTTAGATGCTGTTTTAGCATTTAGGAATACGGATGGATTACTAATACTTGTTTACTATAGTTTCATATGATTCATGCCTGGGAAAACTGGAATCGGCTCCTTTTTCCATGGACAAATATCCACTTTTGCTTTTATTTTGTCTGAATGCAAAACATAAAATAAAACCTACAGATATACTGATATATATTAGCAGTGATCTTTATATATTTCATTTTTCAGAATGTGATATAAAACTACATATCTAAACAGTACGCTGAAGTCTTCAATCATTTTGTAGTTTTTTGTGTTGAATTTCCTTATTATGGATTTCTAATTCTATTATTAAGTTACATTATCAGCAAAACATTGGCTTTATTTTAGTAAACGGACATGTGAACAGTGTAAAGTTGTTCAGATACTCACAAGGTTCACTGTTAGCCCAAGTTAGCCCTAAGACAAACAACACATAAAAAAATAACAAAAAAAGAGTTTAAATATAAAAAGCTATCCACTTGTCCAATTAAATATACATTATTATTTAAAAAAAATTAAAAAATGAATTCAAAGCACAGCATATTTGGTATTACCATATTTACCTGGATTAGAAATCTGATTATATGTTAGCCCACATGTAAAATAAAAAATTTTGAGCACCTGGTATTCATACAAAACTTTAATATAGTACCAACAGAATTTGGTACAGCTCTTTTACTGGTACTATTCTTTGGGATAAAAAATGGGATAGATCCATAGTTGCCACGAATCATCACTAGATTCCCTAATAGATGCACACTATGAACTTGAAAAAAAATGTGGCATCATATGCAAGTCAAAATGGCGGACCTAGAGGACAGGTCCGCCATTTAATATTAAATTCAGAGGCATTTCAGAGCTGATTTCTCCAAATGAAATTCCGAAATACTTACAAGGGTTGATGTGCACCTTGGTTCCGAGCAGCTCCAACCAGGAGCTGGAGATAGATAGGGCCCACAGATTGCCCAGAACCAAACACCTGGATGAGGCCACAAGGCAGGATGTCCTTGCCAGGGTGCATTTTTTCACCACAAAAGAAAAAGTGATGTAGACAGTACACAAGACCAACCCTCTCCCATCTCCGTATCAAGAAATTTTGCTATTCATTGACTTGTCCACACCTACTCTGGGGGGTCGCATACAACTAGCGATAGCCACTTCCACGCTGAGAGATCATCAGATCCCATACAAATGGGGCTTCCCCACTCGGCTTTTGGTATCCAGGAATGGCAGAACCCAAGTCATCAACAATGTAGAAGAGGGCTGCAAACTCCTCAGCGCCTGGGGGATATCCAGAAATCCCGGCTTCATCTCGTGACAAGAAGGCCCCATATAGTGGAAAAGGAATGGCGCATAGCTCAGTCAAGAAAGAGCAAAGATACTTAAGGTGCTGACTGTTAGGGTTACAGGTACGGGGTTTGCTCACACGGTTCCCTCTCCAGTAGAGGCACCCGCTGATCTTATATCAGCTAGTCCGATGAACAGGACAATTTCTTTAAC
Organism: Engystomops pustulosus; assembly: GCF_040894005.1. Classification (NCBI taxonomy): domain Eukaryota; kingdom Metazoa; phylum Chordata; class Amphibia; order Anura; family Leptodactylidae; genus Engystomops; species Engystomops pustulosus. The sequence continues at coordinate 78,192,179 of NC_092414.1, read as the reverse complement.
CCTACATCTAGAGCAAAACGAAATTACACTTCTCTCTCAGTTGATGCTTAGGCATCCTAGGTTTGGTTATTTTTTTTTTTCTTACATGTCTCTAAAAAGCTAGCCTTTTTCAGGTTGTGGTGGATCTTGTGGAGATCCAAAATACTACTCTTAAGCAGGTAATGGTCATATATTTTACACATATAGTAGCTGTTGATAGCATTTTATGCTTTGAGTGTATATGGTGTTAAAACTTATGTCTATGAACTGTAAGGGACTAAATATCCCTTTCAAGAGATCCAGGATGTGGGCAGAAGCTTGCTCATTAGCATGTGACATTGTTTTTATCTAAGAAACGCATGTGATAAAGAGGGATGCACATAGGGTCACAAATGTTTCTTTTCCTCATGTATATTGGTCAAACTACTCTAAAAAGAGTAGGGGAGTAATGTTGGCAATAAGAAATTTGGTTACCGTCCAAGAGATCAAATCAGTCATCGGTCATGGGCAGATATGTGGTATTAGTATGCCTAATTAACAATGCTCCTTCTACCCTAATCGGTGCTTACTCACCCAATCGTAGACAAGCTAAATTTGCCAGGAAAATTGTACATATAGCAAACAAACTCAGACAAGGGAATTTAATAATTGGGGGCGATTTTAATGCACCCTCATACCCGTATATGCAATCACACCCCACTCACAGGCAAACGTTAGAAGCCGAGTTGGTGGAGTTCTTCCAAAACAATGAGGACTCCCCTATTCACTCTAGCACCCTCTGGAATGCACACATAATGTTTGTCAGGTGTACAGGATTGGGGCACAGTCCAAGAGCAGCCCAAGCAGCCCAAACCATGGAGACGTTAAATGAGATTCGCAGAGTGGAGTCCCAAAATAAATCCGCTCCCTCACAAGCACTAGTAGAAACTCTCCGAAAATTGAGAAATAAACTTCGGTCCCTTCTCTTATGCTTATATGAGAGAAGTCTGCAAAAAACCAAAGCCTTATAAAGCCTTATATTATGTACAAGGGAACAAAGCTTCCCAATTGAAAACCCGACATTTGAAATAAAAAATTCCATACCTCAAGAACCCACATAAAGAAGGGAAACTTACACATCCTCTAAATATAGCTAACAGGTTTAGGGAATACCATGCCTTCCTCTATAATCTAAAGGATGACCCTTTCACTTTCCAACCTGAACCTCAGAAAAATCCAAGACTTCCTAATAGACCACAACCTAAAATGCCTGACTCCAACACAGACAGAACTTAATGCTCCCTTATCAGAGGTAGAGGTCCTATTGGCAAAAGCGACACCTGCTAACAAATTTCCATGTCCAGATGGACTAACCGGGGAATATTACAAAACCTTCTCTCATATAGTTACCCCACTCATGACGCAAATGTTTACTACGGCGATGTCCACAGGTCGTCTACCGGCAGAAAACCAACAAGCCTTAATAATAACATTACCCAATCCGGGTAAAACGCCAGATCAGCCCCAAATTTTTCTGCCAATTTTTCTACTTAAGCGGCCAGACTGATGAAATTTCTCCCTTCCCTAATTACAGCGGACCAAACAGGGTTTGTCAAAGGTAGACAAGAAGCAGACAATACCAGAAGAATTCTCAATTTAACACACCTCATTGAATCATGAAAGACGCCTTCCATTTTGCTGGCTTTAGATGTTGAGAATGTGTTCAACCGGATTCATTGGTTGTATGCCTTCTTGGCACTGCAGATTATGGGGATCAAGGGTAACATGTAGAGGCTATTAAAGCCCTATACTCCCAACCGTCCGCTAGGGTGTTCACCAATGGCACCTTATCGGAATAATTTTAAATCACGAATGGCACATGCCAGGGGTGCCCCCTGTCACCGCTAGTTTTTATTCTCTCCTTATAACCACTGGCAGAAATGCTAAGAAGTTACCCTGATATACAAGGCATAAAGGTGGGGGGCAGATCACATCTCATTTCCCTATACGCAGTTGATATCATACTCTCCTTGTCGAATCCAGAGATTTTTTTTAGAAAAAACGATGGAGGCTTTGTCCAAGTTTAGTAAGCTATCATATTATAAATAAATACGCAAAAATCGCAAGCTATGCCCCTGTTCATTCCAAAATCTTCATTGGAAAATTTAAAACATAGTTATCCGTTTGACTGGCAGATGGAACATCTCCAATATTTAGGAATTCAGGTCACAAGATCACATAACAAACTATACAAATATAATTACCTGACTCTACTTGCAAAAATAAAACAGGAAGCGGCACAAATCAAAAAATCTGAGGTGGCATGGATAGGGAGGATAGCCTCTTTTAAAATGCTGTTGTTACCTACAGTAGGCTACTGTATCTATTCCACACATTACCAATACTAGTACCTAACTGTTTCTTTATAGACACACACGCAATGGCCTCTCGATGTATATGGGGATGCCGCAAACCCAGAATTGCTAGAGCTATTGTGACCAAACACAAACACGGGGGAGGCATGGGAATGCCAGACATTAAGGCATACTATCAAGCCTCCATATTAGCCAGTGCAGCAAAGTGGGAATCTATGGACTCCTATACGCCTTGGATGCAGATAGAACAAAATTTTGCAGGAAATTACCATATCAAAGAGAGATTATTTTCCAGTAGCCTAACACCATACCAATGTCTCCACTAACCTCCACTGTCATACCATGCCGGAAGTAGCTACACTCCAAAGGGCCTCTTAGTACATTCAACATTACGGTTCTCCCTGTTGAATTAATTGACATAGCCTTAGGTGGATCATATATTAAGCATTGGAAGGAAAAGGGAGTATCTAAATTGTCAAAGCTTTGCGGGGACCACACAATAATCCCATTCTCAAGGGATTTTTTTTTATACTTAAGAGAAAAAGACCTTATCACTATGCTTCTGACACAAAAATGTAGATATGATGAAAGCCTCCTCGCAATTATAGTAGCTATAAAAGGGGCTGAAATGGAGGGAGGCATTAAAGGGAACACATAAATCCCTAAAGGGCAGTGTTCAGGTGGAAAATGCTCCAAAAATAATTTCCAGGGCATCCCCCCACTGCTGGAGAGGATGTGGGGGACGAGGCACTCTTGTCCACATAATATGGGTTTGCCCAAACATACAGCTCTTCTGCACCCAGGTCTATAACGTAATTGACAGACATTTTCCCAGGCATTGCACAAGAAACCAGCTCAAGTGCTATTACACCTGGAGTTACCCCACCTACCAGGGGACAATAAGATCCTACTATGTAAATTATTCAAAATGGCTAGGCTGCTAATAACTAGACATTGGAAAGAGACCAGTCCCCCCTCGTTGTTAGAGTATATATAGGAGGTAAACAGAGTGAAAAAATTCTAGCATATGGATGGCTCAGTTCCCAACCTATCTATCAAATTTGGGTTCCTTGGTCTAATCATCCCCTAAGCAAATAAACTATAGCGGAGTTAAGGAATTTCAGGTGAGGACTGGTTGGTATTTTTGGTATAACAGCTGTTTCCCATAGGACCCACAAAACAATAAATAGAGATGTATAATAGGATTCAGGTGAGATTCGTTATTTGGCTGTTTATCTTAAGTGTTAAAGTTACCTAACTTGCGTATAACATGTAGATAAGGCTCAGAACAATAGCTGTAGTCAATAAGCTTCTATATCCTGCTTTGGTGGGTGCAATACTCCCGCAACATGTCATGTTGCTGCACGTGTTACGTTTGTAAAACTTTTTTCTGAAAAACTTTAATAAAAATGAATGAAACAAAAAGAGACTTTCTGGCCACATTAAGGATGCTCTGTCTGCCCTGGACTTGCCGTCTACTTTAAGTGGTCTCATCTCACTGGCCACTAAGATAGATATCTGTTTTTCAAAGACCTGCCCAGTTTCAGGTCTGAGGAACCCATGCAAGTGGATAGATCCCGACTTTCCCCGCAAGAACGTTCCCAGCGACATCTGGAGAACCTCTGTATTTATTGTGCCTCTCCTGGACATCTTCTCAAAACATGTCCTGTTCATCCCCAGCATTCGGGAGAACGTGGCCACATAGGCTTAATGGGAGAAGCATCATCAGGTAAGAGGAAGGCTTCTCCAAGATTGAACAATCCAGGTTTCTGCTTTCCTGGATTCGGGCTCTACTGCGAACTTTTTGGACGCTGCCCTGGTCTCTCAGCATTACTTCCCAGTGGTTCATCTTGAGAAACCATTGTCCATTGCCTCGGTTAGTGGCCAGATTCTCTCCATGCCCATCTGGTTCCGCATGGAACCCCTGCTCCTGCAAGTTGGTGCCTTACATAAAGAGAGATTTTCTTTGTTTGTGCAACCCCAATGCACTTCTGCTCTCCTGCTGGGTCTCCCATGGTTGCAGCATCATGCCCTTGTGCTGGACTCGTCTTCTGGGGAGATTCTCCATTGGGGTTCGGATTTCAAGTCCTACCAGTCCCACTTATTGCAGGTCCTCAGTCGCCTAAGGACCAATCACCTTTATGCCAAACTTGAAAAGTGCCAATTTCACCAGCAGAGTCTTGCCAAGCTCTCTGCCATGCTATACAGCAGTTTCTGGGCTTTGCAAACTATTACAGACAGTTTATTCCCCATTTCTCATCTCTGGTAGCTCCGATGGTGGCGCTTATGAAGAAAAGTGCCAACTCCCGTGTCTTGTCTCCAGCAGCAGAGGAGGCCTTCACGAAATTAAAGACTGCCTTTTCCTCTGCATCAGTTCTTATCCGACCTGATATGGAAAAGCCTTTCCTTGTGAAAGTTGATGCCTCCTCCATGGGAGCTGGGGCGGTCCTTACCCAGAAAGGGCATAAGGGCCAAACTCCCACCTGCGGCTTATTCTCCAAAACTTTCTCTTCCATTGAGAAAAACTATTCTATTGGAGATTGTGAGCTCCTGGCTATCAAGCTTGCCTTGGAGGAATGGCACCATCCGCATTTACACAAACCACAAGAACCTTCAGTATCTTCAAATAGCTCAGCGATTGTACCCGCGTCAAGCCTGGTGGTCCCTCTTCTTTTCCTGCTTTGACTTTCAGATCCATTTTCATCCTGCCGAGAAAAACATCAAGGCTGATGCCTTGTCCTGTGCTTCCGATGTTATGGGGGGGGGACTCTGCTCCAAGACATATCATTCATCCAGAGAGACTTGTGTTGGTAGCGCCAGTGGACCGTCGGAAACTACCTCCCAGCAAGACTTATGTACGTTCTGGTCTTCGAAAGAGGATCCTGACCTGGGGACATTCTTCTCGTGTGGCTGGGCACCGTGGGATGCAGCGCTCTGTGGCCCTTATTTCCCGATTCTATTGGTGGCCGGACTTGGTCAAGGGCGTTCGGGATTTTGTGGATTCCTGTGTCTCTTGTGCTTGCAATAAGCCCTCAGGACAAAAACCTGTTATTCTTCTGTTGCCTTTTCTCATTCCGTGGTCTCATGTGGCTGAGTACTTCATCTGGCAATACCGTCATCTGGGTGGTGACTGACTGCTTTTCTAAGATGTCCCATTTTGTCCCTCTACCAGGTTTGCCTTCTGCTCCACGTCTTGCCAATCTCTTCTTCCAGCACGTCTTCTGGCTTCATGGCCTTTCTTGGCACATCATTTCGGATCAAGGTGTTCAGTTTGTGTCCTAGTTCTAGAGGTCTCTGTGTAACCAGCTGCAGGTGAAATTGGACTTTTCTTCCGCCCACAAGTGGAGAGGGTGAATCAGACTTTGGGTTGCTACCTCCGCCATTTGTGTCCGTCTGTCAGGGCTTCTCTTCTACCATGGGCAGAGTTCTATTACAATTCCCTGGACTCTACCTCTGCCGGTTCTGCTCCCTTCTCTATTAATTATGGACTTCATCCATGGCCTCCTTTTCCGTTACCCGTGTATGCTGATGTTCCTGATGTGGAGGACTTGGTACAGAATCTAAAAGCCATCTGGGAAAAAGTCTGTACTGAAAGAACAAAAGTAAGGACAGGCACTACCAATGTGGACTGGTAATCATATGTCCACGCATCCCAAGAAAACTGTATAAACCAAAGAAGAGACCAAAGTTGGATACGTACACAGGACTAAGCATAAAACATAAAGTTTATTTATATACCAATAATAAAACACAATCACCACAGGAAAACAATAAAATTAAAAACACTTAAAAAGTACACCCATCCTCTGTGTGCCCCCGCTCCGTCTGCAGAGCCGGACTTACCAGTCCCATCTCAGGCTCCCCATCGGACTGCCGTGCGTGTGCATCCCCGCCTCCTAGGGCGTGCGCACGCGCCGGCTGTTGCACATTTAGAGGTCCAGCACACCGCTGATTGGTGCTCTAGCTGAACTCCTCCACCTTATAATCCAGCACCTTCCTTCCTGCTCTGCTGGATCTTTGTGCCTACGCCTTAGAGAAAGCTCTCCTGTGATATCTGAGTATTCTTGTCCGTGTTGCTGTTCCGTGTTGTCTTGTTACTGTGTCCGTGTTGCTGTTCCTGTGCTCCTGTGTGTTCCCGTGCTTCTGTGTGTTCCCGTGCTCCTGCGTTCCTGTTCCTGTGTTCCATGTTCCTGTGTTCCCACTCCCATCTGCCTGGACCTCCCCTTGCTGGACTTGACTTTGCATCTCTGCCACCTGTCCTGACCCTGTACCTGAACCTGACCACGAGACCGTCTTCTGCTAAGGTACCTCGACCTCCGCTGCCACCGCGGGCTAGTCACACCCGTGGAACGACCTGATGGTACCCTGCCGCAGCAAGACCATCCCGCTTTGGCTCTGGTGAAGACTACAGTTATTGCAACTACAGATTACAGTATTTTTACATTCTTTGCAGATCTCCAGGGTGAATTTTTGTTGCCCCATTGCCAGTTTTACAAATACTTACAACTGCAACATGCAGTGAATTGGTTGTGTCATGTCCTCCTGCCATTGCGATTCTTGCTGGACAGGGGGCAACCTCAGGAATTACCTTTACAATGTATAGCTTTCTTTTGAATGAATACCTAAAACAATTTCCCCTTACCATTGAACAAAAAATCAATGATGTTGGTCGCTCTCAGTAGAATTCTAACCTAACTTTCCACTAGCAAGGCCCTGAGGACCTCTCAATTATATTTACTCCATAGAATGCATAGAACGCCTGCCTTTCTCCAGATGCAATCTAGAACCTGCAGATCATATTTACACATTCTGGAACTGTGTGCCTTTAGGTCTCTTCTGGTGGGCATGTAGGGCCTTATAAAACCCCCTACATAGTGTTAGAATAGGTAGAGTACATTCCTGGTGATGTTTATCCTAAGCTGGTTATTTAACGCACATTATACCAGGCAAGAAAGTTAATAGCTTCCAGATGGTTGAGTGCTCAATGGGGGGATATCTAGCTGAGTTTCTGGACAGACACCTGGTGTGTCCATGCAATACTCACTATTCTGCAGCCATATCCAATGCTATGCATATCATAATTTGCTCCAGAATCACCCCAGAACTTTCCGCCAGGTTCAGGCTCCCATTGGTGGAGGGTCGGGTTTATCTACCACCACCACAGACAGAACCCGCTGGACTGCAGCCTACCTCCAGAGGCATGCACTGAAACCTGCCCGGACTCCCGCTGGCATCTGCTGCCCTGCCCCACCTGGATATCACCTACCTCCCTCCACTCCCTGCAGGTACCACCATCGGTGCTGTAGCTGCCCCCCTTACTAGGAGGTGTCCACATGGCATTGATCTCCTGGAGGTTCATTGGCCAGACTTCTGTGCTCAAATGGGGATATATTTTTGACTTTTTGTGTATTTATGCTGTCTTTTATAAGGTCATTCTTTATGGCGAAATTTTGATATTAAGGCTGCAATATCTTCACATGTGATTAAGAATAAATGTTGTCCAAAAGAAGGATTTTGTTGTGTCACAACACTCACAAACCCTCTATTTTGTTTCAATAATACAACAGCAAATAAAATTGTATATATTTCCCCTTGTTCTAGCAGTCTTATTTTGTGTAAGGACCTTTTATGTGGTATAGTATCAAGTGCCTTATAAAAAGTCTAGATACACAACATCCACAGTGTCAGGGGGGTCACTGCTGCTCCCGTGACCCATGTCTCAGGTTCATCCATGCCCCTCTCTGTGCCCCTCTCCGTGCCCCGGCACCCCGCGGCAGTAACTTACCCATCACCACTCCAGACTCCTGTTTTTTGGGCCAGCGCGCTGTTGATTGGTGCTGGCCATTTCCTAGAATCCCTTATAAACCAGCCTCTCCCTGCACACCCTGCTGGATCTTTGTGCCTCACAGCCCTAGAAAAAGCTCGTTCCCATATCCTTTGCTATTAGTGTGTTTTCCCGTTGTGACCCCGGTTCTGTTCCCAACTACGCTCCTCTGCTGCCTGCCTTGACCTGTTGCTATGTCCCCGATTCTGATCCCGTGCTGCCCGTCCTGACCTCCTGCCTGTCCCCGACTATGATTCTGCAAGACATCTGTGTACTTCCCCTTGGCTGCCACCGCTGACAAACTCGCACCTGTGGAACAACCTGGTTTTGTCATGCTCCAACAAGTCCAACCCACTTTGCGGTGGGCTCTGGTGAAAACCGGGTGCCACTTATATTCTGTTCCCAGGCGCCGCGGTGGTCCAGTGAGCCCTGGAGCCTGACACACAGGTTCCTCCAGGTCCAGTCTAGAACTTACCTCCTCATAGAAGCTAATTCAATTGACAGGACCAATCTGTCATAAATCTTTGGAGGATTTGTTATAAGGTTCTTGCCAATAAGATACTCCAGGATAACATCCTTAAAAGCCCTTTAAAGAAGACTTGTCACTAGAATTTAAGCCCCAAGCCAACAGTCCCTGCTGGTAAAGGGTTAAAACTCCATATCACCTAAAATTAGCTGCCAGTGAAGCACTATACCTTTATACAGCTGTTTTTCTGATGTGCAAATTAGCATACTTTACTCTTTTATCCTGGATATAACTTTTGCTTTCTCCTAGGCTGCCAGTGAACCACATCCCCTTATTTTGACTGACAGCTCTGTGTCTCTTCAAATCTCAGGCCCTGCCCTCTTGTTGTTGATTGAAGGTCTCATTGTTAGGACATGCTACTATGGGACTCGTACTTAGAGACCCTTTGCCAATATTTAACCACAGACATATAACGCGTTGTTTAAATATCGGAAATATTGTGTCAAATCTTTTATATCGTGCTTTGTGTTACATTCATGTCATGTAACCAGAGTGATGTCATCTAAGGTTCTTTTCCCGCTAAAATTTGTCATATGTACCCAATATATGTATCTGATAAAATTAAATCATATCATGACTCCATGAGGGATGGAGAGAGCTAGAAGTCCATGGAGGCATGCTGTGATTTCATGTGATCAGATGAGATTCATGGTGCAGAAATTCGAAATTTTAGGGGGAAAAGACCTTAGATGATATCCCCTAGGTCATATGACATGAAATGTGAAAAGTGAGGAGGCAAAATGCATGGGGATGAGTAGATAGGAGGAGCCAAGCAGGACATGTTGTCTTTGATGCCAGGTAATATAACTACATAAAGTTTATTTTATGGGGATGTGAGGGAAACAATTTTTAACTAAAAGAAGGATGGCATTTAGTTAGTAGGGCAGTAAACAATCACAAGGAATTAACAGGATACCTGGAGCTTACTAAAATCTAAGTCTATAGCAGGCAAAGTACTGAGAATGGGCAGATATTTTATGTGATGTCAGAGACCCAGCCCCAGTGAGTGCTTAGACCATAACAAAAGAAGACAGAACAGCTCTGTGGGCTCATAATGTGTTCAGTCCCCTATAGTGCTGGGTCCCACCCCGGTATCCTTTATAGTGCAGGTTGTCACCCAGCAGTGTCTAAGACTCTAAGTTGGACCCGGCACGATAGGGGGCTCTGGTGACGTACGTCTGCGCATGTGACTGCCATCAGTATATCTAAGGAAATCTACCATTTGATTTCATGCATTATAAACCAAACAAACTTTGATAATGATGTAGCTACACTGATGCAGGCACATATCTTGTTTAACCCCTTAGCGACCTGGCCCTTTTTTATTTTTACATTTCCATTTTTCCCTCCCCACCATCAAAAATCTTTTTACATTTTTTTTATATTTTTCGAGCTGTGTGGTGGCTTGTTTTCTGCAGACCAAATTGCACTTCATAGTGACGGCATTTAATACTTCATGCCATGTACCGGGAAGTGGGAAAAAATTCCAAATGCAGTAAAATTGGTGAAAAAAACACATTTGCATTTTCTTGTGGGCTTGTATTTTACGGCTTTCACTGTGCGCCCTAAATGACAAGTCTCCTTATTTTCTGTTCCTGGGTTAAACACAGTGAAAAAACGTTATCTCCGGACATGGCGATACCTAATGTGTTTATGATTTTTACTGTTTATTTATATTTATATGACTTCTAGGGAAAGGGGGTGGATTTGAATTCTTAGGTTTTTTTTAATGTAATCTTTTAAAACTTTTCTGACATTTTATTTTTATTTTTTTTTTCAGATCCCCCTAGGGTTCTTTAACCCTAGGTTGTCTGATTGATCTTACCATATACTATGGTATGGCAGTATATGGGGATTTTTTCTCCTCATTCATTACAATGTGTGAATTGCACTTGTAATGAATAGGTTAAAATGAGACAGCCTCGGGTCTTCTCAATTTATATTGCATCCTCTATAAAAAATTTATATTGCATCCTCTATACACTCTTTCCACAATTGTTTAGCTGTAATTAACACTTAATACTCTATTTATCTCATCATGCATGCCATCAGTATCTCCTTTTCAGCTGTATTATACTTCAGTTCACTTCAGTTGTATATTACTCAGATGCCTTACTATCTACCCCTATTCCATGTTATATACTGCCTGCTATCATGTACATGGCCACTCTGTATACTATGTATATAATTTTATACTTGCTCTAACTACAATTACATTTGTATTAATTTATTCACATGTGTTAATATTCATAAGTGTTTACTATTTTTATATTTATTTTATTATTTTATCAGTCTTTGGTCTGACGAAGGGGTCTCCCCGAAACGCGTTACCACTGGATTTTTATGTTTACCAATAAATATTGTGTACTCCGTTACATTTGAGGATTTCATCTCATTTTGGTTACAAGCGCACCCACCTGGCTCTCTTCTCCTTTTTTGCTTTTCTGTATCATTCAGAAGACCCAAGGCTGTCATGGCGATGACGTCACTTGGAGCTACGAACCACACCAAGACGGCTGCGGCAGCTTTTCTAGCGCTGATGGACGGGTGTTACCGATAAGTATTTGCTGCAATATGTAGCAAAGACTTACCGGCTACGGAGAGGGCTCAGCCCGTGAGCCCTCTCTAAGCACCTGTAGCCGACACGCGCCGTAATAGTTGGGAAGGGGTTAATCCCTGAGCTGAGAGGATTTGCTGAAAAAACAATAACATTCAGGAACTTGGGAAAGCTGAATTGCTTCAGCCTGCAGTTGATGAACACATTCCAAGGAGCTTCCTGAACTGTCCAGACAGGACTAATCAACCTTACTTATGCAAAGCTGCTGGGGGCATTGTGCAGTGATTGATTACTTCTGCCTGTCAAGCACAATACAGTGATTACATCATTCCCAGGTGCTGTGCATACTTAATGTGAGAGGAGAAGTACCGGAGCCTCGAAAGGAAGTGACAGAGCTTCATTATCATAATTTTATAATATTTTTTTCAGCAAAATCACTCAGCACAGGGATACTCTTTTGCATCAGTATACCTACAGCAGCCTTAAGGTATGTTTAGTTCATAATGTATGAAATCAAATGGTGGATTTCCTTTCAGCTCCATGAAGAACATATCCACACTGTGCCTATAAAAAATAAGGTGGTGCAATAGTCCTAATGAATACTTCTGACTATATCAAGGAATCAACTAATTGATATTACCAAAAAGTTTTCAAATGATGTCCAACACAAGGTCAACCATCTCATCCCAGAGCCAGGCTGTTTCTATATGCTCCCCAAGATCCACAAAGATGGCAATCCAGGAAAGCCTATTATTTCTGGCATTGGCACCTTGACGGAAAGCATCTCAGGTTGCATCTTAGACGTACTCCTAGCTACATCCAGGCCACTACTGACTTTAAATAAACTCAAGATTGTAGGTCTTCCTAAACTACCTTATGGTACAATTCTGGCCACCATGGATGTGGAATCTTTATACACTAACATTCCCCACAAAGATGGAATAGCAGCATGTTGGGCACACATGGAGAAGCACAACCTACCAACAGAACTGGTCACAGAACTCATACAATTTGTGCTTACCCACAACTATTTGTCATTTGGAGAGGATCTGTACCTACAGTGTATGGGAACATCAATGGGTTCAAGTTGTGCACCACAGTATGCCAATCTTTTTATGGCTGAACTAGAAAGTGCTTACTTATCCACATGCACCACAAAACCTGATCTACCTCTGTTATATGTTGTTTACAACAACTTTCACCTCACCATCAATCTGAAACTAAGCTATTCAGCTAAGGAGATACAATTTCTGGATACCACAATACAAATTAAAGACAACGGCATAGCCGCAACATTATTCTATAAACCAACAGACAAAACAGACTACCTGAAATACCAGCTTCCACCACCAAACATACCAGACAATCTATCATATACAGCCAGGCCATACGCTACAATCGTATCTGTTCAGACAAGACAGACCTGAACTGGTCTGAATTTCTCCAGTTGGGCTGCAGAACAAATGTGACTGACAACCAAAGAAGAAAAGCAGCAGCCATCAACAGAGACCATTTACTCACATATAAAGAGACCAGGAGGCCAGAGTACCCCTAGTAGTCACTTAGAGCCCACAACGGGAGATCCTACAAAATATTGCCAACGAACTCCAACCGATTCTACATTAAGATAAAGACTAAAAGAAATATTCCCAGTCCCTACTCTACTGTCCTTTAGGCAGCCACCAAACCTGAAACAACTGGTTATCAGGAGTGCCCTGAGACCCCATCAGAAAATGGTACCTCACCCTGCCTACAAAGCAGGTGTAAAACATTTGCATGGATGACCATGTACCTGTACCTCACTCACAGCTGGTACATAAGATCAAGGGGACCTTTTCTTGCAGGTCTTCTAATGTGTCCAACCACAGGACTTTATGTTGGGGAAACATGCCAGAGACTTCATCAGCGCATGAACTCGCACCGATCTGATATTAAAAATGAAAGGAAAGATCTCCCAGTAGCTGCACATTTCTCCAGAGAGGACCACACTATGAAATATTTGCAGATTACTATTTTAATGGGACATTTTAAGACACAGGGGGAAAGGAAAGAATGGGAGTATAAATTAATGAGGAGATTCAACACCTTACAAAGTGGTCTTAACATTCATGCCAGCTTCATGACCTCCTACTTCTTACTTGGAGGTCATGCCTTACAGGTTCTTAGTATGTTTATTGCCGTCCTGATGTAAATAAGATGTCCCCGTATTTATCAATTTGTTGTTTTAAAGGTTTTTTTTTTTTTTATATCCTTTGATGATCACTGCTATGCTATGAATTTTCTGTTTCGTGCACCAAATATACAAGTATCATAATCCTTACAGTCAGAACCCAACTTGTACAATAGAGTAGATGTAGACAAAGGCTCTAAAGCATTTCCACCATCCTCCACTACCCCCAAGTCTTTTTCAGATGCAGTTTTACCAAGTAATAGACTGTTCAGAACATAATTGTAGTTTTTGTTTCCATTGCCCACGTGCATAACCTTACATTTATCTAAATTAAACCTCACAAGCCACCCATTCCACCAGCTTCCATAAATCCCTCTGTAATATTATAATATCAGCTTCAATATTAATGTCACGGGTACACCCACAATCCTCGGTACGGATCGCGGGTGCACCCGTGCCTGCTGCCGCGTTCCCTGCTTCCCCTGCCCTCACTTGCCTCTCTCTTGGCTCCGGTCTGTACTCTGGCTTCTGGCGTGTAGGCCGCATGCTTCTTCCCTGCAGTTGCGTGCTCCCGCCACTGGGGCGCGTGCAGACTTCTCCCAGCCTTAAAGGGCCAGCGTCCTCCTTATTGGCTCTGGCATTCCCGGCTCAGCTATATAGCCTGGCAACTCCCAGCATCCCCTGCTGGATCTTCAGGTCATTCTATTGGAGTGAAAGCCTTCCTGAGCGTTTCCAGACGCCTCTGTGTTCCTCTGCTGTTCCCGTGTTCCTCTGCTGTTCCAATGTTCCTCTGCTGTTCCCGTGTTCCAATCCTGTGCTGGTCCTGTATTCCTGTGCTGGTTCTGTATTCCTGTGCTTGTTCTGTATTCCTGTGGCGGTCCTGTATTCCTGTGGCGGTCCTGTATTCCTGTGGCGGTCCTGTAATCCTGTGGTGGTCCTGTAATCCTGTGGCGGTCCTACAATCCTGTGGCGGTCCTGCAATCCTGTGGTGGTCCTGAAATTCTGTGGCGATCCTGTAATCCTGTGGCGGTCCTGTAATCCTGTGGCGGTCCGGTATTCTAGTGGTCTTCCGAGGTCCTGCCAGCCGTCCTTCCGAGGTCCTGCCAGCCATCCTTCCGAGGTCCTGCCTTCCCGGGGTCCTGCCATCCTGAGGTCCTACCTTCCTGAGGTCCTGCCTTCCCGAGGTCCTGCCTTCCCGTGGTCATGCCTTCTCGTGGTCCTGCCTGCTCTGTGTCACTGCCTTGGCTGCCACCACGGGCCTAGTCGCACCCGTGGAGTGACCTGGTGGCTCCCCGTGTTCTGGCAAAGACCAGGAGTCCACTTAGACTCCGCTCCCGGGTTGCGGCTGGCATCTTTATCTCCCGCGGTGGTCCAGGGAGTCCACAAGACTTTAGTCCTAAGGGACTATTCCTATAGATTGTGACAATTAATTACTTTACACAGCTTTATATCATCTGAAAATACTGTAACTTGACTGTGTAAACCCTCTTTAAGGTCATTAATAAAAAATATTAAAAAGAAGGTGGTGCAATACTGACCCCTGTGGCACCCCACTGGTAACAGCAAACAAATCTGAGAATGTGCCATTGATGATGACCCTCTGTTTTCTATCACTAAGCAATTTACCCAGCAAGCAATTACTTACCCAAATACACAGATATTCCCCTAGTCCCAGCAGTCTCATTTTATGTACCAACCTTTTATGTGGTACAATATCAAATGCCTTGGAAAAGTCCAGATACAAAACATCTACAGCCTCTCTCAGGTCCAGTCTAAAACTTACCTCCTCAGATTAGTCTGACAGGACAGATCCTTCATAAACCCATGCTGCTCCTGGGTTATAAGGTTATGTACAGTGAGATACTCCAGGATAGCATCTCTAACAAACACCTCAAATATTTTCCCCACAACTGAAGTTAAACTCACAGATCTGTAGTCCTTGATGAATCTTATAATATTAGAAATATGCAGGCACATGCAGTCCCTGAGGGTGTATGCCACCTGGACCCGTGATTTATCTATTTTAGTAATATAATAATAGAAAAGTGGAGTGGCACTCAACAGGATTAAAAGCAGGAACAATCTTTACTGCAGGAATATATCCCGGACAGGGGGGATGCACGCCACGACAAGGCAAAGGACCATTTCGCGCACAAAGCGCTTTCTCAACCCCCTGGGTCCGGTAGATGCGCTCTCCAGTAAGATCCGGCCATGGATTCCGCCGAGGATCTGGCAGATCTTCCCACCATCGTGGCACAGTAGACCCAGCAATTTGTCAGCAACTCAGACAAGTCCCCGCTATGCTACAGCAGCTATTGTCATCCCAGTGGCAGCAGCAGCATCATCCAATTCCTGCTGTACCCTCCGCTACTGTGGTCGCATTATCTTCTGCAGAACCCAAACTGCATCTATCTATGCCATCTAAATATGATGAGGATCCCAAGTTGTGCAGGGGATTTATCACTCAGTGCTCCCTGCACATTGAACTCAAACCTACGCAGTTCGTCACAGAACAGTCTAAGGTGGCTTTCATCATCAGACTCCTCTCCGGGAAGGCCCTGGCATGGGCTACTCCACTCTGAGACAGGAAAGACCCAGCCATGGCTAATATCACCACCTTCTTTGCCGAATTCCAGTCCGTCTTTAAGGAACCAGCCCAGGCTTCTTCTGCTGAGAGCACCCTGCTGAACGTGCGTCAAGGGGACTCATCTGTCGGTGACTATTCGGTTGAGTTCCGTACCCTGGCTTCTGAGCTTGCCTGGAACAAAGCCGCCCTGGTCGCAACAAGAAAGGGATTTTCTGGTCAGATCAAAGATGCCCTGTCTGCACAGGACCTTCCGTCTAATCTCTCTGAGCACAATGAGGAGTGACGTCTGGAACAACCGCAAGTCAGGGCCCCGTCGTCTCAGCCATCTTCCATGCCTGTTGCCTGCCTCTATTGTGCCAGCCCAGAACATTTTCTTTCATCTTATCCAGTCCGTTCACAGCGTCCGGGAAAACGGCCGCACCTAGGGTTCTTGAGAGAAGCATCCCTAGGTGAGAGCCAAGCTTCTCCTCGTCTGAATGTCCCTGCTCTTCTCAGTTTTGGAATAGGCAACCCGCGTCAAGTCTCAGTCTTCTTGGACTCTGGCTCTGCAGGGAATTTCGTGGATGCTGCCTTGGTCTCCCAGAATCACTTTCCTGTGGTTCGCCTAGAGAAGCCGCTGGTTATCAGTGGACATATTTACCATGGCCCGGTCCAGTATTGTACTGAGCCCCTGGTGCTGCAAATTGGGGCGTTTCACAAGGAGAGACTGTTGTTTTATGTGCTCTCCCACTTTTGGGCCTCCCGTGGTTGCAGCAACACGCTCCAGTTCTCGACTGGCAGACTGGGGAAATCCTTCGCTGGGGACCAGAGTGCCATTCCCGCTGTATCACGGCTCTTCACCCGGTGTCCATAAGGTCTTCTGTAGACTCTCCCAAGCAGCTGGCAGGCCTTCCCGCTGCTTATAAGGATTTTGCAGATTCTCTGAGAAGCAAGGAGAGATTCTGCCAACGCACTGATGACTGTCCCATAGACCTGCTGCCGGGTAAATCTCCTCCACGAGGTCAGGTATACCCATTATCTGTGCCTGAGACAGATAATGATGTCAGCCTCCATCAAGGAGAATTTGCAGAAGGGATTCATCTGCAAGTCTTCTTCTCCTGCTGGTGCTGGATTCTTTTTTGTGGCCAAGAAGGATGATTCCCTCCGTCCCTGCATCGACTACCGTGGCCTCAATGAAGTAACAGTTAAAAACTGCTACCCTTTGCCTCTCGTCACTGAACTTTTTGAACGCTTACGGGGTGCCAAGGTTTTCACCAAGCTGGAAGGGGCATATAACCTCATCCGCATCTGTGAAGGCAATGAGTGGAAGACGGCCTTCAATACTCGTGACGGGCATTTTGAGTATTTGGTAATGCCCTTTGGACTCTGCAATGCCCCAGCGGTGTTCCAAGAATTCGTCAACGATATCTTCAAAGACTTGCTCTACATTTGTGTCGTTGTCTACTTGGACGATATTCTGGTGTTTTCTCCCGACCTAGAATCTCTTCTGATCCACGTACAGCAAGTTCTCAGGCTCCTAACGGCCAAACACTTATATGCCAAGCTCAAGAAATGCCAATTTCATCAGAGCAGTCTTCCATTCCTGGGAAACATCATTTCTGACAAAGGACTACAGATGGATTCTGCCAAGTTGTCTGCCGTACATCAGTGGCCTCGCCCAGTGGGACTACGTGCCATACAGAGATTTCTTGGCTTCACCAATTATTACCGGAAAGTTGTTCCACATTTCTCCTTTCTTGTATCTTCCATCGTGGCGCTGACTAAGAAGAATGCCAATTTTAGACTCTGGCCACCGGCAGCTGTAGAAGCCTTCACAAAGCTGAAGTCTGCCTTTGCATCTGCGCCTGTTCTCACATGGCCTGATATGGAGAAGCCATTCCAGTTGGAGGTTGACACCTCAACCGTTGGTGCTGGGGCCGTTCTCACCCAGAAAGGGCCCAAACGTCAAACCCTCACCTGCGGCTTCTTCTCAAGGACCTTCTCAGCTGCCGAGAGAACTTATTCCATTGGTGATCGGGAACTTCTGGCATAAAGCTTGTTTTGGAGGAATGGCGCTATCTTCTGGAAGGAGATTATCATCCGATCTATATCTACACTGACCACAAGAATCTCCTATATCTCCAGACTGCTCAGCATCTCAATCCTCGTCAGGCTCGCTGGTCCCTCTTTTTCTTGCGGTTCAACTTCATGATTCACTTCCGTCCAGCCGAGAAGAACTGGAACTTTACCTATTTAGAAAAAGTGATAAAAAGGGTAACTACAGTTGACTATGTGTGGTAAATTGGCAATAGACCAATTTCACTGGACGCTGGATTCAAACTCTGTCACCAACTAAGTCAGAATTCCTTGCCAAAGTGAATGCACTGTTATTAAAAGAGCCACCAGTGTACCAGAAAAGAAAGAATCCTGGAAAATTCTAAAAATTGTGGGGATTTTGGCTTGATTCACCGGGCTTGGTTTCTCAGACGTTACTGAGGGATAAGATAGTGCTGGGAGGAATGAGAGTTGGGGGTGTGAATAGTGGTGAATATTTGAGAAGGATGATTGAGAGCGAGGGCATTAGTGATGTATTTGTGGACTGCCTGTTATATTCAGACAAGGTTTATTCTAGTTCTGGGTATACTTAAGGTGCTATTCAGGTCCGAACCAGAAGGTGGATGGGGGGAAAATGGCCTTTGTATACGTGTTACGCTCTGTCTTAAAATGAAAAACTGCAATAAAGATCAATCTGATTTTTTTTTAAAAACTGTATCTACTCCATAGAACCTGTAGGGCTGACCCATAGAATAAATGTAACATGTTTATTAGGCTATACGTTGAACACCACCAAAAAAAAAAATCAATTACAAAATAAGTAAATAAATTTTCATCAATAAGGTAAACCCATCCCAAAATAGTACCACTGAAAAATGCATCTGATCCTGCAAAAAATAAGCCTTCACATAGCTTACTAAAAACTATTTCTTAATTTGGAGACTACGTGGGATCTCACGTCAGATACCTGCCACCTGCTTTTGTGCCAAACACAAAGTATATTCACAGTGTTCAAGCAGGGTTTTACAGGGGGACATTTTTTGGCATTATCAGGTGCCACTGTCTCCCTGGCGTTTGTGTAACTGGGAATCAGTTGGGCTCTATTCCCTTTTTAATTGATTTTATATTGTTCTATCCGAGTAGTGTAGTATTTTGTGTACATGAATATTTCATCAATAAAGATTTGGCTTTTTTTGACACATGGATTCCATGTCTTTAGGAGGAGCAGGGAGGTGGGTTTGAATAATGAGGAGAACTAGCGTTTACCTCAGGAGATGAGGACTCAGCTCATTTGCCCAAACGCCCCAGGGACTCGTACATACATATTTGCATTATGCATTACTGTTTCTGGAGGAACCTGCCCACTTCTTAATAAAAAGGCCCTCTGGTGACAGGTTTCCTTTAAAGAAAACATACAGTGCAATATGGTTTAATAAATAACATCACATTAATAATATTGGCAATACATTACAGTAACACAGTAAAAATAACAAAATTAAGTACAAAAAAGGTCAAGTAAAATGAAAAGAATGGAGTTAATTGGTAAGTCAAGAGGATAGGGGACCTCAATTGTCATCCCATAGGTAACATAGTGGTGATTATACCCAGATGTGACCACCAGGGCCCCCATATCTTATCAAACTTATGCAGAGTATGAGAAACCAGTTCATTGGTCATTATTTATGTCAATAATCCATCCCAAAGGAATGTAAGGTTTATCCTGTGAAACAGTGACAGTGATTTCAGCAAATTTTTTAAAATGCAATTTTATGAAGTGACCTTAGGAACCGACTTCATTTTGGCTCCCAATAGGGCTACCTCCAGGTTAGGGGAAAACCAGAGCCCCATGACATTGTTGATAAGTGCATATATCTGTCTCCAAAAGTGCTGTACCAAAGGGCACTCTCACCAAAGTGCAGGGGCAGCGCAGTGTCTTAAATTACTTGGATTAACTTCAATAAGGGAAGTATTGGCTAGTCTTTGGAGTTTTTTCCATTTGATTTCCATTTTTCACCCTGTAATTTTTAAATAATGTCTTCTTGTCTGTGTTTAAAATTTGCATACCACTTACTTTTCGTTTGACAGTTGATGACATCAAGTCTACCCATCATGGTAGCAAATTCAAATTCCAGCCATCTAAATATCATACATTTCTTTGGGGCACATGTATTATTTGTTTTCTTTTGCCACTTTTTAACTCCTTAAGGACGCAGCCTGTTTAAGTTAAGGCTCAGTCCTTTTTTTTAAAAAAATTAGACCAGTGTGTTTTCATGTGGTAATAACTTTTCAACACTTTAAGATATGCCTGTGATTTTGAGATTGTTTTCTCGTGAGACATTGTAGTTTATATTAGTAGAATCATTTTGGTGATCATTTTGGTTTCTTCTTTGGGGGGTAAAAATTCAATAATTTAGGAAAAATTTGAAAAAAATTCCAATTTTCAAAGTTTCAAATGTTCTACTTTTTAGACAAAAAGTCATACCACAATTTTTTTTGTAGAAACCTTTTGCCATTGGTCTTCTTTTTGTTTCCATTTTTTTACAGATTTGAGAAGGTTTTAATTTTTAGTAGCAACTTCTTAGATTTTTAAGAGAATGAAAAAAATGCTAAATTGAAGTGCCCTATAAAGGCTTATATACTATATACTATATACAAGTAGCACCATTTTATGAACCTAACATCTCAAACTATTTAAATCAGTATTTGAGAAGTCTGTTAACCCTTTAATTCTTTCTCTGGAAGCAAACAAAAATGGATTGAACATTTTGAAATTTCTATTTTTGAATAAGATTATTCTCATTTAGCCCTAAAATGGACACATTCAGAAGGAATTTGAGGTAAATATACATCCCAAAATGTTTGCCCTGCTTCTTCTGAGTACAGCAATACCAGACATGTGGATGTCAACTGCTATTTCGTCGCACAGCAATGTCCAGAACTTAATTAGTGCTATTGTATTTTTGGCAAGCCAATTTGGCTACAAATGTTTTGTAGTGCCACAGTGTAATTGAAGAGCCCCTGAAGTAACAGTACAAAAGAAAACCCCCAAAGATGTCACCATTTAGGAAACTAGACCCCTAAAAGAATTTATCTAGGGCTGTAGTGAGCATTTTAACCCCCAACATGCTGGTGAAAATCTAATGCAAAGTAAATAGCACATAGCAAAAATTGTGTTTTTATCTCAAAAATGACATTTTAGTGCCTAATATATTGGGGCAGATTTACTTACCCGGTCCATTCGCGATCCAGCGGCGCGTTCTCTGCGGTGGATTCGGGTCCGGCTGGGATTCATTAAGGCAGTTCCTCCGACGTCCACCAGGTGGCGCTGCTGCGCTGAAGAGCATCGGAACGCACTCAAGTTCACCGGCCTATTCCTGGTGAAGGTACGTGCAAGCTCCGCGACACTTTTTTTTAAAAAATGCAGTGGTTTTTCCGAATCCGTCAGGTTTTCTTCGGCCATGCCCCCGATTTCCGTCGCGTGCATGCCAGCGCTGATGCGCCACAATCCGATCGCGTGCGCCAAAAACCCGGGGCAATACAGGGAAAATCGGCGCAAATCGCAAATATTCGGGTAACACGTCGGGAAAACGTGAATTGGGTCCTTAGTAAATGACCCTCATTGTGCCCAACTCATGCCACTTTAGACAAACACTCCAAGAATCATTCTGCGGGTTGTCCCGAATACGGCAATACCGCGCATGTGCCAATAATTGATAGGCTGGGCACACAGCAGGGCTGAGAAGGGAAGGAGCGAAATTTTGCATTTAGAGCTCCGTTTTCAAACGTTTGGATTTGGAGTGTCATGTCATGTTCGCAGGGCCCGTGAGGTTCCAGTGCAATAGAAACCTCCAAGAAATTATTAACCCTCACCATCCTGGTCAAAATCTAATACAAAGTAAATGGTGCATAGCAAAAATTGTGTTTTTATCTCAAAAATGTCATTTTAGTGCCTAATACATTGTGCCCAACTCATTCTGCAGGTTTTCACGAGTACGG
The DNA here is from genome assembly GCF_040894005.1 of Engystomops pustulosus. NCBI lineage: Eukaryota > Metazoa > Chordata > Amphibia > Anura > Leptodactylidae > Engystomops > Engystomops pustulosus. Next base: position 78,170,152 of record NC_092414.1, on the reverse strand, counting down.
CAATACCAGGCATGTGCCAATAATTGATAGGCTGGGCACACAGCAGGGCTGAGAAGGGAAGGAGCAAAATCTTTCTTTTGGGGGCACCCTTGTCACTAGACTGGTTTTGGGGTGCCCCTGAGGTACCAGTGCAATAGAAACCCCCAGGTAGTGACCCCATTTTAGGAAAGGGCACCCCTCAAAGAATTTATCTAGGGTTGTATGAAAATTTTAACCCCTAAGATGCTGGCCCAAATGTAATACAAAGTGAAGGGGGCAGTGCAAAAATTGCTTTGTTTTCTGAAATGTGTCATAGTAGGAGGAAATGTATTTAGCCCAACTCATGCCGCTGTGGATTAACATGCCAAAAATTATTCTGTGCGTTATTACGGGTATGGCAATACCCCATGTGTAGCAACAGTCTACAGGGGACACGGCAGGCCTGAGAAGGGACAAGCAAAATTTAGCTCCCTTTTCACTAGAATGTGTTGGGTTGCCCCTGAGGTACCAGGACAATAGAAACCCCCGAGTAGTGACCCCATTTTAGAAAAAGGGCAACCCTCACAAAGAATTTATTTAGGGTTGTATGAGCATTTTAACCCATAAGATCCTGGCTCAAATGTAACACAAATCGAATTGCTTTGCAATTTCCCATAATTTGTCATTGTAGTGTCAGAAGTATTTTGCCCAATTCATGCTACTGGAGACAAACACCCCAAAAATCGTCATGCAGGGTCTCCCAGGTAAGTGGCAATAATCTACAAGATTGAGACATGGCAGGGCTCGGAAGAGAATGGTATTTTTGGCACCATAAAACATTTGTAGATGCCCTTAGGGATCAGTACAGTAGAAACCCCTGAGAACTGACCCTATTTGAAAACTACACCCCTCCATGAATTAATCTAGGGGTGTAGTGAGCATTTTAACCACATATGTGGACCCCAAGGATGATGCACAATGGATAGTGCATAGTAAAAAATATCCATTATGCCATCTTGTGCCCAGCCACTGCCACGAGAGACCCCAAAAAACATGATGCGGGTTCTCCCGGGTACGGCAATACCACATATGTGGCAATAATATACATAATCTGCTCCTCCACACAATGCCTGCTCCTCCACACAACGCCAACTCCTCCACAAAACGCCTACTGCTCCACAAAATGCCTACTGCTCCACAAAATGCCTACTGCTCCTCAAAACACCTACTCCTCCAAGCTACTCCTTCACAAAACGCCTACTCCTCCACAAAACGCCTGCTCCCACACAACACAATGCCTGCTCCTACACACAACGCCTACTCCTCCAGGCTACTCCTACTCCTCCACTCTACTCCTCCACAAAACGCCTACTCCTCCACAAAGCGCCTACTGCTCCACAAAGCGCCTACTCCTCCACGCTACTCCTACTCCTCCACGCTACTCCTATGCCTCCACGCTACGCCTACTCCTCCACGCTACGCCTACTCCTCCAAGCTACTTCTACTCCCCCATGCTATTACAGCTCCTCCTCCACGCTACTACTACTGCTCCACGCTATTGTCCGTTGGCCCGCCCTCCGATTTCTGTTGCATGAAAGTTGGCACGATTGCACCAATATCTGATTGCGTGCGACACAATCCCCTTCTAAATAGCTGTCACCGCGGCGCAAATTCCAAAAAAATTCTAAAAGCCGACAAAGGTGCGATCCGTGGGACCCTTAGTAAATAAGCGTTACTGTATATGTCTCCCATGAGTTCATAAAAGACCCCTGGGGGACATTTTCACTTCTTTTTTTAACATTCATTCAGCGCGATGCACGGAGGAGCGGAGAAGGGAGAAGCGTCAACCAACCGCATCTCCCTTCTCCCTAGGGCAGGGGTGGCGAACCTATGGCACTGGTGCCAGAGGCGGCACTCTGAGCCCTTTCTGTGGGCACCCAGGCCATCACACCAGCATGAAGTTCACCATACAGAACTCAAAAGAATCAGCTTGCAGAATCTTCCCACAATGATAGATGAATTTGCTCTCCTCCTTTCACCTGGATTGGTGTCCTTGGGAGGCTGAACAATTGAAAGTTGTCAATGAACAAAGAGAAATACATTACTGCTTAAATTGCTGCGCTGGCACTTTGCAATGAATAAGTGGCTTTTGGTTGAAGTTTGGGCACTCAGGCTCTAAAAGGTTCGCCATCACTGCCCTAGGGTCTCCGGGTGCCTCTGACAACCGGAGACTGGGTCCTGCTCCAGCAATTAGCGTGGGAGCAGCAGAAAACTGCAACAACGTCTTTAGACTTTAGACTCCTGCCCTGCCCCCGCTGACGTCTAAAGTCAGCTTGCGAGCAGAGAGGAGTTAAAGATGGCTGAAACCGGCATACTTTAGCAGTGCTATGTATCTTTCTAAATTTGCTGTTGTGATGCATGTCATTTTCTCCCATTTGCAGATTTTTAGATTTTTTTGTGACATTTTAGGTGTATTTATGGAACTAAGGCATTTGTACTTTGTTTTGCACCTAAAAAGTCTCTAATTTGCTCTAAAAATTTAGCAAAACAAAGAAAACATCTGCCTTGGAAAGATACAGTAGGAACACTGCAACAGATACATAAACTGGCTAACTTTTTAAGACCCTGGCATAGTTTAAAAATTTGCCTATCATTGTAGGAAGATTCTGTAGGAAGATTCTTTGAGTCCTGTCTGGTGAACTTCATGCTGGGGTGATGGCCTGGGTGCTCACAGAGAGGGCTCCGAGTGCCGCCTCTGGCACCCGTGCCATAGGTTCGCCACCACTGGCCTAAGGGATATATGCAATGTGATGTAAGATAGAACATCCCTGGATTGCATAGTGATAGACTGGTTTTAGGCATAGGCACTTGCACTTTTTTCTCTATCCAGTTATTGGGGCATTTACTAAGGGTCCGCGGCCTCACTTTTGTCGGATTTTCCAACATTGTCAGGATTTGCGCCGCTCTGACAGGTATTTAACTGGGGATGTGTCACACGCGATCAGATTGTGGTGCAGCTGCGCTGGCTTTCATGCAACAGAAATCGGGGGCTTGCCATCTGACGATCCGACTGATTCGGACTGAGCGCAGGTTTAACTTTCAAATTGTGTCACAAGATCAAGCACTTACATGCACCAGGAAGAACAAGGTGAACTCCGGCGGACCTGAGCGGGGTAGCAACACATGCAGGATATCGGGCGCACGATCTTAGTGAATCGCGGCAGAGTGCATTCCGGTTAATTGTGTAATTGTGTTGGTACACTGCAACAGGCTCTTTAATATATTGCTAATAAGAAAAACTGAAATATCAAATAGTAATAAGTATTCAGACCCTTTGCTCAGTATTTGAGCTAGTACAGCCATGAGTTTTTCACACCTGAATTTGGGGATACTTTGCCATTCTTCCTTGCAGATCATCTCCAGCAAAGGGTCTACTTATGACCATGTGATATTACAGTTTTTCTTGTTTAATAAATTTCTGTTCCTTCTATATGTTAAGAACCACTGAAGTTTGTTTTTTCAGTTTCTTAAAATGTTGCAACAGTGCAGTCCAACAGTGTATTTCACGCATTATGTTATTTTCTGTTGCTACACAACCAAAACAAACACCAACCATTGTCATTTGCATTATTCACAAAATGATGTCATAACTGACTTTTTTTGGCCTTCAGTGAGAGAACTATGCATAAGTCTGTCTATACAAGCACTCTAAAGAACACATTGGGGCAGATTTATCAAGCAGTCTGAAAGTCAGAATATTTCCAGTTGCCCATGGCAACCAATCACAGCTCCCCTTTAAAATATTCATGAGCACTGGTGAAATTTAAGCTGAGCTGTGATTGGTTGCCATGGGCAACTGGAAATATTCTGACTTTCAGACTGCTTGATAAATCTGCCCCACTATATATATATATATATATATATATATATATATATACACACATATATATATATATATATATATATATATATATATATATATATATATATATATATATATATATATATATATATATATTATAGATGCTACAAACCAGCATTTTCTCATGTTTTATCTGTTCAATGTCCAGATGGTGAAAAAAAGATCCCTAGAAATATTTAAATACCCCATTTACCTATGATAATGAGTAAAAAAATCTTTCAGTTTAATGGATCTTTTACTAGGTAACTTGAAACTGATGTGTCATTTTACACAATAATGATTGTATTCACTAGCTACAGGCCATGGGTAGGAACATGTAAACCAATGCAGCATGTGTGGTGATCCTGTAATGATTATTCCTTTTTTTTCCTATATGCATCCACAGTATCTATTTTAACTTCACTGACAGACAGGACTGCCACTAGGAATTTCATGCCCCCCTTCCCTGCGCACATTAGTTTCCCTTTTTATGTTTCTGATGTGGTATAAAAGTAGTTTAAAGGGGTTTTCCCATGAAATAAAATTCTCCAATTTCAATCTCCTAGTGATATTAACACAATAAATATCATTTTTAACCCCTTACTTACATTTGTACTACTATTACTGTTTTAGTTCCTATCCCTCCCTAGGCTGCTCAGTGCAAAATTCCATGGTGTGGACGGGGACTCTCTAACCAGACACATTGAGGGTCATTTACTAAGGGCCCGATTCGCGTTTTCCCGACGTGTTACCCGAATATTTCCGATTTGCGCCGATTTCCCCTGAATTGCCCCAGGATTTTGGAGCACACGATCGGATTGTGGCGCATCGGCGCTGGCATGCACGCAACGGAAATCGGGGGCGTGGCCGAACGAAAACCCGACGGGTTCGGAAAAACCGCCGCATTTAAAACAAAAAATGTGTTGTGGAGCTTGCACTTACCTTCACTCAGCCCGGCTCGGTGTATTCCAGTGCGTTCCGGGGAACTTCAGCGCAGCAGCGCCACCTGGTGGATGTCGGAGGAACTACCTTAATGAATCCCGGCCGGACCCGAATCCACCGCAGAGAACGCGCCGCTGGATCGCGAATGGGCCGGGTAAGTAAATCTGCCCCATTATGATCCCTCTAGTTCTGTGAGCTGAAAATGTGGTTGGATTATGAGGGTGCAGTGTTTAAATACACTTTCATTTACCTTCTGAATAGTGTACTAGTATCTGACACATAGAAAGAGAGATGAGACAGAACAGAAATGATAGGATCCATGAGATGCCTATTGAACATAATGACAGTCAGCTCTCCTACCTCTCTGTTATTCCACAACACACTTGTGTAATTCTTGTCTTTCAAAATGTTATCTGAAAAGCACCATTACCTCTTTCCTCCATCGCCTCTCCCCCCTCTCAATCTTGTGTACTTGTAGTGGCACTTTGGAAAAGATGCGCTCCTAAGATGACTTCTGCCTGTGCATTGGCTCTGGCTTTTGACACCCCAACCCCACCCGCCCTGCGGCACTCACTTGGCCTAACACTAAGTGGATCATTAGCAGCAGGGGCTCCATGTTGCACAACTTGCTGCAACAGAGCGCCGGAACCGAATCCTGGCAGCCAAGAGCACCAGTAGCAGCTTTATTGAAGCACCTGAAATGTTAGTAATCACAACCAGAGCCTTACCGCAAATCAGGAGGGACGCTGCACCCAGGATTCAGTGGCAGCCACAACCAGGCAGCTTGATCGCCGTTACTTGGCAAAAGTGGAGGTACGGATGGTATCTCTTCTGCCAAACCAATACCAGCAGCAGCAGTACACCACTAGTTCACCACAACACTGTTAGCGCTGCATCGGCACCCCTTGTGTAGTATCCCCTACACATGTCTGTCTAGTCTGTGTCTATGTGTTATTGTGACTGGTATATTTTTGTACCGTAATTGCTTCCCCATAGGTATTGTGTGTTCATTTAAACTGTATTGTGCTGTATTTCAATGACCTGTGACTATGTTTGTATGGAACCAAGGAATCAGCAACATCTAAGAACGAGCCTCTAAAGTATTTATGTATTTTTATCGTTATAAGTGTCTCTAACTGTGTAACAATGGCTGGAACACTATGTACAAAATAATCCCCCCCCCCCATCCCCCGGGGATCAATAAAGTTATATTGTATTGCATTGTACTAGACCTTTTGTGCCTCCCCAGATAAAGGACTTATCTGTCTGTAGTTTTACACTCCTCACACTGCTGCCAGCAGGAACTCAGTATCAGTGAGAGAGCTCCGTCCTGGAATGCATGGGGAGGGGCTAGAGGCAGAGAGAGACAGAAATCTCACATCTATGGCTGGCACACAGGAATCCAAAATGATTTCCCCAACCCTATTACAGGGTTGTGTCTAGGGGCAACTGAAATTGCGTACACCAGGACTGGTTGGACTTATATCTGTGAATACTATATTTTTGTTAATAACATTGAATTAGAGAATGTGTTATTTTGTTATTCTGAGTACACTTAAGGAACTTGTCTTCATGGGAATACCCCATTAAGTTTATGGGCCCAGTAACCAAGGCAAGTATGTAAAAATTAGTCCTTTCCAGTCCTTACCAAAAAAATGGTAAAAAAAGTAGTCTTTATTCAGACATGTTAAAATTGGTGTACATCCAAATAGGCAAAAATTTAACATATATACTCGAGTAAAAGCCGACCCAAGTTTAAGCCAAGACCCCTAATTTTACCACCAAAAACTGGAAAAACCTATTGACTCTAGTATAAGCCGAGGGTGGGAAATGCATTGGTCACAGCCTCCCCAGTACAGTATATAGCCAGCAAGCCCCCTGCAGTATACAGCCAGTCCCCAGTAGTATGTAGCCAGCCAGCCCCCTGTAGTATACAGCCAGACAGCCCCTGTAGTATTTAGCCTGCCAGCCCTCTGTAGTATATAGCCTGCCAGCCCCCTGTAGTATACAGTCAGCCATCCCCCAGTAGTAAACAGCCAGCCCCCATGTAGTATACAGCCAGGCAGCCTCCAGCAGTATACAGCCTGCCAGCCCCCTGTAGTATATAGCCAGCCCCCATGTAGTGTACAGCCAGCTCCCTGTAGTATACAGCCAGCCCCCTGCTGTATACAGGCAGCCAGCCCCCAGTAGTATACAGCCAGCCCCCTGTAATATATAGCCTGTCAGCCCTCTGTACTCAGTACTCACCATTCACCCAGGCCGTGCCCACGGAGCTGTTGCGGACCTGCAGCCGGCAGGAAGAAAGAAGAGGCGCTGCAGACGGAGCTGTCGCGTACCTGCCGCGAACATGAAGAAGGAAGAGGAGCTGCCCAGGCCGTCGAAATGGTGAGTACTGAGTTTCTTTTTTTATATACCTGAGTAAAAGCCAAGTGGGGAATTTTCTGCACAAAAATTGTGCTGAAAAACTCGGCTTATACTCAAGTATATACGGCAACTTGACCTACAAGTTTAGAGCATTTACATTCTGTTCTTAGTTATGGTCAGACTTCGAAATGCGTAGGTCTGCCTATCTTTCAGCATTAACATGTCTGAATAAAATATTTAGACTTTTTTTTTTACATTTGGTGCACACTAACCAAGCAGTGGATCCAGATTCATGAAGACTGCGCATCATTTTTGACTAATCCAACGAACTCTGCACACTCCACCGGAAAACTGCACGTAATGATGGGACATTGTGTAATTTATTACAACAAAGTAACAGTGCACAGTAAACCAATTAGTCATGTCACAAACTAATGCCATATCTTATCGTTCTCACACTTCCTAAACATACAGGAGCTTCCTTTCTAAAAACTTCTTTTCTAAACTACTGTAGCAAGTGCTATGTGGACTTTTCAGTGACAATAATAATTGTGACATATATAAAAAGTATTGTAGGCCATTACGTATATGGCAAATATTCTGGATGTCTGTTATCTGCTTAGGCAGGTTCTAATGATATTGCTGTAGTCTGTTTCCTTTGTTTCTTCATTGATGTAACTTTAACAATCCAAATCCATAGATGACCTTGACGTTTATTTAAAGGGGTTGTCCCACTGAAGAAACTTTCTCCCTATTCACAGGATAAGGAAATTTGGTTCAGACCCTAGGGGTCTACTGGACCACTGGGGATCATGTGAATATGATAAAGAGTCACTTCTGCAAATTGAGCACTAGTGCACATGTGTGACTGGTGCCCTATTTAGAGGACATCTACCACCAGGATGAAAGACTGTATGCAAATGAGCCCGAGGGGCTCCAGGCTTCAATAGTACCTCTGGTGCCTGGAGATGTGCCTGGACTCATTTGCATACAGTCCTTCATCCTGGTGGTAGATGCCCTTTAAATTTATAGTGCTGCACAAGATCACAGCTGCCACACAGAAGTAAATGGAGCCCGGTCACATATGCACACCACCACTTAATTCAGAGGAAAGATTCAGAGTGACTTCTTTACAGATAGGCAAACTGTTTTTCGTGGGGGACACTTGCTTAAAAAAACATTCTGGTATTCCCAGCCTTAAGATTAAGGTAGTCTCGTAGCTATAGGGTTTGCAGTTATGACCAGGCTCCTAAATGAGGAAGCCCATAGGCCCTCCTCACCACTTTACCCTATAGCCTGTAGGCAGTGGCTAACATAGGCAACTTGAGTATCATTACTAAAAGAGCAAAAATAATCAATCTTCCGATTTTCATTTATTAGGGAGGAGCACTGTAAATAAGGCTACCGATAGGAATTTCAGGCTCCAAATTGTATGCCCTCTGCCACTTTAGTTTCTCATTTAAGTTTGCAATGTAGTATAGCAATATAAATTTAAGACTATTATGGGTGTCAGGGCTGTGAGTCTGTGGACCCTTTGGACCACCGCGGGAGATGGTACTAGCTGACACCTGGGACCTGAGTCTAAGTGGCACCTGGTCTTCACCAGAGCCTGCTGAAAAGCGGGATGGTCTTGCTGCGGCGGGGTACCACCAGGTCATTCCACAGGTGCAACTAGCCCACGGTGGAAGCCAAGGTAGCAATGCAGGAGACAGTCTGTACCCGGGGTGACAGCGGGAGAACAGCACAGGAAGGCACACTAGGACTCACGTCAGGAAACACATGAGCTGGCATACGGATAAGGAACACAGGAACGGACTGGTACACGGATCAGGAACACAGAAACGAACGGGCACACGGATCAGGAACACAGGAACGGACTGGCACACAGGACATGAACGCAGGATACACAGGAGGGCTTTCTCTTCAGGGAAATGGCTTGAAGATCCAGGGAAAATGATGGGAGCCGCAGGATTAAATACCAACCTGGAAGTGGCCAGCGCCAATCACCTGTGCGCTGTCCCTTGAAATCTCTAAGCTCCGTCGTGTGCGCACCCTAGGGAGCGGGGGTACACGCAGGGCCTAGTCCAGACGAGAACAGCAGGAGTGTGGAGAGGAAAATTGCCTGTGACAGTACCGCCCTTCAGCCTCCCCCTCTTCTTATTGGTCCCAAGAAACCTCTGAAGGAGGGTCTAATCCGAAATGTTCTCTTCATGCTCCCAGGATCTCTCCTCAGGCCCAACCCCTTCCAGTCTACAAGAAAGAACCCCTCACCCCTCACGATCTTCATGTCAAGAACCCCTTTAACCTTATAGACACCCCGGAATCCACCTCAGGAGCAGGAGGAGGGGATTGCTAGGAGAAGCGGCGGTTCAAGACGATTGGCTTCAGGAGGGAGACATGGAAGGAGTTTGGGATGCTCATTGAAGAAGGAAGGCGGAGCTTGTAGGCCACTTGATTGATGCGCTTGATTACCCCAAAGGGACCAAGGAACCAGGGACTAAGTGTGTAGCTGGGAATCTTAAGCTGAACGTATCCGAAGGACAACCACACCTTGTTGCCAGGAGAGAAGACAGGAGGAGCATGACGTCACTTATCAGCCTGGGTTTTGTTGTGGTCTGTGGCCCGTAGAAGGGACTGGCTGGTCTTGTCCCAAACAGACTTGAGGTCCTGCACCAGCTCCACTACCGCAGGGACATCCGAGGGTGTAGACAGCCGAAGAGGTGGGTGAGGACTACGTCTGTAAAACACAAAGAACTCAGAACTCAGCCCATGCTAGTAGGTCAGCCCAGTTGTCTTGACGGGCTGAGACAAAGTGGCAGAGGTAACAGCCCAAAGTCTGGTTCACCCTCTCTACTCGACCATTCGACTGAGGTTGCTAGGCAGAAGAAAAGTCAAGGTTGACTTGCAGCTGGTTACACAAGGACCACCAGAATTTGGACACAAACTGGACTCCTCAATCAGAAGACCATGCAGCAGAAGACCATGAAGCTGGAAGATATGTTTGAAGAACAAACTGGCCGAGGAGACAGGCAGATCGGTGATAAAGTCCATTGCCACGTGGGACCACGGGCGACTGAGTATCGGCAATGGAAGTAACAGTACAGCCAATTTGAGATGAGAGGCTTTGTTGCAGGCACAGGAGGAGCAGGATCCCACAAACTCCTGGACATCTTTGACCAGGTCTGGCCACCAGTAGTAGTTGGAGATGAGGGCCACTGAGTGTTGCACCCCTGGGTGCCCAGCCACACAAGAAGAATGTCCCCAAGACAGAATCCTCATCTGGAGAGCAGGTCTATCATACGTCTTGCCGGGAGGTAGATTCCGAAGATCCACCGGAGCTGCACAAAACAAGCTGGTCAGGATAAATTAAGTGCCGAGGAGCTGGTTCTTCTCCAAAAACCTCTGAAGCACTGGACTGTGCATCAGCCTTGACATTCTTGTCAGCCGGACAAAAATTGATCAGGAGGTCGAAGCGAGAAAAAAACAATGACCACCGGGCTTGCCTGGGATTCAGGCGCTGAGCTGTCTGGAGGTACAGTAAGTTCTTTTGGTCAGTGTACACACTAACAGGATGGAGAGCACCCTCCAGAAGATACCGCAATTCTTCCAGAGCAAATTTGATGGCCAACAGCTCTCTGTCTCCAATTGAATAATTCCTCTCAGCGGGAGAGAAAGTCTTAGAAAGGAAGCCGTATGGGGAAATTCGACCCTTGGGCCCTTTCTGGGTGAGCAACACTCCAGCTCCTACAGAGGATGAATCCAACTCAAGATGAAAGGGTTTGTTCGTGTCAGGCCTAGTGAGCACGGGAGCCAAGGCAAAAGTGGACTTCAACTTGGAGAAGGCCATTTCAGCAACAGGAGACCAGGCACGTGGATTGGCATCCGTCTTGGTGAGTGCCACGATGGGAGACACCAGAGTGGAGTAATGCGGAATAAACTGCCGGTAATAGTTTGCAAAACCCAGGAACCTCTGTTTGGCTCGTAGGCCCTCTGGGCGTGGCCACTGAAGAACTGCAGACAGTTTTGCGGGGTCCATCTGGAGGTCTCTGTCGGAAATTATGTAACCGAGGAATAGAAGGCCGTGCTGGTGAAACTGGCATTTTTCCAATTTGGCGTAGAGGTGATTGGCACAAAGTCGACCAAGAACTTGTCATACGTGTGCCTGGTGGGACTAAAGGTCTGGAGATTACACTAAGATGCCATCTAGGTAGACCACAACAAACATAAAGAAGGTCACGAAAAATGTCGTTCACAAACTCCTGAAAGACAGCAGGGGCATTACACAGTCCAAAGGGCATTACTAAATATTCAAAGTGCCCGTCACGGGTATTAAACACCATCTTCCACTTGTCACATTTGTGGATCCGGATGAGATTGTAAGCTCCGCGGAGATCCAGCTTGGAGGACTCCCTGGAACTGTGCAGGTGATCAAAGAGTTCTGTAATCAACGGCGGGGTTAGCGGTTTTTAACCGTGATCTTGTTCAGCCTGCAATAGTCTATGCAGGGACGTAAGGAACCGTCCTTCTTGGTAACAAAGAAGAAACCTGCACCAGCCAGAGAGGGGGACTTGTGTATGAAACCCCTCTGCAGATTCTACTTGATGTAGTCAGACATGGCAGCCATCTCGGGTACAGAAAGAGAATTGACATGAACCCTGGGAAGAGTCGCGCCCTGAAGGAGATCCACACGGCAGTCTTAGGGACGATGTGGTGGCAAAGTCTCTACTTGTTTCTTAGAGAAAACATCTGCAAAGTTCCAGTAACAAGCTGGCAGACCCTCTAGAGACTTAGAAGACACATAAGAGGTCAGGACTGGAAGTGGTGCCACCATACATAGGGATTGGCATTCAGGGCTCCAACGCAGGATCTCACCAGTCTTCCAATTGAGGTCTGGAGCATGGAGTTGAAGCCAAGGAAGAAGAGCTGATGTGGAGCAGGACATAGAAGGCCAGGTTTCTTGGTGTAGGACGCCAACTTGAAGACAGATAGGTTCCGTGCGGTAACAGACTGGATCGGAAAGAAGCTGTCCACTTACTGAGGAAATAACGAGGGGTGACTTGAGGGAAACCACCGGAATGTGATGCCGGGAGACCAGAGCAGCATCCACAAGGAATGCTAAGACTTGCACAGGAGTGCTGGTACCAATACTGAGGAGCACTGGAATAGTCAGGCGTGGAGAAGCTGAATTTACACCTAAGGACGCTTCTCCCAGAGGCCCTAGGTGCTGGTGTTTCCCGGACATTGGGGACAGGGAGGAGGCTGATGATGAATGCCACCTTGGAGCGCTCGGTGACAAACTGAGATGGTATTAACTCTATTTTGAGCGAGCACTGTGTAATGAATCCTCTGCACAGTTTGGGATTACCATTGTACTTATCAGGCATAGACAGTCTTAGGCCTCTTGCACACTAGCGTTGCGTTTCACGTCAGGGTGCAATGCGTGAAAAACTGACGTTTTGGCTGCGTTTTTGTTCCATTTTTCCTTGGAGTAATTTGCGTTTTTTTTGCGTTTTCGGCGCATTTTTGACGCGCGATTCAATGGGAGACTCGAGCATTTTTCAAAGGGACCATGGTTTGGGATTAAAATGTGTTATTTAATTGAAAAATAATGTCTTCTGATAATTTGCAAACATCTGCGATCTATTCTTCACTGTTCCGCGCGTATATTATCTCCCGACAATTTAGCAGATGTGAAGAACAGTGAAGAATAGAATAAAAACAGTGAACACAGTGAACACAGTGAACACAGGATCATTTAAGATAAAAACACAGTGCAGAACACAGTGAAGAATAGATTACAGATGTTCGGCACATCTGCTTACTTGTCGGGAGATACGCGCGGAACGGCGCGAACAAAATAGCATGTGAAGAACAATATATATGTGTGTGAAGAACACATTGCAGATGTTTAAATACATCTGCAATGTGTTCTTCACACATATATATTGTTCTTCACATGCTATTTTGTTCGCGCCGTTCCGCGCGTATCTCCCGACAAGTAAGCAGATGTGCCGAACATCTGTAATCT